>NC_056750.1:697687893-698324143 GCF_019279795.1 Protopterus annectens
ACACTGTCATCTGTGTTAGCATGTCTGGCAGGAGATTGATTTCTGTATATTTTCAGATTAACTTGTATTGTATATCATCATGTCTAATTGTGAAATGTAAATATGTTTTTTAAATGTTGAGTATTTTCCTGTTTAAACAGAATGTTTAAAGAATCCGACAGTGTTTTTATACATTTCTAATTGTGCAAGTTTGAGAGGGAGATCCTAAAGTACTGTGGGGAATAAGCTGAACAGTAGGTGATATCATAAGAAAGTTCCTGGTTGCTAGGTGATTATTTGAACAGCTGATTGACAGGAAAATAACTTTTCCAAACAGCTGACTTGTTTTTTTTTATAAGAGAGTTGAGACTGTTAAGCTTTGCAGTTTGTCAAGTTAGTCATGTACTGTGCAGTTTGTGAAGAACAGCTGTTTGTGAAAAGTTGCAGTCAGTTACAGTGCTGTGCAGGGGTACCCTTAGAAAAAAGAGAACTCCCCAAAAATACTGTAAGCCTGCCATTGACTAGTGTTATGCATTATATTAGATCAGGGATAGTATTCCCTAGTTAGATTAGGAAAGTTTAGTTACTCAGAGTTTTTTTTCTAGAATAATGGACTTCTATCCTACAATTTAATTTTACATTTCTGGAGATTGAGTTCTGGTGTTTATTCAAAGTTATTGATTTACATTCTTGTAAGCATTTTACTTGTTATTAAATGTTTTTTATTACTTTACATTGTGGCCAGAAATCAATGCATTCTTTAGAGATTAGAGAGTGATTATACCTGTTTGATACTCCCCAGGTCACCTCAAAGGCCTGGCTGCTCCGGTCATAGTGATCATTTATTTTGATTTTTAATTTTCATAATTGGACACCCATTTAGAAGGGCTTGAAGACACTCTGATTAGTGGTAGCATTACCATACTATGTTGGGAAAGGGCATACCTCCCAACAGTGCCGAATTACTCATTTTTTACCAAGTTTTGGGATCCAAATAATGGGGTGCCATGATTCCTGAGTAGCACCCCTTAATTTCCAATTTCCCAGCACTTTTATTTTAAATTTTATTTTATTTCATGGCTTTTGAACTGACGTCATCACATGTCTGATGACGTCAGCTCCATGAAACAGAAACAGCCTGTCGGAATTCAGCCGAACGGCATTTCCGGCTGCTCAAAGGTTCCAAATCCTTAGTGGGGATAACTGCGATACAAGGCTGGATAAGAGCTGCTGTTTTCTGCAGCAGAGGTATGGGAGGCTGGATTGGATGTGCTGCCTACGGAAGAATGAGCTGCCATAATTGTTACTCGTTAGATAGAAGGGGGCATGTGGGCGAAGCAGAGCTGCCTGCAGCAGTAGGTAGAGAGCTGCTGTTAACTTGAGTGTAATGCACCACCACTTCTCCAAAAATCACCAGTTTTAGAAGGAATAAAGAAGAGCAGAGCTAAAATGTGAGTCAGAATCAAGGACAGTTGAGAGACATGATCAAAATCAAACCAGTCAGCATACCTCTGAAATGTCAAGCATGACACACAGCACACTTATATAAACCTTATACTACCTGAAATGGTCATTATTTCTACTTACCCCATAACATTTTATTGCATGAATACAACCTAATGTGCATGCTGTAATCCGCGCACATAAGTGTGCCTAACTGCACTTAGCTATACTGCTCAGAAACTGCCGCAAATCTGACAACCTTGTACAAGCAAGCAATCCAAGAAGTACTTAAAAAGGGGAAAAACATAGGATTGATTCCACTTAATTTAGCATATTACACACCATATAAAAAAAGCAACCTGGAAAGGATGTGTGCAACCTTCACAAAGTAGAGTTAATTATTTTATAATTTAAAAAGATATTTTTCAATGCCATTTATGTCAACAGGAAGACTGGCAACCTATGAACGAGAATTCGACAAGTGACCTTGACAGAAGCAACTATCAAGTTTGCAACCTTCTAAACCTACAGGACTTGGGACTAATAGGATCCATTCTCAAAAACTACATTATCAGGAAAGTTTACTTTGGCACTCAGTTAATCTGTGCTTTTACAGAAATGCATTCTATCTTCCTGTGTTTACTCTGACCAAAGTAAAAACTTGATCCTTGTCAGCCTTCTTAAGTTAACACTTTAAGCCAGTGTCCATGTTTCCGTGTTAATACCATTGCCAGCACAATGGAAAAAGAGGTTCCTGGCCTAGGCCTATTGACTCTGTTTAAGCAGCCAACATCACTTACCTCTCTGTGGTAACAAACTCTGCAGGGAAGTGTCTTTAAGTGCTACAGCTGGAAAACTTGAGCTAGGGGCCGTCTTCCACCACATCCTCATTCACACCTCCTTCACAGAGTACAGAGATTATCAGTCCACATGAAGCAGCTTTTAAATTCCAACCCAAAGAGCTATCTGACTGTAAGAAATATATAAAAACTACAGAGTAATATAAAGTCAGAGGAGTTCGTGGTGACACCACCCTTGGCAGACACGCAATGCACATCAGCAGAACCACCATGTTATGAGTGTCAGATGCTGGAAATTCAGAAAAAGTGCTGTAGGTACAATACGGTGCGATACTGTCACATAGACTGGGTTACGCATGTCCGACGTGCATATTTTGACTTCTTGATGAAGCTAGTTTAGTAGATCAGTGTTCCCTCGTCACTTTTCAAAAACATATGTAATGCCCCTATATCACATAAACACAAACCTCTCAACTGTCCGTAATGTTTGATTCAAATTTTAGGATTGCCCCTCTTAATCACTCTTAAAAACTAGTGACTGTTGGAGAACTTGGAGTAGAGAAATGTGGTGAATTGCCCTTAATAGATGATGATAGTAATTGCAGTTATAGGCTTCTTTAGTTCAGAAAATGTATATGAAATCACATTCTCTTATTCTGTCAGTGTCTCAACTTAACATTGCTAATATTTTAAAAGTGTCCCTGATTATTTATGAATTTATGTCTGATTCTGTTGAGATTTGTCGCTGATTGGTTGAGAACTATGTTCAAATGTTCTTATTTTTGCCTCATACTTGTCTTTTTCTCATAAAATGTGTGGTTTTATGATGCACATTAGTGTTTATGGTAAATGGGGCAAAATAGCCAGGTAATGAGACATTGGAATGGCTGCAGGGGGACTCTTGTGCCATATTTTGGTTGTCTGTTCTTCAGTTTGCATTTGAAAGTTGGTATCCCACAATTCCATTGGAGTGGGTGGGGTTACATAATTATGTGTGCAATTTTTTTATTAATCAGCATACAGATTTGCTCCTATTTTTCATGGGCCTTGTCCAGATTTTTGATGTTTCCAGGTTGAGAGGTATGGGAAAGGGACACAGCTGGAAATCTGTTTCAGGATTTCCCAGAAGTGTTTGGATATCTGAGATTTAAATTTACTTTGAGTGTAAGTGTATCAGAGGTCTTAAAGTGGGGCACATTGCTCTGAAGTGTGGACAGAAGTATACAGTCCAGTCCCAGATTATAGAGCGTGTCCCTGTTGTGCTCTTAGGGGAAAATTGTGAAATATTACTTCTGTTTAAGTGACAGTCTCACATTGGAGTCAGTGGTGAGGACTGAAGTTCCTTAGTTACTGATCCAGGATAGTAAGGGACGTCACATTAATTGGAGGCAGTCCATTGGGATATAGCTGGATGTCACAATTCAAACCGACTGGACTGAGCATATGTTACTATCATAAGGTGTTTTTGTGTGTGTGTATGTGTGTTTGTGTGTGTGTGTGTGTGTGTGTGTGTGTGTGTGTGTGTGTGTGTGTGTGTGTGTGTGTGTGTGTGTGTGTGTGTGTGTGTATCTGTGTCTGTGTGTAATGTAAACACATTTGTTAGTGATGAATATAAAACCTTATAACTGTTATAACCTTTTTAATAAATTACTTTTTTTGTGTAGAATACTGTCCATTGCTTTTATTTCTGGTCTGATCATATCATTTATGATGAAGGTATATAAGATTGCTAGAACTATATCATCGTCACTTAGCCTCACAGTTTAACTCTAACTTCATCAACTCCATCTCCTGCCTCCTTAATAATCACAAACAACTACCTCTTACACTCCCCTCCCCTGCCTTCCTCTAGTACTACAAACTCCTTCTCCTTTAGACCTATTCAAATGTCGTACATTAAAAAGCTCTTAAGCAAACTAAAATCCTGCTGCCCAGCAGCTGATCAACTACAAAACAAATTCCTAAAAATAGCAGTGCCATCCATTGCCTTTCCTATCTCTGTACTAATCAATCATTCCATCTCCGAACAATATGTGCCTCTCCCCTGGAAAGTCACTCACATCATCCCCCTCCACAAGGGTGGCCCCTCTAGAGAAATTTCAAACTACCTCCCCATAGCTATCCTCCCACCCATAGCCAAAATCCTAGAAAAATGTATTTAGCTACAACTCCTCAACCACCTTACCACAAACAACCTCCTATCCAATACCCAGCATGGCTTTAGTGCCCAGTATAGCAGAAACACTGCCTTGTTATCCTTCATCAACCCTATTCCTCACCTTATGAACAAAGGATAACTAGTCTTTGCAGTGTTCCTTGACATGTCAAAAGCTTTTGACACCATTTCCCACCAACTACTGCTTGACAAACTTGCTGCTCTCAATCTCAGTACAGCATCCCCAATATGGTTTCACAGTTATCTATCAAACTGTCAACAGGCTACTAAATGGGAGAACAATCCCTCCCCACTACTCCCAGTATCCATTGGGGTACCCCAAGGTTCAATACTTGGCCCCCTGCTATTTATCATATTTACTAATAACCTTATTTCACCAACACAACTTGCCTCAATCATACAATACGCAGATGATACATTTCTTATCTGCTTAGCCCCTTCCCCACAAAAACTACAAGAAAGGATGCAAAAAGCATTCCTGGAAATTGAAACTTTCCTATCAAACTACCAACTCATCCTCAACCCTAATAAGACCAAATTAATAATTAATTAAAACAATTAAGTAACAAGACCACCAAGCAAAGCTCTCCACTCCTCTCTATTCATTCTATAAATGGTACCAAAATTGATCCAACTAACCAGACCAAGTTCCTAGGTATTACAATACATGATCATCTCAAATTCGATATTCATATTTCACTTACTATTAAAAAAGTCTTCTCCAGACTCGGTGTTCTCTACAGAGCCAAACCTTACCTAACACTCCAAGCCAGGTTAGCCACAGCTACAGCTCAGCCTCTCTCTACACTTCTCTATTGCTTTCACATCTTCACCAACTTATGCAAAACTGATCTTCATAATCTAGAAACTTGCTATAACAGAAATGCAATGCCTGCCACCACTCAACCCCACAAAGCCCACCATTGTTCTGCTCTTTTACAACTTAACTGGCTAGAACTCCCCAACCTGTAACACTAAGCCATCTTACCCTCACCCATAAAATCATACACGACCCAATAACTGCCCTGCAATTTCAGCCCTAGTCCAACTCCCTTAGATCTTTTGACAGACCACTGCTCAAAATAATACAATCACGTAACAACTACGGTGACTCCCTCTACTCATACAGAATAGCTTAATCTTGGAATGCCCTGCCCTAAGCTTACAAAACACCCCTGCTGTTTTTCCTTTAAAACAAAAATAAAAGAATATCTTGAAAGCAAGTGGCTCTGCCATTGTAATACCCCTGGATAAGTCCTCTCTCCTACTATGTCCTCGACTACACCCATCTATTTCCTTATAGCTGATTGGCTCTAGTCTTCAAGGTTATAGTTGATCATCTCCTCACTGTTTAGATGCAGTTACTTTCAGTACTTCATAATTCTCATTCTTACTCACTCTATTAGCTTCTACATGTGCACAAATCTCTTCATTAGGCATGTTCACTGCTTCTGTCACAATTTTTCACTGTTATCAAAATTTCTGTGGTATACATGTTCATTTTTGTTCCTATGATGTATCATTTGTTAACTATATGTCACTGTTTTTGTTAAACTTATACTTATTGTAATGCAATATTTTTTCATGAATATCTATGTAACTCTATATTCATCTGTCTTTGGAGCTTTTCTCCCCGGGTCTCCACTGAAAACAGGCTACTAGCCCAGTCAGATACTACCTGGTAAATAAATAAATAAATAAAATCAAAGGCAAGAACTACAGACTGCATAGTCAGCACCTCATTTAACAGTCTGTGCATCTTGAATTGAAAGAAATCTAAAAGCAGTTAAAAATATTGTCTACACAGAACAAGTAAGAACATGTATTTTATTCAGTAGGACACTAAGTGCATGCACATTTATACTGACTCAAGACCTTCAGTATACAATAACAAAGAAACATGTTGTCCCAGTACTTAGTGAAAGGTTGCTAAACCTTGGGGCTAAAGGTGTATATTGCCTTATTTCTTAGGCTAAGTGTCCTCTGTTACTATTTTCATTGTTATCAGGGGTTGTGGGGCAGAGGTGTTTGCCCTCTATTTGTCACTTGCAAAAAAATAAACACTTTTCATAGTCACAAATAATATAGTACCATTGTGTTTTTTTTCTTCTTCCCTACTAGAAGACATATTGTTTGTGTCATAAACTCAAATATTTAGAGAGTATTACTATGTTTGCCAAAAAATTTATTATAACGCTTCTAATTATGATAAATTCAAAATGTAAACATGATAAAATAGATGTGCTCAAGCAGCCCTCACAGATATGTCTGCTTTCATATTGTACCAAAATATCTCTTATAGGTTCATAGGTTGGTACTAGGCTATCGGCCCTAGGGCCTATACAAGCCTAGCCATAACAATTCCCTGGATATTTCTTCCCACAATATTTACTTCTCTGGACACCTGTCTAGCAGGGCGACTGACATGATCCCAGGGGTGAATTTCCTATCTCCCATCCAATCATCAAGGTTCCTTTTGAAGAGGGCCAATGAGGAGCTCTGCTTGACATGTATGGGCAATCTGTTCCAGACTATGGGGAGTCTCTGGGTCAGGAACCTATCCCTCCAGCAGGTTTTGTTCATTGTGTTGACAAGGTTTAGATCCCTGGAGCATGTGGCTCTGAGGGATTGGGATTTCTTTAAGTGGAGCATGTCCAACAGCTCAGGGTTTGACATGGCCTTGTATGTTAAGCACAGATCACCTCTGAGTAGACGATATGCCACAGAGTATAGCTGGAGTTTTTTTAGACGGTCAGCATATAGCATCTGCTTTAGGCCTGTGATTCTTTTAGTGAGGTATTTCTGTGGCCTTTCCAGCTGTTGCAGATGTCTTGTGAGGTACATACCAAATGGAGAATTATACTCTATAATGGGTCTAATGAGGGATGAGTACTGTGGGACAATGACCTCCTTTTTTCTGGATGAAAAGCCCTTAGTGATGAGGTGTGCCACATAGAAGGATTTCCTGACTGTTGTGGCAATGTGGTTATCGAAAGTGAGACCACTGTCCACCTGTGTCCCTAAGTCTCTCATCACACTTTTGATATTTAGTGTACTGCCACCTATGTGGTAGTTCATGGGTACATGTTTTTTTTCAAAGGGGATAACTATACATTTCTTGGCATTAAGCTTGAGCCCATGGCTCTGGCACCAGGCATCTGTTTCTGTAAGGTCCTTTTGTAGAATATCCACATCATTTGGGGATTCAATAATGGCTCCCAGTTTGCAGTCATCTGCAAACTTTGTTATCCAGAGTCCCTTAGTGTTGGCCTGTACTTCAGAGAAGCAGATGCCAAACAAGAGTGGTCCCAGGACTGAACCCTGAGGTACTCCACTTGTCACTTGTCTGGAGCTGGATTTGGAGTCGGCTACTTTTACAGTTTGGGTTCTGTCAGTAAGCCAGTTGGCAACCCATCAAGTGACGTAGGGATTTATGCCCAGCTTAGTAAGTTTATCTATGATTCCAGAGTGGGGGATTGTGTCAAAGGCCCTGATGAGGTCCAGACAGGCTGTGTGGACTGCCTTACCCTCGTCCACAGCTCTGGAGACTGATTTGAAGAAGTCAATCAGATTCAGGAGACAAGATCGGCCCTTCACAAACCCAAACTTGGTGGGGTCCAGTGTTTGAAGGTTGCCAATGTCTTTGTTTATAAGTTCCATGATAATGCATTCCATGCCCTTGCAGATCAGGCTTGTCAGACTGATGGGACGGTAGTTCCCTGGATCCAAGCTGGATCCCTCCTTGTGGAGTGGGATAACTGTAGCTGTGCGCCACTTAGTGGGCATGAAGCCTGAGGTGAAGCTATGATTAAACATGACACTTGGGTGAGGTGCCAGTTCATTTTGTAGTTCATGTACTACACAACCTGGGATGTCATCTGGTCCCATGGATGCTGTATTGTTAGCTTTGGAGAGTGCAGTTTCTACCTGTGTGGCCATGATTACCGGAATTTGGCAATCTTTTGGTATTGAGATGGGCCCTTTAGGGGGTGAGAGGTTGGTGAAGTTGGCACTAAACTTATCTGCCAGGATATTGACAATATCCTTGGGATCAGTATATTTAATGTCATTCTGTTGTAGCTCAGAGCAGATTTGAGCATTGGCATTTAGATTCTTGACATAACTATAGAATGCCTTGTGGTTGTCTTTGGAATTTTTTGCAATTTTATTTTCGTAACTAGCTTTTGAGGATTTTATGAGGGATCTCAGCTTCTTACTAAGGCAGGTGAGGGAGTTTTTTGTATCCTGGGATTTTCCTCTTTTCTGCAACAGTTTCTTCCTTCTGTTGTATAGTTTGTTTATAGCAGGGGACCACCAGATTGGTTTCCTTTTTTTTGGAGAAGAGCATCTTGGTTCTATTTGGGATGGCAACTTGGAAGATATCTGTTATGATTGATAGACAGCAGAACATGGTAAACAGCAAACAAAAATAAAACGTATATATTGACATCCAAAAGTTAGTAATACAACAGATAAATGAAAACACTGAAAAAGGCATAAACATGCAAAAATCATATCAGAATTTGAAGCAACAATATGCCCACATGAAAGATGTCTGGAAAGCCAACAATAGCTTTATTCTTCAGTACACCAAAGAGAAAAGGATCACTAATAACTCATATGATAGTCATAAGATGGAAAGGAAATGTTAACTATCATTTTTAAAGCTGAATATTGACAGGCTCTAGAGCTGAAATATAGTTATATGTGGTCAATAAAAAGATTGTTTGTGATAGCTGGCAAACAAATATTGAGAGAGTAATTCTTCAGTGCATCCAAATATTATATAACACCATGGGCCAGATTCCAAAAGAGTTCCTCTCAGTGTACGTCTGAACCCTGATTCCGAAAACATTGCTCTCACTGTGAGTGGCTTACAGTGTAAGGCCTATCTATAAACAGGCTAACTACAGTGACCCGATTCCAAAACACCTGCTTTCAGCCTGCTCTCAGTGTAAATGGTCATTTACACTGAGAGCAAGTCTTTTGGACTCCAGGCCCATGTTTATAAGTACAGGCACAGCGTTTTCATTTTTTAATTCAACATTTTACATTTCTACTTAAGTTTTACATAAAACATGCTGCTTCAGCCTAGGCACTGAATTGGACCATTTTTAGCTGCCTGCTGCATCGGACCTCAGAACAACCTTGGGCATGAATTATTTCCATAATAACTCACACCTTGTCAAGCATTACTGCTTGCTGAACTTAGCCCATTACTTTATTCTGTATACTTACGTACTTAAATTAAATTATTATACTAGTAGCCAGGATAGATGGCTGTAAAAATAACTTTTTCTCTTGTAGGTAAAACCTATTAAGTTTAATGTTTTTTCCAGCAGGTTACAAAATGACAAGGCCATTTCATTTTCTACTCGTGCTCTCTCCATTTGTTTAGTTGCTTATAGAGATGTGGCAGTAAGGAGAAGCATTCACTTGCTGCACAGTTGTGATGCAATTTTTTACTTTAGTTCAAATACCATAGTACCATGTAAGACTGCTATTTAATAAAAATATAAACTAATATTCTGATGTCAACATATCATTTCTCACCTTACATATATAGTGTCAGTTCTACAACAGTGTTTCTAGTTTTCAATGCAATTATAAAGATGTTACTTGAATTTAGTAGCTTTAGAGATAATATACTTGGCATGCAGCACGCACTCTATTTTATTACAGTGTGAGACGTCTGGCCAAGACACAGTTACAGTGATTTGGAAGAAAAATAATGCAAACTATTATTTTAAATTTTATCTTCATTCACTAAAACTACTGTTGATAAATCAGTCTTCAAAAAGCAAAGAGACAAATCACCAGAAACCTACAACCACAGGAGTATCGTCCATACTGATAAAAAAAAACACTGTTCGGGAATAACATTTGACTAGTATGAGACTGTACATAACAGTAAGTTAAAGTCACACTCAGGGATTCAATAACAGCTACACAAAGTTTACACCGTTCTGAGTGAACAGACAACATAGACATAACTCTCACCTTCTTCCTCCTAATTTTAGTTTGCTAATGATATTCTTGCAGCTTTAAATATTAACAGGAATTCATAAATGCTACCACAAAGGGTAGACTACATGTACACTTAGTGTAATTTTTCTGAGTGACTAGAAAGCACAAAAAATGTGATAAGAATGTTCTTGAATACATATCATGTATACTTAGTATAGGCTTTATTGAATCTGGCCCACAATGTTTCTGTTGTCTGCACCTACTAATTATTTTTTTTTACACACCTTTATTGAGTTATCACTTATGGCATGGGAAAACTTAACATTTATGTAAAAGTAAAGAAACCATATTAATAATTTCACATAATACAAACATTATACATCACATATATTTTTCTATACAGTATAATCAATCCAAAATTGCATTAATTCCTGCCTTCTCTTAAACCTCATTCCTTCTCCAAAACATTTTTCTGCATGTATTGTTCCCAGAATTTCAACATATTTCTATGTAATTTGCTCTTTTACTTTTGTAAAGAATCCTGTGTTCATTTGTTTTATCTCTGTTACAATATTCACTACTTCAAATACAGTTAGTTGGTTTAGACTTTAATTTCCATAATTCCTGAGCTACTGCACAATAGTTTTAAGGAGTTAACTACAGGAATCTATCTCTTGTGGGCTACTTATAGAAATTATATTTAAGTAGCACTATCACTACAAAGCTATGATTTTTTCCAGAAAACATTTCACTGAATAACACGTATATTACATCTGATCAGTGCATCAAAGCAAAAGTTGCAAGCTGGGACTGTCTGTTACGGATTCCCCTTTCAGTGCTGTTTTACTGTTGAGGAAGACTATTTCATTCTTTAGAAACATTTCCTTTCTCTTTAAATCAGTTTTGAAATACACTGCATCTGATGCAATTACAGCTGCTAGATCTCAAGTTATGTTCTCAGCTGAGGCATCTTGTATGTGGTGCCTACACATCCACTTGTGTCCATGTATGTTTCTGTAGGGGTGCTCTTGTTTCCTACCACATCTCAAAGGCATGCTATAGGCAAACTGTCATTTCTCAAACTTGCTCACAGCTGTGCATGTGTTGTATGCATCTATGTGTGTGTGTGTGTGTGTGTGTGTGTGTGTGTGTGTGTGTGTGTGTGTGTGTGTGTGTGTGTGTGTGTGTATACAACCTGTGATTGGTCTGCAACCCTAGTCAGGCTACTGTATAAGGTATGGTTCTCTCACAACACTGCACTGAACTAAGGAAGTAGAGAATGATTGAATATATGAGTGGTATGTTTACTACAAATTTTCCTCCTTTAATAATTCTGGTATGAGTCAATAGCTTGTGTAGTCATGACTCTGTACTAGCACAACACTGATGTATGGATGGACACATGGTATTTTATATCTAGATCCTCCAAGTCTTGAATATCGATGACCAGTGAGTTATGGACAGAACAACATGTTAAGTCTTAAAAGCAAAGCTGATAAAATAAATTATTAAGTACAAAGTATTCACATATCACACAGAACACACAATGATGCATAAAATCAATAAAGAAATCTAACAAGCTGTTTTAGCCAATACTGAGCTATTGTCAGAACAGAGTAGCAGCAGATCTGTGTAATTAAGAAAAAGTACCGGTAAAAAGGCAGCAGCAGGTGACCTATAAGAAGGTTAGAAAAAGAGTGTCAGTCCACTATGTTCTTAGCTCTCTACCTTCCTGGGCCCTGGGGCTGTAAGCATAACCACTTTTTGTGGGTTCAGTCCATTAGATTTTCAGCAGGGTACAGCGTCACAATACCAGTTTACTTCCACTTACATTCCATCTATGTATTTAGCTTCACATGGAAATGTGGCAATTTGAAAAGGAAAACTTTAGTTTCTTACAGTACTAGGGGCCTCATACTAACGGCATAATTCCCTTCACTTCATTCATCCAGGTATTGCAAAGAATGATATTTGCTACTGCAAAAATATATATTAATACACAGATGTAAAATTCTCAATATAAATCAGTATCAGTGGTAGTGATACTTACTACAATGTCTCCAGTTTTCATCCCTTGTGATTATAAAAACACTGGAATATGCATGGTACCTGCAATGATAATCTACTTAGCATAAATTATGCTGCCTTGTTTATAGTATGATAAAAATGTCTGCTTAAGAAAACTGTGCCCATGCATTAAGAGCAAGATATGAGAAAAGAAAATTATTTTAAATTATATCATTTTTCACAAAATAAATATGCCTCCAAAACAATGACAAATTAAAAAAAAAACACCCCAATCTGCAAATTCCACTATATCTAGACTAAATCAACACTGTACTTTGTATTATTTGTTTGCTAACATTTATATTTGTATGAATGTGTTAGAAAAATATATATATTCACGTATGTGCTGCCCAGAAAATATATTAACATACATGCTGCTTAGAAAAATATATATTTACATATATGCTGCTTAGGAAAATGTGTATTCAAACGTTCAGACATATATAAATTGTGTGGTCAGATATATAGAGAAATGTGTGCTTTAGATAGAAATAAATGTACTTAAATCTATAATAGGGAACAAAGACTGAAAAGTAGTATGATATGTAATGCATTTAATTCTGTTTTACTAGAATAATAGTAGAAATAAACTCGCATATTATTGCTTGAAGCATAAGCTGCAGTGTAATCAGAAATTTGGCCTTGGCAGCGTTCAAGCGCAGCCTGGCTCATGTCTTTCAAGTGAAGATTATTTTGCAAAGTTAGAAAATAATAAATCTGCCTGCACGTGTATCTTTTTCCTGCTTCCACCAGAAGAATAGCCTTGTGCGCACTATCAGAGATAGTGTCCAGCTGGTAAACAAGGAACAAAGGAAAGCATTTTAAGAAGAACTGCACCCATTGTATTCGAACTAATCTAAGAGCCTTGAATTGGCTACATCCTCAGGAGGTCATTGTGACTGACCAGGTGCTTGCAAGGCTGTAACATTCTCATGGGAAAAAGATTTTTTGAAAAACACCATCTCAGCACTTTTTCATAAGTTACTATGTAAAGACCCTGTCACTGACCACGTCAGTGAGGTGGGCAAAAGCTGATAATAAACTGTATAAAATGTCGGCTATCATGCCAATAAAACAGTCAAAATTCTGTACAACTTTGTGTATGGTTTTTTGCCTCCTAATGTACATTAGAGTATAAGATACTTGAGTTCTCCTGCATTATTGTTTGTTATTGATTGACATTGTTTTGAATACTAAATGATTTTTACAGTCTGACTCTAACAAATTTATTTAACATTTTGGTCCTAATCGTGCCGGAATTCCCTTGGTAAGCTGCAGGTCAGAATATATAGGTGGCACTGAAATCTGCGCAGAAAAAGGAAAGACCTCCGACTGAATTGTCGTGCCTAAAGAGGCTGTCCACTTGTCTGATCTGTGGCCGAAAAGCGGAAAACTGGATCCTAAACGGAAGTATATGAACAATAAGCGGGAGGCTCGGGTAAGCAGAATTCCTCTCTTTGTTTTTGTTTTAGATCAGGGACCAGGTTACACTGTGCTATTGCTAAGGTTTGTGATAGCAGGGAGAGAGGTAGTCGAAGTATTGTATCTTGAGTCATAGATCAGGAAATAAACAAAGCAAAGTAAAACAGTCATTCTAGACACTACTGTGAATACGGGGAATAAGATACCACGTGGTACAAAAGAAAGGGTTACGTAACAGTTCTTTTGTCTTCTCTTTTTTTTTTCTCTTTTCAGAAACATGGGAAATGAATGCACTAAAGGGTCACGTGACCCGCCCCTGACAGAAGATGCAAAGTATATGCAATTGCAAAGAGCAGATAATGTGAGATATTTTTCAAAATGGGTTAATAAGTATGACTTTGATGGTAAATTAGATAAAATATCATTAGTGAAACTTTTGAAACAGTTAAAATCTGACGCAGAAGGTCAGGCAAAAAAACAACAACAGTTGGGCGTTCCTCAAGCACATAGGTGGATTGAGGAAGTGAACCGAAGGGAACAGAAAAACAAAAATGCAAAAGCATTATTTTTAGACAAAGAGGATAATAATATAATAGTAGCATCGGTCCCTCCCCTACCACCTCCTCCGATGCCTTACTTAGAATATGAAGCGGGAGGGCGGGCTGGACCCCCCCCACGTTATCCAGAGACAACAGGGATATTAAGACAACCATTTGTAAGAGAACCTATCGGGACTAGATCCCGAACACGCCAAACGCTTATAGATGTTCAACCAAGCGGAAATTTATTAGATGAGAGTGAGGAAATCTGTCCATTAATAGAAGTACCAAACCCACAGGCAGGACAGGAGGGCCAGGCCTCAACTCTCTTAGTGTATAGACCATGGACACCGGAAGACATCCGAAAAGCTACAGAAGGAATTCCCCATCCAAAAATTAACTTTGAGAAATTTTTACAGGATTTACAGGGCATGAGATTGAGTTACCACCTAAATGGGGAAGAAGTAGAAAGAGTAGTTAGACAAATTTTAGGTCCGGACTGGCACATGATTTGTGGCGCCTGGAATGCCCGTGACGCGCAACACAGGCCACTCCCACATAGTGACGCAGAGCTAGATGCTAGATTGAAGGGTCTTACAGACCGCATTACTGAAAAATGGAAACCTAGGGCAGACTGGACTTGCATTAACCAATGCGTACAACAAGATAATGAAACAGTGGATGCATACTATGGTAGATTATTAGAATGTTTTAATAACCATAGTGGCATGCCTATTCCCGAAAATCAAAAGAATGATAGCTCATATGAACAACAGTTGAAGAATGCATTTTTGAAAGGTTGTATTGCCCCTATCAATAGCTTCATCACGAAGCACATGATAGATCACCGAACAAGCAGGCTTCAAGCCTTGTTAGAGTATGCTAGACATGCCGAAAAACATTTTAACAGTAAAAAGAAAAAGAAAACGCAGGTCTTCACAGCTGAAGACGGTGCGGAAGTTTTTGTAGTACAAACAGCCAAGAAGGGTAAGCGAAATACTCAGGGTAACAAACGCTCTGACAGAAACTCAGAAATTTATGAGGACAGGAAGAAAAGAGGTGAGTGCTTCAATTGCGGTAAGAAGGGACATTTGGCAAGGGACTGCAGGAGCAAGGCACCTGTGGAAAAAAAGGATAAGGATGATGAGGATTGACTAGATGGCAGTTATACTGTTCAGCAGTCACTAGGAGAGACTAATGAGCAGGGGAATAATGTAAATACCTTAGAAGAAATAAATGACAGGCAACCGGATGTAGAAGTTGGGGAAGGTGAAGTTTTGGACTTGGCATTACTGAGCTTAGAGCTCTATTTAGCAGACACGAAACCGGAAGTTACACTTCTGGTGGAAGGGAGAGAAGTCAAATTTTTGTGTGATTCAGGAGCATCACGAACTTTGATACATCCATCAAAGTTACCGGAACATTCTGAGTCACCTGATTACATATTAGTGAAAGCAGCAAACGGACAGCTGTACAGGGAACCACTTTCCCATGATATAGCAATAACTGACCCCGTCTCGGGTATGACCCAGAAAAGTAAAATAGTACTTTCTGCCAAATGCCCCATGAACTTATTGGGAAGAGATCTTATGCAACTTTTTGGCATAGCAGTAGTCCCTACCATGAACGGTATGGAGGCACAAAGACAAACTGATACTTTTGTAGTACGATCGGAGGGTGAGGCCTATTATTGGTACAGCCAGGATCTGGTTACAACCGGTCCAGGGGCAGTGACCAAGGAACTGATGAATGTAGCCACCAGCAAGGTGCTTCCCCTCGATGTTGATCAGCAACATTTATTACATTGTACCCTATATTATTGTAGCACATCAGGACCTGATAAAGAATATGAACAAAAATTGTTCAGGAATCCCGCAAATAGAATAATACTACGGACTCTATACTGGGACACTGAGGGCAATAGTGTAGCAAGTTGTTCATTGCCTCAGGAGTTTTTGGAATTGTACAAATCCAATAAACTACCGCATGTTAGCCTAACCAAAAACAAGAATGTTAAGTGGGTAGACTTGGGTGACAAAGTGACAAAATGGGAGAAACTAACTGATTTAGAGTTATCGGACTTAGGAGTGCAAAAACAAAAACTAAATTGGTTAACGCAAGCACGCCCAGCTGTACACTTACAACAGAGTGAAGACAGCTGACTGGCGTTCTTGATAGAGGAAGAAGAAAAAGCTTTGAGTGAAATATCAAATGTTCTTTGGTCAACAGGGAAATCAGATGTAGGACTTATTCGAACAGCAGGGCCAGTAGTTATTACACCAAAATCGGCCTTTAGACCAAGGAAAAGACAATATCCTTTGAGCAAGGATGCGAACAGGAATCAAACCTATCATAATGGCATTACTTAAGAAAGGGATACTGGTAGAATCCCTAGATTCACCATGTAATACTCCTCTATTTCCTGTAAAAAGCAAACGGGAATGGCGGATGGTACAAGATTTACAGGCTGTAAATGATGCGGTAATACCAAGGGCACCTACGGTGCCAGACCCACATACCTTGTTAAATGATTTGAAGCCACAACAAAAATATTTCACCGTGGTAGATATTAGCAATGCGTTTTTTTCAATACCTATCCACCCTGACAGCCAGCATTGGTTTGCATTTACATTTCAGGGCAAAAGGTATACGTACACCCGACTACCACAGGGATATAGTGAAAGTCCAACAATATTCGCACAAGAGATGGCTAGCAACCTGGCGGGGTTTTCTCCACCAGGGGGCAGCCAAGTACTACTTTATGTAGATGACATCTTGCTTGCAGCTCCTACCCAGCAGCAGTGTAGGGAAGACACAATAGCATTGTTGAAATTCTTAGCTGAGCAAGGGCATAAAGTGAATAAACATAAATTGCAACTTTGGAAAGAACAGGTTAAATACCTGGGATATGTGATATCCAAAGAAGGCAGAACATTAGATGAAGATAGGAAAACAGCAATCTTACAAGCACCTAGACCAACTACCAAAAAGGAAATGATGTCCTTCTTGGGAACGACTAATTTTTGTCGAAGTTGGATACCGAATTATGCTTTAGAAACGGCTCCATTGGCTGATTTAATATTTAAAGCACCAATGGCAGCACAAGAAACACTACACTGGACTCCGGAAGCAGAAGCAGCCTTTTGCAGACTAAAGCAACTGATAGTTTCATCATTAGTTCTAGGGCTTCCGAATTACCATAAGAGATTTTTCCAAACTGTAGATTGTAGGCAGGGATATATGACGTCAGTACTGACGCAACAACATGGCGGCAAGCAACGCCCCATAGCTTACTATTCATCACAGTTAGATCCGGTGGCACGATCATTACCACCCTGTGTACAAGCAGTTGTCGCAGCAGCTATGGCAGTGCAAGCTTCGGCCTCAGTGGTATTGTTTCATCCTCTCACGTTGAAAGTACCGCATGCAGTTGCGATAATTTTACTGCAAATAAAAATAGCATTTTTATCCCCTGCCAGACATCTTTCTTGTATGACCATACTATTGAGCCAACCCCATATGACAATTGAACGATGCACGACATTAAATCCATCAACATTACTTCCGATTCCTGTAGATGGCACACCACACAGTTGCCTACAGGAAATGGAACAAATAACCACACCCAGACAAGATCTTACTGATGTACCTTTAGCTGATGCAGAGGTGACATTTTTTGTGGATGGGTCCTGTAGACGTGGTCCTACAGGGAAAAACCTAGTGGGTTATGCAGTAGTGACTGATAACGAAATCATAGAAGCACAACCCCTGCAACATAACCTGTCAGCTCAGGCAGCAGAATTGATAGCTTTGACACGTGCTTGCACTCTAGCGAAAGACAAAAGTGTTAACATATACACTGACAGTCAGTATGCTTTCTCTACAGTGCATGTCTTTGCACAACAATGGAAAAACAGGGGAATGATAACATCTACTGGCAAGCCGATTAATCATGCACAATTGATTTTGAACCTGTTAGATTCTATTCAGTTACCCACTAGAATAGCTATCTGTAAATGTGCAGCCCATACAAAACAACAAGATAGAATTTCAAAAGGGAATGCTCGGGCTGATGCAGCTGCGAAGCAAGCTGCCTCAGACCTAGAAACTGTGCTCTTAAATGAAGAACTACAACCTTCTGAGACTCTAGATTTAGAAATGTTAAAAACAATGCAGACATTAGCTACAAAAGCAGAAAAGCAAAAGTGGATAAAACGAGGAGCAATCCTTGAAGAGGGACTGTACATCTCCAAAGAGAAAAAGCCCATATTGCCATCTAATTTATTTAGATATGCAGCTTTGTTGAGTCATGGGCAGAGCCATGTCTCAACAGGGGGGATGGTACAGTTAGTTAACAAAACATTCCAAACATACGGATTCTGAATTATACACAAAAATTTTGTGCAACATGTCATATTTGTAGCAAACATCATGCACAGGGAGCATTTAAACCGAAGCGAGGGAGCTTTCCAACACCACCCTATCCGTTCCATACTATTTGTATGGATTTCATAGAACTGAATAAATGTGAAGGGAAAAATACTGTTTAGTGATCATAGATATGTTTTCAAAATGGGTAGAAGCTTTTCCAACCAGGAATCCGGATGCAGCGACAGTAGCAAAAGCCTTAGTGAAAGAAATCATTCCTAGATTTGGCATACCGGAAAGAATTTATAGTGACAATGGAACACATTTTGTAAACCAGACAATTCACCAGCTTGGGAGATTTTTTGGGATTTCTTTGAAAAACCATTGTGCTTATCACCCTCAGTCAGCAGGACTGGTGGAGAGGTACAATGGAATTTTGAAAACAAGTTGAGAAAATTAATGAGTGAGACTCAAAAGACTTGGATTTGCTGTCTGCCTTTAGCACTGCTGAGCATGAGAACTGTTCCAAATGTAAAGGGCTTGACCCCTTTTGAGATAGTGTTTGGAAGGGCATATTGTGTGCCACAATGGAAGGCCCTCATGCCTGCAGAGCTGGAGGCCGATGGCTCATTAGCTAGTTATATGAAGAAATTGTTAACAAATAAGACTGTTTTGCAGTTGAACTCTTTTTCAGATAAACAAGAAGCAAAACCAGAGGCCGTGCTGACCCCGGGGTCCTGGATTTGGCTGAAAATCATAAAAAGAAAGAACTGGGCGAGTCCAAAGTGGGAAGGTCCGTACCAGGTACTATTGGCAACACCTACTGCAGTAAAAATTGCTGAGAGATCATCTTGGGTTCATTTGACACACTGTAAACCTGTCAAGGAATTTAGCTTGGATAAACGCCTTTTAACTGACATACCACAGGAACAGGATGGCCAGAGGCAGAGTGAATAAAAATGCGAAACAACCCCAAAGACATTGGTTCACTGGCCTACTGATCATACACTTATTAACTATGTTTGTAGTAACCCTTTTGTTGTTATGGTTTTTCTTGCATATAACTACAGAAGTGAAATTAATAAAACGTGATGAAGGACTGGCTATAGACTGGCACCCAAACTTTAACACATACCTGGCTATGAAACGAGTCTATGTAGAGACTATGAACGTTTCAAATTGCTGGGTTTGTACTGCAATACCCACAGCATATGGAGGACTTTGATGTCTGCTGTCCCCTTGGGGATAAATGAAACTTGGGAAAACCTATTATTTGATACAGGCACTGTGAGATCACAAGACAAAGTGGCATTATATTTGCCCGTTACTCAGAAAGGAATTGTTTGTTTTGTTAAAAATGATACACTCCAGGTTGGTTGGAGTAACTGTAACATAACTGTATCTTACAAATGTTATATAAAACCTGTAGACCAAGGTACTAGTTGTAGCACGAATTATGGTTCGTATTTAAGCTTGATGAAAACAACATTGAGAGATGTGCAAAAAACTCCTGAAATATATAGACAATTATCTGTTATAGATAAGAAAATGTTTCATTCAGGGTTAACCCGCATCAGTACAAAAGTAGAAAACTGTTACTTTGTTTGTGGGAAAAAGGCCTATAAATGGTTACCTGAGAATTGGTCCGGCAGTTGTTTTTTGGGTTACCTGGTTCCAGCCATAAGACATACTGCAGAATTGCCCCTGGGTAAAATACGTAATGTGAGAAACGTAGCTCAGCAAGCCGAGAATACAGTCAGAAAACCTGCTAATCCAGTGGGTAAGACTGAAGCAAGCTGGAAGGATCATTCAGCAGTGAAGGACAAAGAAAAGTTGACCCATATGGACTTGGGTGACAGTGTTATATCCTGGGCTGGGATATTCCCAACCTACGGAGCAGTCAAATCGATTTGGGAACTGAGGAAATTGTCAAAACTCCTCGAAGTAATGAGCAATGCGACTTTTTCCGCTCTTGAACTTGTGACTGATGAAATGAATGCAATGAGAACAGTTGTATTACAGAACCGGATGGCTCTCGACTTCACCCTAGCGGCGAGAGGTGGTACGTGCGCGCTTATCAAAGAAGAATGCTGTGCGTACATTCCAGACAACCAGCATGAAATCAATGATCACCTGGAGGTAATACAGCAGGTGTCAGCAATGGCAGAACCAGGCCCAAACCCACTGACGAACTTTTTCCAGAATCTGTTTGGGGGGTGGGGGTCGGTCCTTATGAACATCCTGATTGCAATTTGTGTAGCACTGCTCATAATTGGAGCATGTGTCTGCTGCGGGATACCCTGTGTGAAAAAATTAGTTAAAGACCTAGTTGACGTATCAGTAACTGAAACTATGTACCAGGATATGGAATTGAATTTGTTGATACCAAGTGAAAGCCTATCTGAAATATAAAGCAAATGACTTACTTAGCTGAAAGTCCTTGAAAGGAAAAGGCTAAGAAACGAAATAATACTGTTTATGTTTCAAATAGAATGAAATGCATTAACAGGAGGGAGAATGTTAGAAAAATATATATATTCACGTATGTGCTGCCCAGAAAATATATTAACATACATGCTGCTTAGAAAAATATATATTTACATATATGCTGCTTAGGAAAATGTGTATTCAAACGTTCAGACATATATAAATTGTGTGGTCAGATATATAGAGAAATGTGTGCTTTAGATAGAAATAAATGTACTTAAATCTATAATAGGGAACAAAGACTGAAAAGTAGTATGATATGTAATGCATTTAATTCTGTTTTACTAGAATAATAGTAGAAATAAACTCGCATATTATTGCTTGAAGCATAAGCTGCAGTGTAATCAGAAATTTGGCCTTGGCAGCGTTCAAGCGCAGCCTGGCTCATGTCTTTCAAGTGAAGATTATTTTGCAAAGTTAGAAAATAATAAATCTGCCTGCACGTGTATCTTTCCCTGCTTCCACCAGAAGAATAGCCTTGTGCGCACTATCAGAGATAGTGTCCAGCTGGTAAACAAGGAACAAAGGAAAGCATTTTAAGAAGAACTGCACCCATTGTATTCGAACTAATCTAAGAGCCTTGAATTGGCTACATCCTCAGGAGGTCATTGTGACTGACCAGGTGCTTGCAAGGCTGTAACATTCTCATGGGAAAAAGATTTTTTTGAAAAACACCATCTCAGCACTTTTTCATAAGTTACTATGTAAAGACCCTGTCACTGACCACGTCAGTGAGGTGGGCAAAAGCTGATAATAAACTGTATAAAATGTCGGCTATCACGCCAATAAAACAGTCAAAATTCTGTACAACTTTGTGTATGGTTTTTTGCCTCCTAATGTACATTAGAGTATAAGATACTTGAGTTCTCCTGCATTATTGTTTGTTATTGATTGACATTGTTTTGAATACTAAATGATTTTTACAGTCTGACTCTAACAAATTTATTTAACAGAATGCATAAATAAATAAAAACTGACCTTATGGCATAAATCTAGGATGACAGAAAGCACTATAACGTTTTGGTGGTCAAAGAATTGCCCCATCAGCAAGACAGCTTAAGTGTTATCCACTAATACATATTAATAAATCCCAAATGTCATTAATGTAGAACTCTTTGAATGGCCATCGCTTCAAAGTGTTTGTTGCCTTATCTAGGTAGCAGATAATACAGATATTTTATTCACTTACATAAGACCTTGTCCTGCTAGGAAAGCAAATGTTGCTGTTGAATACACTCAAATACAAAAGAATATTATTTCTTATTATCCTACTAAGTACAGGATGGAAAATGTAAAGAAAGGGACTGAAGATGCAGCCAATGGTTTTTGGTAAGGTAGAACATTGTAAAATAGCAATAGAAAGGCATTGGCATGCCTTTTGAAGTCTAAGTAAATTTCAAAGCAATTGTACATTTTTTACATATATTTGAATATTGAAAAGTGCCAGTATTCAGTAAAATGAGACTTATTTTGTCACAATGTACATGAGCAAACTGTTAATTTTCAAAGGAAATCAATTAATTTCTGGTTCAGTACTTCACTAATTCTTTCTCTGTATTTTTCTCTTATCTGTGCATCAGTGTAATTGATCTTTTTATACTAACACATTACATCTGTAGCAACCATTATCTCACTCTCTCTTGGGTACAATACTGTGAATATGGAATGCTGTGCCAAATGAAGATACGCTGCAAACATTTATACAAAGAGACTGGGTTAAGTAAAGAGAATGTTTGAACCCTGTGCCTGTTGGTGTGGTATTGAGGAGTACATTAAAAGATTTGGCAAATCTGCCTTAGATTACAGACTACTGGTTCAAACCCTTAACACTGAGCCTCACATACAGTACATAAAAACATGTAGCATTGGCAAATTTATGACTATATAACCTAGTAACTTAAATATCCCTAGCCTTTTACCTTAGCATTCAACTGGACCTCATTGTGCAGAAAATTCCAATTTGACACTGAAATGAAGCAGTGTTCCATTGTTCCACTTTTGTCAGTGGTGGTTCTGTTTTTCATTCTCTGATTGGCTCCCAAATCATAATTATAGCCAATTGCCAAAGAGAGACAGGAAAGCCAATCAGATAACAATTTTGACCTTAAGCAGCAAATCAGAATGCTGAGTAAATGTCCATGGCTGCAGGGCTGTCTATGATGATATCCCTGAAGCACGGACAATGAGTAAAATTAAACTTCTGTCACTTCCCCCCTTGCTAAATGTGGCTGTGACAAACTGCATTTAAAGAGAGGGAGAAAAAATAAAATAGAAGCATAACAGTACCAAAGTAAATAAATAACTGCAATACCAGCAGTTAAAATGATTCCTTCTAACTGCTGGTATTGTAGTTATTTACATTGGTACTGTTATGCTTCTATTTTATTTTTTCTCCCTCCCTTTAAATGCATACCTCTCAACCTCCTAAAGTAAGAAATTTGGACAAAGCCACCAGCCAAACATGATGCAGGCATAAAGCCACAAAATTAGATATTGCTCTTATAAACTTAAAGTTGATAGAATAACACGCTTTGTGTTACTATGCATATTCTGAAGAATATCATATCTGAAACTCAAATTTCTGTCATTATTTTATTTCAGTTCCGTGTGATTTGCCAGAAATCTACAAATTTTATGAGGAACAGACCAAAAATAAGAGGAAAAAATGTAGGCATTCTGCAAAATTCTGGGCAGGTGAGAGGTATGACAATGGTGAATATATGTGTGTGTGTGTGTGTGTGTGTGTGTGTGTGTGTGTGTGTGTGTGTGTGTGTGTGTGTGTGTGTGTGTGTGTGTGTGTGTGTGTGTGTGTGTGTGTGTGTGTGTGTGTGTGTGTGTGTGTTTCATAGCTCTCAACTGCTTAGCACAAGAAATCTGGACATAGCCTTAATTAATGGAGGGGGGGGCACCCAAAAAAGGAACCAATTTTAAATATTTCTCTTATAAACTTGGAAAGTTGCTAGTTAACAAGAATTTGTGTTATCATACATTTTCTGAAGGATATACAGCTTGAAACTCAAATGTATGTAATTAGTTAGAGACTAAGCCTTCAGTGGTTTGCCAGAAAACCATAAATTTTATGTGGAAAAGGCCAAAAATATGAGGCAAAAATCTGGACACTCGAGAGGTATGGAGTGTATGTAAGCATCTGACAGTGTCTTGCCTCACAAATCAGGGATGAAAGAAAAAACAGAGACAAAGTTCCCAAATCAGATTTTAAATATTGTTATATACTTTGAAATTTGATAAAATAACACATTTTGCCTTAGCATGCATTTTATGAAGTCTAAAACTCAAACTGCTAATGATTACTCAGGGACTGCAGTCCTCAATATGTGAAGAATGTCTGAAGAACAGACAGCAATATGAGAAAAAATCTGGGACATTCATCAAGGTCAAGGATAGCCAAGAACATCATATGTCTATGTGTGAGGAAGGAGCGATGGAGATGTAATGCTTTGGACTGTGAGTGTCTGACAGCAGTGAGTTCACTGTTGGTACAATGTATTTCTTCATTTAGTGAATCAGAATGAAACATCTGAGAAGTACTGGGTCAATAAACTGGCACTAACTGCTGGATACATTTCTGTGAGTGGGCATGTGGTGGGGCACCTGAGTATCTGTGCCTTTGCATCTTTGTGTGTGACTATCTGTATCCAGCGGTTATAGACACTTAATTGACATAGTATCCTTGGATGTTTTATTCTGAAAGAATAAAGAAATATACAAATTATACCAACACTGAAGTTACTGCTCTGTGTGTGTGTGTGTGTGTGTGTGGGTGTGTGGGTGTGTGCGTGTGTGTGTGTGTGTGTTTGAGTTTTTCTATATGAGTGAGCCACTGTCTTTTTGCTTCTACATGTGTGTATATGTAAATATTTGTGTCTGCATAAGAGTAGGTGCGTTATTAAATACTTACATATGGTATATTTTAGAAAGTCCATTGTGTATATGTAAATAGTTGTGTCTGCATAAGAGTAGGTGCGTTATTAAATACTTACATATGGTATATTTTAGAAAGTCCATTGTGTATATGTAAATATTTGTGTCTGCATACGAGTAGGTGCATTATTAAATACTTACATATGGTATATTTTAGAAAGTCCATTGTGTATATGTAAATATTTGTGTCTGCATACGAGTAGGTGCATTATTAAATACTTACATATGGTATATTTTAGAAAGGCCATTGTGTATATGTAAATATTTGTGTCTGCATAAGAGTAGGTGCATTATTAAATACTTACATATGGTATATTTTAGAAAGGCCATTGTGTATATGTAAATATTTGTGTCTGCATAAGAGTAGGTGCATTATTAAATACTTACAGATGGTATATTTTAGAAAGGCCATTGTGTATATGTAAATATTTGTGTCTGCATAAGAGTAGGTGCGTTATTAAATACTTACATATGGTATATTTTAGAAAGGCCATTGTGTATATGTAAATATTTGTGTCTGCATAAGAGTAGGTGCGTTATTAAATACTTACATATGGTATATTTTAGAAAGGCCATTGTGTATATGTAAATATTTGTGTCTGCATAAGAGTAGGTGCATTATTAAATACTTACATATGGTATATTTTAGAAAGGCCATTGTGTATATGTAAATATTTGTGTCTGCATAAGAGTAGGTGCGTTATTAAATACTTACAGATGGTATATTTTAGAAAGGCCATTGTGTATATGTAAATATTTGTGTCTGCATAAGAGTAGGTGCGTTATTAAATACTTACAGATGGTATATTTTAGAAAGGCCATTGTGTATATGTAAATATTTGTGTCTGCATAAGAGTAGGTGCGTTATTAAATACTTACATATGGTATATTTTAGAAAGGCCATTGTGTATATGTAAATATTTGTGTCTGCATAAGAGTAGGTGCGTTATTAAATACTTACATATGGTATATTTTAGAAAGGCCATTGTGTATATGTAAATATTTGTGTCTGCATAAGAGTAGGTGCGTTATTAAATACTTACATATGGTATATTTTAGAAAGGCCATTGTGTATATGTAAATATTTGTGTCTGCATAAGAGTAGGTGCATTATTAAATACTTACATATGGTATATTTTAGAAAGGCCATTGTGTATATGTAAATATTTGTGTCTGCATAAGAGTAGGTGCATTATTAAATACTTACAGATGGTATATTTTAGAAAGACCATTGTGTATATGTAAATATTTGTGTCTGCATAAGAGTAGGTGCGTTATTAAATACTTACATATGGTATATTTTAGAAAGGCCATTGTGTATATGTAAATATTTGTGTCTGCATAAGAGTAGGTGCATTATTAAATACTTACAGATGGTATATTTTAGAAAGGCCATGGCCATGGTCAAGGTATGCTTTTCGTGTAGTGCAAAAACTGGGTGTTCCACATTTTGCCTGTTTGTCACACATTGCTATAGTCTGTGTTCCACAGTGGACTCTTAGCAGGTTGAGATCTATGCCTTTTACAAATTGCTATGAATTTAATGCAGAATATGACGGTGCAGCTAGTCATGACTTAAATATATTAGAATGCTACTTTTGTAAATGGTGACTCACTGTTTTCCATTTATAGTTACCAGGCTGATTGCAAACATCTTTTCAATAAGCAATGCATTTTGAAATGTATATAGAAGCCATGACAAGTAAGAATACTCTGTGGTGGGATATCCATACTGGTATTTAAAGCCTACCATCCTAAAATACCTCAGCATTTGGGAAAAGTATGCTGGTAGCACCCTGACAAGGATGTGGTAAAGACATGCTATACAAAGACAGTGGTTGACATATGGCTTAGTAACAATCACTTAATATGTAAGAAGTCAGAGATGTCTTGGGGATGTAACAGGAAGAGTGATTACAATGGTAAGTCACACAAGAGCCTTTGTACTGGCGAGGTGGGCATTTTCATGAGTAATGAAATTAAAAGGCTCGCAGCTGTCTTAAAATAAACTACTTCTCTCTCTCTAAAACTGATTTTTTTTTAATTAATAGTATTTTTTATTTTGTAAGTAAATTAATGTGTACACAGTTTCATATGGAGACCTTATGCAGACGTATAGGCCAGTAAGAAACAACTAACTCTGGGAATGTTTGGGATAATCAAAGAGTACCACAGAATTATCAGACAACCTGCAAATGAGATTTATTAAAACTATGTAAGAACCCCAGAATTTTCATAAAGCTCAAGAAAGAAATTAGAGGAAAGAAAAATACTTTCACAGGTAAAACTATCAAAAGCTTTAAATGAAAATTGTTGTTCATTAATACAACAGATCCATGAAAACCATTGCATAGACAAAGAAACTTTGGGCCACATGGAAAAAGAAGTGACAGATGAACTATGAAAATATAAAGAACAAAACCCAGAAATTTTTGAAAGGTATAAAAAAGAAACATGGACATGGGAAAGAAAAAGAGATATGATATGGTACAATATTTATGCAAAGGAGAAAGTGAAACTAATTAATATAAGAAAGCAGCACCAAAGATATTTGAAGAGAAATACAGGTAAAGGCATCGAGATATGAAACATTTCACAAATCAAAAAATAGAAAAGCACAGAGGAAATGTACAGGAGAGGATTTGTAAGGGAGAAGTTAAATAGAAACTGAAGTCATGGATTATCTGAAAAGTGAAGGATTTAATGTTTAAAATATAGCAAAGGCAATGTCACAACATGATGGAACATTTAGCCCACAGATTAAGGAGCTGCAAGTGGAACACAAGGTATCTGAAGAAGTATGGACTTGAGAAAGAAAAAGAGATCTGGTATGCTGCAATATTTATGCAAAAGAGAAAGCAAAACTAATCAGTATAAAAAAGCAGCACCAAAGATATTTAAAGAGAAATATAGGTAAAAGCACCCACATTATGAAAAAGTTCACAATACAAAAAATAAGAAAAAAAATGATTATAGTAAGGAAGAATTTGAACATAAAGAAACTAAAGTTACGGACTGTGAAATAAAGGATTTAGTATAGAAAATCCAACCCAGGTAATGCCACAGTATAATGGAATGAAAAGTACCTGTATTAAGGAGAAACAGGTGGAGCAGGAGGCATCTGAAGAACTGCCACATGGTTATATTCTGGAACCTTCTATAGGAGACCTTAACAAAAGTTTAGTTGAGTTTGGACATTAAGGGAAGGAACAGGAAACCGTGACAACACTGATGCAGGCATTGTTGTGAAATGACAGGCCAGTGAGTTCCCATATGCAGGAACAGCAAATGAAGCAGGGTGTATCTGAAGAGGATATGCCATGGTAAAATATTCTGGAATGTTCTGTAGAATATTCATAGGAAATGGATAGTAAAGGTGGCACTCCCAGTCTAGAAGAAAATTATATAAGGGAAGAGCCGCTTGATCTAATAGAGATGAACAGACATATTAAGATAGATGAAAGAAATTACAGATAGTAAACAAGACCGAAAAATTTTAGAAGTTTGGTAAAACAGATGAACAACAGTAATTAGAACTATCAGAGAAAATGTTAATATATAGCAGAAATAAATAGGTTATGTTACTGTGTGGCTAAATTAATAACAGATAAAGTCTTACCACAAAAATAGAGTCAAAGGGGAAGGAAAAGGAAAAATACAAAAAGCCACCATGATACCACTGAATAGAGAAAACAATAAAGCAATTATGACAAGAAGTATCACTTTTAAAAGTATATAGACGAGGAAACAGATAATCACAAATACCTAGAAAGATAGATGTGGTAAAAGTAATGCACAGTATCAAAAGAGATTGGAATCTGTCATATGTTATTGCAAATAATAATCTAAAGGTATCAGTACAGGCAGTAAAAAACTTAGATGGTATCCAAATAAATATAAAGGAAAAGAATAAAACAAGCAATGTGTTGGTGACCTAAAAAAAAGTTTAATACAAAACTTGGAAACAAAGCAAAATGAATAGAAACACCACCAAAAGAAGAAACAAATGCATATTGGACAAATATTTATGAAGACCCCGTGGAACAAAATAAAGATGTTAAATGAAAAGAAAAAAATAAAATAAACAGTAAAGATTTTTATTTATTTATTTTATTTATTTTACATTTGTTGACCGGGCTAGTCTAACTGGATACATGTCCATTTTCAGTAGAGGCCCGGGGAGAAAAGCTCCAGAAAAACATTAAAAACATTAAAAAAAATTAATAGAGGATTTACAGAAACAAATATAAACAGTAGTAATTGTTACATAAAAACATTGAAACCAAAGAAAAATTAAAAAAAAATTGATTACAATTTTTTTTTTTTTTTGTTTTTTTTTTCAACAGAAGAAGAACTACTCTTAGTAAATGTAGCATAATGAAAATTGTTTAAGGGTAGTCTACTAAAGAAGGTATAATATATTTGTAAACATTGAATTTATATGCAAACCTTAGTATATAGAAGCATTATAGGAAGGTTGTAGTAGAAGTAGGTTGAATGTTAGAGTCAAGAAAGGAAATGTTAGAAAGCAAAAATAGGAGAGCAGTTATGTACATAAGAGGGGTAAAAGGGTGAAAGTGGACCCAAGGAAGTAGGAGATAGAAGTGAAGGAGGTAAGCAATTTAGTCAGGGTTTGTGCAGGGGCACAACCAGTGTGATTTTAGGTGAATTTTGAGTCTTAGTTTAAAGAGAGACAGAGATGGTAGTAGAGTTAGATCTGTAGGTAGAAGGTTCCAGTGTTTGCCAACAGTGTTTGAGAAAATGCTATTACCTGACAAGTTATTAGACTTCGTAGTACAAACATGTAATCTACTTGAAGAGCGTAGTGAAGTTAGATTAGTATAAGGGGTGATAAGGTTAGCAAGAATAGGAGTATTTTTAGGTTGATAAAAGATTTTGTGAGCAATGATGAGTTGGGAAAATGTTAGCAAGCTAGGTAATTCAAGCCAGTTGAGCTGCTTAAGATTAAGACAATGGTGTGTCATGTATGGATTGCTGGTAGCAAACCTGGCAATATTGTTATAGGCGTGAGAAATTTTGAGGAGGTTAGTTCTTTTTAGATTAGTATAAATTGGTGAAGCATAGAGAAGTGTAGAGATTAAGTGAGAGTGGGCAATGGTGGTTCTGGCCTGAGGAGTAAGGAAAGGTTTGATTCTGTATAAGGAACCAATTTTTCTGTTCACTGCTTGTATGGTGTTGTTAATGTGCATATCATAGGTGAGGTTGTTGTCGATTGTGATTACTAAAAGTTTGGTAGATTGTTCAGGAGTTATCAGGGTGCCTTTGCTAGATACAATAGAGAGATCAATAGGAGAGGACCTACTGGTAGGTGGAAATAGTAGAAGCTTAGTTTTTTTTGGCATTCAAAAGAAGGCAACGTTTTAGGAACCATTCTTCAACTATGTTAAATACTTTTTGGGTTATGTAGTGGAGTTCAGAGGTGGAGTTAGCAGAGCATATAAGTGTGGAATCATCGGCATATTGAATACAGGTGGCTTCCGGGACTGCTATGTGAAGGTTGTTGATAAATAGTGAAAAAAGAAGGGGTCCTAGAATTCAGCCCTGGGGGACTCCAATGGAGACTGGTAGGAGGGATGATAGTTTATTTTGCCAGAGAACTGCTTGTTGCCTATTGTTAAGGTAAGATTTGAACCATTGAATAGCTGGGGGATCAAGAGCAAGAAGTTCAAGGGTATTTATAAGTAGGGGATGATTGACCATATCAAAAGCCTTTGACAGGTCAATGAAAAGAGCGGAAGAGAGGGTGTTGTTATTATGGTTTTTATTGATGGTATCTGTGAAGGATAGAAGGGCAGTGGTGGTGCTGTGAAATGGCCTAAAGCCATGTTGGCAAATAGCCAAAATATTGTGTTTAATTAAGTGGTTAAGTAACTGATGGTGAATACATTTTTCCATGACTTTAGCTAAGGGTGAAAGAAGAGCTATTGGTCTGTAGTTAGAATAGTCAGTGGATGTACCACCTTTATGCAGTGGGATGATATGGGAGACCTTCCAGATTTCAGGGATGATACCTTCATTAATGGTTCTATTTAGTAGGATGGATATGGGAATGGCAATGGATTTTGCTGCTATTTGCAGATACTCAGCAGGTAATTGGTCTGCTGAGGGGGTAGAAGGCTTAAGCTTTAGGAGGATTTTGTAGATAGAGTTAGTAGAGATAGGGTGAAATGTGAAAGTTGGTAGAGGTATAGAACTATGGGAAGGTAGCCTCATGTTATCAGTAGAAAGCTGACTTGCTAAGGACTGGATGGTCTCTGTAAAGTAGGTGTTAAAATTATTTGCAGTTTGAAGTGGGTTTAAAGAGTTCTAATGTAGAGGATATGAAATGGGATGAAATAGCTAGGGATATTTTTAATTAAATTTAAGAAAAGCTCCTGTGCAGTGCTTAACTTCTGGCTAAAGGTATTAACATCTTTTCACAAAGATTTAGTTCCGAGTAAGAATTATTTATATGTGCATTATGAACAGACATCAACCTGGTTAACAACAGGAAAACTGATTCTCTTTAAGAGTGAACCTATGAGGCATCCTAAAAATTACAGACCAATAACTTGCCTTCCAAAGATACACAAACTATATACTGGAATTGATGCTGACAGAGTTTATAGTCATTCAGAAAAAAAAAAACTAAATTATGGTAATGGAACAAAAGGGTAAAAAATGAACATCATATGGAACAGAGGATCATTTGTTGCAAAATGAAGCTATAATACAAAATTGTCAAAAGGAGACAGATCTAAGTAGGGTATTGATAGATTACAAAAAAATCATTTGACAGCATCCCACATTCATGGATAAAGGAATGCTTACAGATGTATAAGATACAACCAGCATTGATCACTTACATTATAATGACCATGAAATAGTGGCAAACCACACTGCAGTAAAGCCATGACTAAGGAAAAATTATTTTCCCAGGGATAAAAATTCAAAGGGGGATATTTCAGGGTGATTCTTTGTCACCACTGTTTTTTTGTCCTGCCCTAACCCATTAATATGTTTACTTAAAGGATTAGGCCGTGGTTACAATTTGGCTCTGAAGAAAACACCAGTGTTTAAAGACGTCTCATCTACTTTTTGTGAACAACTTAAAACTGTATAGTTTATCAAATGAGGAGTTGAAAGCATAACTGCAAGTGGTTAAAGCTTTCATAGATGATATAAGAATAGCATTTAGTCTTGATAAATGTGCAAAAACAATGTTTAAAACAGGAAGGCTGTGGCACCGATAAAATATCAACCAGGGACAGGAACGTGATATAAAAGAACTTGAGCACTAGGGAGTATATACATATTTGGAAATTGAAGGATCAGCAATAAATCATGAACAAATGCAAATAAAACTCAGTAAGTAATACTTTAAAAGACTAAAATAAATAAAGAAAACTGTCTTGACATCTATGAATAAAGTCCAGACTATAAACCAGTTTGCTCTTCTTGTCCTAACTTACAGTTTTGGGTGACTAAGTGGCCACAAAATGTATAGGATCAGTTGAAAAGGGAAACAAAAAAATACTTATCGAATGATAAATAATAATCGGTGTATACCAAGACTATATATTCCTCATTCTGAAGTAGATATGGGCCTCCTCAGAATTGGTTACATGTATAGATGCACAGTCTTGAGACTGCATACATATCTGCTGACCTCACCATAGCCAAATATAGTGAAAATTTTAAAATATGAAAATAAGTTTAAGATAACTTCTCCATTTTGTTTAGCGGAAAAATATTGAAATCAAGCAGGAATGGAACTCAAACCAGACATTGAGAAAAATTGGACAGCTAATAAATGTGCCAAAAAACAAAAGAAAGACTATAAATAAAAGGTTTAGATGAAAAGGAAATAAATGTGGAAAAGGCATAATTATTGTGGCAAGTACAGAGATCTCTTAGAACATCATCATTTGATCAGAATTTGACAAAGGAATGGTTAAGGAGAGGGTAACTGAAACCAAAAGATGAAAGGTTAATACTAGATTCATAGTTACATACTAGGCTAATCACCACCAGTGTATTTATATGCCTAGCAATGCACTCCAACTCAATTGTGTATCCATGTTTCATTGGCATTTACTAGGAGGGGAGGGAAAGTTAGTTAGGAATAAAGTCTAAGCTATAAACCAGTTTTCTCTTGTTGTCCTTACAGTTTTGGGGTGATTGGCCACAAAATACTGAGATTTATTTGCATTTGTTCACTAGGGGTTATGTGGGAGTATGTTAGTTGGGACATTAATGTCTACCTTTGTCTATCAGTGACAGAGGGGCCCAAGGTAGTGGACTACATACACATTGGTTTACAAAGTCCATTGAAAATATGGGTGAAACAGACAAATGCAGTTCCTACAAAAAGAAGTGGAAATAATTGCTCACTGTGTCACTTTGTGTGATATACTCATATCAGAGGACCTGCATATTGAAAGGCATAATAATGTGGCAAGGCTACTGCATTGAAAATTGTGCAAACAATGCAGTATTGAAGTAGTTAAGAAGCACTAAAAATATGAACCACAAAGCATTCTAGAGAGTGATGATGTTTATATCACATGGGATTATCCATTAACAGCAGTTCAAAAAAATATATGTGAGAAAAACAGATATAGAAGTCTGGGAAAATACAAAAGTAGCACTGATTCTTGAAATTGCTACACCAGGTTATTACAATGTCTTATGTACAGAGAAAGACAAAGTCATAAGATACCAGAATTTGCAGACAAAAGTGAGAGCATTGTGGAAGAAAGATACCAGGCAGCGCCAATAGTAGTTGGAGCAACAGGTCTAATAAAAAGAATTTAAAAGTATTTAAACATGCTACCATTACATGCAACTCCACATGAGTTGCAGAAGGAGTCAATTCTATGCCCAGTGAAGGTACTGAGAAGAGCAGTTTTGGCTAACATCAAAGACTGAAATAATATTAATTTCATGAACTTTAATCATACCCTGACTTAGGAATGGGGTTACCCCCATCATGGTATTAGAAACTGAAAAGACTCAGATAAATTAAACAGAAAGAAATAATACAGGAATGAGAAATGAAATAGTTTAGTTGGTCTTCCAAGAATGTCAAAATGCACTGAATAAGCAACCTAATTATATAAATGTAAGTACCAGTTTAGACATTTTTAAGAGCAACTTGAACACTTATTATAGGAATGATTATTTTGCTATATTGGCAGGCTAGAAGTACATTACTGCATGTGCCTGAAATATTTGCATGTATGTATATTTTTTATTTATTTTACATTTGTTTACCGGGCTAGTCCAACTGGATATATGTCCATTTTCAATAGAGGCCCAAAGAGAAAAGCTCCACAGACAGAGTAATATTTACAAAAACACGGGTACAATACAAAGTTTTACCAATCATTACATATCATGGCATATATCTTAATCAGGAAAAAATAAATTAATAATAATCATAATACGTACCAGCTATGGATATTCATACAAAGTATGTCCAGTTACACTATTAAACTCTAAATTCACACACATAATATTGTTAGTAGTTAAGTAAGCAAGCTTAAACAGGTAGGAAGATTAGTGTCCAGGGTCAAGGTAGAAAGTTAGTCTGGGTGAGCACAGGGGCATAACCAATGTGATTTAAGGTAAGGTTTCAGTTTGCTTTTAAATAGGGTAACTGAGGACAGGGAGCTAAGGTGATTAGGGAGGGTGTTCCAGGTTTTACCCACTGTGCTGGAGAACAATGAGTCACCAGCTACATTACTTGTCTTAGCTATTTGTACTAATAGTTTGTTTTATGATCGTAGGGTCTTGAGATTGTTATAGGGAGTGATAAGGTTAGTGAGTATAGGTGTATTTGCTGGTTGATATAAGATCTTATGGGCAACTATTAGTTGGTTCAAAAGTATTAGATTTGACAATTCTAACCAATCTAGTTGCTTAAGATTGTTACAATGATGGGTTCTGTAGGTTGACCCAGTTGCAAATCTGGCAATATTGTTGTAGGAAATAACCAGTTTTTGCAGATTGCTTTTACCTAGTTTAGTGTAGATAGGGGAGGCGTATAGTAGGGTTGAGATTAAGTGGGTACAGGCGATAGTGGTCCTGGCTAGTGGAGTCAGAAAGGGCTTGATCCTGTAGAGAGAACCTAATTTTTTTTTACTGTTTTTATAGTGTTGTTGATGTGAGGATCAAAGGTGAGGTTATTATCAATTAATACCCCAAGTAGTTTTGTGGTAGGATCAGGAGATATGATAGTTCCATTGCTAGATGTAACAGTAAAGTTTAGTGGGAAGGCCCTACGAGTGGGAGTGAATAGTGCCATTTTTGTTTTTTTGGGTTCAGGAGGAGGCATCGGTGTAGAAGCCAATTTTCTACTGTGCTAAAGACTTTTTGGGTTAGGGACTGAGTTTGGATGGAGAAGTGGCTGAGCATATTAGTGTGGGGTCGGTCGCTGCGTATTGGATATAGGTAGTTTGTGGTATTACAGAAAATATGTCATTTGTAAAGATGGAGAAGAGGAGAGGACCCAGTATGGAGCCTTGTGGGACATCAAGGGCAACTGGGAGGTGGGAGGACTGGTTATTTTCCCATAGTACAGCCTGTTTCCTGTTATTTATGTAGGATTGGAACCACTGTATAGCAAGTGCATCCAATGGCAAGTTTTTGAGTATGTTTATGAGGAGGTTGTGGTTAACCAAGTCAAAGGCTTTTGACAGATCAATAAAGAGGGCTAAGGATAGAATGTCACTATTTCGATTTCTATTAATGCAATCAGTAAAGGATAAGAGAGCAGAGGTGGTGCTATGAAATGGTGTGAAGCCATGTTGGCGTGTCGCTTATGAATGCATTTTTCCATGATTTTTGCCTGTGGGGATAATATGGTTATAGATCGTTGGAAATACCACCTTTATGCAGGGGATAATATGAGAAATTTTCCAGATTGATGGGATGGAGCCTTCAGAAACAGTTCTATTAATGAGGATGGATATGGGGTAGGCTATAGCTTTTGCTGCTTTTTGCAGGTATTCTGCAGGTAGTGGATCTGCAGAGAGGGTGGTGGATTTAAGTTTCTGAATGAAGGTACAGACAAGGGATGTAGGAACAGGTTGAAAATTAAATAGTGGTGGGCTGTTGGAGATATCTGATGAGGAAGATCTGGTGTCAGGGGATAGCTGATTAGCAAGAGATTGTATGGTCTCAGTGAAAAACATGTTAAAAGAATTGGCTATTTGACTGGGATTGTTGTGATCAGAGCATGGGGGAGTGGGAGTGACTGAAGGACCCGGGTGTAAGAGTTTATTGATGCCTGACCAGAATTTTTGAGGTTTATTTTGGTGGGTTTGTTGAAGCTGGCAGTAGAAGTTTCTTTTGTCTGACAAAATGGCTTTCTTTGTTTCGTTTCTGAGCTGTCTGAACTTTAATTGACCTGAAGGGCTTTTCGCTGTACGCCAGCTAGCCCAGAGTTTATTTCTTTGGAGTATTTTTTGTTTGGTAGTTTTGGAAAGCCATGGGGCTGGTTTAGTCCTAATTCTGATTGTGCGCGTTGGGACATGGCAATCTAGAATGGCAAAGAATTTAGAATTAAAGGATATGACTGCATCATCTAATGGGAGGTGTTTCAGGGGTGACCAGTCACGAGATACAAGTTCTTTATGAAAGCTGTTGGGGTTAACATTTTTATTAGTCTTTATTGTCTTATAAATGGTTTGGTTTGGAATATCAGTCTTACACCTGATTAAGAAGGTGAGTGAGTGGTTGCTTATATCTTCAGGGAGGGTACCTACTTTGTAAGTTTGATTAGTATTAGTGAGAATCCAGTCAAGGGTGCATTTGTTGTTACTATGTTTATTGGTTCTGGTGGGGGATGTGATGGTTTGAGTAAAACCATAAAGGTTTATATGAGTAGTAGGCTGATCAGATGTACAGCCCTTCCAGTTAATATTAAAGTCACTGAGTACTATAGTTTCTTGTGGGTAGTTGGTGGAAAGCCAGCTTAGAATAGCCTCTAAGGTACTAGTATTATTGCCTGGGGGGAGGTAGATACAGATGATATATATTGATTTGCATTTGTTAAGCTAAATTTTGGAAATAAGAATTTCTGCATTACTAGTTAGTAGAGGTATGGAGTCTATAGTGGTCACTTGTAATCCAGATTTGTATAGTATAGCTACTCCGCCACCCTTTTTAGAATTACGGTCTAATTTTAGGATATTATAGCCAGGGGGAATAACCACATTGTCTTGAGTTGATGGCTTGAGCCAAGTTTCAGTGAGACAGAGGATGTCAAATGAATGTACATCCATGAGGGCATGTACGTGGGCAACTTTATTATTTATGCTGCGAAAATTGAGATGAGCTATTAGGAGGGAGTTGGGGGGGTAAGGTAATCAAGTGTGTATTATTAAGAGTTGGTGTGTGTGGCTCAGGGGTTGTGGTAGAGTTTGGGCCAGGATTAGGATGTATATCACCATCTATTAGGGAGTGGGCTTGTATTCTCAAAGTGTGTTTTAAGAATTTACATATTAGGGCCTGGGATTTCTTGACTCTTGGGCTGTAGTATGTAATGTGACTGAGTCTATGAAATTTAGCTGATAAATACTTTGATGGGTAGGATGTGTAAGTATGGCTATGAGGGATTAATATTGTTGGTGTAGAGGTTTCCTTTGTGAGGTTGTGAGATCCTAGATAGTTAAGGTGTTCATAGAAAGTGAGGAGGTAAGTTTAGTTAGAATAGTTAGGAGTGAAAATAAGAGTAAGAGTTTATTGTATGTTAGGGTAGTTGTGGATGGCATTATGGAAGAATTTAATATATGTTAATATGCAGGAAGAAGTAGAGATAGTTAAGGTGATGACTAGTGGGAAGTGGATATTATTACTTTAAGGGTTTGGACCATGTGATTGGTTGTATGGCTGGAGGTGTGGCTAGGATGAATAAATCTAGAAGCACAGGGCGGGTGGGAATTGGAGGCAGGGAAGGGGAGCGGAGTGAGCCCGTGGGGTAAACGGAGCAGGTAGAGCCACTGAAGGAATGAACCCAAGGAGAACAATCAGTGTAGAGCTGATTGCTATGGTAAGTGTAGGTAGGGAAAGGGTAGGAGATAAGATCCTTAATAGTAGGGGGTAGTAGGCAGTAAAGTGATGTAAAGTAATAAATAGAGGGAGAGAGTGGGACTGCAACTTAGGCAAGCTGGGAGTTATATTCTAAAACAGTAGGATAGATCTGGGAAAATGATGTCACCTAGTGGTCAAAGGCTGTATAGCAGAGAAAATGTTTAATGGGAGGTAGCAGGTCTAGAATATGAAGAGGGAAGGATAGCAGTTACTTACAGAGGGTACAAGGGGGAAGGTAGGCTATTTGGGGAAAAAGAAAGGTCTTGACTGCTAGCTCTTCTGGCTTGGGAGTGTAAATTAAAACATGGACTATTAAACAGTATATTTCTATTGACAGTAGTTTGAAAGGTACATACTTTCATTTATTTGTTTTAATTTTCTTGAGGGACTTTATCGCTGGAAGAGGAGAGTTTCAATCCCTTAGTTTAGGCAGGTTACTGTGGAATTAGGTTGCTGTTCAGCAGACAGGGGAATTCCTCAATATTATATACCTATCAATATATACTTACCTATCTATAAATATATATATATATATATATATATATATATATACTGAATATGGATCTACTTTAAAACAGTGAATTACCATAATATTGAGTTGCAGAAAACAGCGAGATGAAAATCACAAAACATTACATTACCGAGCATTCACATCATCGTAAGTTTTCACTGCATAAGAAAACATTTGGCCAACATGAAATAAAAAACAAAGCAATGTAAATAAAACCCACCCAAGTGGGAGACTCCCCCCCCCCCACGCCACCCAAGAAAATATACCAACTCTGAAATTGCACTACAGTGGAGAAAAGGACAAAATTCACTATCTTGGCCAACTACCTCCTTTTGTGGTGAAAACTTACAATGATGTGAATGCTCAGTAATGTAAAGTTTTATGGTTCTTGTCTCACTGTTCTGCAACTTGACATTATGGTAATTTGCTATTTTAAAGTGGATCCATATATATACATATATATATATATATATATATATATATATATATATATATATATATATATATATATATGGGTAAGTTCTACTGTAAAATGAATGTTTTCAAATACTGATGTTAGACAGGGAGGTAAGGCCAGCCACAGCATGTGACAAAGTTTGGCGACAGGGAGGAGGGTTTAAGAGAATTGCAGGTTTATGACATTCATTTGGTTAACTGTAGTTCCCGATTAAACCTTTATTATAAAATTTTATGAAACATTAGAGATCTCCATACATTAACATGAAATGGTCACTATTTTCTAGATGTTTACAAAATATACACATATTCAGTTTGTAAAGTGCAGACTGGTGGATGACTAAATCTTGTGTCTTAAGATTAATGCTGGTATTACCTAATATAGTCTTATTTTCCTGTTAAGTATTTTGAGACTGTACCATTGTCAATCTATTGTAAATGCTTTCTTCAGAACAAGTTTCATTATATTATATTCCATGACAGAAATATGTAATAGCTTTTAGTGCCACTAATGTGTAGGAAAAGATATGAACCAAATTTTGTACACATTGTTTATAAAGATTTATGTTTGATTAAACCTCAATTTTATTCAAAAAGTATAAGCTATAAACCATCTGATTTAAATGATATGCACAGTCATAATGTACTAGCAGTATGGTGGCCAGCCTATATCAATTCTTTATGAGAATGGGTGGCCAAAGACACTGTATCCAATTATTCTTAAAAGTGAATTTAGGAGGCATCAAGGCCAGGAGAGGAGAAAATTTAAATATCCACAGATGAAATAGCATTGTATCAGCTGATGTAATGTTATTGCTATCTATAAGTACATAGTAGTATACATATAATGCATTTGATACAGAACAGTTATATCCATGAACGAATTTGCATAACAGCCCATACTGCTGAATAGCATGTTACGTCTTTGAGTGCAAACTAAAATAAGAAGCAGAAGACAGCAAGACACAAAATAAATTTAGCTAAAAGGACCTGGCAGGTCTGTCATGAAGAGGGTGCAGCAAGGCAAGGAAGCCATGGCGCTTTGCAGAAATTGTTACCGGCTATAAGTTGTTATTTTAAATTCCTCCTACACTCTGATGATCTCTTTCTTTTTTATTGTCAGCAAATGAAACAAAAGAATAAATGCAACACTATAAATATTAACTGGTACTATAAAAAGAATACCTTAAGAAACTTGACCCTAATTAACGCTTCAAGGAAAGCTAATTAATGGTGTGTAATAAAGTATATAAAATATCAAAGATAAAAAAACTTTGTAGCACTCAGGGGCATACAAATATGCCAGATTTATAAATGTCTGTGTTAATAACTGGAAGAATTGCATAGGCTGTACTTTCCACAGGAGCAGTGCATTGTGTTTCATGAACAGAAGCACTAGTCTAGTGTGTGTCTCAGAGGCAGAAGTGAATGGTGAGCTGATCAGTATCTCTCTGTGCCACTCATGTCTATCTGTATGTCTATCTGTACCATGCTGAGTAAGGGAAGGCTTGCTAATTTTAAGAAATACTGCTCAGAAACTAAACTAAGTAGAGAATATGATTTTTAATTACCTTGAAATACATATTACCTAATTACTACATAAAGTATTCTCAGCTGAAAATCAACAATGGCTATGAATTCTACCAGAGATAAATGCATGTCATCTAATTGCTATATCAAGTAGTCTCTTAAAGATATATTAACAAATACACAAACGTATATATGGATAACAAGATGGACAACTTTATGGCCTAATATCAATATGTATAATTGTAACCCACTCACCATTCCTTTTCTAAACAATACCTGCAAAGAATATACAATGTATGTATACAATGTCAACATTTTAAAAACTAATGAAACAACTCAGTCTGAGCAATGCATGAACTTTATTTTGGCCTACTGAGAAAATTACAAATTTTCTATTTGTTAAGAAAATGGTAGATATAACAAAATTTTTATTAATTAAATACAAAATAGCATGGGGTTTTATTTCAAAGAAAGCATACAATGAAAATGTTTGAAGTTAAAAAGTTATACCTAAAGGATACTTACCTGTGATAAATATGGGTTACAATAAAATCTAAATTATGTTATGCTAATATGACCAAATCACCTAGAGCCACTTTTATACTGCTGAGTACCTAGCTCCATTGTGCTAAGATGAATACTTATAAAATTATTATATCCATCACTAATTTCTGGTTCCTATACATTACTCAACAAATCAAAGATAAAACTTAATAATAAAACTTAATATTCTCTTTAACATGGACATTTATTTATTTATTTATCTGATGACATCATCTGACAAAAAAATAAACAATATTTAATTATTCCATGATACTTGAAACTTAAAGTCATTAAAGAAAGGAAGTTCTGGCTCCAGGAGTACAACTGTTCTAAGGAGTGTCTGCAGTAGGCCTTTAAAGCCAAGGGCATCCCAAAATATATATGTGTTTTGTACAACACAAAGCTTCAGGGTGTAAGCCAAAAGACTGACTTATTCCTTTATTTTCTTAAATTATGTATTTTTTTTATTTATATTTTAAGTAGCATACTTTTCAGAATGCCTGTATTGAAAGTGTTTGTGTTGGAGGTGGGACTGATGGGACTCTGTTCTGGAAACTGGTGAACAGTTTTAAAAATCCTTGGGCACACCCTTATGTCAAACACCCAACATGATGCTGTGTGGTATCACCGATCATTCATAAATTCAAAGATCTTGTATCTCAAACTTGCAGCTGCCTAGAAAACATGGCTCCAGGCTGTTGGTAGGCAACAAGTGTTTTCACATTCCATGGGGCTGTGCTGTGTGAGTGGAGCATCTCCCCTCTGACCAAACTGTCTCAGTGGTAGCACCCAAATATCTTCTGGCTCAGGCCCAGGCCTTTCTTGCAGACAGGGAATGAACAGCTTAGGGATCAGGGTATTTATCTTCAAAAAGTGCATTGTCATCCCTTTCGGTTAAAACTCTGTACCCATGAAATACCACATAGGCGGTAGTCTACTTAATACCGAAAGTGTGATGAGACCTTGGGACACAGATGGACAGTAATCGATCCTTTGATAATCACATCGCCACAGTAGTCAGGAAATCCTTCTACGTGGCACACCTCATCACAAAAGGTTTCTCTTCCAGGAAAAAGGAGGTCATTGTTCCCCTCTACTCATCACTCATTAGACCCATTATAGAGTACAACACCCCTTTTGGTATGTACCTCACAAGACATCTACAACAACTGGAAAGGCCACAGAAATACCTCACAAAGAGGATTACTGGCCTCAAACAGATGCCCTACGCAGACCATCTAAAAAAACTCAAGCTTTACTCTGTTGCATATCGCCTACTCAGAGGTGATCTCTGCCTAACATATAAAGCTATGTCAAACCCAGAGCTGTTGGACATGCTCCACATAAAGAAATCCCAATTGCTCTGAGCTACAAGCTCTAGGGACCTAAACCTTGTCACCACAATAAACAGAACATGCTGGAGGGATAGATTCCTGTCTCAGAGACTTCCCATACTCTGGAACAAACTACCTATCTATATCAAACAAAGCTCCTCAAAAATCTTGATGATTGGATGGGAGATAGCGAATTCACCCCAGGGATCACTTCTGTGGCTCTGTTTGACAGGGGCACAGGAAAATAATTTTCTTGGGTGGCAAAAGCCAGGGCACCGTTTGGCTAGGCTTATATAGGCCCTGGGGCCAATAGCTTAGTACCTACCTATGAATAACATACATTGCAGTACTCCATTATACTCAACTTATGATTGTAAATATTGTATATATGACATCATACAAAAACTATATATTATTCAAATGTTCCTAGTAATTGCAGTAAAACAAATAGTGGGCATACTACATATTTTTGGGAATGCCCAAAGTGAATATTAATTGGGATATCGTTGCAAGAAAATCTAGGAACCTTAGGTTTATACAAAAAAAAAAACTAAGTTAGAAAATTGCAATTATACACATATGCATAGGAAATACAGTTAGTAAACAAAAACAGTTATAGAAATATTTATGCTATTAAAATTTTAGATCATAAAGAGAAACTCCACACCCGCTGTTCCTGACATTTGGTTTAAAGTCACAGAATGTACTCCAGCAGTGCAAGGCTACAGTGCCTTTCACACAATTAGACCAACAGCAGCACTAGCAAGGTCTAACAGTGGAAGTGTCTTTACCTACATTAGCAACAAATACCCCTCCAGGTTGTTTGAACAGAACGATGCCCTGGAGTTCATCCATATGCAAGTCATCTAGAATAAAGTCCCTCAGCATATTCTAGCTAACTATAAGTCACCATCTATGCCCCAAGAATCTCATAACTTGTACCCACACCTACTGGAGATGCTAACCGTCCAACCAAATGCCATATTCATAGGGGACTTTAACTACCCCTAGACTGACTGGGAAAAAAAAAAAGCCTCAGACTCACAGGCATAACATTTCCTGGACTTCATTAAAACAAATACTCTGGGCCAGATACTCCACATTCTAACCAGAGGCTCAAACATACTGAACCTAGTACTCACCAACATGAGGGAACACTGCACCCCTTCCCCCTATGACATGTCCTCACTGGTGAGGCCAGATCTCAAAGCCGTATCCTTTGAAGTAAAACTCAACTTGAAAAACAAAGCTAAGCTTGTAACAGTTATGAGCTGTTCTAAAGTCCCCCCTCTACCCAGAGATCACAGTAGCCTATGTAGAATCATTCACAGAAATAGGTTCATAGGTTCATAGGTAGGTACTAGGCTATTGGCCCTGAGGCCTATACAAGCCCAGCCAAAAAGGTACCCTGGCTTTTGCCACCCAAGAAAATTATTTTCCTGTGCCACTGTCGAGCAGAGCCACAGAGGTGATCCCCGGGGAGAATTTCCTATTTCTCATCCAATCATCAAGATTTTTCTTGAAGAGTGCTAATGAGGAGCTTTGTTTGATATAGATAGGTAGTTTATTCCAGAGTATGGGAAGTCTCTGGGACAGGAATCTATCCCTCCGGCATGTTCTGTTTATTGTGGTGACAAGGTTTAGGTCCCTAGAGCGTGTATCTTGGAGGGATTGGGATTTCTTTAAGTGGAGCATGTCCAACAGCTCTGGGTTTGACATAGCTTTGTATGTTAGGCAGAGATCACCTCTGAGTAGGCAATATGTGACGGAGTAAAGCTGGAGTTTTTTAAGACAGTCTGCACAGGGCATCTGTTTGAGGCCGGTAATCCTCTTTGTGAGGTATTTCTGCGGCCTTTCCAGTTGTTGTAGATGTCTTGTGAGGTACATACCAAAAGGGGCACTGTACTCTATAATGGGTCTAATGAATGATGAGCAGAGGGGAACAGTGACCTCTTTTTTCTGGATGAGAAACCTTTTGTGATGAAGTGTGCCACTTAGAAGGATTTCCTGACTACTGTGGTGATGTGATTATCAAAGGAGAGACTACTGTCCACCTGTGTCCCAAGGTCTCTTATCACATTTTCGGTGTTAAGTATACTACCGCCTATGTTGTAGTTCATGGGTACAGAGTTTGGGATGACAATGCATTTTTGGCATTGAGCTTGAGGCCATGGCTTTGACACCAGGCATCTGTCTCAGTGAGGCCCTTTTGTAGGATGTCCACATCGTTAGGAGTTTCAGTTATGGCTGCTAGTTTGCAGTCATCTGCGAACTTCATTAGCCAAAGACCTTCTGTTTTAGCCTGTAATTCAGAGAAGTAGATACCAAACAGGAGAGGACCCAGGACTGAACCCTGTGGTACTCCACTTGTCACTGGTCTGAAGTTGGATTTGGAGTCTGCTACTTTCACAGTGTGGGTTCTGTCAGTGAGACAGTTGGCAACCCATCTTGTGACACAGGAATTTATACCTAGTTTAGTGAGTTTATCTATAATTACAGAGTGGGGGATGGTGTCGAAAGCCTTGGCAAGATCTAGATAGGCTGTGTGAACCACCTTACCCTTGTCTACGGCTTTGGTGACTGCTTCAAAGAAGTCTATCAGATTTAGGAGGCATGATCTGCCTTTCACAAACCCGGACTGGGTGGGGTCCAGAGTTTGGAGATTACCAATGTCTTTGTTTATAAGTTCCATGATGATACGTTCTATGGCCTTGCAGACCAGGCTCGTCAGGCTAATGGGGCGGTAGTTCCCGGGGTCCGTGGTGGCTCTCCCCTTGTGGAGTGGGATAACCGTCGCTGTGCGCCATTCAGCAGGCACAATGCCTGAGGTGAGGCTATGATTGAACATGGTACTTAGGTGGGGTGCCAGTTCGTTCTGTAGTTCATGTAGAACGCAGCCTGGGATTTTGTCTGGTCCCATGGATGCTGTGTTCTTGGCTTTGGAGAGTGTGGTTTTTACCTGTGCAGCCGTGATTACAGGAACTTTGCATTCTTCCAGTATAGAGAGGGGCTCTGTATGGGGTGAGTGGGTGGTAAAGTTAGCACTGAACCTATATGCCAGGATGCTGGCAATATCAGTTGGGACTGTATATTTAATGCCATTGTGCTGTAACTCAGAACAGATCTGAGTGTTGCCGTTGAGATTCTTGACATGGCTATAGAATGCTTTGTGGTTGTCTTTAGAATCAGTGGCAATTTTGTTTTCGTAACTAGCTTTGGAGGATTTTATCAGGGATCACAGCTTCTTACTGAGGCTGACCATGGAGCTCCTCCACTCATGGGATTTTACTCTCTTTTGCAACAGTTTCTTCCTTCTGTTGTACAGTTTGTTTATGGCAAGGGACCACCAGATTGGCTTCTTTTTTTGGAGGATAGCGTCTTGGTTCTGTTTGGGATAGCACGATCCATACACTCATGTAAGTGCTTATAAAGTGCAATTGTGTAGGATTCGGTAGTCGTAACTGTATTGTCCATCTGCATGGGTGTCATGAAGTTCACCACTTCTGTCTTAAGAAGCATGAAGTTGGCTTTGGAGAAATTATTTATCATGGTTTCCTTAATGAGGGGTGGGGGCAGGATGTGGATATCTATGGTAATTAGCTTATGGTCGGATCGCACCAATGAGGCGTTGACTTCAGGTGTGGAACACCAGTCACTCATGTTGGTAATAACTAGATCTAGGATATTGTTGCTCCTGGTGGGGGTGTGGATAAGTTGATCCAGGGCATTGGAGTTTATGAATTCCAAAAAGCGTTGAGCGAAGGAGTTGGTACATGAAAAGTTTTCCCAGGTAATGGTGGGGTAGTTGAAATCGCCCATTATTAGGGTGTTTGGTTGAACCCTAATATTTTCCAGTACATCAAGAAAAGAGGAGTGGGAATCCTGGGGCATGGTGGGTGATCTGTAGCAAGCTACAATTTGGATTGCAGTTTTGCCCTGAGTTAGTTGCACTTGGATAACCTCGGCTGCATTATGCTTAGCAACTAGCCTGGAGGTGTGGATATCCTTAATGAATATGGACACACCTCCGCCTTTGGTGTTCCGGTCCAGGTTACATGGCTGAAAAGTGTAGTATGAGTTATAGCCTGGTAGAGCAGGGGTGCTCTCTGGAGCCTTGAACCAGGTCTCAGTCACTGCACAGATATCGATGTACTCCATTTTAAGGAATGCCTCGAGTGAGTGCATTTTGAGATTTAGACTTCTGGCATTGAGTAGCATCACCCACAGGTTTTGCTTGCCTGTTCCAGTTACAGTTTTGAATTTGTCATTTGAACCTTGCCTAAAAAAGGCACTATAGGGGCGGCAAGAACCTTAGCCAGTATCTGGAATCCCAGGGGTGACAGGTGCAGGCCATCTCTGGCAAAGCATCGTGGTCTGTCGACCATGTCATCCCAGGCAGACAGATACTGGATCCCTTTAGAATGGCACCAGAAGCTTAGCCAATTGTTGAAGTCAAACATTTTGTCCTTGTACTGCGGCATCATTCTGGGTGATGGCAGAATGCTACTCAGGGCTAGGGTCATACCTGCCTGGGCTACAAGATCTGAGAGCTCTTCCATGTCTCTTTTCATGTAGTCCAGGGAGGTATGTCTCAGGTCGTTCACACCAACATGGACAATGACAGAGTCATATCTGTACTTGTTGTGGGGTGACCTGAGTGCGTGGGTTATGTGGTGGATCCTGGCACCCAACAGGCAGCTGACAGTAACCTTCTCCTTGTTTAGACTGGTGAGTGGGACATCAGTGTGCCTGACTATAGAGTCACCTATGACTAGTGTGTTGGGTACGTTGTTTTGCCTTATTGGCTGTGGTTGAGTGACACACTGAGTCTGCGGGCTGTGTGTCATTTGGGTTGTGTTGGGGAGTGGAAGTTGCTTGCATTTCTGCTTTGGAGGTCTCTGTTGCTTGAACAGATTATTATTGAGAGCCTCTGCAAATATTTTTGTGTTTCTATGTGTGGAATTTGGTGGTGTAAATTTAGTGAGATTATGTGATGAGTGTGGTGTGGTGCAAGTGTTTACCTTCTCCTCTTGACTGTCAAGTTCAGTCTTGATTGGAGAGAGCTTTACCTCCAGTTTGGCTAGATAAGTGCATCTCTCACAGGTTGTAGTGTTGGGTGGTAGGAGGAGAATATACATAGTACAAATATGTGAACTGCTGCATAGAGGCTACTGTACCTGTACAGACATAAGCCAATAACAAACACCAAAACCAAAAAAACACAAGAGGAAAGCGAAGCCACTGAATCCTTTCTTCACAAAGACTTTAATATCACTGGTTAAGCACTTTTGGACAAAAAATAGGCTGTCATCAGAACAAAAAAACAGATTACACACTGCCATTATATGTGATTCTTTAAAAAATCTTACCCAATCAAATTCTCATTCCAATTAACAATAAAGAAATGTTAAAACAACTTTCCATTTTTAAAGGCAACTCAAAAAAGCATGGTGAAATACATAAAAACTGTAAAAACTGTAGAAAGACTACCTACATTTATTGTAATAAGCCTTTCTTCTTAAAACAGCCTTATAGTTCACTCCACTATTTAAACCTGGTGCCTTACAAGCATCCAGCGGGATTTGCCATTTTAACTCCCTATAATCAAGTTCCCCATCTCTGTCTCCATTTATGCTATAAAAAAGAGGAATTTCGATAATGCACTTTTTAAACACACCTTAATATGTGTAGGAAGTAACAACATTAAACTTTATTTTGGGGTTATCAACCATGTTCCCTATGATTTTAATGGAGACAGAGATGGGGAACTTAATTATAGGGAGTTAAAATGGCACATCCTGCTGGATGCTTGTAGGGCTTTTCTTTTTACAAGTTTACATTATGGCTTTAACAAAAGATGATCCTTTGTTCCATATAAATCTCTTTCCTCTTTGGTTCTATGGCCATGAATGAATTTTTGTCTAAATGACTACATGGTCTATCTGCATCGATTCTTGTACATAACATATATGTTGCTGGGTGACAGGTTATTGAGTGATTATTCATAGGGTGATTAGCTGGTTCACATTTAAGAATTAGTATGGTTTCCACTTTGTTAGCCAGTTCACTATCATTTCAGGGTGTACATATAAGTACTTTTTACTCAAAGCTAAATCACAGTGCAAAGATGTCAATACCTTTAACCAGAAGTTCGGTATAGCATCCGAACTTGGCATTTCCCATTTGGGAGGCTTTCTTAACTTTGTCTCAGTAGGAGTTGCTTCATTGCAATCGGTATCTCCTGTGTCAGAGACTCTTAATTGTTCTTTTATCACTCGGCCTCCTTAATGTGTACAGTTGGGTTCTCATAGGTATTTCTCCAGAATGCATTAGTTTCCTCTGTTTTTGGCTATATCGCAATTATTGCTGTTTTCCTTCCTAGCTCCTTATAGAATTTTGTTGGGTCATCTCTAAACTGTTTGTTTTATATCCATTCTGTATATTTCTCATTATATCTCCTAAGTTTTTCAGCCTGTGTAGTGATTTTTCTTGGTTTATTGTTAGGCATAGTATAAATCAAATCCTGATCTGTTTCAAAGTTGTTTTTGTTTTAGCTCATTCACTTTTCTAACATTTTTAGATTGATTTCCTTTTCTGTTTTGTTCCATTAATGACATTTTTTTTCCTTAAACGTTTCACTAGTGTGTCTAGTTGGTGCTTCCACGGTAATGATCTATTTGCCCATTTATTTTTGTTTACTAATTTATACTTTCTTGGTAATGCCTTGTCTTTTACTAGTTTCATTGCACAAAATGTATTCTGTTCATTTCTGTTATGTCATGTTGCTCTCGCTTTCTACTTCAAATTACATTAACTAGGCTTGTTCATTTTTTGACAATACATGTCTTATTCACTTTTGACAGCCTAACCTACATAGTGTTATATCCATACATTTCTGTCCAATTTACCATTTTTTTCTATTTACATGCTTGATCTCTACTGTTGTTCCCCTTGCCCTTGCAGTGTAAACTCATTTTCGGGAACTCTGGCTTAGTTGCATAGAAAACACAAAACATAATTTCTTTTGTCATTAAGTGTCCATTCCTACATTTCCAGGCATCTTGTTTGGCTGTCAATTTATTTAACTTCCTGTGGACTATTTTTATTGTCACAGTAAGGCCTCTTAGATCATCTGTTGGATCAGGGCCTATCACAGCAGCAAAATCTCTTCCATTTTTGAAGGATTATGCACTAGTCTTTTTGTCAGCTTTGACCACAGTGGCACTGTCACAGCTCGGCACATTTTTATCTTGGAATCAGTGCACTTGGATTTTCCTTTTTTCTTTATTTTTTCCATGATATATTTGACAGTCTGTATGCGCTAGTTTCACTTTGGTGGAATTTAATAAACACACCCGCCATACAGAGGTAAACTCCAAGGCTTGAGGATGATTTCAGTTCAAAACAAATCTCCCTTTCCTTTTCTTCTTTTGTGCTAATTTCATCTCTCCATCCAGGCCCCTTATTTTGCTCAGTATAGTAATCTCAACATTCTGCTGTGTGTTAGCTTGGAATTATATATGGGTGCGAAATTGCAGAGCATCGAACCTCTGATAATTGAGGACGAGATGTTTGATGTTTTACAACATCAAACATTAAAGTAAAACAAATTAAAAAAGATAAAAAGTCTTCTTGTAAGTTTTTACAGGTGGGCAAGCCCCCCTGCACCCCTCACTCCCCTGCTACTTGAATATAACACTGAGATTGCACTACAGTGAAGAGAATGGTACCATATAGCATGGAACAGGAAATTTAACGTTCTCTTCACTGTCTCGGAGTTGGTATATTTAAGTAGCAGAGGGTGTGGGGGGTGCAGGCAAGAAAACTTTATCTTTTTTAATTTGTTCTTCTTTAATGTTCAGTGTTGTAGAACATCAATCATCTCATCCTCGATTATGTGTGGTTCGATGTTCTGCAAATTCGATCATTTGAAGTAGACCCATATATCATCTACCATTTGTTTGGTCCACCTCTTGCCAAAGAATTTTAGTATCAGAATGAGATTTTATATCCACCCACTATTTTCAATCATCAGCAAATTTGGATTGTCATAGTATCTTGCTATCGACTTACATGTCACAGAAGTATATACCAAAGATGAGGGAAACCCAAAATAGAGCCCTGTGGGACACTGCTAGTAAAGTTTTTCTGCTAGGAGAAAACACCCTTTACCTTAACAGTACCAATACTGTCCGATTGCCAGTCAACTATTCAGTGTACAATGTATGGGTTAATGCAGAATTGCCAGACTTTGTAAATAATTAATACTTTTGAATATTATGGCAAGGCCCAGATAGGCAGGGTGAACTGAACAAACTTGTATTCATGGCTAGCGATCCCTTTAAATGACACAACTAGATACAGCAGACATGGTCTGCCTTTTAAGAAACATCATTGGTGAGTATCCAGACATGCTAAGTTACCTATATCATAATTTATTAGTTTAGCTATAATATGTTTAATAGCCTTGCAAGTAATAATAGGCCTGGAACTTCCAGAACCAGTAAAACTATATATATATATATATATATATATATATATATATATATATATATATATATATAGATATATATGTGTGTGTGTGTATATGTAGATATATATATATATATATATATATATATATATATATATATATATATAAACACAGTAGCCATTCTCCACACTTCAGGGATGTAACATGTGGAATACATGAGCAGGTAATGTCAGGTAATGTTCCACTATTAGTGAAGAATTCACATATTATTGTAAAAGTTATGGATTTCATTATATTACCTGTAGGCCAGGATATTACCATTCCACACATTTAGACCAACTACTGCGTAGTACGGGGGGAAATGTGGAGGTTTCTCAGTCTACATCCAGAAGAGACTCGCATCAAGGCTGATAAAGCAGGAACGATGCACTAGAGCTTTTTTTATGTCCAAATAACTATCAGAATGGTCCCGTTCCATATATTAGATAGCTATAGAACTCTGTCCATGACACAAGAAAGCCACAATGCCTATCAACAGGAACTAGAATCACTCAGTATTAAATCCAGGACCATTTTCCTAGGTAAGTTAAACTATTCAACTATAAACTGGAAAAACTACACCACTGCTAGTGTACAAGCATGGAGATTACTGGACTTTGCCAATACAAATGCACTGGAACAGTTACTTAGAGAACTCACTAGGGGGAATAACATCTTGTCCTTAATAATAAGGAAGCATCCTTCATGATCCCTTGCATATCTTCATCACTTGCTAGGTCTGATCATACAGCAGTCTCCTTTGAAATAAAATTGAAACTACAGATCACTTCCACCCAAAGTACCGTTATAAATTTCTTTTAGACAAAGTACCTACTACTAGGTGATACATTAGTAAGCTTCAGATCTTAGTTAAACCCTATTAACTCCACTGAATACACAGAAACATATACCACCACACTATACCAGCATGTAAAACAGCTGCATAGATGCAGCTGTACCCTAAAGGAACAAGTGCACGGCAAACCCCAGAACAAACCCACATGGTAGAACCATAATATCTACGAGCTTTATAAACCAACACGTGTAGTAATGGTGCAGAAAATAAACTAATAACCAAAAAGAAACACACCAGCAGGGTTTCTGGAATGCCACACAGTTTTATTTTATAAAACAAACGTTAAGTGCTTTCATCAGTCAAAGTTGACTTCATCAGAACAAAGAACATACTGAAGAAAAGGTTTAAATAATGTAAAATCAACTGTCATTGGCTAAAAATAATCCAGTCACCAATCATTAATTTAAAATAACATGTAAACAATTAATAAAGTGTATCTACTCTAAAACCATGTTCCTTTACCACCATAAAATACATAAAAGATAAATATTTTGTGTTAAACCACATTGTTACAAGCTTTATAATAAAATGAGAAGAATTTTGACCAAAAGTAAGAAGAATAACTCCCAGATTGTTAGAGCCCTTGTCAATGAAATAAAAAACAACTCAGGAGCTTAAAAAAAATCCACCGAAGCCAAGTTTCCCAGTAAAATCGCAATATAAGCCAAAGATAGTCAAGGAATTTTTTTTGTTTTATTTGTAATCTCAGAAGCACAATGTGGCAATGTGCCGAGCTGAATGTGAACAATGTTTCTTTCCTATGTTGAGGCTGAAGATATAGCTAACCTACTGACTGATAAATTTAGATATAACTTTACCCCTCTCTCTCCTCCATCTGTTTCTCATGATTCACCCGAAACTGTCTGGCCTCAGCTACCACACAAGACCAAGTCCTAAAAGTGCAAAAGCTAAAAATCCTGCATGAATGAGTCCTGCCATCAGGTTCACAGGCTCATGCAAATTACTAGGCTAATGACTCATGAGCCCTAATCAACCTAGCCATTTTTGCTAGAATTTTATCCTATTTTTGATCCTTGAGGGCTACAGGATGGCTTAGGTTTGTGCGTATGTCTGAGTATTTTAAGATTGGCCCTATACATAAGGGGCATGGGTGCCCTGCCACCTTAGGAGTGAATTTATGATTCCCCATCCATTAATCCAAAATGCCTCTGAATTGAGTCAGGGAAGATCTCTAATTTACCTATACAGGAAGCCTGTTCCAGAGAAGGAGTAATCTCTGAGACATATATATGTCTCCCCAACATGTTTTGTTCGTATCACAACTCAGGTTTAGATCCTTATATTGAGTATTCCTCATGCAGTTTGGCTTGCAAATGTGCAAAAGCTTCATCAGGGCTCGATATGAGTGCCTTGCAGAGAAGGCATAGTTCACCCCTTAATAGGTGGCAGGAGAAAAATTAAAGGGATGGGACTTTTAGTCAATCTGCATAGGACTTTTATACCCTGTATTTTTTTTTTTTTTGTAAGGAACCTCTGAGGCCACTCACGCTGTTGCAAATGCCTGGTCAAATAGATGCCGAAAGGAACATACTACTTGATTACTGGTCTGATGAAGTCCGAGTGCAGTGGGACTATAACTTCCTTGTATCTGGATGCCATGCCTTTATTGTGCCACATAGAAGAAGTTCCTCAACAACGTGGACAAATGGTGGTTGAAGTTCAGACTGCTATCTATATGTGTACCCAGATCTCTCACTTCTCAGTATACAATTAGGAATGGTCTAGTAATGTTGCAATTTGCAGAAGTGTTTGACTTCATAGGTAGATACTAGGCTATTGGCCCTAGGGCCTATATAAGCCTAGCCAAAAGGCACCCTGGCTTTCGCCACCCAAGAAAATTATTTTCCTATGCCACTGTCGAGCAGAGCCACAAAAGTGATCCCTGGGGTGAATTTCCTATCTCCCATCCAATCATCAAGATTCTTCTTGAAGAGTGCTAATGAGGAGCTTTGTTTGATATAGATAGGTAGTTTGTTCCAGAGTATGGAAAGTCTCTGGGACAGGAATCTATCCCTCCAGCATGTTCTGTTTATTGTGGTGACAAGGTCTAGGTCCCTAGAGCTTGTAGCTAGGAGGGACTGGGATTTCTTTAAGTGAAGCATGTCCAAAATCTCTGGGTTTGACATAGCTTTGTGTGTTAGGCAGAGATCGCCTCTGAGTAGGCGATATGCGACGGAGTAAAGCTGCAGTTTTTTGAGACGGTTCATGAGGGCATCTGTTTGAGGCCAGTAATCCTCTTTGTGAGGTATTTCTGCAGCCTTTCCAGTTGTTGTAGATGTCTTGTGAGGTACATACAAAAGAGGACATTGTACACTATAATGGGTCTAATGAGTGACGAGTAGAGGGGGAACAATGACCTCTTTTTTCCTGGATGAGAAACCTTTTGTGATGAGGTGTGCCACCTATAAGGATTTCCTGACTACTTTGACGATGTGATTATCAAAGGAGAGACTACTGTCCACCTGAGTCCCAAGGTCTCTTATCACACTTTTGGTGTTAAGTAGACTACCGCCTATTTGGTAGTTCATGGGTACAGAGTTTTTGCCAAAAGGGATGACAGTGCACTTTTTGGCATTGAGCTTGAGGCCATGGCTTTGACACCAGGCATCTGTCTCAGCGAGGCCCTTTTGTAGGATATACGAATCTTTTGGAGTTTTGATTATGGCTCCTAGTTTGCAGTCATCTGAGAACTTCATTAGCCAAAGACCTTCTGTGTTAGCCTGTACTTCAGAGAAGTAGATACCAAACAGGAGAGGACCCAGGACTGAACCCTGTGGTACTCCACTTGTCACTGGCCTGAAGTTGGATTTGGAGTCTGCTACTTTCACAGTGTGGGTTTTGTCAGTGAGCCAGTTGGAAACTCATCTTGTGACATAGGGATTATACCTAGTTTAGTGAGTTTATCTATAATTCCAGAGTGGGGGATGGCGTTGAAAGCCTTGGCAAGATCTAGATAGGCTGTGTGAACCACCTTACCCTCATCTACGGCTTTGGTGACCACTTCACGGAAGTCTATCAGGTTTAGGAGACATGATCTGCCTTTTACAAACCTGAACTGGGCGGGGTCCAGAGTTTGGAGATTACCAATATCATTGTTTATAAGTTCCATGATGATACATTCCATAGCCTTGCAGACCAGGCTCATCAGGCTAATGGGAAGGTAGTTTCCAGGGTCCGTAGTGGCTCCCCCTTTGTGCAGTTGGATAACCGTCGCTGAGCGCCATTCAGTGGGCACATAGCCTGATGTGAGGCTATGACTGAATATGGTACTTAGGTGGTGTGCCAGTTCATTCTGTAGTTCATGTAGAATGCAGTCTGGGATGTTGTCAGGTCCCATGGATGCTGTGTTCTTGGCTTTGGAGAGTGTTTTTTTTTACCTGTGCAGCCGTGATTACAGGAACTTTGCATTTTTCCGGTATAGAGATGGTCCTTTTAGGGGATGAGAGGGGGGTAAAGTTAGCACTGAACCTATCTGCCAGGATGTTGGCAATATCAGTTGGTTCTGTATATTTAGTGCCATTGTGCTGTAACTCAGAGCAGATCTGAGTGTTGCCATTGAGATTCTTGACATAGCTATAGAATGCTTTGTGGTTGTCTTTAGAGTCAGTGGCGATTTTGTTTTTGTAACTAACTTTGGAGGATTTTATGAGGGATCTCAGCTTCTTACTGAGGCTGACCAGGGAGTTCCTCCAATCATAGGATTTTACTCTTTTTTGCAACAGTTTCTTTCTTCTGTTGTAGAGTTTGTTTATGGCAGGGGACCACCAGATTGGCTTCCTTTTTCTGGAGGATAGCATCTTGGTTCTGTTAGGGATTGCACGAACCATGCACTTGTGTAAGTGCTTATAAAGTGCATTTGTGTAGGATTCAGCAGTCATACCTCTACTGTCCATCAGCATGGGTGCCATGAAGTTTGCCACTTCTGTGTTAAGAAGCATGAAGTTGGCTCTGGAGAAATATTTTACAGTGGTTTCCTTAATGGGGGATGGGGGAGGGATGTGGATGTCTAGGGTGATTAACTTATGGTCGGATCTGACCAACGAGGAATTGACCTCTGGTGTGGAGCACTGGTTGCCCATGTTGGTAATAACCAGGTCTAGGATATTGCTGCCCCTGGTGGGGGTGTGGATAAGTTGATCCAAGGCATTGGAATTTATGAATTCCAGAAAACGTTGAGCACAAAATTGGTACATGAGTAGTTTTCCCAGTTAATGGTGGGGTAGTTGAAATCACCCATTATTAGGGTGTTAGGTTGTACCCTAATATTTTCCAGTGTATCAAGAAATGAGGAGTGGGAATCATGGGGCATGGTGGGTGATCTGTAGCAAGCTACAGTTTGGATTGCGGTCTTGCCCAGAGTTAGTTGCACTTGGATAATCTCGGATGCATTATGCTGAGCAACTAGCCTGGAGGTGTGGATATCCTTATTGAATATGGACACGCCTCCGCCTTTAGTGTTTCGGTCCAGGTTAGGTGGCCAAAAGTTGTGGTATGAATTATAGCCTGGTAATGCAGGGATACTCCCTGGAGCCTTGAACCAGGTCTCTGTCACTGGACAGATGTCGATGTTCTCCATTTTAATGAGTGCCTCGATTGAGTGCATTTTGAGGTTTAGACTTCTAGCATTAAGTAGCAATACCCTCAGATTCTGCTTGCTTGTATCTGTTATAGTGGTGAATTTGTCATTTGAACCTTGCCTAAAAAAGGCACTTTAGGGGTGGCTAGAGCCTTAGCCAGTATCCGGAATCCCAGGGGCGAGAGATGCAGGTCATCTCTGGCAAAGCATCGTGGTTTGTCGATCATGTCATCCCAGGCAGACAGATAGTGGATCCCCTTAGAATGACACCAAAGGCTTAGCCAATTGTTCACAAAGGGTTTGATTATGCATTTTTTTGCATTTATTTATAGGCCATGGCTCTGGCGCCAATCATTTGTCTGATTCAGACTCCTTTTGAAGGATATCTAGATTGCTGGAGGATTCAGTGATTGCGCCCAACTTGCAATCATCAGCAAACTTGGTCAGCCAAAGGCTTTCTACGTTAGACTTGACTTTTGAGAAGTATATTCTGAACAGGAGAGGTCCCAGCACTGAGTCCTGTTGTGCACCACTAGTAATTGGCCTCATGCTGGATCTAGATTCTTCCACTCTAGCCACATGTGTCCTGTCATTGAGCCATTTGGCTATCTGTCTGGTGATGTAGGGATGTATGTCTAGTTTTGTGAGTTTATAATACCTGAGTGCGGAATTGTGTCAAATGCCTTAGCCAGGTTACGGAAGTCAGTATGCACTATTTTACCCTCATCCGTTGCCCTAGTGACTTTTCAAAGAAGTCCACCAGATTGAGTAGCCATGACCTGCCCTTGACAAAACGAAACTGTGTTGGGACCAATGATTGGAAGTTTTCTTTGTCATTATTTATCAGGTCCATGAATATTCTTTCCATTGCCTTTCATTTAAGACTAGTCAAACTTATGGGTCTGTAATTTCCTGGGTCTGTTGATGGTTCTCCTTTATGCAGAAGGATCACTGTTGCTGTCTTCCACTCCACAGAGACAAAGCCAGTCAGGAGAATGTGGTTAAATAGAGGTCACGGTGGGCCTGATAGGTCCTATTTCAAGTTATTTAACAGTCATCCAGTGATATTGTAGGGACACATGAAAGCCATGTTCTTAGCTCTAGAGAGTGCAATGGTCACCTGTTCTTTGGTGATAACTGGTAGAGGAATGGTGGAGGAAATTTCTTGGGGAAGGGGGGGGTAGAAGGGGAGGTGAAACTTGAGCTGAACTTTTCAGCCAACAGACTTGTTACATCTCCTGGATCGGTATAAATGGTGCCATCTACAGCAAATTCTGCACATTGTTGGGTTTTGCTCTTAAGGCTGCAGACATAAATGAAAAATTCCTTATGGTTACCCTAAGCTTGGAAGGCTATTTCTACCTCAAAATTTGCTTTTGCAGACTTGACTAGCCCCCTGATTTGCTTATTAACACTAATGAGGGATTTTTGTACACATTCTTTCTTACTTCTAGACATGATTTCCTTTCTTTTGTTGTACAAAATATTTATGCTACCAGGGTGGCTAGTTTTTGTGGTTTGTCCTAGGCTTATTTTGGTGTGGTAGAACCGTGTCTATATAGTTGTTGGTTGTACAGGGCTTTTGAGTATACCTCCGCATATGCATCTGCATTTTCTAGGTTTGGGGGAGCTTGGAAATTAGCTATACCATCACTTAATTGGAGGTAGTTTACCTTAGAGAAGTTCATAAAGGTTTTGAGATTAGGTGAGGGTTTCTAGTTTTATATTTACTTCAAGGGGGACCACTTTGTAATCTCATCTAATCAATGAGAACATCACAGTTGGGGGGGGGATGCTCTCCCATATTTGTGAGTACCATGGAGTGCAGACTAGCTCCAGGGCATTTGCATTGACAGAGGCTAGAGATCTTTGAGCCTTCATGTTATTAATTATAATGGTCATATATGCTTCCCAGTTAATGAAGGGGTAATTGAAATCACCCATAAGTTCGGTATTGGGCTGGATGCATCTTAAAAAACACGAAGCATGATTTAGCTATGACTAACAATTCTGTTCAATCTCAGCCTCCATACAGGTTTTGTACCAAGCAAATGGAGAACAGCTACAGTCATTCCCCTGCATAAGTGAGGACTTTCCATGGTCCTAGCTATTACAGACACATACGTCTGACCAGCCCCATATGCAAAGCAATGGAAAGACTTATCATAGAAGTAATCAGTCAGGATATAGGGAACCTCCAAACACTGGAGTTCTCAGTTGGATTTGTCAAGGACAGGCCATGCTCACTCAACCTGGTGGATTTTTTTTAAAAAGTCGCCAAAGCAGTGAAGTACAGGAAAAATTGTATGCACCACATACCTTGACCTGGCCAAAGCTTTTGACACAATTCCCCCCCTCAGGCACATTAGAAAAGCTGAACAAACTGTGAATACTCCCCTATGTTACCTGCTAGGCTGCTAGCTGGCTCAGAGATAAGATGCAGGAAATCAAAATAGGGGAAGTTACCTTCACAAAGAGCCCAGTCACCAATGGATTCCCTCACTGTTCTGTGCTGTGACTTCTCCTGTTTGGCATCTACTTTTCTGAAGGAAATGCAAATATCAAACAGTTCTAGCTGACTACATTTGGAGATGACTGCAAGCTTACAGCAGTCACTGAATCAACAAATGACTTTGCCATCTTACAGGAAGGTTTGTCCTAAATAAGTAACTGGCGCCAAAATCATGGACTGAAACTAATTGCCAAACATGCATTATTGTATCCTTTGGGAATTTCTGTATCCCCTGGATCTACCACATTAACAATATCCCCCTGACAGTTGCCCCAATTGTTTGGAATTTGGGAACTTATGTGGACAGTGGCCTAACTTTTGATCAACATGTGTCCATTTTTGTAAGGAAGTCCTTCTATATTGCACAGCTAATAGACAAAGGGATTGTGTCTAGATATAAGGATGTCATTGCTTCCCTTTACTCAGCTCTCAGTAGGTCAGTCATTGAATATAATGCCCACTTTGGGATGTATATGTCCAGGCACATGCAACAGTTGTTAGGCCCACATTGATACCTTACTGCTATACAGCCCCTAAACAACATGTCTTACATCGATTGACTCAAAGCTCTGTCACTACACTCGATACCCTACAGACTGCTAAGATGTGACCTGTGTCTGGCATAGAAGGCATCCTCTGACCCAGTACTGATAGATTTACTGCAGACAGCAAGTCAAATAGCATCAGAAATACTCAGTCTAGGGATATAAACCTCTGCAACATCAACAGAATGGTTTAAAGGGACAGCAACATCTCTCAGAGAATACTGCAGCTCTGGAACAAACTCCCAATACAAATAAAACAAAGAACTACTGAAACAAACAGAGATGAAACAAAATCAATAATGATAGGCATGCTAGAAATTTATCATGTCTGTTTGAGGGGAAAGAGTCAACAGGACATTAGCTGAGAATTTTTGGTAGACACCTCACATACAAGCACTTATGTTAGGTTATCAACACAGGCCAAGAGCCTACACTGTTTGGGGAAAAATGCACAGATGTTAACAGGAAGTAGCAGATATATGTAAAAATTGCCAAACTGAATCTGTGTTTCAGACAGTCTCTTGCCCATGATGTCTGTGATGCCTAAGGTTTAGCTGAGACATCAGGACCAGCTTCAAGAATGGTCATGAGTTCTACAATGCAGTCAAAAAACTTCTGCTGTCTACTTCTACAGTTGGCTATGAGTGGTGACTCTTTACTAATAATCTATATATCATGCAGGAATATGGCATTATGATGTGCACTGTCTCATGAACTCATTGCCATAGTAGCTATTCATGAGTTACATATAAATATATAGCTAGGGTCTACTTGCATTGAACTGTATTCATTCAACCGACATCATTGAACTTCATTCATCAGACGTTCAAATCAGCAGATTTTTTTCCCAGGTAAGGAAACTAGTTGGCCAGCACACCAACTAACATAAAAACACATTAAATTAATCCCAAAACCAAGGGGCTGTGCCCCCCCGCAATCCCGTAGTTATATATACCAATTTCGAGATCACACTTCAGTGGAGAAAAGGACAAATTTCCATATGTTGGTCAACTAGTTTCCTTACCTGAGAAAAACGTTCAGCTGAAATGAACGTTCGATGAAGGGAAATTCAGTGATGTCGGTTTGATGAATAGCAGTTCGATGTAAGTAGATTTTAACGAACTGATATAGAACTTATGTATTTATATGTGTGTGTGTTTGTTTGTGTGTGTATGTATATATATATATATATATATATATATATATATATATATATATATATATATGGTTTACTATTGTCTTTTGGAATCTGCTTCGGTCGACTGTTTAGAATGTCGACCCGAAATACTGAATCCGGAAGGCCAAAAAGTAAACCAAAGTAAAAATGAATACATTGATGACCATGGTTCGATGTGTTTGATACAGCAGGAGGTCACGTCACTCACTTCCTGCTATGCACATTAATATACTGTTATACTCTACAGTCAATGGTACATTAATTCGACTATTTTTCAGGGGGGGGGTTAAACCCCTCACAACCCCTGCACATTAAATATAACAACTTTGAGATCGCACTACAGTGAGGAAATGGGCTAATTCCCTGTTTCCCACTGAATCACTATTTCCCTGCACAATGTCAAACCCAAATGCTTAAATTACACTACCCATTCGCTGTAGTGTAGTCGATACATTTTGGTTCGACATTCTACCAACTTGAAAACTGCAAGTCGACAACCTGACACACAACAGATGCAGTTTCAATGTTTTCAGTGTAAACCTATATATATATATATATATATATATATATATCTACTTCATATGTTTGACATTTCAGAATGTCAAAGACCATATGGCCGAGACCATATGATCGACATTTGAAATGTCGATCATTAAATTAAAAAAAAAAAAAAAAAAAAAAAAAAAAACAACAAAAACTTACCTTCATGCTGTTAGATGGGGGGCTCCGCCCCCACACCCCTGGAACTTAAATATACCAACTCCAAGATCGCACTACATTGTTTAAGATGGAAATCTTTCCATTCTGAACTGTACAGAGATGCCGGTTCCGCATGCTCGACATTTCAAATGTCGATCATATGGTCTTTGACATTCTGAAATGTTGACCATGTGAAGGGGACACATATACATATATACACATATATATATATATATATATATATATATATATATATATATATATATACACACAGACACACACACACACAGACACACACACACACACACACACACACACACACACACACACACACACACACACACACACACACACACACACACACAGTCTCTTATGTTAGGTGGATGACCTGCCAAAGCTTTGGCCCAAGTATGGAGAAGATGTGGTCACAGCATCTCCTAATGGAAGGTTGTGAATGGCAAGAAAGAGAGGGCAAAGCTTGTCGGAGATCTGAGGTTAAAATAATCTTACTTTAATCTTATTTTAATCATGAACTTACCTGTTGGGCATAGCAAAGAATTTTTGTTTAGTAATTTCAACAGGATTACTTTGTAGCCCTGAGTAACAGCTTCTCTTTTGAGTACTGAACAGTGGTGTTCTGTTCTTGGTTCTAGACTGGTGATGTAGCAAAATTATTTGCATTAGTCTGGAGACAACTTAGATTTTTCTTTTGAGCCTTAAGTGATTAATGATAAGGCATATGCGAGTTGTGTTAATATGCTTTTCCCGTATGGCTTTTTTGCTTTATCAACAAAGAGAATGTGAGCTCTTCTGTGGCCAGAAAAAGGTTTGTTGTATGTTTTCTTTAGTTTTCTTAATATGCAGTCAGAATACAAGGGTCTGTTATAGACAGTCAAAGGTAGCTGAATGATATGACAGCATTGATTATCTAGAATGAGGGATTTGGGTGGTGAAGCTTTTCTTTTTTTTTTTTTTGAGTGGCTCTGAACAGCATGACTTTTGTTTTCTTACGGTTTGGTAGAAATTTATTAGAATTAAGCCCGTTGAAAAGGGAGTGGAGGTCTTGTTGAAGTTATGGTGAAATGGTATGGGGAATGGTTGTGACCTTTAGATGACCAAATCATTGAGATACAGTATGTGGGAGATGTCTAAGGAAAGTTTGCTGACGTAGATGGAGAAAAGCAGGGAGGAATCCTTTGATTGTGGCTTTTCCAGGTGATTAATCAGAGTCTATTTTCATACTGACAGTACAGTGGAAAAGGAAGTCAAGAAACCAATGTGAAGCTTTTGAGCTGCTACAATGTGTTTGGAGAGCTATGTGGGAAAGGGGTTGGGCAGCCATTTAAAAGGCTTCAGTTAGGTCTGTAAATTTAGCTACAGGGAGTTGACCTTTGTCCCTAACCATGAGGATATTGATCAGTTAGTATCCAGACAGCTGTCACAGTGCAGTGGTGCTCCAGAAGCCATGCTGTTTGGGGCAGAGTAATGCCTGATTTTAGATACAGCTGGCTATTGTCATATGCATGTTTTCCAGTATGTTACCTAGTGTTGAGAGAACTAAGTCTGATCTCCATGCATGCATGCATATGTATATATAGATAGACATTTATTTTAATAAAGGACATATTTAATTATAGTGTTCAAAGGAAACAACTAACAAATTTAAAGGAAAACTTCATGATCTCCAAAAATTTAACTCAACCCTTAGATTACTTTTCTCCTTATAGCAAGATTCTAAGATTGTGTAGGTACTAGAAATCTGCGTGTACTTTAAAAAACTTTCATTTTCTTGCCTTTGAATCAAAGGAAGGGAAAGCCCACACATTTTAAGCTTAACTTCTCATAAATTTGCAGAGGAATTTGTCTACACCTGTATGGCATTCCAAAGACACAAAGAAATATACAGTTTACCCTGTCCGGTACTGCAGATGATCTTAAGCAATTAGTCTTGCTGATGTCAGGAGATCAGCAGCTGATATAAAAAAAAACAGAGAGCTGTGATAATGTTTTCCACTGTCTTTAATGCAGAGAGGAAGAGACAGAGTATCCCTGCATCTAATTGATATAGTTGCCAACTCTCTCTTTCTGCAGAGTAGTCCTGATTTGGTTAGTTCTGTCCTGGTGGGGAGGGACATGAAAAATGGTAAATATGTTCAGAAAAATATTTCTGACTTTTCTCTAAATGCACAGAAATCTGTAATACTATGTTTAATTCATCTTAATGTATAAAGTAGAATTAAAAACCAACTTTGCACATCATGAAGCCTTTATCTTGGTAATAAGATGAAAATAAAACAATATTTTTCCCTGAATAATTTCATGTTTCAGTAAGACTGTGCCACTTTGGCCATCTGAAAAGCAATCCTTAATCGAAAGCTGACTACATGTTTTGCATAGTGATTCACGTCTAGATCTGTTTATAAGTGGCATTTTCTGTAACTGCAACGGTTTTATAGAAACCGTTAAACTTAAACATGGAGCTGCTGATGTTATTCCTCAGTGATTATAGTTTTGTTGGCATTTCAGTATGCTACAATATAACAAATCAAGGGAGAGCAATACATCAGAAATGGGAAATGTAATATATAAAAGCATCTGTGCCTCTGTTTAAAAAATCTCCTAGCACAAATGCAAGAACAGATAGTTGTATTGTTTGTACTATGCTTATAAAATATCTTTGAGCAAAAATAGTGAGCACATTACCGCATTTCTTCAACATTCAGTATAATAACAATGAAAACAAAACATTGACCTGCTGCTGTGGTCACTAGTGAGTAACAGAACATGTCCTTTGAAGTGTTATCAACTCTTAGATTATAGTGTTAGCATTGACACCTCAGGAAGAATGTGGAGGAGAATCTGCCAAAACAGGACTACAAGAATGCACTTCTTACAAAAGCTTGGAATTTAGTGGCTTTCTTTGGACAGAGCTTTAAAATTGTTCCGAATGCTTGTATTAGGCTCTAAGAGAAATGCATATGATGGTCAATCAGGAAAAAATGCAAGCACTTCTGCTACTGAAAATATGTAAAATGCCTGTATCTTAATATATTCAGAAAAAAATAAATGAAAACCCCAGCCAAGCTAGAACTTCCAATGAGTGACCTCCCAAACCTCCTGTAACAGAGGCACGTGGGATATATGCAAATGACCCTTATGAACATCAGGTGTTTCAGCTGTATGACGATTCTGATTGCCCATGACTTTTACATTTGAAGTCGTTTTAATGGACAATAACAGGCCAATAAAGCCAAACCCCACTAGCCATGGATATGCATATTTCGGCCTTGTTATGCATATCCATGGCTAGTGGGGTTTGGCTTTATTGGCCTGTTATTGTCCATTAAAACGACTTCAAATGTAAAAGTCATGGGCAATCAGAATCGCCATATAGCTGAAACACCTGATGTTCATAAGGGTCATTTGCATATATTCCATGTGCCTCTGTTACAGGAGGTTTGGGAGGTCAATCATTAGAAGTTCTAGCTTGGCTGGGGTTTTCATTTATTTTTTTTCTGATTGTTTTTTCAGTGTGATCTTCTCTTTGTTTTAATTTGTATCTTAATATATTTGGAAAACATTATAACTTCCTCATGCCTAGCATGACTAATATAAAGGGGACTTGAAATGTATTCTGGGAAAGAGTAAAGAAGGCACTAAAATATCTAGTTAATATGTCAAGCCCCATTATCATTCATTTTGTGAAAAAACACATCAACATTTTATAAGTGCATAGAGTTATTTTAATGGACTAAAATAGTCCAGAAAACAACGATACTACAACAACAAAAAAAAAGACAGACCAGACTATAGACATCCAAGGTGGAGTTTTGCTTTAAGGATCTACTGACAGCATATAAGTACAACCAAGAACACTTTTGCACAAAATAAATAACTTCATTAAAGCTAACAAAGTTTAAAACCAATCCATCATCTAACTACAATACTGCCTGTAACTTTAACATACAAACAACAAAATCTTCACTGGAACAGAACTCAAACTCCACTAATGATGACACCAACCCTTCTTTTTTTTATTTTCCTCTTTTTTTCTAATACAAAAAAAAAAATAAAACAGAAATATATAAGGACAAGATACATGGAATATCAATTTGCAATAAACATTATAACATAGACAGGACATATACCATCAGTGTTCAGTTAATATGCAGAATTAGCTAACATTTTAACTGTTCACGTTAAATTGTAAGACAATCTACTCAGAGATATTTGAATCTTAATATAATCGGTCATTGAAACAGTTTCGTCAAAATATTATAGTCTACCTAACTTTAGTTGTATCTTGTAATAACTATGTACACTATATACAGTTGATGCCACCTCTGATGTTTGCACTTCCTAGACCTTTCCCAATTTAAGGTGAGTAAACGTTTTGCTAATAATTATTTTCTTTTATTTTTCCTTATTTGTTTAGAGTAGTAGTGATGTTGTAGTCCCTTCTTTATAGACTGATTTTACCTTAAGATTGGCACCAACCCTTCCTAAGGTATATTCAGTCTCTACACCAATATCTGTTCAAAAGCCTGCGTCACTAGCTCTAGATAATCTTTAGAGTCTCTGTGAATTAGCACTAGAAATTCCAAAACCATGCTGCATACAAGGTATCAGAATATTTTATCTTGAAACATACATGATGGCAAACACAATTGTATTGATATTTGACCTTTGTCAGTGTGCATTTGTAAGAATTGTAAGGTGACAACTTCATTTTTTTAAAGGCTTAAGCCACACCCACTGGGTGTTATACGGTACACATGCAAAACAGCTGTACTGGAGGGAATGAGTTAATGAAAAATAACAGACTGCATATTACTGAACTCTTTCACTACTTCCAATAGATGTGATTGTTTGCAGTTTCAGTGGTTATTGCCTTCAAATCTTGTACTTTAGTATGTAATGCAACACTCAGGACTGTAGCTCTCAATAAATGATCTCAAAGTCAATATTTTTTCACGAGAGGATTACTCTTGCAAACAATTATAACACCAGGTCACAACAAGACAGTGATACTTAATAGCTAAATATAAAAAACAGGGATATTTCAGCTTGGTCATTAACCTTTGACAAGTGTTATTCAATGATACTTTTAATGGCAAATTGTTTTTATAGCTGTGCAAGTGCTGTTTTTGATGACACCCAACACTCAAAACTTATAGCTCAATAAAGGCAGGCAGAATCTTTTTCTTCTTTCAGCTTTTCCCGGTTAGGGGTCGCCACAGCAGATCACCTGTCCGCTCATGATTGGCAGTGCAGTTTTTACGGTGTTGAGTTGCCAGCCCAGCACCCAACCTTCCACAGAAGGAACACTCATGCATGCACTCATGCCTATTTAGGGCCAATTTAGAGTGTCCAATCTACCTACAGCATGTTTTTGGGAGGTGGGAGGAAACCCATGTGGCCACAAAGGGGACATGCAGACTCCGCACAGAAGGCACCCCAACCAAGGATAGAACCAGAGAACCTCTTGCTGTGAGGCAGCAATGCTAACCACTGCACCACCATGGCTGCCCAAAGGCAGGCAGACTATTCTACTTTATTTTACATGTCTGCAAATATTGAGCACAATGTGTAAAAAGAAAATATCATATAGCAAAATAATCTTTATGGCTTCACAAGAGTTATTTTCTATGCAAACTGTCACAGACAAAAACTAACTATAATTAATAAAATATTTTATTTTTAAAAACTGAAACATTTCATTTAGAGTACCATTCAAAGGGAAAGAAACATACAGATTGGCTGTGTTCGCTTGACCATTGGTTTTCTCTTATACGGAACAGTGATAAGTTTCTGCCAAATATAGGCCACATGGGAGAGAGTGCCCTAGCACACACAAGGGAAGGAAGCTCTAGTGTAAGCACTTCCCCATCGACTTCAGTTGAATTATGTTCCCTGCCAGTGTGAGTTGCACATTCTTTTATGTAATTCTGGTTAGATGAACTTCCCGTAATGTTCTGGACAGCAGGGTGGAGTTAGAATGTTTTTTTCTTTGCATTGTTTGCTACTTGATTCATGGCCACTGTATAAAGTGTACAGGAAGATTGGATCCAAGATGGTGACTACTGTAATGGACTTTGCTGGAGATATTACAAGCATAAAGCAATCACTGGAAATCCTAACAAGGTGAATGAAAGGTACAGCAGCAGACGTGGTTACCATCAAAGAGGTGATGGCTACACACAATCAACAACTAAAGAAGTCAGATGCAATGGCAGAGCAGCAGATGGTTCTTACTAAGCAGAAGGAAGAGACTGGACTCACTATCAGGGAGTTGAAGTGTTTACAGGCACATACATGGCAGCTGGAGGCTAAACTGGATGATTTGGAGAATCACTTGAGACACGATAATCTACAAGCACCTGGACTTCCAGAAAGAGATGAAGGGATGGATCCAATTGATTTTATAATAAGGAGCTGTATAAGTTAGTGAGGGTGCTGTCTGGGCAACAGAGTAGTGTGCATCCTAGGCATCTGATCTTTATTTGTCTTCACTATAATGGTAGGGAGTGAATCTCATAGTAGTAAGGGCACAAAAGCACAGTCTGAGTTTGGGGGGTGCACTCTGTGAAAATTTGTGCTGGACTATACTGGTGCTTTGTTTGCTAAAAGGAAGGTCATGACACAATTTCAGCACTGGGTTAGGGAAATAGGGTTTGGTGTTTCATTCAGTTCCCTAGCTTTTGATTAAAAGGATGGAGAACTTCTCTTTCCAGTTCCCAGCAGATGTGGAAGTGTTTCTGAGGGTGGGGAGGCTAGTTGTGATCTTTGTATGCTGAAGTAGTACAAGTGTCAGTTGCTGAGAGCAAGAAAAGGGAAAGATATATGTCTATTACACCCTTCAAATCTCTGTAGGACAAACTGACTTTCCTCTACCCAATAAAATCAGGCAATCAAAGGAGGGAATTCAGCAGAGGCTATTTGATTCAGACAAACATTTCTCCGTGAACATGGATGTGACTGGTTCAAAGGGTTTGAATGATTCACTCCCCGGGGCTGAAAGAGTTTCCTCTGAGATGGTATTGATGGCAAAGGATATTCAAGATATTGAGAACTCATGGCTGGCTTTGCAGAGGGCTGAAACAAAGAACTAACATGTGGTACTTTGAAATGTTACCATGTTATGTCAACTTGGTGGTGTGGACAGTGGAATTACTGCAATGTTAAATTACAATTTTTTTTTATTTGTTTCTTTGTTTGGTTTTGGGTCAAGTGGTTAAGTCCCAATGTTTGTCTAACAATTTGTTTTTGTTTAGACACTTGTCACAGGTGGCACTTTCTCCGATAGTCAATGAGTGGCAGAAATTATTGCTGAATTTTGTAAGGAAGGGAAATAGTGGTGCAACAGGGTACATCTTCTGAGTAAGAATAAAACATTGTAACCCTCCAGTTTAAATTTGCATTGGTTGAGGTGGGACGGCTATTGTTGAACAAATGGCAGACGTTGTTCCACTGTGTCATATCCACTATAGATTGGGAGAGCACCTTGTTCTTGGTCAGTCATAAAGTCTACCTCCTGTGGTCAGATTTATTTTTTAAATGCCTGCATTGGTGCCAATGTTCCCCATGGATTTTATCTCAGAAGTTTAAGAACAGGGCCTGTGAGAGGTGTGGGTCATTCAACACTCATTATTTACATATGATATGGTTTTGTGGGAGACTGGCCAGAGAGTGTGATTGAAGCAATCAGATGGGCATTGAGGAAATCTCTAACTAACATGCTGGATGTGCATCTTTGGCTGTTGCTATGTCTCTGAAGAGGATATATTTGATGCTAAATGAAAAGGTTTGGTTAATGGTGGTTATGACATGTTTGTTACATCATCTATTTTTACATTGGAAATGTCTGGAAGGGTACTGGGTGACACAACTGTTTATAACTTTTCATAAATTCAGTCATTGCTTGCATAAGGGTTTGAAGAAGTGAGACTGGAAAGACCATTCCAGAACTTTTATATCTGCTTTTCATCACATAGTATAAATGTGAATTTTCAAGTTCATTAATTGTTTGGGGAGTACGGGGGAGATATGGTAGGATTGTGACTGTTGATGGATTTCTTTCTCCTTTCTTTTGGCATTGTTAATGAAATTGATTATTTGCTGATAATAAAGCCCTTTTTAAAAAATATATTGGGCATTGTGATGTTCAACAGAAAGCTCTACTATTAATGATATAATTAATGCAGCCTACAGATGTGTCATACATATCTGAAATCATACATCTAACAGTGGTAAGTTATTGCCATGTAAAATAGAATTGAAATGTCCAATAGAAAGCTGTAGTGACAGTGACAGCATTACATCAGCCTACAGATGTGCACTAAATAACACTTAATACAGCTTATAGATGTTACTCTGTGCATAGCCAGATTAATACAGAAGAGCTGTAAACATCAACGAAATAATACAATAGATGGATACATGTTTTGCATGGTAAAATTAATATGCATTGGAGAAGGGAACTGATTTCATTGCCTGGAGAAGAAACACATTGCTTTGTTCTTTATAATCATGTGGAAACAAAACACAAACAGAGAAAAAATCATGGATACAGACTGAAGCGAAGAAGAATTTTGGTTTCAGCAAGGCATGATTCATCATTATTTTGAAGATTTATCCATTTACATATCAATCTGTTTTGACATTTTCCAATTTGCTTACATAATTTCTTTGAGGTGTACAACTGTGCAGATGCAGCTTTGTGAATAAATTAATGTGTTGTGTTTGCACAAGTGTGGAAGTCAACACAAATATGGAATAGTTAATATGAGAAGGCCAGGCAGGGTGCTCTGGTGGGCTCAATAAACTGTGCATCTTCTTCTGTCAGCACTCTGCACTGGATTCCATTCAGATTCCATTCAAAAACTGACAAAAAAGGACAAGTAGAAGTAAAAGAAGCTAACAAAGACAAAAGTATAAAACTCTAAAAGACCTGAAACTCCAAGTGCAAAAAACATCACAATATTAACAAGCTAAATATACATAAAGTGGTCAGACCTTTTAACAAGAGTGTACATAAAAATGTGAAGGCTGTCACACCACATTTAGCTTCTATCTTTAAGACGGAATGACCATGAAGGAAATAAAATAAATATTTCATTGTTTATTCTGCAGAATAAAATGGTTCTAATTTTCTGAGGCTATGATGTGTTTGGAGAATGTTGGGGTGATGGGCTGCTGATGGGCTGCCCTTAAAAAGGATGGTAGAACTAATGGTTAATTTGATATTATACTTCCCTTACATCTGTGTCCTTAGTGAATACGTGATGTTGGCTCGTTCTTGTACTGTTCTCATTTATACCTAACAGTGCTTGCAATGATCAACTTGCATGGCTCTGAATCTATTATATTCAGAACTAGGAACAAAATAAAAAAAATATTGGAAATGGCTTCAGAATGGGGACACTTTTTAACTACTTATAGAATTAACTTAAGACTTCTAAAAATATTAAATTTTAGGAAAAAGAAATGCAAAATTCTGAGCAAAATGTAGAGACATCTTTAAAACTTAGGGACAGCTGAGAGGTATATCTATTTGTTTAGTGGAGTTGCTGCATTTTTTGCATTACTAGAGAAAACTAGTATCTATATATTATGAAATAAAGTCTCAGACTTTAATATTTTGCCATATAGTATGGCCATATTCTGAATAGGATACATTAGCACTTTACATATTTAGAATCTACTGATCAAGTGTTTTCAACTGTATCCCAATCCATCATGCAGAGGAATTGTTGAACATAACTGAGCACTTAATCAGAGGTTGATGGCTTTTACTTGTGCATCATCACAGGATATTGAAGATTGTTAATATGCTTTTTTCCTACTGTTGTGTAATCACAGTGCTGGTATAAAGTACAGGAAAGGTGAAGAGTGCAGGGAGCTTGCCCCCACCAAAAATGCTAGTATTGTTTATTTTGTGTGTGAGTGTGTGTGTGTGTGTGTGTGTGTGTGTGTGTGTGTGTGTGTGTGTGTGTGTGTGTGTGTGTGTGTGTGTGTGTGTGTGTGTGTGTGTGTGTGTGTGTATGTGTGTGTGTGTGTATAGGTGCATTGTATTGCGTCTTTGTGTTTGAGTCTTGGTGTTTGTGGTAAATGAATGTGTTGTTATGCTCTGGGGTGAGAATATGGAATGTATATTATATGAGTGCATTTTGATTAAATGTGCAGTGTGTTCAACAGGTTGTGTGTGTGAATATTATTTTTTTCAATTTCCTGTGTTGGAATGATTAAGTTAGATTAATGAATATATACTCGTATACATATATGAATGATTATACAATGAATGCTCAAACTGTTTCATGATAAATCCAAAACATATTGACCATTCATTAAGGAATCATCATAGCAGTACACACAATACATCAAACATTGGTACACACAATACATCAAAAAAGAAAAGAAATTTCCTTTTGCTATGTATTAGCCATAATCCTAGAACACATCCAGCTCAGATTTGTCTGACTTGTGATATTGTTATGGACCCTTTCCACCTTAGTATTGCATGCTAACCCTAACCCTGCCCCTAACCCTAACATGCAGCTTACCTTAAAAAAAGCCCTATCCATAACACTATCAATACATGACAGCTTGGGCACTCACTATGACCACAAACATGCACCCTGCATCTAGCCCCTAACAATTACGCTTCCATACACACTAAATCTAGCAAGTACCGTAACCCTTACCTTAACCATAAAACACTCACACTCATGCACACAGTAACTCTTACCACTTACCTAACCCTTACCCTAACTGTAAAGCACACTCATTCTCACACAAACTCCCTTTCCCACCACTTACCTTTGTCGAACAAGAGAATTTCTCCCAATTTATTTTTGCACAAACAAATTTTTGCTCACTTCTTGCAGCTGCAAACTTGCATCACACAAATGTGTGTCAGCCAAGTCAGCTGTAACTATATCTATCAAGCTACGTAAGTGTGTGTGTGTATATTTATAATTCCACTTCAGAAAGTCAATATACTGTTAGAGTATGCTCACCAGCCATACCCATTTTTCCAGAACATGGAGGGGGAAGGTGGGAGGGAGTGTAAGAACAAAGGCGAGATGAACAACTCACATGGAATGTTATGGTAAGAACATAACTTCTTTATGTGAAGTTGTTCAATCTCGCCGTTTATTCTTACACGTGGGTAGCGTCCCAAGCACCCTAATCCTGGGCGGCTCACAGGAGTACATTCCTGAGAACGGTGGAACCAACAGAAGCCCTGTCCCTGGAGGCCCTGTCCACTTTGTAATGAGTAATAAACATATGAGGTTTGGACCAAGTAGCAGCTGCACAAATGGTGTCCAAAGGTAAACGAGCTGCGTGAGCTAAGGACATAGAAACAGCCCTGGTAGAATGAGCTTTCACTTCATATTCTAAAGGTTGATGGGATGAAGAATATGCAAACTTTATACAATCAGAAAGACATTTGGACAACATAACTTTGGATACCGAAAGGCCCTTTTTATTGTCTGCATGGGAAACAAATAGTTGATCTGATTTTCTGAATTCTTTTGTTCTGTCCAAATAAAATCTCAATTGTCTGTGAACATCAAGCTTATGCAACATGTATTCCAATTTACTGGCATGATGCCTGAAAAAAGTGGGAAGTTCAATGGACTGGTTCAAGTTCGCTTCGGAACAGACCTTCGGTAGAAAGGATGGATTTGTTCTTAGAGACACCCTGTTGGGGTGAAAGACCAAATATGGAGGCCTAATAGAGAGTGCTTGAAGTTCAGAAACTCTACGTGCCGAAGTAATGGCCACTAAGAAAATAGTCTTCCAAGAAAGGAACTTCAACGGACAAGAAGATGCAAGCTCAAAAGGGGGAAGCATGAGTTGAGACAGCACCAAATTTAGATTTTAGGGAGTAATCGGATGTCTGGTAGGGGGTCGAAGGTGATGAGTCCTTTTCAAAAAGGCTTTACAGAATCTTTGGGGCATAATGTTACAACCTCCGCATCCCACATGGAAGTTAGATATGGCAGCCAATTGAACCCTTATAGTAGCGGCTGCCGCACCACCATGGAAAAGTGAAGTCAAAAGTTCCAGAATGCTATGAATAGGGGCGATAAAGGGATCAATACCATGTTGTGAAGTCCAATGACCAAATCGTTTCCATTTGCTGTTATATAATTTCCTGGTGGAGACTTTATGCGAGGAAACCAGAATATGCTGAACCGCGGGAGACAAATCATGAGACCTGGCTAGGTTAGGAAGTGGAGCAGCCAAGCTGTCAGTTTGAGGGATACAAGAGAGGAGTGAAGAACTCCTGATGAATGAGTCAGAAGGTCTGGCACTGGGTCCAGAATCCAAGGTTTTTCCACTTGGTATTGTTGAAGGAAGGGGAACCATATCTGCAGAGGCCAAAACGGGGCTATAAGAATAACAGTCCTTCCCAGGCTTTTGGCTTTTTGTAAAAATTTGGGGATCAGCGGGGATGGAGGAAAGGCATATAGGAGACCCGAGGGCCAATCATGTACGAGTGCGTCCCTTGGGATGTCCCCTGGTGGGGGGGTACAGGGCAAAGTAGCTTCTGCATTTGGCATTCATCGGGGATGCAAAAAGGTCACAACAAGGCTGGCCCCATTTGCGGAATATCCTTTCCGCCACTCGTTCTTTGAGGGACCACTCGTGAGGCAATAGAATGGCTCTGCTCAATTTGTCTGCTATCACGTTGGATGACCCCGGGATGTGTGTTGCTATCAGGAAGCAGCCGGTGGATACAGCCCACTGCCAAATTCTCAGGGCCTCTTGGCATAAGGGGTAAGATCTGGTTCCCCCCTTGCTTGTTGATGTACCAGACTAAAGATATGTTGTCTGTCTGTATTGCAATCATCTCTTGAGGTAGAGAGTCGTGAAAGTGTTGCAACGCTAGGAACACCTGCAAGACATTGATGTGCAAACTGGATTCCATCTCTGACCAAGTACCTTGGACAGTTCTTTCCTTACACAGCCCCCCCCCCCCATCAGGGAAGCATCCGTGGTCACTGTGGCTGTGGGAGGGGGGAGTACAAACGGACGACCTACAGTAACTTGGTGGCTGTTCAACCACCAAAGGAAGTCCTTTTTGCAAGTATTTGTCAGTAGAATCTTGTATGACATTGGAAGTTGTTGATAAGACCACTGTGTGAAGAGTAACCATTGGAGTATCCTCGTGTGCATGCGCCCCAGAGGAACCGCTATGAGAGTCGCTGCCATGGTGTCTAACAGCTTCAGAACTTGGAATGCAGGGACTTTCTTTTCCATCAACAAAAGGGACACTTGGTTTTGTAAAGAGATTACTCATTCTTGAAGCAATCTGACCAGGGCGGTGGTGGTGTCTAGATCTGCTCCTATAAAGGAAATATGCTGCAACGGCGATAAAGCAGATTTTTCAAAAATTAAGGTTATGCCCAACTGGGAGCACAGGCTGATAGTGTAATCCCTCGCGTGAATCAGTTGATGCCTGGTGGTGGCGGTGAGGAGCCAGTCATCCAGATATGGAAACACCCAGAATCCTAAACGTCTCAGGTGAGCTGTGACAACTGCCATGCATTTGGTGAACACTCTGGGGGCTGTGGTGAGACCAAAGGGCAGAGCTCGGAATTGGTAGTGACTGGCCCCCAGCCAGAAACACAAGTGATCTCTGGATGGCCTGGCCATTTTTATGTGGTAGTACGCATCCTTGATATCTATCGAGCACATCCAATTGCCCGTTTCGAGAAATGGGATTATCGACTGATGCATGACCATCCAAAACTTTTCCTTTTTGACAAAGAAGTTGAATTTGCTGAGGTCTAAGATGGGCCTCCAGTCCCCTGTTTTTTTTGGAACTAAAAAGAAGCTGGAGTAAGTTCCAGATCCTATTTGGTCCTCTGGGACTGGCTGGATGACTCTTTTTTCCAGCAGCCTCTGAATTTCCATGGCTGCTAGATTCCACAGACTGGGTGGAATGTCTGGGATTCTTGTCTGAATGGAAGGGAATTCTGAAAAGGGAATGATGTAGCCTTTGGTGATTATGCTTTTTACCCAGGAATCTGATGTAATTTCTAGCCAGGCGTCTGGTTATAAAGCTAAGCAACCCCCAACTGCCTCCAGAGTAGGATGGTCGGGCCTCCTCTCAGGAGCGCTGATAGGGTTTGCCAGGGAACTGCTCCCTGTCACCCTGGTTCTGTGGACCCCCTCTGCCGCCTGGGCGGCGTCTACCATTTTACCCCCTCCTCTGCCCCTGGAGGGGGTTTCACTACGTGTGTTCTGCAAAGCTCCTTGGGACTTTCAGAATCATATTTTTCCACCTTTCTGCCCTTTGGGGTATGGTCTAGTGGGGGTGGAAAAACTGACTCCTACGGCAGACAGAGTCTTTCCTTCCTGCTCACACCTAGTGAGTGTCTCCTTGACTTTGGGCCCAGACAAGGAAGAGCCATCAAATGGGGTATTTACAAAGGAAGACTTGAAGGCTTCCGCAAAGGAGCATAAGCGCATCTTGGATTGTCTCCGCAGAGCTATTGCTGAACCTGCTGCCCAGCTCGATCCCTTGGCTGCGTAAGAAATGAGCCTCATGGACGAGTTTACAATGGAATTATGGGTGTTAAGCTGTGCCATCACTTTCTGTGAGACAGCATCACCTGTGTTGCCCTGTAGAGCATCTCCAAGCTCTTTTAGGAGATCTCGAAAACAGGTAAAATGGGTTAAATAGTTAAGCGATCTCATTGCAAATGTTGCAGAACTAAAGATGCGTTTCCCATATCTGTGCATCATCCTGGAATCTCTATTAGGAGGATGGACAGAGGAAGTGGTGTCTGACATCTCTTTCTTGGTGGCCGCCGCCACCACCATGGAATAAACGGGAACTCCTTTTGTAAGAAAGGACTTATCCTGAGGGCAGGTGATAAATTTGTTGGGCCTCCGAGGGACTGGTTCCATAGAATCAGGAGACTCCCACGCCTTTCAAGCGATCAAGTCCATTAATTCATCGAAAGGTGGAGTAACCCAGGAGGTGGAGGGTTGAGACCCAAAGGCCTTCAGGAGCACCGACTCATCCTCAGTAGGGGTAAGGGACTGCCAGTCACCCCACTGCCTTAGTATTTCAAGGATGTCTGCAAAAGAGACATCCTGAGAGGAGGACCGTTGGGACCAAGTCGGTGTCTGATGTTAAGGATTCCTGGGGGAATCTAGTTGCCTCCTCTTACACAGTCTTTTCCTGGGGACTTCATCAATGGGGGCATCTGGTGAAATCTCAGTCAAGCGGGGGTCACCCAATGGGGTTACCTGAGGCTCTGGGTCTCAACGCTTAGTGGGAACTTGTGGTGAAGAGATACAGCGCGATGCTTTAGGGGAGGAAGAGGAAGGATCCGAAGAAGTAAGGGTCTTAGCAGACATGACCTTCCTCATGGCATCAAAGGCACTGGTTTCCCAACCCGAGGAGTCCGCCGGTTCCGAAGAAGATGGCAGCCTCCCAGGGGCTGAGACCATGGGCTCCAAACCAGAGGACAGAACCGAGCTCATCTGCACTGAAGCCCCGAGAGGGAGAGTTGGAACCGAAGTGTCGGTTCGACTCCCCCCTTCGGAACCAGTGGGAGAGTGTCAGCTCCGAGACTCTTCGATCGAAACCAAAGAAGTCAAGGTCGAAGGAGCCAACAGCACTGGAACAGGCCTTGGCTCCGAGGGTTCCACCACTACCAGATCCTCTCTTTTTGGCTCTGAAGGCTCAACTGGCCTTGGAGGAGGAGCAGAACTCATGGAAGGAGGGGACGTAGGCTTCGAAGCCAACTGGGTCGAAGTTGCAAGCAATTTGGCCAGGGCCGGGTTCACCAAAAGTCTCTGTACCACTCGGTCCACATCGATGTCAGAAAAGGTACCGGAATAATGGGCCAAAGGAGCCGAAGAAGCCACCGACTTAAGGATTGGAGACTTCAAAACCTCAGACACTGGTTCCAACACAATGACTAGGCTCCGAGGTAAGATCTCAGTGCATGGCTCCGAAGGCTGTGGAGCCGGCGACCGAGTCTTGCCAGAGGTGCTCGGAGCCAAAGACGTGTGCTCCAAAGACACCTTAGACAACTTTGACCCCTTCGAGGACTTGGAGGTCTGGTCAGTCTTATCCAATGTATCCTGGAAGTCCGATTTCAACAGTCCTTTATCTACCAATTTCCTTCTCCTCTCTAATACCCTGCCACTAAAGGAATGGCAGATAGAGCAATCCTCCTGTAAATGTAGTGGGCCCAAACAATAAACACAAGAAATATGATTATCCGTGATGGACATCTTTTGTCCACAGTCACAATTTTTAAACCCAGATTTTTGCTTCTCTGACATTATGAAAATTGACAAATCAGTTGTAATAACACCACAAAAACAGCTTAGAAAGTTCAGATCCCCGAAATGCAATAACTATAGAAAAGGGATACAATAAAGAAAAAAACAAACGCTCAATACAGGATTACAGAATATAAAGGGATAGGGTATTAAATCTGACAGCCCTGTCAAGTAGAGTAAATCAAGAAGGCTAAAGGCCTAGAAGCAAACTGCTCTGAACTAAAGGACAAAATACAAGCTTAGATACCTACTCTAAACTACAAAAAAAAGACAAGGAATATGTGAAGCCTCACTAAGTATCAGATCCCTGATAGTTATTATAAGTCTAAATATCCAAATATATAAGAAAAAGATACTGGCCCGAGCTTCCTCTGAAGATCGTGCGATCCGTTGCAGCGGCAAACTAGATCTAAGGTTTGGCAGCAGAGCATCATGGGATAGGGACTGTGTCTCGAGCTTCTCAGAGATCTACAGCTTGGAAAGCGGCTGACTCGGAGCCGATGGATCGGCTCCGAGCCCACGTATAAGAACAAATGGCGAGATTGAACAACTTCACATCAAGTTATTTCAGCTAAAGTTGAATTAATAGCATTAGAAAGGGAGAAACACTTAAGTGAAGATAAATCACACTATTTTGGATGCATTAACAGACTATACTTACAGAAACCATTGGCTTAAAAAAAGCTCTAATATGCCAGCTATTTATCTGCAAAGCTCTCCACATGTAATCCCAGGCCTGAATCAACTGAAACTCTTCAAACTAAAAGTTGCCGAAGGAGAAAGACTTAGACACAATGGAAACTCAGACCACCAAAACCAAACTCTCTGTCATAGCATCTCCTGAAAAGGAAGTGGTTACTAAAAGGCTGAAAATAAACAAACAGCAAGAAGCAGCTAAGCAGACGAGTAAAAAGACTTCTGAAACAAGTTTCCACATGGATGATCTAAAACAGACTCTGCTTCCACTTCAAACTGCAGTTCAAAGTTTTTCAGACGAGCTCTCCAGTTTTGGGAAAACAATAAACCAAATAGTAGAATGTATGGATATCATTGAGACCAAAACATAAAATAATGAATTCCAGATAAGTAAACTGATAGAAGAAATTGACGCCAAAACCACAATTACAGATATGTAGCAGAAAATAGTGGATCTTAAAGCCAGGATTTGACGCAATAACATTCTAGTAAGAGGTTTGCTTGAAAAATATGAGCACAATCATTTACCAGTAGTGATTAAACAAATAATATATATATATATATATATATATATATATATATATATATATTATAAAATAAATATTATTAACAAATAGTAACAATAGGATAATTATAGAGAGGGCCCATTGCTCACTTCGTAGAAACCAGGAATCGGACTTGCCAAGACAAATCTATGTAAAACTTCTAAACTATCAAGACACACACAAAATACTGATGGCAGCTAAAAAGCAAAAATATGTTCTTTGGAATGGTACAAAACTGACGTTGTCGCAAGATCTACCCCTCGAGATCAAAAAGAACAGACAGTCCCTTGCACCTTATTGCACTGACTTAATCAAGTGTAAGGTTAAATTCCAGATGAGATATCCAAATACACTCATTTACCAATTTAACGATGTTAAATACCTGGCAACCCCACCCAAAGAAGCCAAATCAGCCTTTCTGAGAAGTTTCAGCAAAGCTCCTGAAGTCTAAATCCCAATAGGCTGGGTAAAAGTCAAACTGACCGATTCTAGTTACCGGAATCACTCTTGGTATATACATGTCCTGAAAAGCATCCACAAGATATGCTATGGCTATTAAAATATTTAAAAAATTAAGTTTTGTACCTGCACATTAATTCAAGTAAGAGAGGAATGGAATCTCAGTTAAAGGTTGTAGTAGGGAGATGCTTATGGTGACTCCCTCACTTATTTTTGTCAGGTACTTCCCATCTACCTAACTTCCGCTTATAAAAGCAACGACTGGAGAAGATTTCAAGGAGACGAGTTGATCCCAACTGAGGATCCAATAAAGAGTGAACAACTAACTGCTCATGCTGGTGTGAGACCCTGTTAACAAGGTATAGATGCGGATAATCTAAACCTACAACTGCAATCTACTTTCATTAACACTGTAGGTGTTTTTTGATTCTTTCTCTTGGTACAATATGTTAAAATAGGGAAATCACTTTTTCTCTTTGTTACTCTCTCAGTGACTTGAACATTATTTCAAATATGCTGCCACAACGGGAAATGGAATATGCGTTTCCGATCTACACAGATTAGTAGAGACTAGATAATAGAACTATAGAGTCTCGTACATTAAATAAGAATATTCAAGCTTTTGGTATTAAGTTAAAGAACTGGTTACTGGGTTTTATACATAGTAACACTGAGTACACATTTTCTGAATGGAATTAAGTGCTAACTATTAAAATGCAATATAGAGATTATGGTCAACTAGTAATTAAACATCTCATAGCAACTGGTTAAATCATTGAAGTACACAAGAAGTAAAATGGTGGTATATGCATGATTATTTCTTTTACAAGTATATTCTTCAGAGTCATCAGAAAAAATATGACCAAAAGAATGATATATTAAGAAGATGAAAATTTGGCTTGAGGAACCAAATAAAAAAGAAGCAATACTAGATTGCAATTAGATAATCTTTAGATATATGTGTTTTGTCAAAAGTTGCTTGTGAAATATTACTAAATGTTGCATTTAGAATCAAACTGGAGAATGTTCATTAAGAAATATGGAGTTTGAAGGGGAGAAAATCTGCTGCATGTGCTGGAGGCCACAGATGAGACCCATACCTGTAGAAACTGTGAGAGGGGTGACACATCTCTGACACTGGCTTGTATAAGACTATTTGTTTTCTGTCATTTGGGAAATGATTCTCCTGCACTCATCCTGATTTAAAATACAACCTTCTGACGTTCGCTCTGTCTTTAGTGCACACATACACGCCCACATGAAAGTGGCCATTAACTTAAGTGCATACAGAAAAAGTTTGTACACTTTCAGAATTTGGGAAAACTAAATAGTAATGCATCATCAGAGTGCAAATCTACCTTTTAATTTAAATATGTTTTAAATTTATATAACTTAGTTCAATAAAAAAAAAAACAGAAAAATGCATTTATATAAGTTTGACACTTGTTGACTGTTTCAGACTGGGGAGATCTAACACATGGTTGCTAAAATGTAATATAAACTTCTTTACAATTTCATGGACAGCTACAATCTCATTTCTGTATGGCATAAAAATGACAAGTAGTAATAGATTTTGTTTAAATTGGGCATGGCTATCAAATGGTCAACATTAACAGATCTGAAGTTAAACACTAGGCAAAATCTAGCAAGATAGTAAGATCAGCAGTTGTGGAATATGTTAGCCTGGCACCAAATGATCAATTGGGAGTCTAACGGTATTGTGGTGCAGATTGATGAATGCCCTATTCTTGGATTATTTTAGGAACATATATTAGTTTATGTTATGTTCAGAAAGTTACAAAGCTTAAAGGCTATATTTTTGTTTTTGTGAAATAATTCTCATTACTATTTTATCTACTAGCCTTACACTATCAAGCTCTTCTAGATAAAGGTGTAATGTGGCTTGGTACAGGTTTAGTTCTAGGAGGGTTTAAAGCTACTACGTTGAGCTATGGCTATAGATGTAATAAAGGAGAGAAGACTGAGGAATTAAAATACCCAAAATCTTACTTAAAAGAAAAAGAAATGATAGGATTGTAACAACATACAGGTTATATTTGGGACAACGGATCAGCAGTAATGACTTTTCAATTAAATATGCTAATAGATTCATATCTTCAAGTACCGTAATCAGTAAGAAGTGTAGCTCCCTATGATAGGTTCAGTGGCAAAAATATTAGTGCCTAATACACATCAAAGGTAGTTGAATGTGGACAATTAATTCATGGATTCTGAGGGGACTCCAAGATAAGAAAAAGAAGAAATTATTGATGCACTTAATATATCACTCTAGGACTAATATCTTCTTTATACAGGAAACACACATGCTGGAAGAGGATTTGAAAGGGGATTTAAATAAGAAATGGATTAAAACCATCATTGTCTCTGGAAACTGCACAAATTCAAAAGGAGTTGCTATCATAGTTAAATAATCACTTCAAGATCACATAATCAATCATAAATCAACAAAAATGGTAGATGGTGTTACTTAAAAATATTAAACCATAATTTATTGAAACCAACTCTTTTACTCAACATATATGGCCCATGCTCAAAACAGCAAGGTTTAATCTCTGAAATCCACAACCTATTAAGTCATTTTCCAGATCATTATTACATAACAGGTAGGGATTGGAATGCAGTGAAAGATCCTTATGTTGATCATTTGAGTAACTTAAACAAGTATAATTGTCAACCATCACTAGCCTTAACTGACTTAATCTTAGACTTCCTTCTTCTAGACCCTATCTCCTTTAGAGAAGACTCAAAGAAAGATAATTACTACACATATTATTCTAAATGCCATAATTATTGGACTTGAATAGATTTTTTTTTTACTCTTGGAAGATTTTGCAAGAGGAAAGTTAAAATACTCAAGTGAATCTAGATACCTGTAAGATCATTCTAAAATTATATTAGATATAATTTGGTCAGACACATTATTGACACCTGAATATCGTAGATGTAACTGGTCCTTAAATAACATCCTTCTTAAATCTGAAGTGGTCAAGGATATTTCTTATACCTTAACAGAGTTAGATAATAGCCTTAATAATACTGATATTCCTTTAGATATACAATGGGCAGCTTGTAAAACAACAATTATAGGTTTCCTGATTCAAAAACTTCCATAAAATGGGGAAACAAAAAGAAAATCAGCTAATCAGGAAACTTAAGGAATTAGAAAAGAAAACATAAATAACCCAAGACCCTGAATTGGATAAGCAACTAAATAAAACTCAAAAAGAACTATTTGATTTACACCAGGAAAATTACTCAGTACAAGAATTAAAGTTCATAGCTAAATATTCAGACAGAACCCAAGTCCCTTCCAAAACACTTGAAAGATTAATAGAAAATAAATGATAGACCGCTAGAATAACTCTCTTGGAGTACCAGGACAAAATATTTAAAACAGATGAACAAATTTTAGAAATATTTTAAAAAATGTATACAGAAATCTATAATGCAAACACTCAACAAGCTTCATGATATGAAGTGGAAAACTTCTTAAGAAATCTCGATTTCCCTAAAATAAATGGTACTCAAGCAAGTCTCTTATCAGCCCCTTTCAAACAACAAGAAATAATGGAAGTAATCAAAAACCTAAAAACAAGTAACTCACCAGGCCCAGATGGATATACTGCAGAATTTTATAAGACATTCAATTATTTAAATTTTTTCCATACTCTTAAAGGTATTTAATTAGATCAGAACAAATGGGATTACTGACCTCCATTTAAATAGCTCTAAAACAATACTAATTCCTAAAAATAGAATTGACAGAGCCAATCCCCACAGTTATAGACAGATTGCCTTGATTGATGTGGACATTAAAATTCTAACCTCCTTACTTGCAGAAAGACTGAAGAATATTATGCCGTCTGTTATCTCGCAGGAACAAACTGGATTTATGACCACCAGACACACATGGGACAACACTCTAACTCTGGATGCTATGACACCAACTCACCAAAAAGGAAAGAAATCTGAGATATACCCTAGTTCTAGATGCCTGCAAAGCATTTGATAGGGTCAGTTGGAACTTTCTGTTTACAACCTTATCCCATTTCAATATCCCCAAAGACTTCACAAATATCATAGAAACCTTATATAATAACTCACATACATACATGTATATCACTAGAGCTTTGTCAAACCCAATTAAAATAACCAATGGAATAAGACATGGATGCCCACTCTCTCCACTCTTATTTAACCTATACATTGAACCCTTTTTCCTACACATCTCGCAAAGATCCTTCCACTCAGTCCCCAAAATTCTGAATTCCAAAATCTCATTATCTGCATTTGTGGATGATTTAAACATGTATTTTGAACTTTCTACTACAGACCTTGGAAAAATAATACTATCAACAAATAAATATTCAGTCTCAAATTATCAAATTAATCAAACTAAGTCATGTATATTCCCCATTAACCCCCTAAACCATAAAGAAGGATATTCTGCAAACTCCCCTTTTAAAACAGCATACTCTATTAAATATCTTGGAACAAATTACGAGCACAACCACCAGTCCATGTTGCAAAATAATGTGTTTAGGACATGGAATAATATTATGTATACTAATACGCCAAAAAAAAAAAAGAAAACTCCAAGGTAAAACAGGGCAAAACGAACACTGTGTTTATTCAAGAGGTAAGCGCTTTCACAAAAATTGCTTCATCAGACTTTCAATACACAAAATAACAACAAGGCCTATATATATCAGTTCAAATTCAAACAGTCCAATCAAAATCAACTAGTAATAAATACATATCATCACGTAAACTCTACATCATTACAACGAAGAGTATATATACAAATACATATAAAAATACATATAAAAAAGTTGTGTATATAAAACAAACCATATATGTAAATACCTCAGTAATCCTCTATATTACTGTACTGAACTCAAACACTAACTTACTGTAACAGACTTGAGTAAAATAAAAATGAAAAAATAGTATTAGGTAATGTATTTTTGTGTTTTAAGATTGGTTTTATATATCACTTTTATTTTTATTTTATTCACGTCTGTTACAGTAAGTTAGTGTTTGAGTTCAGTACAGTAATATAGAGGATTATTGAGGTATTTACATATATGGTTTGTTTTATATACACAACTTTTTCATATGTATTTTTATATGTATTTGTATATATACTCTTTGTTGTAATGATGTAGAGTTTACATGATGATATGTATTTATTACTAGTTGATTTTGATTGGACTGTTTGATTTGGCACCAGCACTTGTTTGCTAGTAAAATTAATTCCAAAAACACTCCTTACATAACCTCATCCGATATCAAGAGCCTCAAATTGAATCAGAGTCTTGTAGCTAGTCTTAAAAACTTTCAGGGTTGGATGGGAACCCTAAAACTTGAGAAAGCCTTAGCTCTTTTTCAACTGATACATCTGAACCCTAATATCAAAATAAATAAAAATATGTTTAACCTGATGGACTACTCACTAATCAAGGATTGTACAGTGTGGGACATCTACAAGCATAGTAACAAAACATTACAAGAACTACCAGAGACTTTAAGAGTTGGAAAGAAATATATTGCCATTCTAAGACAAATTAGAGACCCTTCCAGTAATAGTCAGTGATCCATCTGTAAATGAAAAAAGGTTGGTGGAATTTACAGACATTTTGGAAAACCTTACAAATAAAAAGAAAGTAATCTCAAATATATATAAACTTGTGAATGCCCTCATTTATGAAGACACATTACTATTTTCCACTTATTGGGATAATAAGGGAAATATAGCCTCAAAAGAACAGAAGCATGAAGCTATTAACCATATTATTAACTTCTTTTCATTTAAAAAAGGTATAGGTACATAGTTGATGATTAATAACAACGCATATTACACCCCCATGACTATAAGTAAATTCAATCCTAATTCTTTGCCGGCATGTAAATGCTGTTCTCATCTACAGGCAGATCTCCTTCATGTCTTGTGGTTTTGTAAATATTCACAAAAATTGTTGGGGTCTCTTAAGATAGGCTTGCAAAAAATGGGTTAAGAAAAACTCAACCCTATGTTGGGAACTAGCAAGTCTTCATATTACAGATTTAAAACTCACCAAAATACAGTTACATATCTTAATCATCACATGCTCACTTGTTAAACTATATATAACAAAAAACTGGATTGATCTTACTAAACTGACATGGAAAGGCTTTCAAGCTATGGCTATACAATATATATCATCTCAAAAATTAATTTACATGAACCCTAAGAAACGCATCTACTACCAGAAGCTATGGAAGCTACTCTTTGATAGTATCTTGTTGTCTTGAGATTAGCTTAGGTCTAGTTTAGAGACATTTCGGCTATCAGAACCTGGTCATAATAGATGAATTTCTTAATTAGCATGAATAAGTAACTAACAGTTCAAGATTATGATATTGCAGAAACACATTTGAAAATGGTGTATCTGTTGTTTTCCTCATTCTCTCAGTATAGCTTAGCAGCAGCATTGTAAATAGTGTATATATTTTATTAGTAGCAGTTTGTATAATAATATGGAATGGCTTTGCTACTATCATAATAATTAAAATCTTGTGTTGTGAGTAACCTATCTTACATCATACAAGTATTGCTCAACATTTCTGTATGATACACAAGGCAAATAAAATGTTATTTAAAAAAAAAAGAATGAGTCAACAAAATGAATTGCAACACCATTGCTTATGTCTGTATATGTATATATATATATATATATATATATGTGTGTGTGTGTGTGTGTGTGTGTGTCTGGAGACCATAAGATCGAAGTTTTGAGGCTTTGAACCGTTTAAATGTAGATCGCTGTACAATGCGGAATGGTATATTTACCAATTTACTCACTGAAGTGTGATCTTGGTGTTGGTATATTTAATTAGCAGAGGGTGTGATGGGTGCAGTGGGGCTTGCCTCCCTGCAAAAATGTAAAAAAAAAATTCTTGTCTTGTTATTTTTTTTTCATTTAAATTTTGAAGTTTTCAACCATAACAAATTTGAGGTTTTTGACACTTCAAAATTTAGAAGTAGACACACACACATATATATATATGTATATATATATATATATATATATATATGTATGTATATATATATACATATATATATATATATATATATATATATATATATATAGATATAGCTTTTGTAAAGAAGTACTGTTTGGGGAGACTGACTGCATTCCAGATGAAGGAAATTACTTTCATGAGACAAATGGAACCAGTTCCTTTTCAATATTGAATGAGTCTGTTATGCAGACCCTGAATTATTTACATGCAATGCATTCTTTTGAAAATAATCTGCACAGAAATGAAATAGAACTGGAAGGAAATGAACATGGATGTTCTCACAATAGCTATGAGTTCACCCATTGACACTACTGTGAACAAACTCACAGACGTAAAGAGCATTAGAGCTGGCTGGTTTTGAGTATCTTAATAATAAAAATATAAATTGGCAATCTTAAAAAAAAAAGATAAAACGTAACATGAAATATTAACATGCACTTACCACATGCTGAACGATTCATCCTGCTTGACACCTCTGAATTTGGGGAAGTGTTCCTGGTGCTGTCTAGGCTGTCATATGTTCCTTGTCTGTTCATTGCTCTAAGACATACAAGTTAGGAAAGTCACTCATTTCATTCTGTAAACTGCAATATATAAAGCATTAAACAAATTGAAAATGAACTGCCTGCAGCCATTTTCAGTTTTAATCAGCTTCTTTCTTTTTTTTTTTTTTTTTTTTAATTCTGGCTAAATGCAAGAACAATGCAACAGAGAAAATATTATAATTCACAAGAAAAATTATGAAAACAGAATTAAATTAAAGTATAGCAAACCATAAGTGCTAAATTCCAAACCTGTTTTTTTCCACTCAGTTCATAAACACAGCAAAGTGCAACTCTATATTCCTTATTATGGGCAGTATATGAAAACACAGTCTTACTTTTCACCATTTTTATTAGAGTGATACAGAGTCTGTAATTTATATTTATTTATATTGCACAGTCATTTGGTTGTGCAAAGTGCAGGCACATTATAGAGAAATGCATTTTCTATAGAGAAATGACCCAATGATGCATGGTATACTGCCTTTCTAACAGCATAGTTACTCCCCAACATTAAGGATAAGGAAAAGGTATCCAACAACATAGTTTGCTACAGCACTGAAGTATGATACTCATCAGTAAAAGTGATATGCATCTACTGCAACTTCACAACTTGTGTATTAGGTTGGGGATCACCTACAGACTATTTTTAAGACAGTGGGGTGATAAGGTGCTTTAACGTGTACAGTGAATATGCATGGTATACTCAGTACACTAGGATATTATTCATTGGGACTCCTGTCACATGTTAATCTCACAAGATTGCCTCTCATTAGACTTTCTGTCTTATGGCAAACTTAGTCTATTTCTGTACCTTCACTAGTGGCAGCCATCCCCCTAAGTTTGTATTCACTTGATGCTTCAGAATTATATGATTATGTCTCTATGCACTCTTCAGTTCTGTCTGTGCCATAAAACCCAGAAAAGACCCACATAAGACCCACATAAGTACACTGCCAAATGGAAAATCAGTAGCACTACAGTTGATTGTAAAATAAACTTACTATGCTGATGAATGCATTTTTAAATATCTTAAATATTAAGTGAAAAGTAGATGTTTTTGACATTTTAATATGTCAGGTTTTGATTTGTCAAAGATACTTTTCTTTGAAGTTACAAGAGTCAGGAGAGAAAATGTGGGTTCTATGCTTTTAATTCCATATTTTATGACCTCAAAGGTAATATCTATAGAGAATGACGTGTGGGTGCATAGCCAAAAATGGGGTTTCGAGAGGGAACAACCCTATTTCTACAAAAGTGGTTCTTCTATAATATTTTATGATGTGTTCTTGAGTGATGATTTAGGATTTTGATCTGCATGTGTTGTGCATTATATATCTGATATTCTTGACTTTTAGAGATGCAGTCATTCTTAGCAGAAACAGAACACCACAGAGCAGAATGCAAGAAATAATCTGACTTCAGAATCATGCGCTTATTTTACAAATGTAGTGTTTTAGTCTGAATACTCATTATTGAAGAGACTTACCACTTCAAAACATGTTGCACTTTGCAGCTTTCAGAAATCATGCCTATACAGCATACCCCCATCAAAGTGTGCACAAAGGTTTTAGTCATCGTAATCCATGGAATGCCTAGCTAAAGTTATGAGCCAGAACTGAGCCTTACATATCTGATGAGCAAATTAGACATAGCATATCAGCAATTTGTAAGGACTACTCTGTGGCCAGCAGAATCTATGACATTAACAGAGCACACAATTAATGGTGTCCACCTCACTATGAAAATGTAACACCTAAGCAGTTGACAGATATTGGGACTGTTAAGAATACTAAGAAGGAAAACAGGCAGGAGAGTAGAATGACTGAAAGTAAACCCCAATGCAACTTGAATGAAAACAAAGGATATTTTCAGAGATAAATAACATCCAAGAAACAAGGTAAGGCACCTTGCAAATAAATTCTGCAAGCAGATACTTCAAGGATGAGTACTTTCCAGAAAGCATCCATGAGTCCCTGCACTATGAACTATATTACTATCACAGCTCTGTCTAGAATGCTGTTTACCAATTTACTTCCTAAGACCATTTTAATTGTTGTTTTGACAGCTTTTTCCACTAAATTACACATTTTGCATCTGTCTGAGGTCAGGTCTACTGCAGGGGCCATCTTAAAGCAGCGAGAGTTGTGTAAGTGAGACTATATCAACTGTTGCTGTTTCTGGGCAGCCTGACATGGAATCATGTTGATAGATTAATGTTAGTTTGCCTGAAAGCAAATTAACTGAAAATGTTTCACCAAAAATCCTGTTTAGTGAAATGCAGAGTAAATCTTTTTTTTTTTTTTTTTCAGGGGAGCAGCCCACTGTACCCACCATGTGGGGAAGGATAGTTCCACATGATTTGAAGTTAAATATACCTCTTCTGATGTTACACAACAATAGAGTAAAGTGAATTCTTCGTTATCACCAAAAGTACATTTGGAGAAACATTTTTTGCTGAATTTGTCTTCAGCTGAACAGTAGTCAGCACACTGAAGCACTCTCCCTAGCAAAAAGTGGTCAAATTACAACTCCTAATTCATCATTTTTTACTTTCTATGGGCTGCTTTACTGATACTGAGTTCAGGTCAGTATTCCTGCTGTCTTTTATGAATGGCTTCAGGAAAGCGCAGTACCCTGCCTGTGCTGGAACCATTCCAAAAGCTGTTGCCAATGTTTCATACTCCGTAATTAGGTTAGGGAAGTTATTTTTGCATTTTTTTTTCCTAATTAATTTCTACTGCAAATACATTTTCTTAGGTAATCCTGACAACATTCTGTTGTTCTGACTGCTTTTTTCCACTTAATTGTGCTGTAAGTACTGTTTGCATCTGTACTGGTTCAGGTCAAGTTTTGCGACCATCTTAAAACAGCGGAAGTTAAGTGAGACAGTACATTGATTGCTGCTGTTTTTGGGTAGCTTAGCATTAAGTGTTCAAATTATAGTAATTTTTTCATGGGGCTATACTTTTTACTGTATGCCTTATATATACTAAGATCAGCTGAGCAAAGTGCCCAATCACCTCAGCTGGAAGGGGACTGGCATAAGGCAAGGGATTTGCATAAGGGTTAAAGTCTTCACCTTACAGATGCAAGATACAGTGTTTGGTTCTGACCACAGGTTATTGGCTAGGCTTAAAAAGGCCCTTCAGAGCAGTTAACCTAGCATTCACCTATGAACCTATGAAACTATGTAGCTGAATAACGGTCCATATGCACGAGTAATGTTTCCCTTAGTCATCGATGTAAAAAGTCCTTTTCTATCCTCTCTTACATGACCAGCTCCAGCCAGCCCTGAACTTTAACTATTTGCTCTAATCTACTCAGAACTGAATTAACCTCCACAGACTTGCTGCCTGCTGCTCTGGTCTGCAGTCTGTTATCCATGCCACTTAAATGTCCAGATTTTTGCCTCAGATTTGGGGTCTGTTCCTCAAAATATTTGTGGCTTTCTGGCAAATCACTTAGGACTGAAATCACTAAATAATGACAGGATATTTGAGTCTCAGACTTCATATCCTTCAGAAAATGCATGCTAGCACAAAACCTGTTATTCTAGCAACTTTCTGCATTTATAAGAACAATATTTAAAATGTCCCCCCATTATTTTTGGCGTTGACCAGATTTCTTGCACTAAGAGGTTGAGAGGTATGGCTATCTCCTATAGACCTCATTTGACTGTGCAATCTCCCTCCCTTTTTCATCCCAACATCTTCCTCCCTCATGATCCTAAAAATAATAACACTGGCCAGTATAGAGAGACAGAGGTCTACTTTTCTTCCATTGCCAGCATTCTAGCACTTCATACCTTAAGGCAGTGTAATAACTGCCACATGCCCAATGAAAATTAACTCTTGTACCACCAAATTTATTCCATTTGTGAGATGTGTAAACATGTAGCTGATTTGGAGGAAGCCATCATGAAATCCAGTGCATGCAGTGAATATCACATTGTTTCATCATAACTCACATGAATGCAACATGCTTGTACTATTATCACAAAACAATCACACACTGATGTCATTAAGAAGACCACTTAGAACTTGTAAGAGTAGGCATCAATGAAACCCCTACAAATACATCTGCTACATGCAACACTTCATCGATGTTTCATAAGTAACAAAGTACCTCTGAGCCTAACAGGATTAAAACAACTTCTGAAAACATCATAGTAATTGGAGACAGTGTTGTTAGGCACACTGACTCCGTACCCACAAGGATGAAAAAGGACAAGGTTACAGCTAGCTGTCTCTCAGCAAACACTGGTGCTGATATTTTGAGAGCCATTAATACCCTCTCCTCTCTAAATATAACCATGACGTAATCATTGTATATGCTGGAGTGAACTATATGGCATGAAACCCCATGAGAGACATGCAGAAAAACTTGCCAGAACTTCCTAAGCAAGCATACTTCTGTTCATAGGTTCATAGGTTTATACTAGGCTATCTGCCCTAAGGCATTTATAAGTTTAGCCCAAATTTTTGTGGCTTACGCCACCCCTTATATGAAAAAATACTGTGCCCATTAGTTTGTTGTGCCTCTGTCCAGCAGTGACACAGAGATGATTCCCGGGGTAAACCTACGATCTCCCATCCACAGGTCTAGATTTCTCTTGAACAGAGTCAGCGAGGTGCTCTGCCTCACATGGACCGGGATTTTATTCCACAGCATAGGGAGTCTCTGAGTGATAAATCTATCCCTCCAGCACGTCCTATTTATATCTGTGCTAAGGTTTAAGTGGCTTGCTCTAGTGGTTTTGGTGGATTTGGATTTTTTGAGGTGGAGCATGTCCATTAATTCCGGGTTGGACATGGCCTTGTATGTCAGGCACATGTCACCTCTGAGCAGACGGTATGCGACTGAATAGAGCTGGAGTTTCTTCAATCTGGCAGCATATGACAGATTTTGGAGTCCCTTTATCCTTTTGGTGAGGAACTTTTGGGGTCTCTCCAATTGCTGCAGATGTCGGGTGAGATACATCCCGAATGGGGCATTGTACTCGATCATTGGTCTGATAAGTGAAGAGTACAGGGGAACAATAACCTCACTAGATCTGGATGTGAATCCCTTCATGATCAGGTGGGCAATGTAGAAGGTCTTTCTAACCACTTTAGCAATGTGAGTGTCAAAAGAAAGGCCACTGTCAACCTGGGTCCCCAGGTCCCTGATAACCTCTTCTGTGCTTAGTGGATTGCCACCTATATGGTAGCTTGGGGTTACCTTGTTTTTCCCGAAGGGTATGACTATACATTTTTGGCGTTTAACTTCAGGCCATGGCTCTGGCACCAGCTATCTGTTTCCGTGAGTCCCTTCTGAAGGATATCCGTGTCTGATGCACTTTCCACTATGGCGCCCAGTTTGCAGTCATCTGCAAACTTTGTCAGCCAAAGTCCTCCTATGTTGGCCTGTACTTCTGAGAAGTAGATGCCAAACAATAGGGGCCAAGGACCGAGCCCTGTGGGACACCACTTGTGACTGGCTTGGAGTCTGACACAGCGCCAGCAACTCTAACCCTGTGGGTTCTGTCCTTAAGCCAGTTTGCAACCCATCTTGTGACATATGGGTTTACATTTAAGCTGGTAAGTTTTTCTACAATACCCGAGTGGGGTATTGTGTCGAAAGCCTTTGCAAGGTCAAGGTAGGCTGTATGGACTGCCTTTCCTCATCAATGGCCTTGGTGACTGTTTCGAAGAAGTCGACCAAGTTCAAAAGGCATGATCTTCCCTTGACAAAGCCAAACTGGGTCGGGTCCAATGTCTGCAAGTCCCCTGTATCTTTGTTTATGAGCTCCATTATGATCCTCTCCATAGCTTTGCAGACTAGACTTGTTAAGCTTATTGGGGCGGTAATTACCAGGGTCCGTGAGGCCGCCTTTGTGGAGTGGGACAACAGTTGCCGACGCCACTCCTTGGGCACGTATCCTGTGGTAAGGCTGAGATTAAACAGCTGCCTTATGTGCGGGTTTAATTCCTCATTTAGCTCGTGTAGCACACAGCCGGGGACACCATCCGGTCCCATTGATGCTGTGTTTTTAGCTTTAGAGAGAGCAGCTTTCACCTGCGCATTTGAGATGTCCGGGAGGCTACACTCGGCTGGGATAGTTATCTCTCCTTTAGGGGAGAGGGGTGAAGTTTGCACTGAACCTGTCTGCCAGTATGTTGGCAATGTCTGTGGGTTCAGTGATTTTTGTATCATTTTGGACTAATTCTGAGCATATCTGGGAGTTTCCACCCAGGTTCCTAACATAGCTGAAAAAGGCCTTATGATTGTCCTTTGAATCCATGGCAATTTTTCACTCAAAATTGGCCTTAGTTGATTTTATGAGTTCTCGTATTTTTTTACTAATAATGATCAGGGGTGACTTCCCTTTTATGGATTTTGTTCTATCATGTAATAGCTTTCTCCTCTTATTGTAAAGTTTGTTAATGGCTGAGGTCCACCAGACTGGACGTTAAGGACAGGACTCTGATCTGGAGTGTATGGTTTTATAAATATCCCATGTTAACCAACAAATTAAATCATAAATTAGGCATCATCAATGTGCCAACTCTACATGCCAGGAGTCTGAATAACAAACTGACTAATCTGAAGGCACTTCTACATCTGTAATGAATCTGTGTTTGTGCAGTAACTGAGACATAGCTCAAATGCAATGACCCCCCCTGTGTCTGGGTTCTATGTCTATCATGCTTTGAAGCCCACTGGAAATGGTGATGGTGTCTCAATTTTTATTCAGGGATTTCATCCATGCAAAAGTGATACCCCATGACTATCCAAGTGAATTCACTTGAAATCCTGCTTACACTAGGTAAGTCGAATTTTTGAACCTTTAACATATCTCTCACCAGGAGTGGCGTCCACATTGGGAAGGATAACAAATACACACACAGTAAAGTACAATTTCCCTTAAGAGCACACAGAGATCACACTCAGTCTGGGGCTGGTTTCTCCCTTTTTCTTCAGATCCCCAATAAGACTCCCCACTGGCACAGCTATAGGGTACAGAGCTCAGCTGAGTAGTCAAGCCAAAACCTCAAGTACCCTGTCTGTCCAACCACTGCTTCGTGTCCCTGCCCAAGATTCACTTCCATGGCCAGTCATGACCTTGATAAGTTCCAAGCTTTCCAATAAAACATTCATATTAAAGATGGATTGCTAAGCCTCAGTGAGTTCAACTATCCCTCTATAGACATGAAAAGGTATACTTCTAACATGGGTATGTACAACATTTCTTACACTTGGTGAATACAAATTCCCTGGATCAAACTGTCTGTAAGTCTGCCATGGGTGGAAATATCCTGGACCTAGTTTTCAAAAACTCTCTGTCCATGGTTGTTCCCTCAGTTATAAAGTCTGACCACCAACTGACTACCTTTATCCTCAAAACATCCTCTTCCTATGGTTACCAACACCACTCTGCGGAGACTTCAAGAAGCCTAACCCTTTTAGATTGTACCATGAAATTGCAAAAATTCTCCCATTTGAACTCCAGAATGGAAGTGGGTATGTAGCTGTCTGTGCCAAAGATGTTTATGCTCATTTGGGTTAAATGCATTAATAGGACTGTCCCTAGGGACAAATACAGTTGGAAATTCCATAACAAACCATCTGGTGATCAGTAGATATAAAACCTTATAACAGAAGGAAAAAACTGTTTAGATTATCTTGTAAGGAAATAACCTTTAATCATAATTAGAATATAAAATGCCTCACCAAGAAACTGAAAGCAGCTGTTAAGGTCAGCAAAGCCTTCCATGAACATAGGCTTGTGTCTAATGCTAAGGATAATTATAAGTCCTTCTTCAGCTAAGTTAGAAAACTAAAAAATAATTCACTGCTCAAAACGTATCTAGAATTTCTGTTCCTGTTCAAATCCTAATGACATTACCAACATATTGGCTAACACGTTTGCTGCAAATTTCTTCCCTCATTTGACACCCATGTACTGGCCCAGTAATCAAGGAACCTTGATCCTCACCACTAACACCAGTGAGGGGCACCCACATTGGGAAGGATAACAAATACACACACAGTAAAGTACAATTTCCCTTAAGAGCACACAGAGATTACAATCAGTCTGGGGCTGGTTTCTCTATTTCTCTCCAGATCCCCAATAAGACTCCCCACTGGCACAGGTATAGGGTACAGATCTCAGCTGAGTAGTCAATCCAAAACCTCAATTGCCCTGTCTGTCCAATCATTGCTTCGTGTCCTTGCCCAAGTAGCCGAGACACACACAGTTTGAGATTCGGTTTATATACATACGCACAGACAGTCCTGGAGAAGGCTAGTGCAGGTTCTCTAGCTATGCCCCCTCCTGCCAGGCTATAAGGTAGTAATCACTGCTAACAACTACTCTTATCAGCTACTAAAAAGGCCCTTACCAAAGGGTGTTCAATTATTACTGTGCAATGTTATTATCCAATTAGTAAGTGTGATGAACAGCAAGGCTTATTTGGGGTGGCTTTGTACAGTATCACTATATACATGTAATGTACTCTAGAGCTTAATTATCTTTACACAGAACAGCCACAGTTGAAAGGTTTAAAAATATTTAATAATAAATAATTAAAACACAAGACAAATATTCTCAGTTCAACACAGTGCTAGTCAACAGTTCAGAAATCACAGGAAAATTATTAAAATAATACTGTAGAATAGTCTGACAAATATAGAAAACAGCTAGACTAAATCTGACTAAATTTCTATCTAACTCTAAGAGCAATCACAGTTTTGGTGAGTGATGTTATTCAGAAAAAATCCAAAATGCTCTCTGATTCTCTCTCTCTCTCTCTGAGAAAGTCTTAAAAGTAATACATCACTGCTGACTCATTTTAGATTACGTCATTCTCTAGTTCCAGGCTAACAGGAACTCAGAGTTTTAACATTTCTTTGATCTTGCACCTGGCCAGGAAGCTACAGCAATAAAAGAAATCATATATGTAAAATCTAGCAATTAATTCTGGTCTCAAAACAATAGAAGGAATTCTTCAGTCCAGACATTGTCTCCAAGTCTTGAGATCAGTCATACAGTGCTTGACTTATCAGCTTTCTTCCAGCAGAGTGCACTGTGGTTACATTTTTGAAGTTGAACATTTAACACAGTTTTCTTACATTTTAAGATGACAAGCCTGTGGATTATATTCATATTTAAAATGACATAGAATTATCTCCAAAATTCTATATAGCTACGCTGGCAGCCTTCACATATCTTTACACCTGAAACTATCAAACTAGCCTGAAATATATAGGAGTCAATCACCTACAGTGATTTCCAAGCACCATGTCCTCAAAGTGCTCTAAAAGACCAAAAATATTTCTTCAGTGGGTCTAGACAACATTGCACGTTTTCTTAAAACAGTGTCAAGCAGGCCCTTGTTGATGCCCTCCTTAAGTTATTCAACTTAAGCATAGCCATAGGCTGTGTTTCAGTCAGTGGCACACAGCAGTGGTGATGCCCCTTTATAAGACTGGTACCACTGCTGGCCTAGATAAATATAGATACATCAGCCTTACTAGTCTTTCCTGCAAAGCCATGAAACACATCAATGACCTCATAAACCAGGAAAGTAAGAGTTTATCCTGCCTCTAGTTGGAACAATTCGGATGTGTTAAGGGCAGGTCATACCTCCTCAGTCTTGTGAACTACTTTGAAAGGGTCATGCAGGCTGTGGAATGTGGTAATGTTGCTCACACTGCCTACCTGAATCTAACGGAAGCATTTGATGCCATACCACAAAATGGGACTGCAAACAGGCTAATAGCCTGAACTCACTACAGATGGGTGATGCCTGTAGGTGTTTCTGCAGTTACATCCTACTGATGCCTGTCAGTGTCAAATATTGCTTGTTCATATTTGCATTAATAATTTCTAAACCGTGCTAGATACAAATTATTAAAAGATATCATTGAAGGTTATACAATGGCAAAAACATCGCTGTTGATATCTGACCTCCATCTAGTGCAGGTAAAGAGATATTAATTGTTGTTCATATAATAAGAAGTTATGTACTCACCATAATGTTCCATCTGAGTAGGTAAACTTCATTTGTCAGCAACCTATGTGAATCGTATCCAACCTCTGATCCGAGCCGGCAGTTTTCAACAGCTTTAGATCCGAGCTCCAAGCTCCTCCCCTACCCATAATCCCCTGCCAACCCTGACTGACCTCAGATCAAGTTTGCCCAACAGCAGAAACTGCTAGAAAAATATTATTCTCAAGAAAAAGAGGGTAAAACCCATGGACCTGAGTATGAATACATTCGCAAGTGAGGGGGCAGGAGGGAGGGACGGTTGCTGACAAATGAAGTTTACCTACTCAGATGGAACGTTATGCTGAGTACATAACTTCTTAATCTGAAGTAGTTAACTTCATTTGTGCAGCAACCTATGGGACAGAGTCCCCAGCTACCTGAATCTTGGGCGGCCTTCATGGAAGGATGTTCTGAGCACTGCAGAGCCAAAGGATGCTCTCCCTCTGGAGATAATGTCCAATTTATAGTGATTGATAAAGGTATGAGATGAGGCCCAAGTGGCTGCCAAAGAAATATCATCCAAAGAGACTCTAGCTCTAAAAGCCGCAGAGGTAGACATAGATCGAGTAGAGTGGCCATGGACTCCCTGAGGTGTGGGCCTGCCAGAACTTTCATATGCTAGAAGGATACACTGTGAAATCCATCTAGACAGTGTAACTTTAGACAACGATTTACCCAAGTTAAATTTGGCAAAGGAGACGAACAACTGGTCAGATTTCCTATGATCAGATGTCCTGTGGATGTAGAAGCGAAGTTGTCTATGCACATCCAATGATTGTAATTTGTATTCCCCTTTGTTACCGTAATTTGGAAAAAAGACCGGCAGGTTAATGGACTGGTTAATATTTGATTCAGAGGCAACCTTGGGAAGAAAAGAGGGATTGGTCCTGAGGTAAACTCTATCCCTGTGAAAGGTCAAGTATGGAGTTTTTACACAGAGGGCCTGTAGTTCAGAGATCCTTCAAGCCGAGGTGATAGCGACAAGAAAGGCCATTAGAATTTAAGATCTACTGAAGCTGCAGGCTCAAACGGGGGAGCTGTCAAGGCCTGAAGCACCAGTGTTAAATCCCAAGGAGGGACTACATCCTTCAATGGAGGTCTGAGCAGAAAGGTGCCCTTCAAAAAGGTCTTACACAATTTCCTGATGATCAAAGGGCCCAGTTCATTTCCCACGTGATAATGAGAGATAGCTGCTAGTTGAACCTTGACTGTGGAGGAGCTAGCCCCCTGATGAAACACCTCTGACAGAAAGTCTAATACCGCGGGCAAAGGAGCTGTGAAAGGATCCAACTTTTGGCGTTCCGCCCAAATGGAGAAACGTTTCTATTTGCTACTATAGATCTTTCTAGTAGAAGGCTTGTGCACTGCTACTAGAATAGTTTTAACTGGAGAACAGATACCGGGAGTCCTAGCTACGAGTGGAACTGGAGCAGCCAAGCTGTGAGTTTGAGATTGTCCAGGTTCAGGACTGGGAGCTCTAGGGGGAGGGATATTAGATCCGGACGGGGATCCAGAATCCAAGGAGGATTCACCAGATGAGACCAAAGGAAAGGGAACCAGGTTTGACGAGGCCAAAACGGGGCAATGAGGATAATCCTGCTCCCCAACCGGCTGGCTTTCTGAAGAAACTTCTTCATCAGGGGAAGAGGAGGGTAAGCATAAAGAAGACCGGGGGGCCAAGCATGCACCAGAGCGTCTTTCGGGGGTTACCCGGAGGGGGAAATGAGAGCAAAGTAGTCGTAACATTTTGTGTTCAAGGGAGAGGCAAAGAGATCGCAACAGGGTTGACCCCATTTGGCGAAAATCCGATTCACTATCTCGGGATTCAGAGACCACTCGTATGGTAACAGGATGGTGTGACTTGGTTTGTCCGCTAGGATGTTGGACCGCCCCAGAATGTGCATTGCTATGAGAAAGCGGTTGGTGGAGATCGCCCATTCCCACATCCTCATGGCCTCTCGACAGAGTGGGTAAGACCTGGTTCCCCCCTGTTTGTTGATGTACCAGACAACAGACATATCGTCTGTCTGAATCACAATCGTTCCTACAGGAAGAAAGTCCTGAAGTGCTTGCAATGCTAACAGCACTGCCCTCATCTCTAGGACGTTGATATGCAGTGAGGTCTCCATGAGGTCCCACGTGCCTTGGACTGTCCTGCCCGAACAATGCCCCCCCCACCCAAGGTGGGAGGCGTCTGTGGTCACCATGGCTAGTGGAGGGGTCATAGAGAAGGGGCGGCCTTGCTGGAGGTCCAGAGATTGGAGCCACCATAGGAGGGCCCTCCTGCAAGCCCTGCTGAGGGGAACAGGATGGCTCAGAGGATACTGAAGAAAGGACCACTGGACCTGAAGGGTCCATTGTAAGACCCTCATGTTCAAACGTGCCATCGGCAATAGGTTGATTGCCGCCGCCACTGAGCCAAGAGCCCTCAGAACCAATTCCGCTGGAGGAGCTGGAGATTGTAGAATGGCCCGCACGTGTAGCCTCAGGGTTCGTAGTCAGTCTGTGGTCAAGAAAGCTAGGAGTTTGTTTGTGTCTAATCTGGCCCCTATGAAGTCTATGGTCTGAGTCGGAGTAAGAGACGACTTCTCTATGTTGATATTGATCCCCAGCCGGGGAGCTAGATGAAGAGAGTAGTTTCTGGCTTCACAGAGTAGATGCCTTGTCGGGGTGGTCAGGAGCCAGTCGTCCAGGTACGGGAAGAACTGAATTCCCTGAAGGCTCAGGTGGGCCGCTATCACTGCTAACACTTTGGTGAACACCCTGGGGGCTGTAGTGAGACCAAAGGGGAGGATCCTGAATTGGAAATGACTGGCTCCTAGCTGGAAGTGGAGGAACCTCCTGGATCACCTGTCCATCAGAATGTGGTAGTATGCATCCTTGAGGTCTATAGAGCACATCCAATCGTTCTCCCGCAAAAGGGGGAGAATGGATTGAAGAGTGACCATGCGGAACTTCTCTTTGGTTACTGACAGGTTCAAGGAAGAGAGGTCGAGGATTGGTCTTAAGTCCCCCATCTTTTTTGGCACCAAGAAGAACCTGGAGTAAAACCCAGACCTGCACTGGTCTAAGGGGATGTGTTGGATGGCTCTTTTTTCCAGCAAATGTTGGATTTCCATTGCTGCGGCCTCCCTCTGATCGGGTGGTACATCGGGGAGGTATCTGGGGCTGCGTGGGCAACGAGAAAAGGAAATCTGATATCCTCTGGATATAATGCGAAGCACCTAGCAGTCTGTTGTGATGGACTCTCAAGCTGCTGGGTGCTTCGAGAAATGCCCCCCGACTGCCTCCAGAGTGGAGCAGTCGGGCAACCCCTCAGGGGTGTTGCATGGGGTGGTCTGAGAAGGGTTCTCTGGATCCAAAATTCCGCGGGCCCCCTCTGCCTCTAGGGCGGCGTCCACCCTGCCCTCCTCTTCCGTGGAAGGGCTGGGAGTCTGGACCGGGACGGGACTGTTGCGACTTCCAGATCCACATCTTCTTCTGACCCTTTTGGTTCTTAGAGAAGGACCTCTGGGGAGCAGAGAAGCAGACTCCGATGGCAGACAACGTCTTCCCGTCCTTTTCGCTCTGGACCAAGATATCTCGCACGGTTTTGCCAAAAAGGGCAGAACCATCAAAAGGGGCATTAGCAAAAGACGCCTTAAAGGGTTCCGTGAAATCACAGTGCCGGAGCTAGGCCTGACATCTCATGACGAGGCCCACTCTGCTGGCTGTAGCTGCTCCTTCCGTGGCATGGGACAGTAGCCGCATAGAGGTGTTAGATATGGATCGTAAAGTGGCCATCCGAGTGGAGTGCAATTGCTTGTCCTCCGCTGACATAGACTCGGGGGGTGACGCAGCATACTCTTTGATAAGGTCCCGCTGCAATCGAAGCACATGTGCTAAGTAGTTCAGTGACCTCACAGAGAAGGTAGCCGAACTAAACACCCGCTTCCCTAGGCAGTCCATCAACCGAGACTCCTTGCTCGGGGGATGAACCGAGGGACTCTCCTGAGCTAGTTCCCTCTTGGTGGCCGCCGCCACCAACATGTCATCTACAGGGGGACCCTTACTCCAGTGAGACTTGTCAGAGGGTGGGCTGAGAATCTTGTCCGGGCGCTTGGGGACTGGTTCCACAGTGTCCAGCTCCTTCCACGGCCTGGTAGTAATCAAGTCTACCAGGTGGTCAGCTGGGGGGGACACCCAAGAGGTAGACGGGCCTGCTTCAAACACCTCCAGGAACACGGATTTGTCCGAGGTAGCCTTTGGGGCAGACCACCCCCCCTTATTCTAAGCATCTCCATGATGTCAGCAAATGGGACATCTTCGGGGGGTGATCTTGGGGAGCCTTCCCCCTCCTCCAAATCCGTGTCCTCAGTCAAGGACTCGGGGGAGTCCAGGTGCCTCCTTTTGCACCTTTGCTTGTGAGGAACCTCCTCGGGGGGGCTGTCCGAGGAGGTTTCACCAGTCACGTCTTGTTCCAATGGAACTACCTGGGACATCAAAGCAGGCTGTCCCTGGGGCCAGGTGATAGAAGTCGGACCCAACAGAGAAGGAGTGCAGGGTGGAGCCATGGCAAGGGCCGGGGACCTGGATTGTGTCGACAGGGCCCTCTCCACCACGTTGAATGCCGAGGGAGAGCTGCTTTCTCTGGGATCCAAAAGCAGACCCTCGCTCGGATCCGACAGATGGATCGGGGCCGGCGCCGAAGCGATCGGATCCGATGGACCAGTATGCTCCGACCTGGATGGAGCTGAAGGCATACCGATACCCCCAGATCCGAAGCTCAGCCCTCAGCTCCGACAGCTCTGATCCGAAGAAGAAAATGGACCTGACAGACTCGAGGGAAGTGTCGGTGCCATAGTACCCGAGACTATCGGCACAGACACACCCCCGGCTCCAAGGCTGCCCGGCTCCGAAGACTCCAAACCCAGGAAATGGGACGGAGAAGGAGCTATCAGGGCAAAGAAGGGGGTCAAGCCCCCCCCCAGAGGGGGGGGGAGCAGGAGCACTCCCATCTGCAGTTGGGCCTGGAGGAATCTTCTCATCATCCGGTCCAAATCTGCATCCATGAGACTTCTGGTCGATCTCGACGAGGCCACCGAGGCGAGGCGGGAGTGTTGCCTCGATGACCTCGAAGGAGATCAGGTCTCCTCCTCCTCAGGACCCGGTAAAAAGCACGGGGAATGGATCTGAGAAGGAGGAGACCCAGAAGTTCTGGAGGGAGAAGACCGCTTAGCCGGAGGGGGGGGGGGCGAAGTGGAGGCCTCGGCCCGCTGCTTGTGGTGTTTCTCCCTCCTTTTTTCTTTCCTGGCCTCCCTCTCCTCCGGGCCTAAGGCGGGAGGTTGAGTCACGGCTGGGGGAGGGAAGCAGGAGTGGCAGCTGCAGTGGGAGCCATGGGAGGACAGGAGGTAGAAGCCGAGTCTGGGGGCAGAAGACCCGCCAGAATCAGCTTAGCCCTCCGGTCCTTGAGTGCCCTGGGGTTGAACGCTGCACAAATGGTACAACCAGAGGACAGGTGCTCAATCCCAAGGCACAACACACACCGCGTGTGGCCATCCACTGGGGACAGCTTATGGCCACACTCGGTGCACTTAGAAAAAATCAGCTTTGGGGCCTCAGACATATTAACTAAAAAAGGTAACCACACACACTATGCCCCAAACACACACACACAACCCTGACGGAACCATGAAGGAAGGGGGAGGTTAAATATGAAAAATATAAAGTAAACTAAGAGAGTTTAAAATTAGAAAAGGGACCTGAACACACACTCACACCAAAAGTTTAAGAAAAGGGACAAAAATGTTAAATTTTTCTCACAAAGTGATGAATTGCCTGGAACTCGTTGGATCAAGCTGCTGAAGTAAACCACGGCAAACTAGATCCGAGGTCAGTCAGGGTTGGCAGGGGATTATGGGTAGGGGGAGGAGCTTGGAGCTCAGATCTAAAACTGTTGAAAACTGCCGTCTCGGATCCGAGGTCGGATCCGATTCCCATAGGTTGCTGCACAAATTAAGTTAACTACTTCAGATTATTTATTTATATCATGCTTTTCTAAATATCTCAACAACCAAGTAGCACAAGTAGCACAGACAGAACTGCTTAGCCTCATATGAAAGCTTTCAGCTGGATGAAGAAAATGCTACTAACAGTGGGTGTGTAACTCACGTGGTTGCAGACGTACTGTAAGTTATTTATAAAATATTGCAAACTTAATAGTTACTATGTTTACTGTGGCATGTTTGAAACCGAGAACCTAAAGAACACATCACTATAAAAATAGTTTGTGCTGAAGAGTTTGTCATTTACTCTTCTTTAGTAGCCCATATTTTTGCAGAGATTTGCACATTTGTTTGAAATATGAGGACATAATTTGATTCTATCAAAAAGCTTAGGCTCTGCCTATTGAAATTTATAGTGCAAACTTCCTGAGCTCTGTTGGAAGGAATGAGTTAAACTGCAAACCAGCGCAAGGACAGAATGCATGATGTTATGGCCCTGATGCCTCTTCAGTTAAGACAGAGGTGAGCATTACATTCCACTGGGCTCTTTAAAATATTTGAAAGAATATTGATTTATGATTTAAATTTTTTTATTTTCATGAGCTAAAATTCTGGAGACTGTACCAGTGATTTTCAAACATAATTTCTTGCATATACCATATTACACTGTAATTTTAGTATACTTGTATATAAGCAATAAAAAAATTGGTTCACAGTCCAAAACAGTTAACAAAGAAAATTGACACATTTACAAATAATAATAATACAAGAGCAAATACAAGTTATAGCAAATATTGCCAGACAAGAAAATAATTTTCCATACATGTGCTTTGCCATCATGCCTACCACTATCAAGTCTCACGCCATTTGAAAATGAGCCCAGTCATTCCATATTCATGCAGACCATCATTTATTCCATTAGGGAGAAAAAGGCATCGGGGGCATTGATTACGCAACTATGCGGGTCACTACTGTTCTTACTGATATCTTGGCAAAAAGGACATTTTACTTATTAGCATACCCCTCCTCTGGGCAGGAAGATGTGTAATCTATCTCACGGTTGCAGCCAAAATGCCTTCGTCTACACAAGCACAAGCATTGTAGACTAACATCCAACGATGGTTTCATGGGCCACACACTCACACACACACACACACACACACACACACACACACACACACACACACCACACACACCCCCCCACACACACATACTCCCACATTATGGGCCTACCCCACTACTTCCGAATACTTGCCAAAGTCCATTGATTGCTCCACTCCCCAACCCTCCAAAACACTTATCCTCTCTGCCATTTTTACCAAGCGCTTAATCTTATAATCAGATTTAGGTCATCTGGCCATAATCACGGCTTTATCCCTCTATGCAACTAGACTAACTGAAAATTCAAATGAAATCAAAGAATTTTCAAGTACATAATCCAAAACTGTAGTGGTGCAAGTTTGTGGCCCCCTGCATAAGCCTAGCTGTCACATCCCAGCTGTACATCACTTATTGACAGTTTATGAATTACTTACTGTCTTTTGTAAACATTGCAACATGTTATTGCATGCAAACTAATAAGTAGTTGCTGTCTTTAAAAGAAAACAGTTTGTCAGTTTGCAAGCTGTCATTACAATGATTATACCCGGAGCAATGTCAGCTTAAAACCAATCCATACACAAGATTTCATACCCTAAGATGCTTCATCGGGTATTGAAACAGAACACCTGGTAACTGCAGTTTAAATGCTTCATTTTCTCGCTTTATTACTGGCCACAATCTCCTTAAAGAGATAATTGTGTTAGTTCTTTGTGGCCTCCAGTTAAAAGAAGGTTTTGTGCCTTTGAGGCTATTCATCCCTGGGGGTTTATTAGATCCCAGAACATTGTTCCATTTGCTTTCATGGAAATTGGTAACTAATCCTTTCAGTAATATCCTGTCCAGCATATGTTTTTCTATTATAAGCTAACATTATCCTTTGCTTATAGCCATGCTTCCTTTCAGATGCAACATCTACACCTGATTTCTCACCATAATCTGATGTCTCACTTTAGATTGTGAAAACTTCTGTATAAATCTGTTTTGAGATAATAAAATGGCATTCCATATTTTATTTCCTTAGAAACTCTTCTTCTGACTACTGCAAACAGTAGAGTATTTATGTCTATTTATGTTGTTGCAGACAACACTACAACATCTCTAAACTGATAGAATATTTGATCTAATACATAAAGGGTATTCTTAAAGACTGACTGCCTTTACTGGACTTTCCATTGCCATCTTTTCATAGGATCATAGGAGATTACTAGACTAATAGCTCTGGGGACCTTACAAACCTAGCCAAGAATTTATCCCCGGAAAAGAAACCACAATCTGCACCTGTCACTTCGTGTTGTATATTGAGGTATTCTCTCAGCCTGTTATGTCATCTAAATTGCAGGTTGAGCAAGTCAAGTGGCAAACAATGGTAAAGACAGGAGCAATGCTATGGGTATGAAAAAAGCATTATAGCTAAAACAAAAATTACTTCTTTGGCCGTCTCTGAGAAAGCAAGTGTCATTTTAATGGGCAAAAGTGGTTCTACCAGGAGCACAATAAAGATCCTCCTGCAGGAATGCTACAGTGTCACTGAAGAGACCAAATGTGTCTCTAAACTGCACAAGGAATCTAGGCTTCTGATACAGACTGAAGTTTTTTATGTATACTTGTATGTATGTTTTGTTTCCAGATTCATCCCTGGTAGTGACAGTCTTGTTGTTGTGGTAATGGCAATGTTGTTGTGGTGGGTGCAGACAAAATGTCCAAGATCTCCAAAGATGATTAGTATGCTCAGTAAAATATATACATTTTAAAAAATATGCATTCAGAACAGCTACAGGCGATTCTTTGTCACATGCCCTGTATCCGCTGTTTCTTCTGAAAGCACCCTCAGAGTTACAGGCTGCCTCTCTAGACCAGGTGTATTTTGTAATTGTATAGGTCACTTTATTTTTGATGCAATACATGCAACTTTATCAAAAGCTCATTTGAGGTGTGAGTATGAGTTACTTCTATTGATTGTATCTGTTTACAGATAACACTACAGCCAATGATGACAAAGTTTTTTTCAGTGTGCATGATTCAGGACATATATAGACACTGTGAAGGTATCAGATAACACAACTGGTTAGGCAAGCAACGAGCATGGGAGGAAATCCCACCCAAGGGAATAGCAATGCTTCTATGACAGAACAAGAATTTTCTCCTTCATAGTGGTGATACTCTTGCAATGTGGTTTTGCAGTAAGATTAATATCGGTGATAAAAATACAGCATAAATATATCAACCCATGAATGTTGGTAATATGACTGGTATAGGGAGAGAGCTAGCTGATATGATGGAGAGAAGGAAGGTTGATATATTGTGCATGCAGGAGACCAGATGGAAGGGGAATAAGGCCAGGTGTATTGGAGGTGAGTTCAAATTGTTCTATCATGGTGTGGATGAGAGGAGAAATGGGGTAGGGGTTATCCTGAACGAACAGTATGCCAACAGTGTTTTGGAGGTGAAAAGAGTGTCTGACAGAGTGATGTTTATGAAGATGGAAATTGGTGGTGTGATGATGAATGTTAGTGCATATGCTCCGCAAGTTGGGTGTGCAATGGATAAGAAAGAAAAATTTTGGAATGAGTTGGATGAAGTGGTGGTGAGCGTACCCAAAGGTGAGAGAGTGATGATTGGAGCGGATTTCAATGGGCATGTTGGTGAAGGGAACAGAGGAGATGAGGAAGCGATGGGTAGGTATGGTGCTAAGGAGAGGAATGTAGAAGGTCAGATAGTAGTGGATTTTGTGAAAAGGATGGACATGGATGTGGTGAATATGTATTTTAAGAAGAGGGAGGAACATACGGTGATGTACAAGAATGGAGGAAGAAGCACACAGATGGATTATATCCTATGCAGGAGGATCAGTTTGAAGGAGATTGGAGACTGTAAAGTGATGACAGGGAAAAGCATAGTTAGGCAGCATAAGGATGGTGGTCTGTAGGATGACGTTGTTGATCAAGAAGAGACGGAGGAGTGTGACACAGTGCCAAGGACCAATGGTGGAAGTTGAAAAAGGGTGATTGTGAGGTGGAGTTCAGGGAACAGTTAAGACAGGCACTAAGTGGCAATGAACAGTTACCAAATAGATAGGTAACTATAGCAGAGTTGGTCAGGGAGACAGCTAGAAAGGTGCTTGGTGTGACATCTGGACAGAGGAAGGAGGACAAGGACACCTGACGGTGGAACAAGGAAGTACAGGAGAGTATACAGAGAAAGAGGCTGGTGAAGAAGAAGTGGGATTGTCAAAGAGATGAAGAAAGTATACAGGACTATAAGGAGATGAGGTGTATAGCAAAGAATGAGGTGGCAAAGGATAAGGCATATGGAGAATTGTATGAAAGGTTGGACACAAAGGAGGGAAAAAATAACCTTTACCAATTGGCTAGACAGAGGGAATGGGCTGGGAAAGATGTGCAGCAGGTAAGGGTGATAAAGAATAATGAGAGAAACATAGTCACAAGTGAGGAGAGGTCCGGTATACCCAATTCGGCTTTGTTAAAGGCAGATCTTGCCTCTTGAACCTGGTCAATTTCTTTGAAACATTCACCAATGCCATAGACGAAGGGAAGGTAGTCCACACAGCCTACCTTGACCTTGCAAAAGCCTTCGACAAAATACCCCACTCGGGCATCATAAATAAGTTCACCAGCTTAAATATCAACCCCTATGTCACAAGATGGGTTGCAAACTGGATTAGGGATAGAACCCACATGGTCAGAATTGCAGGTGCCATGTCAAACTCTAAACCAGTTACAAGTGGCATCCCACAAGGCTCAGTCCTGGGACCTCGCTTGTTCGGTATATATTTCTCTGAGGTACAGGCTAACACAGGAGGACTATGGCTGACAAAGTTTGCAGATGACTGCAAACTGGAGGCCATAGTCAACTCACCGGCTGACACAAGCATCCTCCAAAAAGGTCTCACAGAGACGGATAACTAGTGCCAGAGCCATGGCCTAAAGCTAAATGCCAAAAAGTGCATAGTCGTCCCCTTTGGGAAAAACAAAGTGCCCACAAATTACCACATAGGTGGTAATCCATTAAGTACGGAAGAAGTAATTCAGGATTTGGGGACCCAAGTAGATTGCAATCTCTCCTTTGACAATCACATTGCCAAAGTAGTTAGAAAGACATTCTATATAGCCCTCCTTATCACAAAGGGGTTCACATCTAGATCAAGAGAGATCATTGTGCCCCTCTACTCATCACTCATCAGGCCCATAATTGAATACAATTCTCCATTTGGGTTGTACCTTACCCGACACCTGCTACAACTAGAAAGACCCCAAATGTACCTCACCAAGAGAATCAAGGGACTCAAACAGATGCCCTATGCAGTTAGGCTAAAGAAACTCCAGCTCTACTCAGTTGCTTACCGCCTACTCAGAGGTGATCTGTGCCTGACGTATAAAGCCATGTCCAACCCAGAATTAATGGACATGCTCCACCTCAAGAAATCCAAATCCATCAGAACTACACGCTCCAGTGACTTAAACCTCAGCACTGAAATAAATAGAACATGCTGGAGGGACAGATTCATATCTCAGAGGCTCCCCTCACTCTGGAACAAAATCCCAATCTATGTCAGACAGAGCCCCTCAATGACCCTCCTCAAGAAGAATCTTGACGTTTGGATGGGAGATCGTAAATTTACCCCGGGATCTCTTCTGTGTCACTGCTAGACAGAGGCATGGTAAACTAACCTTAAATGGGCTATCTTCTGTGACCTACTATACAGAGGCACAGTCAACTAATCTAAGAAGGGTGGCGAAAGCCAAACACACTCTGGCTAGGCTTGTAAATGCCCTAGGGCAGATAGCCTAGTATCAACCTATGAACCTATGAGAGCTGTGGAGCAGATGGAAAGAGTACTTTCAGGGGCTGATGAATGAAGAGAATGAAAGAGAGCAAAGGTTGGATGATGATGGGATAGTGAATCAGGAAGTTCAGCAGATTAGCAAGGAGGAAGTAAGGACAGCTATGAAGATGATGAAAAATGGAAAGGCTATTGATCCAGATGACATACCTGTGGAGGCATGGAGGTGTTTAGGAGAGATGGCAGTGGAGTTTTTAACCAGATTGTTTAATTAAATTTTGGAAAGTGAGAGAATGCATGAGGCATGGAGAAGAAGTGTTTTTTACCGATTTGTAAGAATAAGGGTGATGTGTAGAGCTGTAGTAACTACAGAGGGATAAAATTGATCAGTCACAGCATGAAGTTATGGGAAAGAGTAGTGGAAGCTAGGTTAAGAAGGGAGGTGGTAATTAGTGAGCAGCAGTATGGTTTCATGTTGGTAAAGAGCACTACAGATGCAATGTTTGTTCTGAGGGTGTTGATGGAGAAGTATAGAGAAGGTTAGAAGGAGTTGCATTGTGTCTTTGTGGACTTAGAGAAAGCATATGACAGGGTGCCTAGAGTGGAGTTGTGGTATTGTATGAGGAAGTCGGGAGTGGCAGAGAAGTATGTAAGTGTGGTACAGGATATGTATGAGGGTAGTGTCTGCAGTAGGAGTGATGGATGCATTTAAGGTGGAGGTGGGATTACATCAAGGATCAGCTCTGAGCCCTTTCTTTTTTGTAATGGTGATGGACAGGTTGACAGACGAGATCAGACAGGAGTCCCCGTGGACTATGATGTTAGCCAGTGACATTGTGATCTGTAGTTAGAGTAGGGAACAGGTTGATGAGAACCTTGAGAAGTGGAGATATGCTCTAGAGAGAAGAGGAATGAAGGTCAGCTGGACTAAGACAAAATATATGTGTGTGAATGAGAAAGAGGAATGGTGAGGATGCAGAGAGTAAAGTTGATGAAGGTGGATGAATTTAAATACTTGGGATCAACAGTGCAGAGTACTGTTGAGTGTGGAAGAGAGGTGGAGAACAGAGTACAGGCAGGGTGGAGTGGGTGGAGAAGAGTGTCAGGAGTGATTTGTGACTGACTGGTACGAGAAGCAGGGAAAGGGAAGGCCTGCAAGAGGGTAGTGCGACCAGCTATGTTATATGGGTTGGAGACGGTGGCATTGACAAAAAGGCAGGAGTCGGAGCTGGAGGTGGAAGAGTTAATGATGTTAAGATTTGCATTGGCTGTGACAAGGATGGGCAGGATTAGGAATCAGTATATTAGAGGGTCAGCTCAGCTTGGACAGTTTGGAGACAAAGCCAGAGAGGAGAGATTGTAATGGTTTGGACATGTGCTGAGGAGGGATGCAGGGTATATTGGGAAAAGGATGCTAAGGACGGCACTGCCAGGTAAGAGGAAAAGAGGAAGGCCTAAGATAAAGTTTTTGGATGTGGTGAGAGAGGACATGCAGGTGGTTGTTATGACAGCGTAAGATGCAAAGGACAGGAAGAAGTGGAAACAGATGATCCACTGTGGCGATCCCTAATGGGAACAGCTGAAAGAAGAAGAAGAATACAGCATCCAGCTGTGACATGAAGTTACTACCTAATTAGAAGCACAGAGATCCATGTTGGTAAAAGAACAGATGGAGAGTAATGTCATCAAAGCTCAGCCTGCTTGACATCCACAAATCTACAACTATGATATGTGTCATATGTGAAAGTGCTGATTAGTAGCATTGTGGGTTTGAAACACCTCTTACAGGTGTCAGGCCATACAGCATCTATTAATTGCAACCTGAAGACACTTTCAAGTAACATAAAATCTGCCAGATATAGCAAGGGTAGATGTGAATAGGAAGGATCATGTGAAGATGTGGCACATACGTCCAGAGATGCTACAAAATACCAAGACATGTTAGGCTGAACTTGTGGACATTACTCCGACCACCACTTGATGTGGCCATCTCTGTGGCAACCTTGCGACAGCCTTTAAACAGCTTAAATGAATTAATACTGGCATTACATCATGTTGAATTGTGGTATTGAATGAAATGCTGGTACTGCAATTTAGCATTAATGATGGCATCCCTGACAGCTTGCTCCTAGGGCAGCTGTCCCCTTCACCTCACCCTAGCTATGGATCTAGTTATAAATGATTTACCATCAGCTAGCAGTGTTATGGAGGTTAAAAGTGGCTGCAAACAGACCTCTTAGCATTGGCCTCTGCTTTGCCTGGATTATATGATCTTTCAGCTGAAAGAGTCTTGTTGTGTTTCTTAACTTTTCTGCCATACATACATCAGCTGAACAATTTGTACCTGCAATGTTTCTTAGCTAGAATGCTTGTATTTATATACATATCATCATGATTAAGTACAGGTTAGCTGCACTCGCAGACATTTTAATCCTAGCCAATTTCCCTTGCTTGTGCTCACATTAAACTATCCCATGAGGTTAGAGAATGGCCTTACCTATCCCATGGTTGATAATTATATATTAAGTAGATCATACCATAGATAATTTGAGGGGACCCATGCCGGTCAGATTTATGGGTCTGAAATTGCCTGGGTGATTGGGTCTGTGGATGGTCCTCCCTTATGCAGGGGAATGACTGCAGCTGTTGTCCCTTCACTTAGTACAAAACCTGTATGGAGGCTAAGATTAAACAGTGTTGCTAGGGATGTAGCTAAAATGTGCTTTATGCTATTTAAGATGCATCCAGTGATATTGTCAGGACCCATCAATGCAATATTTTTAGCTTTTGATAACACTTTTAGGACTTGATCTTGTGGGATAGCTGGAGATGATACAGTTTCAGGTCTATCTTGAGGGACAGAATGAGGGGAGAAAGGGGTGAAGTTAGAGCTATTTTTTTCTGGCAGGAGGTCCACTATATTTCTAACCTCAGTGCAGATAACATTGTTCCCAATCAGCTCATTGCATTACTGTGTTGTGCTTTTGAGATTACAAACAAAACTAAAAAATGCATTGTGATTTTCTTTGGCTTTGGGAGGTAGTTTAGCCCCAAATTTGGCTTTGGTGGATTTTATTAAGCGCCTGAGTTGTTTCTTTATTTCAATGACAAGGATTCTAACATTCTGGGAATTACTCTTCTTACTGGTGGCCATAATTATTTTCCTTTTCCTCTTCTTATAAAGCTTGTTGATACTGTGGTTCCACCATGTGGGTGTTTATCTGGGGTTTGCTCTGCCCTTGTTCCTATAGGGTACAGCTGCATCTATGCATCTGTTTCCAAAATGTTATAGTGTGGTGGTGTACATCTCTGCATATTCAGAGGCGTTAACTTACACATTACCATTCCATATAGATGTGCTACTAAGATAAAGAAACATGTGCAAGCCTTGCTTTTGAATTTCAAACACCATGTGTAAATCATTGAACCATTCAAATATACCCTGTATTCTACAGGGACTGCTTCTGAATCTTAGCCACATACACTGCCTTTGCTTACTTCTTTTTAGGCAAAATTTTGTTTAATTTTTTTCTGTTTACCACAGACATAGGTCTTCTGCAAATATAATGCTTCTTGTTTCACCAAGTCATGCATTTTATTTAAAAAAATGTTTACACTGTGACTATTGTGAAGTCATACATGCTTATGAGCCTAATAAAGTCTAATTGTAGGTCCAGTTTTGTAAACAGAACAAATGTGTACCCCCAAACAGGCTATCTACATACACAAATCAGGAGTGGGTACCATCTCTGAGCAATACCTGTAGTTTCAAATCAGTATAGTTTAAGAAAGGACTAGATTAACAGTTTTTAACTAAAGTGTACATGGTTCTTTGCTGTATGATAATCCTGAAACAGTACAGATTTGACCCATAAACTACTTGCAAGTGTCCAGACTTCAGCTGATACTTTCAATCTTGTAAATAGTTATTATGACAAGTAAAATGATTACTAGTGAAATGGTAAGAGACCATCTTTGTATACCACAGCTTTATCCTATTTGACTTTTCACAAAGATCACCCATATACATATACATATACATATACATATGCAGTGAATTGGTAAGTTGACAAATTCTTCTAGACCATTATCAGCCATGATCCAGGCAGCAAAGGCAATGGAAAGCAATTAACATATAAAGATTATTTAGAGTAGCCAGTTCAATAGCTGGTCATTGGAAAGTGGGAGGAAAATTGAGTAATTTAAAGACACCCACATGATAATATGATGAATATGATATCCACAAAGACAGCAATCTTAGATCAGTTACAAACTCCAGACACCAACACTAACCACTGAACACTGCTGCCATTTAAAGACAGGGAGCAGAAAATGGATTTTGGCAGTGAAAGGGGGTGGAAGGGTGACCCTGTAAGACAAGGAGACCTAGGAAGAGAAGTACACTGGTGAAGGATGTGGTAGGGATTGACCCAAGAAAATTAAGCAGATACATGTATCTGTGTAGAGGAATGTGAGTGACTCCAGACAGTATTTAGTGACATTAATTTGGGAAGAAGGGTGACCATGTGCACAGGACAATGATCTTGAATATGCATTTGTGAAAATTCCCATAGACAACAGCATTTTGAAAGAAATACATGTTCATTTTTTCACTTAATATTATATATATTTTTGTACATTCACGTGGTTCTGTAGATACACTGGAAGAGAAGCTGCATTCTTCACCCCAAAATGATGAAAATTAATTTGTCAATAAGATCAACAAATCTCAAAGCATCTCAGAACCCCCCCCCCCAAATATATGCAGTAGTAGGGCAAGCCATCCAGCGATATGAACATTGGCTCTAGATGATTGTCATTTTTTAAGTGACACCCCAACCCAATATACACAAATTAGAAAAAGAGGTTGTGGATGGATGGATGGATGGATGGATGGATGGATGGATGGATGGATGGATGGATGGATGGATGGAAAGATAGATATCACACACTGCTTTCTATCACCAAATTGCAGCACTTAAATACTAATCATTTCAAAATATAAAATGGAAATTTGACTTTGCAACAGATCATTCATTCCATTACCCTAAATGCAGGCACTGTCTGTTCGGGAATTCTTAAATCAGAAAGGAAGCTGCAGTGTTGTGAAACTGGCCAGCTAACACAATGAGCAGTGTGGGGGAAGATCTTCTGCAGTCTTCAAAGTAGTTTATAATACATAGACTCACAGACCAGTTGATTGGCTTCTAACTGATAACCGTAGGCACAATAAGATCTGTTCTGCAGAGTTTTTTCCTTTCTCCACTGTTGTGCAAATGTTGAGTTAGGATACGGTAAGGGGGAACTTCATTCAATCTCTATGAGTAGGTTATAGCATATAGTACTCTTGAGATCAAAGTTTTTTACAAGCAATTGTGTCGCTATCATTCATAACAGAAGCTGCAGAGTGCATATGCCTGAATCATCAAGGGAAGCTTTTATAACATTCCCTTTATTATGCCCACTGACCTTCCCTTTATTCTGCCTGAGTTAGTGAGAGAGGCTTCCAGACCTTTCCTTCATTCTGCCAGAGGCAGTGAGGAAGGCTTTCTGATCTTCAATTTATTCTGCTTGAGTAAGTGAAAGAGACTTCCTGACCTTCCCTTTATTCTATCTGAGTCAGTAACGGAGACTTCCTGACGTTCCCTTTATTCTATCTGTCAGTAATGGAGACTTCCTGACCTTCCCTTTATTCTGTCTGAGTCAGTAATGGAGACTTCCTGACCTTCCTTTTATCTCTAATGTCAACAAAAATAGCAGAATAAGTCCAGCACTGGCTGCAGCTGCTGACTACACCTGCTTGCCTATAGCACACATAGCTCTCAATCTTCCATCTCCAAAATGAGGAACACTTGCCTTCATAATGTGGAACAAATTGGCAAAATGTAGAACACATACTGATGGCTTACTAACAACTTTTATCTTGGAAGGTCATAGGATGGTTAAAACATGCTGATTTTACTTATAAAAATATCTTTAATGAATTAATATGATTCATTTCTATTTACCATGGATATCAGTTAAAAAAATTCCTAACACTGAATATGTAACAGAGCCTTTCAATGTGGAACTTCGAGGAACATGAACTTATTAAGACCCCTAACGTGGTATGTTCCTCATAATGAGGAACACTTGAGCGGTATGACATATACTACTATTTTGTTTTGGCAACCAGTTATGCACTCATTCACTTTGCATGCTGGCATTAGATTTTCTGAACCACAGTTGGCATCAGGATAGTAGAGGTTGTTATAATTTATGATTAACTCATTAGGTCAAGGAATTGGGTTACTAAAAGATTCTGCCCAGTACACATATGCATGCATCATTATGAAAAAGAAAAATCTGCTTTCATACCAGCCCATTTTGTTTTCTTTTTATGTAGTTATTTTGACAAATAGCTCCAATGGAATTTCATGGGTTTCTTTTAGGTTCATTATCTCTTATTTACAGCAGTGTACAGGGTTTATCAGTCAGATGGTGTTTGTTTGAACAAAAGTCTTATACTCTAAGGCTAATATAATGGGTGCTTATAGACATTCCAGGGACTGGAATTACAGTTTTTAGAATAGTGAGAGTGAAAGTATGAATACAGAGAGTTATATAAGAATATGTACTGGGTCTAAGGCTGCAGTAACTTAAGAGTATAAACACGGTGTCAGAGTCAGTATCTGTAAGTCACAAAGGTAAGGTAAGGATAAAATACCATACCTGTGCGTGTAAAGAGGTGAAGATCCTCTTCAAACAAGCTTTGATGGCATTACAGTGCATCTCAGGGGATACCTGTATCTCTTTGCAAACAGGTCACTAATTCTAGACTTCCTCTACTGTTAACATTCTGAGGAGGGAGACACAATGTACTGCAGTTTACATTAAAGGATTTGAAAATTTTTCAGTCATCATGTTGGCCAACAAATATAGTCAGATACCTTGTTACACCGAGCCCCATGCAAATATGTACTTCAAACAACCATAATACTTAGGTTCATAGGTGTGTACTAGGCTAATGACACTGGAGCTTTACAAGCCTAGCCCATAGAAGTGCCCTGGCATCATGCCACCCGACATTAGTTCCCAGTGCACTATCAGTTAGAGCCACTGGAGTGATCCCCGGGGTGAACTTTCTATTACCCATCCACTCATCAAGATTTCTCTTGAAGAGGGACAGCGAGGTGCTCTGATTGACATGTATGGGAAATTTATTCCAGAACATGGGCACTCTGAGTGAGGAAACTGTCCCTCCAACATGTTCTGTTGATTGTGGTAATGAGGTTGAGGTCTCTGGAGTGTGTGGTGCAGAGTGATTGGGATTTCTTTACATGTAGCATTTCTAACAAAGCTGGGTCATGAATGCAATGTAGGAACTACTTGGCTGGATCTTATGATTGCCACATGTCAGGAAATGAGGTTCTCTATTAGAAAATTCAGAAATCAGGGTATCTATTAAGAAATCCAGAAATCAGGGTATCTGTTAGGAAATCCAGTTATAGTGAATACATGAAGGGTATTTTGAATCATTCTAAGAGTCAGTACATTTCTGAAGTATGTTTCATAAAACTTTACTGTTTCATTTGGATTTGCAATTTAAATGCAGAGGAAAAAACAATAATTGTTGTGGCTTATGTTCATGTGTGTGTGTGTGTGTGTGTGTGTGTGTGTGTGTGTGTTGGGAGGGGGGTTGAATTGTTTTTAAGTGTATACAAGGGCAACAGGTTGGCCATGATTTCTTCCCCTTTGCATCACTGTCAAACATCAGCACTGCACACAATAATTGAATATTTTTGCTAGTCTGGACAAGGTGTATGGGAAAGGAACACATCACTGGTAAAGTGGCACAGTGAGTGGTACCAATGTCACAGCTCATGTCTCCCTATGTGGGAAAGGAAAACATCACTGGTAACGTGGCACAGTGAGTGGTGGCCATGTCACAGCTCATGTCTCCCTATGTGGGAAAGGAACACATTGTTGCTAATGTGGCACAGTGAATGGTCGCCATGTTACAGCTCATGTCTCCCTGTCTTGAGCTCTTGACTGTGGTTCCATCTGTGTGGAGTCTGCATATCCTCCTCGTATCTGTGTGAGTTTTATTCAGGTTTTCTCATTTTTTCCAACACCACAAAGACATGCCATAGGTGAAGTGATATTCTTTACATTTTTGTAGAAAGCACTGTGTGTGTGTGTGTGTGTGTGTGTGTGTGTGTGTGTGTGTGTGTGTGTGTGTGTGTGTGTGTGTGTGTGTGTATTTCTAGGGATTAATTTGGCTTGTCAGAGGCAATGTCTGTGTAGGGGTGTGTGTGTGTGTGTGTGTGTGTGTGTGTGTGTGTGTGTGTGTGTAAAAAGTAATATTGACTTGTGCATACATAAATCTCCGGAGTGGTGGACAAATATGGCACTAAATGCATCACAGAACATCTAGAACCTCAGAGCTTCTGGAAGTCATCCATTCCAGGCTGTAAAAGTGGTTTAGTAGGGTCCTTAAAAGTGGACTTCGCCTAGTCTAAAACTGACTCTACTCAGAGGTAGGCACAGAGATTGCTACAGTTTGTCTGGGGACTGGGAGATACTGTGGTCATTATTTCTTTAATTTTCTTCACAGTCAAACTTCAGAGGTGTGTACAGAAGTTAACTATAGCATGTGTGTTCACTGTGGGCAGTGTGATAATTATTTCATTAACGTTCCTCAAAATGACACCTAACAGGTGTGCACAGAATGGTACTATAGCTTGTCTAGGGCCAGTGTACTGTGTAGGAGCAACAGTTTGGAATAAATTACTGGAAATGCTATTTTATCACCTTCTTCACAATTTAAATCATGTATGTGTGTATATATATATATATATATATATATATATATATATATATATATATATACACACACACACACACACACACACACACACACACACACACACACACACACACACACACAGGTGGTTGTCTTCTGATGGTAGGGGAGAGGAGGCAAGCTGCATATGTAAAGCTAACAGCAATAGGTAGAAATTTGTTATTGTGCTTTATTTGTTCTTTTACGTTCATCCTCATTTGACCTCAGAGGGCTACACAGATGACATTTGTCTTTTGCAGTTAAGGCTGAGGAGACATGTTGTGCAGATGTATGACAGCAGCAACTTAAAATATATAGCGAGGCTCATTTATCCTTTCACTTTCATCCAATGTATCACCAAACAGGTACACTAAAAATCATTATCTTTTTTGGTGGGAGAGGTGGGAGGAAGGCAGTTATCCTAGACATGATTTATGTGCTCTCACAAGCATTATATTCTCAGTTTGTTGCCATGAAACTTTGCCTAGGGATCCATATCTGGTGCTTCTGGTTGTGGCTACACTGAGGCAAGGGTTGCATTTTCATTACGCTGGGATTCATAGCTTATTTGTCATGAAATAGAAGGATGCAAAGGTGGCAAACCTACTGGACCTCTCCCTCCCTCTCTATTTCTCTCTACTTAGCCCCCACTGCATTCAGGAGTGCATTTCTGAGTATTAGGTGAGCAGATGTTCTAGCAACTGGAACACTCTTTTTGAATGTGGCAACTGAAATTGCCTGTTGGTACCAGCAAAAACAGTTAAATTATAAGCATGGCAGATACTGTATGAGCTATACATTTTTTTTATATAAAGTATTCATTTGATAAGCAGCTGGCTCTTCTTGGACTCTTTTCAGTCAAGATATGGAACCAAAGGTGAGGATAAATCAGCAAATATATGAACAATTTAGAGTAGGCTATCAGATTGTTTCTGAGAGGTGGGGTAAAATTAGGGTATCGGGTGGGGGCTAATCAGTCACTGAATGAACATAAAAAAACAAAACAGACACTAACTAGAGGGCAAGACAGAATTATGAATAAAGTAGCCATAGCATAGCGACCTTATTTTTAAGTCATCACCACTCTGCCCAAACTGCTTTCATTGTTAAACTTGACTCTTTGTTGTGTGTTTGCCCATCCTTGTATTCCCTCCTCCAGATGTATACTTGAGACACTCATTTATGCACAATAATCAGATTGTTACTGACCAGAAAACAAGTCAGAAGTCACCCTCTAGTACTCATATCAGCCAATGACTGAAGTGCTTATGGTGTCTGCATTTGAATTTTCTGTGCCATGTAGCCGCACTTAATACAGCAGAACCAAATCTTTGATATGAAAGAAACAGATTGTTCTGCTATATGTACTACATTTTAGATCAATACAACTTAGCATACAGAGGAAAAATTATTTCCCTGATGTTGCTATGTCATAATTATAAGTATTATGCCGGCAGCCCAATACGTTTTTCTGATTATAGTGACAAAACGAGGGTTGAAATTTATTTTATCATAGACTATGCTTCCAAGTATATTATCATATTTTACTGTCTGTCATTCCATCAAAGCTAATTTTTTTTTTCATGAAGCTAGGTACTCTGCAGTGTTGATGTCAAATGCCATTTCCCAGGTATAAATGACATGCGACGGTTCTCGTAGCACTTTTGTGTTTGCTTAAGACATAACTTCAGTATCAATCTTATTAATCTGTATATTTATTTATCTAATGCTACGCCCCCCAACTTTATCTTAAGAAAAATCTGTCAATAAGGAGAGATAGCCCTTGTGGAACACCAATGGTTGTCTTGGCTGGATCAGACAGGAGGCCTTCTAACCTTACTTGTGCTCTGTCATTTAGCCTGTGTATTCTCCACAGGTATGTAACTACTTACATTTACTGGGCATACTTTACTACGATTTTCACATATGGGGTTGTAGCAAAGGCCTTGGCTAGTTCCAAGCATGTGGCATGTACTGGTAATCCCTCATTCTAACGCTGTATGTCCTTCCTGAAAGGACAGTAAATGATTTAGTAGACATGATCTATCCTTAACAAAACTGTACTTGTCTTAGTCAAGTAGAAGCAGGATGCATATGTTTTAATTCTTAAAGTATGAAACACTGTGATGTCAGCTGGGGGGATATGCTGTTCATCTCTTTTTTTAGGAGATTCACCATAGCTGATAACCACAGAGACTGATAGATACACAAGCAGATCTGTAACAAATGACCTTCTAAAAGGCCAATAGTGTGTTATATAGCAAAAAGAGCACACTGCAGGCATACATTATACTGATATCCAGATTATCTAGTTGGCCAGCTGTTTTTAAATGTCAAGAAAGCAAGGGCTACATTTGACTCCACCTACAAGAGCTCTTTGGGACTAATTATATCTTCCTTTGACAACTTGGATATGAGAAAAAAATGTTAGTAAGTAAAGGTGAGTTGTTTCAAGTTCAAGTGTTGCAAAAGAGCACATAAGGCAAGGGAATGAGAACTATATTTAATAATAATAAGAAAATATGTTAATGATGATAACAGAAGCAAAGTACACTATATGCAGAATATAGCTGAGACTCAACGTTTGACAGAGAGATTTCCTAATGAACTTTAGTTAAGAAATACACAAAAGACAATCGGAAAACCTGAGAGGCCGGGGCAGTTAGAAACAAAGAAATGAATGAGTGAGCAGAGTACATTCTGCAAGGCAGAATGCCTAAATTAACAAGAAAAAAGGAAACAAATATTTTAAACAGAAAGATGTACTGTCTATTTATAGTCATGGGTAGGGATGGGGGCCTTAGGTTAAGGTCAAGGGATTGCTAGCATATGAGAAGAATATGCATTATTATTTCTCCAAAAGTAAAATAATTCTGATTGGGAATAGACAAATCTACGGCTTTAAATGCCATGATCCCATATGAAATACATTGGAGAAGTCACATTAAAAATATGCATAAGTACCTGTTAAAACAAGTGGAATGGTAAATGACCACAGGAAAGGGGAGATGTTTCTCCCAGTGGTAACAAAGACACATACATATGGTATAATGAAGCTATATAATACAGGAAGCACACAGTATATGCATATCCATTGGAGAACTTCAACTGGTAAACAGTGCAGTGGTTTAGATATTAGAAAAGTGACTAGTGATATCTCACATATCAGCATACCCTTATTCTAAAACAGAAATGCTTATGGGAATAAGATTTCTCAGTTTGGTATAAAGTGGCAATGGAGCAGAAAAGTAGCTATGCAATGAAATAAATTGCATACAGTAAAAATAAAGACATATAACACATTGGGAGTTCACTGTAGGTCATCATTGTTCAGTGTTAGTAGCAGTTTAGAGAAATTAAAAGGAAATATGCAGCGACTTGCAGAGACTCAGTACACTTATTTTAAGAAAGACAAATGCAGATGCTAGAAAGAATGAGAATCAAGGATTGCAAACCTTGTAACAAAATTAATTAATAAAATGATGTAGATAAGTTTTTCTTAGAGGTAGTTAGGCCAGACAGTCTAAATTCAGAGAATATCTAGAAGGTTAAAGAAAACTAAACAGAAAATCAGAATGCAAAGGGATACCACAAGCCAATAAAAACAGTGAGGCGATGCACAGGTATAGGTTACAGGCAGCCTATCACAAGTGTAAGACCAGAAATTGTACGTTTCATTAAAAAAAGTTTTAGAATTCACTGTTAAATGAGAACTATGTTTTTTACATGGGGAACTCACCACCTGAACCACATTCATGCTACATGCACACATACACACACACACACACACACACACACACACACACACACACACACACACACACACACACATATATATATAGAGAGAGAGAGAGAGAAAGAGAGAGACTACTCTTCTTTGGAATAAAGGAAGTACTCTGCATTACTGAAACACTGGTCTTAAGAAATACACCCCACTGTATGTTGGATTAGAGGGTGTACCCTGAGGAAATAAAATACTGGACTTATTATATTCGTCCCAATGTTGGTTGAAACAAATGGAGTACTGAAACACTGGCAACATTTATAGCTCCCACTGTATCTTGTAGTAGAAGGGATGGAGTAATCTGAAGTTCTGAAACACCAGACAGAGTTTATAGTTCCTACTGTATCTTGTAGTAGAAGGGATGGAGTAATCTGAAGTACTGAAACACTGGACATATTTTTTATAGTTCCTACTGTATCTTGTAGTAGAAGGGATGGAGTAATGTGAAGTACTGAAACACTGGACATATTTTGTAGTTTCTACTGTATCTTGTAGTAGAAGGGATGGAGTAATCTGAAGTCCTGAAACACTGGATGCAGTTTATAGTTCCTACTGTATCTTGTAGTAGAAGGGAAGGAGTAATCTAAAGTACTGAAACACTGGACATATGTTATAGTTCCTGCTGCATCTTGTTATAGAAGATATAGAGTAATGTGAAGTACTAAACCACTGGACATAGTATAGGGTCTATATTAGAATATCGACTTTTTAAAATGTCGAATGTTTTAATATTGACCTCTATTCAGCGAACGCTGACAATATCAAACATGCAGAACAGAAAATTTTTTTTCCCAGGGAAAAAATTTGCTGTTCCGACAAACATACACACAACAGAAACACACCAAACAAACAGCAATCCACACACATACACCTAAAATCCTACATCTAACCCTACATTAAACTGTACACACACCACTAGCTATCCACTTACCTTAACACAAACCCTAACCCTAAGGTCCGTCACTATTGCACACTCACCTCACCCGCGCCCTAACCCTAACTCACCTACCCCAACCTAACCCTCACGTCCACACAATCGCACACTTACCTGAACCGCGCCCTAACCCTAACTCACCTACCCTGCACCCTAACCCTCACATCCACACAATCGCACACTTACCTGACCTGCGCCCTAACCCTAACTCACCTACCCTGCACCCTAACCCTCACGTCCACACAATCGCACACTTACCTGATCCCGACCTGTAACTTTCCACCGCTGTGCTGAACATAGCGAAGCCACAGGAACGGCTAACCGAATTCCTTCCCTAGGAAGAAATTTGGTGTTCTGTAGCTTTGCTATTTTCAGCGTTCACTAAATAGGTGTCAATATTAGAACATTCGAAGTTGTGAAACTTCGATGTTCTAATATAGACCCCATAGTATATATTACCTCACACCTGTCATTCTGTTATACCATGGACTGAGGTTATGGTTTTCAGAGGTGCAACATGTCCTGCACCTGGATCACTTTATCTGCTTCTGTAAACCCAGACCCGGCTTTGACTATATATGTGTGGGAAGGGCAACACAGAAGTCAGCCATGATGGCCAAATGCATACACAAAAAATGCTATGAAGGCTTACTCATATAACTAAATATATGCTTTCTTAGAGAACAGATGATAAGAGAGGGCATAAATAAATGTTTCAAATACATCAATATATTAAATAGAATATAGAACACGTTTTTGCATAAAAACAATGCAAAATGGAAAAGTTTACAGTACGAAGGGCAACCTTGTTACAGCAAATTAATATTTGCCTTAGAGTGTCAGAATTACAAATTTGCTGTCAATGGAACGCTAACAGAACAGCACAGAGAAATGTCCTACCAAAATCTAACTCATGAGAAAAAGATACAGTATATAACTGTCCTTCTCTGCTGATTGTCCAAGATAACACAGAACATCTGCAGAAGGTCTGTGATATTTGGAATTATATAGAAGATTTGTTGACAGTTGCCATTCAAATGAGGAGTGCTGTTCACATCAGGATGAATTTCAGATCAGAGCAATTAGGAATTCAGGGAAGGTCACATATCATCTGAATCATTTTTAAAAATGGCTCAGCTTTTTTATTTCTTCAATATACACCTACATTAAGAGTTATTTTCATTTATGTCTTGCACTCACATAACTGAAAGTCTATTGCTATTACCTTTAACATTTGTGATTAACCTTGCAGGAATGCTTTATACTTTGAGCAATAAAACCTATGACCTTTGATACATTCCTCACACACTTAAGTGATAAAATCAAGACTAATATTTCTGCTGAAATACCACTTATAACCTGCCACATTTTGTTTAGTATTTAAGTGCCTCCCCCCCCCCCCCGTTTTGTATTCAATAGGTATGCTCATGGATTCTGTTTCTGAATAAATGTGAAAGGTGTTGACTTGATTTTCCAAATAGCTATTTGTTGCAAACTGAATTTAACATTTACCAATCGCTAACTGCCATTACTGACCTCAGAGTTTTACTGCTACAATTAATAGCATATAATGGGAGATGGATCAGTCCCCATTCACTGCTCTTTTTTTATAATATTAAAGATAATATTAAAGATAATAGACTTATGCATTTAATAGTTGGCAGTCCTAGAGAGTGAACTGACATTTCAGAGAAATGAGTAACTCTGACGGGATGACATCAATTTAAGTTTGCAGTAATTACTTGGGTATTCCAAAAAAGTACCCACATGGGAACCAAAGCCACACACAGAATAAAAAAAAAAAAAATAATTAAAACTAGCAAATGACTGTACTGTGTCAGGAAACTGCAAAAATTGTCAACTAAATTATAGACCTTATAAAAGTAAAATTTTGTTTGACTCAAACAAATTGTAAATACTTGTATTCTGTCCCAAAGGAAGTGTTGTAGTTTATTTGCACTAAATGAAGCTTGGTAACAGACCACTTTGTTCAGGGTCATCTTTAGATGGGGATTTAGATTGAAATAGTAATGGGTTTCAAGAGGTTAAGGGAAGAAGATAGCTGGGGGGAGGAAAGAGTTAAATAGGAAGTAGGATGATTGGGAGGAAGTGAGGTAAGTGTAGGGAGGGGGGTTAATAAGTTTTGTGAGGTGTAACTGGGTAAAGATATCATATTTTGGCATGAACTTACTACCTACTCTCCCACCCTGTTTAGAGCATTGGGGATGTTGTGGTATATTTTTGGGAGGCAGCGAAGAGGACCAGGCTTGTCCCTCTTCTGTTTCCCCTCTGGTGTGGAGGTTCATTTCAATGAGTTGGGAAATGCAAGTGAGAGGTTGGACACTGCTTGCCAAGTATAAGTAAGCAAGCAGAGGTGAAGATGCTGCTTATTTGGTTGGATGTTTATTTCAATGAGTTGGGAAATTCAAGTGAGCAGTTGGGCGCTGTTTGATAAGTAAAGTAAGCGAGTGGAGGTAAGAATGCTGCTTAATTGGTTAGGGTGAGTGGGATTACGCTGCCCTAAGTTAACTGTTATATGGATGTTTATGCCATGATTAATAAATGAAAATATTAGTTGGTCAGTGAAGTTACATTTATGGAATTTTAATAAAGGTCATCAAATGACATTTGGTGTGATGTGTGTTTATTGAAGGGGATCTGGACAAATACAATTTTAGTTTTATAAGGTCTATAGTTTATTTGGCATTATTGCAGTTTTGTGTCACTGTATAGTTAATTGCTAATTACTTTTGTATCCTTGCAAAAAAAGCTTACTCTTTTTTTGTACTTCTAATTTACAGCAACTAAAAGAGAGTATATGATAATTTTTAATTTAATTAATTTTACTACCTTGTAACCTGATCAGTTTAATAAGCATAAAGAAGCGGTGAGCACTATATGGTTATATGATTTATTGACAGAATTTGCAAATTTAAACTAGTAGAATCAAACACAAGACTTTCAGATGAAGGTTATTTTTTTTCATAGTTTGTTGTTTTACGTATTTATGGAAACTTGTCCGATATTTTCTATTATTATATTAGGAGTATCATTGCAGCAAATTCAAACCATTACCTGTTTTATCAGGTTTGGGTCCAAAAAGTAGGACTCAACAGAAATTCATCTATGGGAGGACTTAAAGACTTCCTTTGGAATTACTTTATTATTTGGAGTATTAAGCTTCCATCTATATTCTGTGATGTATGACTGTATTGTCTTCATCTAGGTCATACATACTTTGCTATTTACTGTGCTCTGAATGTGCGTCTATAGATGTGGAACTTATTTGTTGTATGTGTACTGCTAATAGTGGAGTGTAGAGCAATGTATGACTATATAAACTTTGGCACTGAAGTTACAGGGCTGAAATGGTGTGGGATAATTGCAGCACAATTTTATTAAATCTATTAATAGAATAGACTTCCTACAGCTCCCATATTTGGTTTCATTCATTACTTCAGATTTATCTGATTTGGTGTTACTACTATAATAGTATTTATCAAATTTTCCTTATCAAATGGAATAAAGTTTTAGCTTAGTACTCAGGGGTGGCTCATGGTCCTGGCTGATGGACTTGCAGGCCCCGCCTTGAAAATAAAGATGTTGCTATTTTATATATACAACCACAAAAGAACGAACGTGCAATGCTTCACCACAAAATGGAATCCAATTCAGTGAGGAACACGAATTTATTTTAAAATGAACTTGAATAGCAAAAGATCGTAGTATAAATCCACATAAAGTACACAACAGGTAAATTCTCTAGCGCCTCGGCAAACTTGCCTTTAACAGAGTAAAAGCTTTTCATACATTTTTACATCTCTTATATACTTACTACAAACACACCCTTCTAATACATCAATTAACAAAATAAAGAAACAGTGTTATAATACTTGCAATAATACATACGACTAATAAACTTATAACATACTTTTCCACGAACAATCATAATTTAACCCATTAGGAATTAATGTATTAAATTTTAAAATCAAACACAACTCTTTCTTTCTTAATATATATTTAACTTGTTGTTCATTCAAAAACATTTTACCTCTTACACTATCTAAAACCGTCACAGCTAGACCATCTGGACTACCATTGTGAAACTTATTAAAATGCAATGCTATGGGACTAGTTTGTTTATATTTTTTTATGTCTCTGACATGTTCTTTGATTCTACATGCAAGAGACCTCTTAGTTTCTCCCACATAAAATTTGTTACATGCACATCTCATACCATATATAACTCTCTCTGTGTAACAATTAAATGTTCCATTTGTTATGTGGATTTATACTACGATTTTTTGCTATTCGAGTTCATTTTAGAATAAATTCTTGTTCCTCACTGAATTGGATTCCATTTTGTGGTGAAGCAATGTTGCCATTTTATGTTTTATTTCATTATCATTTTTTTTTTTATCAAGTTACTCTTTCTGAGACCTCCATGCATGTGCAGAGTTCCAAGAATGTTCATCTAGCTTTATTAATAAAAGATGAAATTGTATAACTCAGCTTGCTGTTTCTAAAAATAGCCACGCATCATAACAATTTCTTCTGACTTTCACAGATGGCAGGTACCCCAATGAAAAAGCAGCTCACCAGAGAGCTGTATGAAGCTATGAGGAGCTGTTTCTATTGGTACAGGCTACCATTGGTGACTAAAGTAGCATAAAAATGAAAGAAGTGGATCTAATTCATGGTTATGTCACTGTGTACACTTTTGAATACAATATATGTATTGGGTTAGCTGCCCTTGTTGACCATTTATGCTTTGCCAGTTTCCATTTTGGTGCTTGAATTAAACGATCCCACTAGGAGTTAAACTGGCCTTACCCATCCCATGGTCGATAATTACATATTACCTCTAGTGAGAAGAACTGAGATCATGCCATAGATAATTTAGGGTCCATGTTAAATGTTCGAATATCCAAAATGTTGAACATTACATGGTCGAGACCAAATGTTCGACATTTGGATGTTCGAACATCAAATAAAAAAAAAGTAAAAAAAAGAAAAAAACACTTTAACAGCGTAGGTAGGGGGGCAAGCCCCCTGCACCCCCCCCCACACCCCCCTACTTAAATAAACCAACTCCAAGACCGCACTTCAGTACAGAAAAGGGAAATTCTCACTAAATGCACTGTACGGCGCCATTGAAAGTCTATCTTCGAACACTCAAAATTTCGAACATTTGGTCTCCACCATGTAACGTTCGAAATTCTGAGCGTTCGAAGATTTTTCAGGTACCCATAATTTCAGGTGACCCATTTGTGAAATAAAGCATTTAGGAGCTGGCTCTCTATATTAGAAGTATAGGGTGGGCAGTCCGTCCTTGGGTACATTTTCTATTATCCATCAAGTGATTCAAGTTGTGGCTTGAATATGGACAGGGATGAGCTTTGTTTTACATGGATGGGGAGTTTGTTCCGGTGCAGTGGTATCATCTATGAGATATACCTGTCCCGCCAAACCATTCTGTTAGTATTGCAGAAGAGGTTTAAATCCATGGACTGAATATGTCTGATGCCATTTGACTTGCTGATGTGCAGTAAAACCATCAGTATTTTGTCAGAGGATGCCTTCTATGCCAGACACAGGTCACCTCTCAGCAGTCTGTAGGATACTGAGTACAGTGACAAAGCTTTGAGTTGGTCCATGTAGGACATATTATTTAGTGCTTGTATCATTTTGGTGAGGTATCTCTGTGGACATTCCAGTTGTTGCATGTGTCTGAATAGACTCTTGCCAAACAGGCAATTATACGCAAAGACTGACTTCATGAGGATTGAGAAAAGGAGGACAAGAAAATCTCTAGAGCTAGTCACAATCCCTTTGTTTATAAGCTGCACAGTACAGAAGGGTTTTCTTATGACATTGAAAGCATGTTCATTAAACGTTAGGTCACTGTCCACATAAGTTCCCACATCTCAAACCACTGGGTCAACTCTCTGATACTGTCAATGTGCTAGTTCCCCTGAGATAGCTAATGTCTAAAATTATACAATTATGCATTTTTGGTGTATGATTTAGTCCATGATTCAGGGACCAGTTATTGTTTGACACAGACCTTCCTCCAGAATACCAAGTCATTTTGGGATTCAATAACTGCTCCTACCATGCAGTCATTTGCAAACTTAGTCATTCAAAGCCCTTTTATATTGGCTTTTATTTCAGAGAAGTAGATGCCCAATGGAAAGGTTCCTTAACTGAACACTCAGTACTCTGCTGGTGACTGAAAATGCATGTGAGAGACAGGGCAGAGATTATTTTTATTTTATTTTATTGACATTTGTTAACCGGGTTAGTCCAACTGGGCTAATAGCCCATTTTCAGTGGAGACCCGAGGAGAAAATCTCCAAGTTACAAAAAATATTGCAATAAACATGAATCTCAAACGAGAATATTAATTTAAATTTACTGTACAATTAAAAGATTTGTACTTCACTACAGTAGATGGTAGAGTATACAAAAGGGAGTAAAGTAAGCTTGAAATTTAACACTGAATGCAAAGTGCCTAATCTATTAAACAAACTATCCAAAGTCAGGTAGATGATCTCAGCTGATTCTGATTTTGCCTTACATTTAGTTCTGCTGCTAATAATGTTTGTTTTTTTTTTTTCCTGGCACATCAGTGAGGATTATTGTCAAGTAAATAATGGCAGACATATTAATTCCCAACGTAACAGCTTTAAGAAAAAGCATGATAACGCAATGTCTGTTGTAACAACATTTTAAGTTTAGGTCAGGATCTGTGCCTGATAGGACATCCTTTTTATGCCGTTTTTTCCTTAGGATCCTCTGTTGATGTTCCACTTGTTGCATGTGCCAGATCTGGTACACACTAAAGGGGGCATTGTACTCAATGTTGGGCTCGATGAGGGCTGAATACAGTGGAAAATGACTTCCTTGGAACTGGATGTCATGCCTTTGCTTATAAGTTGAGCAACACAGGATGATTTCCTTTCTGCCTTAGATACATGTTTGTCAAAAGCCAGGTTACTATCTATGTGTGTACCCAAATCATTGACTATTGATTCTACACTTATGGGCATGTTATCGAAAAGGAAATTCCTAAGGTGGCCAACTTCCTAAAAGGTACTATTATGCATTTCTTGGCACTGAGTTTTAAGCTGTTGCTTTGTCATGAGTCACTTGTCTGTGTCAGGCCTTCCTGTAAGATCTTAGCATCTTAGGGGAATTCTTTGACTACTACTTTGCAGTCATCTGCAAACTTGGTCAGTCAGATGCCTTTGACATTAGCCTTGACAAGAAGCAGATGCCAAAAAAGGTGTAAACCCAACAGAGAACACTGAGGGACTCCACTAGTGATCATCCTCTTTGTGGAGATGACCTCTGCAATCCTAACTTCTTGGGACCCATCTGACAGCCAGCTGGATATTCAGCATGTAATATATGGGTTAATGCCTATTTCCATACATTTGTTTACAATGCCCTAGGGGGGATTTTACCAAATGCTTTATGCAGGTCAAGGTAGGTGGTATGCACTATTTTGCCCTCATTATTTGCCTTGGTGACTTTTTCAAAGAAGTCCACCAGGATGAGTAGGCATAATCTGGCCTAAACTGGATTGGATCCAGTGTTTGTAGTTATGTCCTTATTAATCATTTACATTCCTTTGTATATGAGACAAGTCCAACATACAGGTCTGTAGTTCCCAGGGTCCATTTATGGCCTGCCCTTGTGCAAAGGGATGACTGTTGCAGTTCTCCATTCACATAGCACAATGCTTGTCTAGAGGGTATGGTTAAACTGTGACTACAGTAGTCAGGTTTCAGTGCATTTTAAGAGGCATCCTAGAAAACTGCCATGGCTTCTGTCTTCCATTAATGTTAATCTTAACACAGACAGGTATACTCAGCTACTGGGATTAAACTCTAACAGCTGTGCTAAAACCTATATAAGTAAACCATGTGTGCCATATACCTACTTGCTGTCTTCTGCTAGCAGAATGTGGCTCAGGTTGTATCTATTATTCCTTAACTTAGCAGGTTGCCTACAATACAGCCGTTTAGTTTCTTACTCAGCTTACTTTTTTTACTGTATAATAATGTTTACAAGTCTGGTGTTAATTACAAACAGTGCAGCTGCAAGTCACATCAAGTTCTTGTAGCTATATTCATCCAAATCACATAAAATCTACAGGTGTTAAAGCAGAGTTCACACTGTAGTTGTATTGCAAATGGCACTAATAGATGTTCATTAATGATTTCTTTCTGTTTCATTTCTTCAAGTCTTTTGGGGTTTCTAATACCATGATGGGAATGTACCCAATTACTAATTTAAAGTACAATTAAAGTTCATGAGATTAATATTTTTTTCAGTCTTTGACATTAGCCAAAAGTGTTGTTCTCAGCACTAGCAGCGTGCCCATAATTTACTCCTCCTGTAGTTCACAGAGTTAAATGTATTGGTAGTATATCTAAGTACAACTGTAAATTCTTTTTTTTTATTAGACTTGTTGCTCAAACTGCTATTGGAATTGTCTGGTTATCTTTCTTCCACATTACTCTCTTTCCTGCATGCAAATCCTGCTATTTTATGACTTTGAGTCTCTCTGTGCATAAGACACTGTAATTCCTGGGTGTAGCAATTTCAGTGATCAGTGCTACTTTTTTTCTTTTTCATAGGCTTCTATATGTGGTTTTCTCACATATATTTTTTAAATTGTTGGCAATGGATGATTCCATGTAATGCAAACTTCATAATTATCTGTAATGCTTTGTGGTTCATGTTTCCAATTCTTCTCAGCTACTTCTATACTGCACAAAACTCAGTGCAACATTCTTGCCAAATTATTGTGCCTTTCAATATACAGGCTCTTTGTCATGAATGTATCATACCTATCAAAAAGATAAGCAAATATTTCCATTTCATTTTTACAGAACCTGTATTTATCCATTTCTTCCTCATATTCAATGGACTTGGTAAACCAAAGTGTACATAGTCCACTATAATGGTTTGCCATTATTAGCCTTTCATCCTTTGATTTCAGTTTACCTCTCCTTAACAATTCCTGCATCAAATCTTTGTGAACATGAAGTTGTTCCAGGAGGTCTCTCTGCTTACCACTATATTTATGGACTTTCCAATTTTCTTCCCCTTTTCATCTGCTCCTTCTCCTATATTCTTTTATTTTTTGGCACATTTCAGTTGCTGCCTGATTTTTGACGAATTGTAGTTTGATTTCCATTCCCACTGAAATGCTTCTTCTAAACTAATCAAAGATGTCTTCTTAGACTTTTCCTCATATTCTAAAGCATTTACTGTGTTTGGATTTGGTGAGGTCAGCAAATATGTATGCAGTCCCACATCTGCAGAGCTATACATATAATACTTTTCGAGGAGACCCGTAACTCATTCAAAGCAAGGAATATGTAATCTTGGTATACACTGATTTTTTTTATATCATTGGATAAGCATAAATCATTTTTCTTGTTTTCCTGTCCAATTGATCCAGAACTTTTTGGGGCCAGTCAGCAACTCCAACGCTGTACGTTAGAACAGGAAGAGTAAACTGGTTCATAGCTTGGACTTTATTCTGTGATGTCAATGCATTTTTTAATATTAATTTTAGTTTTCTGAAGTATTCTTAACTGAGCTTTAATGTCATAGGTCCATGTTTTATTGCCAATTCTTAATCTATTCTGAAATATTTATACACTAACTTTTTTATATCAAATTTCTGTCCCAAACTGATATTTTCATGGTGTTGAAACTTTCCTGCTTTAAATGTTGCTTTTACACATTTATCAAGACCAAAGGGCATTCTTACATAATCTGAGAAAGTTTTACCCATTTTTACTATGTTTTTCAACTCCTTATCTGATAATCTATACAATTTTAAGCCATCCTTTAAAAGTAGATGAGATGTCTTTAAACAAGTTTGCTTCTTGCGAGCCAAATTATAACCACAGCATAAGTGGTTAAGCAGAGAGTTGAATGGGTTAAGAGCAAGACAAAACAGCAGTGGTGACAGGGTATTAACCTGGAATATCACCCTTTTAATTTTTATTCCTCTGGTAATAATTTGCCCTTTGTTCTCTCTGATAATAATTTGCCCTTTGTCATTGCTCAACTGCAAAATGGCTCATCACTGTTTCATGGTCACTGTAAGGAAATTCATCAATCTTATACATCTGTAAGCACTTCATTATCTTTATTGTAATCAATCCATGCCATACTTGGATTCTGGTTATGGCCTACTGGGAAACTAATTTTATTTTAAATAGTCAATGGAAAGAAAGAATTTTCATTTATAAGAGATTTTTAGATGACATTTTTATTATTTTTAATGGAGACAGTATTTTGGAAGAAGAATTAGTTACCTTTCTAAATTCAACAACTACATTTTTAAAATTTACAAAAAACTTCCAGGAATTAAAGATCAACTTTCTAGATGTCGAATTAAGTAAAAACTTGCATGAAAGTAGATATACAGCAAAAATTTATAGAAAAAATACATATTCAAACACATTTTTACACTTCTCAAGTTCACATCCTTACCACCAAAAGAAGTCTGTGGTGAAGGGCCAGCTTGTACGAGCGGCAAGGATGATTACACAAGATGAAGAATTTGAATGTGAATGTAATTTACTATATAGTATGTTTACTCACAGAGGATATCCAAGGTACTTCCTCAGGGACATCTTTCAGGAAATTACAACAAAGAGGAAGAATGGGATATACATACCTATTTTAAGTAGAACTGTAACAATTAATCAAAAAGACAGTGTAAATACTGAACTCATTAGTAATGAAGATGGAAGAGAATCAACTTTTATAGTTGAAAGGGATATTACTGTGGATAGTTCATACACGAGAAAGAATTATTCATTGGCTTTTACTTTCACCTATTGCCCAGAGGCTGTAGATATACAAAGAATAGTGAGAAAATACTGGTTTTGTTTGTCAATGGATAAAGACATTTCTAATAAACTAGACCATGGTCCAACAATTACCTTTAGAAGGAGATCCAATATGAAAAATCTGTTGGAAACTAAATGTAAAATCAAGAAAAACAACGGAGGTACACATAAGTGTGGTACATGTAAATACTGTGCCTTTATTGACACCTCAAATACTTTTACAATAAGAAAAGAAACATTTACAATCAGGGACATCTATAATTGCAATACAAGGTCCATAGTTTATATAGCCCAATGTCTACAATGCCCGTCATTTTACGTTGGAAAAACGGATCGTCATCTGAGAGATAGAATATATGAACACCTTTATGCAATAAAAAGGAAAAAATGTGACAACGCTTTAGCAAGGCATTGTGAGCAAAATGTTGGGCATAAATTTAATTTCATGGTTATTTGTCAAATTAACAATCAAAACACAGGAGGAAAATATTTTAATGACAATTATATGAAGTTAGAACTTGAAAAAAATGAATTAATTTGGCAATTGCGCCTAAGAGCGTGTACAAAACCAGGTTTATATGAAACATGCTCAATAGCATGTGTACTAAAACTAAGAAGTCTTTTGAGATAGGCATGTTAACTAGATAATTTGGGTAAAATATTCATTGAGATATGTATGGGAAGTTAACAGTGTTTGCTTATAGTATACATATATATATATATATATATATATATATATATATATATATATATATACATATATATATATATGTATATACTTTTGGATACACTGTTAAAGCATGTTATTTTATGACGTCAGTAATGCAGAATTTAGTTTAAGTAAATGAGTTAAACAAATGTTTCTGAATTTATTTTACTTATGTTGCATATGTTGACTTGCTTATTTAGTGTTCGAGTGGTAATGACTAGAGCATTGAAATGTACTGGATTTTAACATAAAGAATATGGTACCAATAGACTGCATAAACGCTACTAGTACGAGCAGTATAAGCATTATACACCTTAATTTTGATTTGGTTTCCACCTGTTGCTGTTTGAATGATACAATCATTTATATATCTTTTAGCGTACCGATGAGTTTATAGATATATAATACCTTGATTTAGAAGATTTTTATGGACATTGAACTTACACAAAATAATTATTAATTTAGTCTTTAAAAACAAGGTTAACTTGTTCTGTCTGTTGAGTGTATTAATTAATTAATCACCCATTTACACATTTTTTCAAATATGATATTGCACTTTAGAATTATGGATTATAACATCTTGAATAAGAAAGTGCTTACGCTTATTAAATTAATTTAAATTGAGTAAATATTCAACTATATGACATCTATGATTCTACGTCAGATATAGTCTTGGAATTGCATTGGTAATAAAGATTTTAAATTAACTTACTAACTTTATAATAACATTTATAAGAAAAGGGTACTTCAGTAAAATCTATGCTGTCATGACATACTACTGACGTTTAGAAAATTTCATTAAGATATATATACATATATATTTTTGTACCTATGAATGTTTTAAGATGTAAAAAGATAATATGTTTATTTATTTGCAGAACATATGTTAATTTTTAAAGAAAGTATGACATAAGTTCTAATAAGGGGATTGTTACTTTAATAACTCGTCAGTCATAATGTATTTATCTGATTGGTCAGTGCATTTTTGTGTAAACTATTTGAACTTGGGTTACTTAGAACGAACTGTTTGTCTGAAGAAGTCCGGATATTAATCCAGACGAAAAGCGCTTTACAATTTTATGTTTTTAATTGTTTTTATTCAGTCGCTAGTTCGACAAATAAACTCTGTGGAATATTTTCTCTTTTGTTGCGAATCAGTGCTTTTTTACTTAATACTTGGATTCTCCCCTTGTTTACAATTCTCTATTATGGTTTTATTTAGCAACAAATTATCTTTTGTTTGATATGACTTTCTTTTGTCACCCTTTTGTTCTATTGCCATGACTGAATTTTTTCTAGATGACTATAAACTCTTTCTGCATTAATTCCAGTATAAAGCTTGTATATTGTTGGGCATCAAGTTATTGATCTGTAGTTTTTAGGTTGGCTTGCAGTTTCACTCTTATGGAGGAGTATACTTTTTCCTGTTGTTAACCAGTTTGCTGTTGGTTCAGGATGCATATATAACTAATTCTTACTCTGATGTAAATCTTTTTGTAAAAATGTTGATGTTTTTGGCTAGAAGTTTGGTTCTGCATCTGGGCCTGGGGTTTTCCATTGAGGACCTTTTCTTAAATATGTTTCAGTTTCTCTGGCTGATACTTCATACCATTTCACATCCTCTGCATTAGCACTACTTGCTCTTTCTTTTAATTTTTCTAAACATTCAGCATTTATTATGTTCAGCAGAATCGTCATAAATCCTTCTCTAAAATATGTCTTTTGGTGGTATTTCTATTCCTTTAACTTTGTTTCCCAATTCTCTATAAAGTTTTTCGGTCACCCATAAATTGCATATTTGTACTTTTCTTTTATATTTATCTGTATACCTTCTATGGTCTTCTGCCTGTTTTGATATTTTTAGTTTATTATTGGCAATAGTATATGATAAAGCTTGATATTTCTTTCCTGTTAGGTACTCACCATGTACAGCACTTAATTTCTGCTCCTCTGATTAGTTGGTTGGTAACACCATACTAATCCAGCCTGACAGCAAAAAATTTAAGGGGCAGGATTACCAACTGGTAGACCTGGGCTTGCAGTCTGGATGGGGTACAACTGGATAGCAGCAATATATAAGTGGAAGAAGGGCCTAGCAATCTACTTTGGTAATATGCCATTTGAACCCTATGTGGTCTACCCTCAGAGTCACCATGAGTCGATTTAATTTCAAGGGGCTCTTACCTATTAACACCACACTATATCTGACCCTGCTGTCAAGAAAATATGTGTTTGATTTTGGCATTAGCAGCTTTTAGTGTGGGACAATTGAACAGTGATTAGAACAGTGAGTATTACTGCCTCACTGCTCTTGATTGTCTAGTTCAGGTTTTTGATGGGGGTGTGTATACATGCATTCTGTGTAGTCTTCTTATCCTTCCTGTGTCTTCAAATGATCTTCCTGTTTTGTTTTTTCTGGAATCCTCAAAGGATGCCTTGTTGAACTGGGGATGCTTTAGATTGCCTGAGGGTGTGTGTGTGTGTGTGTGTGTGTGTGTGTGTGTGTGTGTGTGTGTGTGTGTGTGTGTGTGTGTGTGTGTGTGTGTGTGCGCGTGTGTGTGTGTGTGTCTGTGTGTGTGTTCTATAACTGACTGGTTTCCCATCTGCAATTACTTGCCTTTTGGCCAGAGATAGACAAGCTCCTGTGTAACTCCAAACTCGATAAATCACCTATCATGGAATGAATGATATTAACATTTTACTGAATATCCACACTACAGTGTATTATTTTCTGCACCGCTACAAATGAACTAATAGTATTATAACTGTTTTTTTTGTATTGCCTACCACACTACCTGAATATTTTACTCTGACATGTCTGCATTCTGTGCTGAGATGTACAACATTTAAAAGTAATTATACTTACATATATCTTAATCTGCCTGTTTTAGTGGCATGACATGCCCATTGTGTTCTCCCATACAGTACGTAATCACTAAATGACGTTACCTTTCTTCTCTACATGCTCATACATGGTACTGGCTGAACTTACCTTTACCCTGATACTCTTCCATTCTCTTCTTCCCTTGATGGATAATCTATTACTTTTACTGTTGTGAAACATCTTTATTCTTGTAATAAGTGAATAATGCGGAGATCTAAATTCTGTTACTGTCCAACGTCTTACCTCTCACTATATTCAACCTACAGCTAGCTCTTTAAGCTAAAGTTTTTATATTGAACTTGAATGCTTTCTCAGCCCATCACTGCATAAATAATTTTGTGTTCTCAGCAAACCATCACTATTCTCTTTAATGCTAGTTGTAGTGTTTTATCATCTTGTGTTAACTGGAAAGTTTATATTAACAGTGCAGAACCATGTCTGGATATTTACCAAGAGTGATGTGCCTCATTCACTGCACAAGGTTGTTTTATTTGATCTTGTTGTGTCTTTGTTTCTTACCATTTCCTAGACATACCTAATTGTTGTGGTTTTATTACTTGCCTTCAAAGTGTGCATATCATAGCTACTACCTCACAGACCCACACTCAAAGAAGGCTCCAACAATCACATGGACAACCTTCTGTCTGCTAGCATGAGGCATTCTGGCACCTTACAAATCTATATGCGTTTCAGCGCCAGTGATTACAGTATGTGTCAGTGCCTTTTAGCCTGCTTACATAAACCACCTTTGAATATACCGTCTGATCTTTTGTTTCTTTTTTTCCTTTGGAAATACCTGCAGTGTACTCATATTTCCTGGCAGCATAATGTCTGAAGTTCTGTCTCACAGCTGCTTAAATATCACTTGTCTCAGCATTTAATTTTTATGTAATTTAGCCTACTGTATTTGTATTATCCTTTGTAATAATCCATAAGAGATCATAACCGCCACAGCATTATACAGTCATATTGTATTCTGAATATTCACTAAGCATTTCCTGTAACATTAAATTAATGTATTCCCTCTAGATCTTATTCAGTAGGTTTGCAGCTGTAACATTCTCATATTATGATATGCAACAAGTTCAAAATAACTACAACTTCCCAGCATTATATATGAGAACTATGGCAGTGCCTTGTAATCTGTTAGCAGTCCTTATTATGCAGTTATACAGTTTTATCAGTAGTGTCACAGATAGACAAAAACTTAACTTAATCAGCCGACTTCTTTTTTTAATTAATGTTTGTCCTCCAGATGGTGATCTACTGCTGCAAGTCTGCTCGCAATACATCTTTTTACCTTGTGTCCTTGGTACTACCACCTGGGTGGCACCGCTCAGTAGGTGGGTCAGGAAGAGGAAATGCATGGGAGGAGAGCAGCCAGTAACATCATATATCCTGTCTTGCCCACCAGGGGATCTTTTGTAAGCTCCAAACTGGTAGAGCTACTGACATCATGAGCATCACTGCTCCCAGAATCAATTAGTGCCACTCACCACTCCTATTGAAATTATTACTGACAATCTGCCTTCTCAGATCACAGACAGAAGTACTATCCCACTCTTTCACTCAAAGTGGGTTAGATTGAAAAAGCTACTACTTCCCACTATACAGCTCTTCCAGTGCCTGGGCCATTAATCAAACTCTACACAACAGTTAGGGCTGCATTCCATTAGACTATTGAGCTGGTCCTGCTCACTGCTCAAAACAGGCGTTGTACCATGAGAATGGAGGAATGCAATGTGTATCCCACTTTACAAGAGTAGACCATCAACTGATTCCAGAAACTATAGATTTATTGATCTGACAAGTCTGATATGCAAAACTATGGAACAAATTATTGTGGGAATTATCAGCAAAGACATAAGCAAGCTTCAGACACTGGACCCAACCAAGTTTTTTTTCAAGGGAAGTTCATGCTGATTAACTGTGGTAGACTTCTTTGAGAAGTTCACCAAGGCAAAGGCTAGGAGGAAGACAGTGCATACCACCTACCTGGACCTGGCTAAAGTACTCAGTACAACATCCCACTTGGGTATAGTTGACAAACTCACTGAACTAGACATGTCTCCCAATGTATAAGTAAGGGCATGGCATCTAGATCCAAGAAAGTCAGAGTGTCACTTTATTTGGCCCTGATCAGACCCATCGTTGAGTATAATGCCCCCTTTAGCTTGTATCTGAGCAGATATATGCAACAGTTGGAATGCCCACAAAGGTTCCTTACCAAGAGAATCCAAGGTTTAAAGACATTGTCATATAAGGATTACCTTAAAGCTTTATATCTGTATTCTGTCTCCTACACAATACTGAGATGCAATCTATGCCTGGCATTTAGTGCATTCTCAGATCCAGCTATGATGAACCTTTGTGCACATCAGAAAAATGAACAGCATCAAAACTACTAGTTCCAAGGGTTTAAATTTTGCTTGAGACATAAATAAGATATGTTGGCAAGTCAGATATGCGTCTCAGAGGATGCCCGTGTTTTGGAAAGTCTCCCCATCCATGTGAATCAGAATCCATCTCTAGACCTATTTAAGCATTACCTTGACCAATGGATGGGAAATTGGACATTCACCCCAGGTCTGGCCCCTATGTCTCTGACAGACAGATGCAGACAGTAATGCCCAAACTAATATACCATCCCCCTACCTAACATACCCCCTTCTAATAAATGCCCATGATACATAGGGACACAACTGAGTTGAATTGCATGACTAGCCTTGTAAGGGCCCTGGTGTTCCTTAGCTTAGTATATAACTATGCATCTATGAAACTATTCAATATATGCATACATAAAATTACTGACAAAGAAATTATTAAATCCTTTACACCTATCTTACAAATTCATATAATTGTAAATGGCTTCCAACATTCTTATCCAAAACATTTTTAATGACAGCAGAGCTCTGGGTATTTCAACTACATTAGCAAATGTACTCTATTTAGTGGCAACTCTGACATCAAATACGGTTTTCTAAAGAGGGTCACTACATCTTAGAAGTTGCAATCCAGTACTTCCATCTCGCTATGAGAACATGTTACTGATTACACCTGTTTGCTTCAGTACCAGCTGAGCAGAGAAATTTGGGGTTAAGTTTTGCAACCCTGGAGTAGGTATATATTAGTTTGGTGGAAGTGATGGCTGCCCTCCCACATGACAGGCCCCCCTGCAAAGTTGTTTCAGACTTTTTTGTTTGATCAATTTACACTTGATCAGAGAGTTGTCACTTTGTCATAATGAAGGTGATAATGGAGAACGATGGAGTGCACCAGTGCCTTTACATAACTCTCAAAATGTCATGTCAGTTGCGTAACATCTAGGACCTGCTGCATATCATTTCTGCTATCTCTGCTACAGCTATCAACTTCTTTGCTCAATAAACAGGGTCTAAACTACAATAATGGATAGAAAATGGATGGAATGGAAATGGAAATGGATAGAAAACCCACTATTGTTACTCATGCCTCTCAAGTGACCTCTTCATGAAAAATGTTCCTCATTTTGAGTCTTAAAAAGTCCATGTCCCACACTCTTCCAAATTTAAAGAAGATGCTATGCATTCAGTGCCAAGACGTTTTCTAATTAATGGCAATCTCGTCGTTTGAAATGCTAATAGTTATAGTTGTTTTGTGTATATATATATATATATATATATATATATATATATATATATATATATATATATGTGTGTGTGTGTGTGTGTGTGTATATATATATATATATATATATATATATATATATATACATATACTCTACATATAAAAGACACACTCCCAACCTTAATAAACTTTGCTGTCTCTTTCTCTCCTTCACTTTACAGGTAGTTTGAATTATTACTTACCCCCTCTGAGGCCTTCACTGATTTCCACTGATTGCCTCTCTGGTTTCTTTGCATTCCACCTGGTTTACACCCCTTGTGCTATCTCCCTCCCCCAATACAAAGTCTATATTAGAATCCTGCTGAGCATGGAGCCATCTTTAAATTTCTAGTCTCCCACCAGGACACAAGTGCTCCTCAGCAATTACATTCTGCTTGCCGGTAAGCCATTAGACCTCAGGAATTTGTTTTAAAAATGTTCAGATTTGTAAAGTAATACTTTTTCTTTTGTCTTGGTTGGCTCTGCCCCGCTCCGTTTGCCCTCGCTAACGCTCGGGCTCTCTCCGCTCCACTGCCCTGCCCCCTATTCCCTCCTGCCACCACTACCTCTACATTTATAGTAATCACAGCCACACCCACAGCTCACCCTCACATCACCTCCACCAATCACAGCTCCTCAAGTCATATCACATTATACCACACCAACTTGCTCCACACAAAATACTCCCAATCACTCATTCCCACTAGGCATTTTTTACATCACCCACACTACTTCCCCATCAACATATAGTGCAACCCTATAATTCCTATTCAGACCCCCCACCTAGAAACAACTTAAACTTTATAACCATGACTATCACACAACTAAGTCTAGTCTGTCTTCTCATAATTCTTTACAACACCACAAGTTATCACTCTAGCAATATCCCTAAACTTAGTAGCACAACACTGCATTATGCACTCTCATATACAGACACCGCACATTATAATAATATCTGCCCACAGTTATTCAAGAACTACATAACAGACCAATTCAGGACTAAACACATATGCTCTCATTCCTACTCCAAAAAAAACACAATACTTTGTCACACTCCTCACCAAACTCCAACATCTGTATAACCATTTTAACTCCAGGCTCTCCAGAAGTGGGGATATCCACCCCAAACCAAGCCCAAAACCATCCTGTCCAACTCAAACTGCTCCACACAAATGTCAGAACATAACATCCCCACTATCTTCATCCCTGGGCAAATCAACAACAGCAGCAAAACCAACCATCTTTTTATGCTAAATATTAATATTAGAAGTATCAAAAATAAAATACCTGAACTCCAGGCCACAATAGCACACTACTCCCCAGACATAGTTGCTTTAACAGAAACCTGGCTAAATAAAAACATAGCTAACTCAGAAGTTCTCCCTACCGGCTACAATATCATTAGACAAGATAGACCACTTCGTAAAGGGGGTGGAACTGCCTTACTGTACAAGTCAAACTTAACTGTCCATCAATTATCAAACTCCTACCCCTCCCCCAATAATTGGGACATACTTATCTCACAACTTCAACTTCACCCTAAAAAGGTCATCACCGCAATTATGATCTATATTCCACCTGGTAATACACCTGCTAGCCTTGAAGACTTCTTATCCTGGTGTTCTTCCATATACTCACAAGAAACCCTTATTCTGGGGGACTTTAACCTAGATTGGTTCACCTGTATATCAGAACCACCAAGTAATCTAATAAATCTCCATGGCTACCAGCAGCTAGTCCAAATTCCAACTAGATGTGATAAAAAATCTAAAAGGGAATCCATCCTTGACTGGGTCCTAACTAACAACCCCACATTGTACCCTCACACAGGCAGTCTCCCAGACACCTTAAGTGACCACAACATAATATACTTTATACATAGTAGAACAAGCATATGCAAAACCACTAATTATATATCCACTAGAAACACAAAAACATTCTCTCCTGTGGTCCTGAACACTTTACTCTGTAACTGTGACTGGACTCCCCTAAAAACCCTCCCACTTGACCAGGCTGTAGCATATTTCAACAAAACATTTCTACAACACCTAGACACTGTCGCTCCATTGCGCAAAATCAAGGTTAGAACCTCTACAAACCCCTGGCTCAGTAAAGAAACCAAACAAATCCTCAAGTCCAGAGACACTGCCTGGCTTTACTATCAAAAAAACAAAGAAACACAAAGCCTAACTAAGTACCAAGAACTGCACAACCATGCAAAAAAATACATTAGGCTGGACAAAAAATCCTACTACATGACATTACAAACTAAATACCAACACAACCCACAAAAAATTTGGAAAAATGTAAACCAGCTACTAAAATCCACCCAAAAGTCTACCCCCAAACTAACCACCCCTGACACTAAAGTTCTCATCAAAACACAATTCAACTCCCACTTTGTGAACTCAATTCTATCCGTAGTATCACAGGAGAGTTCCTTCCTCACTATCCCCCCCAACACAAATAACACTAATACAAGCTTTACCCTCAAAACAGTTTCCACCACTTCAATCAAAAGCATGCTCTCCAAATTAAAAATCTCATCAACAGCAGCCGACCTATTCCCCAGCTATTTCTTGAAGCTCACAGCAGATGCTATTGCTATCCCAGTCTCCACTCTCATAAACAGATCAGTTGTTGAAAGCTATGTGCCCAAACTCTGGAAAATATCCTGTGTTACACCCATACATAAAGGCGGGACCTCCACTGAACGTAATAACTACAGACCCATTGCTTTACTCTCCCCCCTGGCCAAAATCCTAGAAAAATGCATCCATACCCAGGTGCTAAACTATCTCCTAGACAGCAACATCCTGTCACCTACTCAGCATGGTTTCAGACCTGCCCATAGTACCACTACAGCCCTCCTCTGCTTCACAGACACAGTAAACTGTCTCAAAAATGAAGGCCTACAAGTGTCAACTCTTTTTTTGGATATGTCCAAAGCATTTGACACAGTCTCACACCAAATCCTGCTAAACAAACTAAACCAATATCATCTATCAAATTCCACTCTTACCTGGTTCCAAAGCTACTTAACTGACAGGTACCAATCTGTGAAATGGGAAAATTCTCTCTCTCCTCAGCTGCCTATAACTATAGGAGTCCCACAGGGTTCTATCTTAGGACCACTACTATTCACAATCTTCACAAATGACCTCCATACCTCCACACAGCATGCATCTATAATTCAGTATGCAGATGACACTACCTTAATCTGTGCTGCACAAAACATTCCCACCCTCCTGCAAACAACTCAGCTAGCATTCTCTGACGTTGAAAACTACCTTACCAAAGCCCAACTTATCCACAATCCAAAGAAAACTCAGCTTATGATTATAACCAGTTCTAACTAAAACACTAACAGTCAATTCACTATCTACTCCACTAATGCTACTCCAATTGCTCCAGTGGCACAGGCTAAGCTATTGGGAATAACCACAGACTCCCACCTAAAATGTGATAGTCATCTCAACTTAACTATTAAAAAAGTACATGCCAAACTGTGGTCGCTCTACCATATCAAACTATTTCTTACCAACAACACAAGATCAGCCATAGCTCACTCCCAACTTCTATCCACCCTACTCTATGCATCTCCCTATCTGACAAATCTCAACAAACCTGAACTAAGCAAAATGGAAGCCTGCTACAACAGAATTGCCTGTTTTGCTGCAAATTGCTCATATAGAACTCATCACTGTACTGCTTTGAGACAGCTCCACTGGCTTGAACTGCCCAACCTCCTAACCTGCAAACAGCTCTGCCTCTGTCATTCTATCTATTACCTCCCCAATAAGTGTCCTGCCCTTAAAAACCTAGTACAACATCACTCAGCCAAAACGCCTCTTAGATCATCAAGCAAACTACTACTAGAAGTCACCAACAGCTACAATAGCTTTGGAGATGCACTATATAGTAGTTCGGTGGCTAAAAAATGGAACTCTGTCCCTACAAGCATTCAAAACACATCATCCAAAGCCTCCTTTAAAGACCTCATCAGGCAACATTTCAAGGAAAGTTGGCAGTGCCATGATTGCTCCCCAGGCTAGTGAAAGCGGATAACACATACATACAAAATCTGGAGCACTTGATAATAGTTTTCAGTCTTACTCACAAACACTGGCTAATCTACAATGTATGTACTGTACCTGTGTACTATGTATGTATTCAACCTATGTTCCAAATTTCAGCTGTACACCACAAATCTATTAATTACCTTTATTTTTAAAATTAATATTTTTCTGTTTGTTCTCTCCACTGTAACTGTTTAACCCCCTGCTATAAAGCCCGCTTTAGCGTGCTTTTGCACTTGTATTTCACTCGGCACAGCTCCTCGTGCTGCAGAGTTCTACAAGCAGCAGCGAGTGGAAGAGTGACTTTCCATTGATTTATAAGTATTTTTTGGCTACTTATTTCCAACTGCTTTTTCTTGCCGAAAAGCGAGTTTCTATAACTAAATAAGCTCTGCAAAGTTGATTTACTGCATTATTGTTTGTTTTCTTGAACTTTTTTGCACTTTAAAGTTTGTTTTTGCTTAATTTAACTGGTAGGCTACACACTCAAGTGTGCTAGCCAATTTAAAGCATTTATTGTTGTTACTGTATCTATTTTCTGCTACTTTGTAAAAAAAAAACAAAAAAATATCCTTGTTTCCCACCTTTACTGAACTAGAATAGTCCAGTCTTCAGGTATTGCTGATCTCTGGGCTGTGTCATAGTTCCTGTGTTGCCCATATCCTTGTTTGGATAGGAGGAAGCTTCTTTGTTCACCAGTGGGAGTGGGGAGCTCTGAGCAGCCTATCTGTCCTTAAAGGAGTGGTTCCAGCCCAGTAACTTGTAGCTTATTGGCCGTTTTGGGCCATTTCCTAGCTCTTTCTAACCCCCTGCTATGAAGTCCGCTTTAGCGCGAAATTGCGGATAGCGCAGCATCGGGCAGCGCCGCTTAATCAGGTTTAAACTATTCCCGGCTCCACAAAGTCTGATCTTCATTTTTCCCCTTAGAACTGCTCTAACTCTCAAGCTAAGCATTCTATTCTCAATCTAAATACCCCACATTTCCTCCTATAGACATTCTGTATAAGGTAAGCACTTTTTAACTAAAAAAGCACTACATCCTCCTAAAATCCCCTTGAGTACCCTATCCCCTATAGGTCCTTTCTGATTCAGTTTCATAGCAGTTCCTTATACTATTCTGGCATGTCGAAGGGACAGTTGCTGGCTTCCTCTCCAACTCAGCTGGTGAATCTGGGAATACTGAAGCAATGTTACAACTGCCTCATGTACACAGACAACCCTCTCCTCTTCCCAACAAATACAAATATATGTGGGAGATGCAACCATATAGCCAAACTGGAGGCTGAGCTCTCTCGACTCAGTACTGGCATAACCAGTCAGGAGGAGAAGGTAACCACACACCACAAATCCAGTCTCACATAGACCTACCACAACTGCAAACCAAACACATAAACACACAAAAACATTCTCGGAGGCTCTAAATAAAAATCTACCAAAGCAACAGAGACCTCCAAAGCAGACATCCAAGCAAGCACTACCTCAAAACAAAACACATGCAACACATAATTCACAAAGTCAGTGTGCCAAACAGTCACAGCCCTTAAGGCTAAACAACATACCTGACACACTTGTAATAGGTGACTCTATAGTCAGACACACTGACGTCCCGCTCACCAATCTGAACAAGGAAAAGGTCACAGTAAGCTGCCTGTCGGGTGCTAGAATCCGCCACATAACACAAGCACTCAGGTCACTTCAAGGCAGGTACAAATATGACTCAGTCATTCTCCATGCTGGTGTGAATGACTTGAGACGTACCTCCCTGGACTACATGAAAAGAGACATAGAGGAGCTCTCTGATTATGTAGCCCAGGCCGGTATGACCCTGACCTTGAGCAGCATCTTACCCTCACCAAGAAGAATAACTCAGCATTTTCTTTTCAGTCGGTCACAACTAAAATTTATACAAATCAAAGTTAGCTATCATGAACTATGAATAATATTATCCAAGCAATAATCACACATTGTGATTTTAACAATAATTTGACTACTCTGAATGAAGGCTCTAACACCATGCATCTCATTATGCAATCAATTAATTTTACCACCATATTCAATAAAAAAGACTAGTAGGAATAAAGTCCTTGGTTTGATATTAAGCCATGACCTTGTCATAATCTCACCTATAGACTCACTTCTACAGTAAGTGTTTATAATCTCGCTATCCAAGAATGCACAAAAGCCTATACAAACAACTCATGCAACTTAGTCTGAAACCACACAAACTTTAATTTAACCTCCTTTACTTTCACACTTAGGCAAATCAACTAGTCTTCTTTTAAAAAACTTACTTGTAGATCAAGCAGTTGAAAAATTCAATTTTACTTTCTATCAGCTCTCAAAGTCAGATTCCACTAAGAAAAAAAACACATCAGATCTAATCTAATCACTTGGCTTACTAGAAATAACCAAACATGTTATGCAGGAAAGAAATAAAGCACATACATCTCAACTATACCGAATTCCTCGGTATTTACCAATTTTGAGGGAAAAATAATAGGGTGCCACAATATTCCAAGTGGCCCCTTCAATTCCCAATTTTCTTTTTTTATTTACATTTTTTAGTCAGGCTGACGTCATCATGCATCACCAGAGTATCTTGCAACATCATCATCAACGTGCAGGGCCATGTGTGATGACATCAGCTTCGTAAGACAGTACCTGACTGCCATCTGCCTGTTGGATTCAGATGGGGCTGGAGTTTCAAACCATGGGTGGTGACACATAGTAGTAGTTGTGTATTGGTCAGGACCCAGGGTTGGTAGGTACCCTCTGACAAATTACTCTGCTGTCAAGATTTTTTTTCCTTTTCAGGAAGAAGGGTCATGTTATACTGAAGGTTGACTGAAGAAGTTGAAGCTCAAGGAGTTTTTTGGTTTAGTTTCAGGTACATGTAGAGTTAAGGGCAAAATGTGGTAGAAACTTCTGAATGCACTCTGGTATGCATTTCCAAGTCCTAGGCTCCAGCTGAAAGTAAGTGCTTTTTGTTCTTGGTGTTTGGTTACTGGCAGCGCACCTCCAGTGGACTGTGCAGTGAGATCAGGGTTAATTCTTGGTTTTTGTGCAGCACTGCCAGAGACTGTCTGAAGGAGTTGGTGCATTTCTGAAAGTACATTCATAGCTGAGAGTTTTCTTTAAAGAACTGAGAAATCTGCAGTTATACTTTGAATTCTTTGTAGAACTACTGCCCACGTCATTTTAAAGTACATGAATTTAACTTAAATCTATTTACTGTGTAGGCATGTATTAACTGAGCTGAACAGGAACACAAGTAACATTTGTGAAGTCCATGTTTTGTTTTTTTTTTTTTTTTTTTTTTTAGGTTTCATGCTTGTTACTTGCAGGTGAACCCGGTGCGCCTGCACAGACTTGGAGGAGTCAGGCTAAGTTACACACAAGAGTATCTGTGAAGGTTACAGGGACAATACTAAATCCCGGGCTAGAGCTTTTATTTTAAAAAATGGAAGCAAAATTGCAGCACATTGCCTAAATGATGTTTAAATAAAGGTGGATTCTGACATTTATTTAATCAGTTGTTGGATTATAGCTGTTATTTTTAGAGTGTAGAGAACAGATCTTGCTTACAGGCAGAAAAACTGGTAAAGAGCTTTTCCCCAGGTTAGTCCCACTGTTCAGTGACATGGTGTCATTCAAGACAAGTAAACATCAGCTGAAGATTTTTCTGGTATATCTAGACTCTTCTCCATCTTAATAATGTCCAAGGAAATTGGAGAAGCTGGAGCAGCCATCCATCCACAGCCAGCACATTTCATATGAAGTAGTAGTCAGGGTGGTACTCTGATTATATTATCACCTAAGTAGTTTAGTCAGAGCCAGAACAACAAGCTTTGGGAAAGACAACAGTGGTAATGTCTAAAATAAATATGTGGTCGCTAGAGTGCAGTTGATTTCTGTAACAACCAAAAAGTTAAAACAATTGTTTATTTCCTCTGTTAAGGTGTTTTACTGAGTGACTTTTACGACATTAAAAAGTGGCAGACTCTAGCCTCTCCTATCTTAAACTGGTATGTGCAGAATCTTACAAGTAATTGTATGTGAAAGCTGTACCCTCATAATACCCATATTACTCCTAGAAATTGCATGCCTTTATCAAACTTTTTATTATATCAAGGCAACCCTAATTGTAGACTGTGATGTTAACTTTGCTGGTAACTTTATAGGATAAGAAATACAGCTAATGCTTAATGCGTGCTCTGGACTAAAATGATAAATTCCATGAAAAACACGTTTTTCCAAAACATACAGAATCCACCTTAGGGGTTTACCTCCACACAACCACACCCACGCACACACCAAAAATGGAAAGACAGTGTCTCTGGTAATGAGCTTTAACCAGTGGTCCTGTGTTTGACTCCCCTCGTTTCCACTCACAAAGTGTATGACTGGCCAAGTCCCATAGCCAGAGAGTGGTCCCAGGTTGCCCTTAGAGATACCTATGACCATAGTATAAGTTATACACACACTCCCTTACCCTTATTCGCTGTCATTTTAACTTCCATTCTACAGATCCCCACACTGCAATGCACAGCTACATGAGCAGGGACAAATTATTAGTCCAAACCTTGGGTATCATTCAGAGCTCAGGTCACAAATTATGTTAAATTCTATTATTGAGAAAAAATGAGTTTCTCATCCTCAGTACATGTTTCCAGCACTGCTGCCAGTGCAGGGTTTATATATCTTTTGGCCTTTCCATTACTGCTTTATTTTTAGCACTGTTTTCATTAGTTTGGGTCTGCAGTTTCTTGTTCGAGGTTTAACAAAAATTATGCCCCATATTTTCTCTGATTATTGTTTACTTCTATTTATTAAAAATGTACCCCGCATGAAAACTCATGCTACCATGCTTTGCTGTGGTGACTCGGTAGCATTCTGCAGAAAAACAGGTCGAAATATTCTGAAAACTGAGACTTTCAGTGTTATATTCCCAGAAACTGCAGATTTCAAGATTCTACTTTCACTGAAGGGCCTTATTTCCCTGAATGGGTATATTTGGCCCTGGCAGATTTGGTGCTCAGCAAGTCTCATGTATTCCTCTCAATCTTTTAGTGTAAGAAATCAGGGCAAAACCAAAAATTATGGGATGGCAAAGGCCAAAAATCAGGAATAAATTTTACTTATTGCTCTTATAAACTTAGAAAGTTGGTAAAATAACATGATTTGCAGTAGCATGTATTTTCTGAAGGATATGAAGTTTGACACCGAAATATCTGGCATTATATTGTAAATTCAATCCTCAGTGATTTTCCAGAAAACCACAAATGTTATGAGGAACAGACAAAAAAAAAGCAAAAATCGTGACATTCTGCGAAAATCTGGACTTTTGAGAGGTGTGAACAATTAATCCCCCCTTTGCTACTTTGAGGTCCACTCACGATGTTCACCTGCCCTATAAAAAGTTAAGGGGTCATGCAGCAGCAAAACCCCTTAAATGTAATTCACAAGAATATCAGATGTCCTTCTACCTTTTTCAGCTACAAACATGGTAATTTACACAAAAAAAAAGAGAAACTTTTCAGTCTCAAACTACTTGCCTGTCATAATGCTGTAAGCAGGTTGGAAAAACATGCATAGAAAGAAAGCCACATTTTCAGTGACACAATAACATAGTTCAAAGAATGTCTACTGTTTGGTTACATTTTCCTGCATCTTAAAATGTAATAATACTGACAGTTAAAAATTTGGGGAAATGCAAAAATAATGAGCAGTGTGGGATGTGGTCAACACAAGCATCGCATCACAACGTAACACAGACACACACACACACACACACACACACACACACACACACTTTGAGTATGTCTGTGTGTGTGTGTGTGTGTGTGTGTGTGTGTGTGTGTGTGTGTGTGTGTGTGTGCGCATCTGTATATCTGTGCCTATGTGTGTGTGTCTGTATATCTGTGCATATGTCTGTGTGTGTTTGTATATCTGTGCTTATTGTGTGTGTGTGTGTGTGTGTGTGTGTGTGTGTGTGTGTGTGTGTGTGTGTGTGTGTGTGTGTAAAACATGCCCCAGTTAGGTATGCATGGACCATCTCAAAGATTTATCATTATACTCAATATCCTACAGAGTACTTAGAAGTGACATGTCTGGCATACAAGTTATCCTCCAACCTAATACAGATGGACCTACTGAACATCAGCAAGTCAAATGGCATCAGAAATACTCAGTCCAGGTATCTAAACTGAATGCAGTAGAGAGAATGGTATCTACCACAGAGGCTACCACTGTTCCAGAACAAACTATCCATTCAAGTGAAACAAAGCTCATATCTGTCCATATTCAAATGCAACTTGGATCTAAGGATGAGTAATAGAAAATGTACTCCAGGATTGCCCCTCATGTCACTAATGGATAGAGGCAGTTCCTAAATGCTGCATCCCTTACATGAGTCCCCTCAAATTATCTACAGTGTGATTACATTTATTCTCACTAGGGTTAATATACAATTAGTCATGGAATAGGTAAGACCAATCAGGAAATGTTAATTCAAGCACCAAAAGGGAAATTGGCTAAGCTTAAAATGTACAAACAAAATATATAAAAAACAAGCAAAATAAAAATAAACAAAAACGGAGTGCAGGAAGATGTAAAATGCCAACAAAACACTATTTAAGCTGTTGCAAGTTAAATCATAATATTTTAATAAAACAAAAAAGAACAAGCACTTTCGTCTCCATATTAGGAGACTATCAAGTTCAAATATGAAACAAACTGACACCATTTTAAAATAAAACATGCCCACACTGTGACCGAATCAAAAAGGGTCACCAATGAATACATGAATAAATTAGCAAACGTCAGCCCACCTAACATTCAAGGCGAACTTTTTTGGCAATACAAGCCTATATGAATGAACTATATAAGTAACATGTTTGGCAACAAAGAACTGTTGGTAAAAAGTGCTGCTAATAAGACAAATTAAGTATATGCAATAGCTAAAATTAGATTTAAGACTCAAATGCCTAAGCTTAAAATATCCTGCAAGTGAACCTATGTTGTGGTAGTAAATAGTTTTAAAAAATTGCCCTTTTTAGATCACTAAGTGTCCCTCTCATCCTACACCCCCCCAGTCTTCAACAGCTTCTGGCGCCTGCAAGGACTTGCAACTACTCAAAGTTTTCTGCACTTCCAAGCTGTTCCCAGGTTAAATTGCCCTCCGAGTGAACAGGAAATAAGACACATGAAATAAGGGCCCCCTTTCCTTCAGTCTTCACCAACATTTTTTCCTCATTTCAGTACAACAGTATGGACTGCCATTCCCTGGTTTCCATCAGTTCTGAACCCCAGTGCCTTTACAAAATGCAGGGATTCCAAATCAGCTTTGTCTTCAGCCACACTGGCTGTTGCTGGCAGAGAACATGCAGACCTTGATCCACAGCTGGCATCCTAAAGCCAGTATGAGATAGCTGCTTAAACTGGTGCTACTGTTAACCTTAACCAGTGCTGATTGCCATAGTCATATACTTGTTACATGGCCCAGACTGCTGTTGATACTATTATACAGGTGCAGTCATACTACCTAGTGTCTCCAGAGGAAAACTCTTTCCTTCACAGACAGAGACAAGCTTTCTATTCCTGGGCGGTGTAAAACCATGCATCATGTGACTTAGAATAGAGTGCTTAATAGTGTTGGATAAGAACACTCACCCACCCAGGGCAGCAGCATAACTCCTGCAAATAAAAGAACAAAACTCTCCTTACTGGCATGACTCTGGCTCTGGCACACCAACAGAACAGCGGCAGCATAACTCCTGTAACACAGAGGAATAAAAGAATAAGAACAGCTACTTTAGCTGGTTTAACTTCCATGTCCAAATCCACATTAGCGTGAAAACTCCACTTCATTAATTTTCCCCGACAGGTCTTGCAGCTGTAAAAGTTGGGGGTTCCCCCTCCCCCTGGCTCTATGGTTCTGGCACCCATGGGACTCCTTGGAAACTGAGTGTAGTAAAAAGCCAAGTCATCTCAATGGTTTTTAGGAATTTGTTCAAAATTCACTCCGGTGAGAAGGTTTCTAAAGTCTCCATGCCACCTTACAGCTGCATAGTGATAAACCTGTACCTCAGCAATGAAAATCAACGTGTAAACCCTTTAAAAGGTCAGAGATAAACTGATAGAATGTAGTCTTCTTTATAAAGCATTGTGCTCCTACTCTGCATATTCAGATGAGAATATTGAGCCAAAAGTCATAAACTCATAAAATGAAACATGTCCAGAATGTCTTGGAATCACAACTCTCAGTCTCTCAGATCAAGAAATCTGGACAAAGCCCAAAATAATAGTGGAACAAAGGCTCAAAAATAGGAACATATTTCAAATATTGCTCCTGTAAACTCAGTTCTAGAATAACAGGTTTTGCATTATTATGTATTTTCTAAGAGATATGAAGTCTGAAATTCAAATGTCTTGCCATTATTATTATTTAGTGACTTCAATCTTTGTGTTGGTTTTCCACAATTCCATTGGGGTGGGTGGGGTTGCATGATTATGTATGCAAATTTTATGTTAATCATCATCTTGATTTTTGGCCACTGGTACCTACTTGTCATGGGCCTATGTCCAGATTGTTGATGTTTCCAGGTTTAGAGGTATGATAAAGCACAGGAAACAACAGTACACAAACAAAACTGAAACCTTCTACCAGACTTGTAGACTGCTGAGAATTGTCTCCAAGAAACCCATCCAAATTAATAAAAAAAAAAAAGTTCTTTATGCACCTCCAAAATAATAACCTTTCTAACCCAGAAAGTTAATGAGTAGCCATAAACAAACTTCAGAATCCTAGAAGAACTTCACTGGCAAATCCCCAGCAAATGAAACCAACCAAAGCATTGCTCAATAATTCAACACACACTTCATTCAAGTGACACCAGCAGCACAAAAAAATACAACACCTGGCCCATTCAGTATCATTTTGTTCATTGAAAACAGTAACTCAACATTTTCTTTTCAATCAGTCATAACTAAGATAATACAAAAACTGCTACTGCAGCTAAAACCTACAACATTAGCAGCTGACCAACTTCCTGATGAATACTTAAAATGTGCCTTAGAAACCATAGTCTACTCCGTATAAATACTAATCACCATGTCCATATTAGAATCATATGTACCCAAACTGTGGCAAAAACAGATTTTATCCCAATACATAAAGGAGGAAAATCAGAGGAAATATCCAACTCTCAACCAGTAGCCATTGTTTCTCTCTCCCTTGTCAAAAATCCTTGTAAGGTGTATACATTCCCAACTGAGGAAGTATGTCAAAGATAATGACCTACTTCCTTCCCACCCAGTATGGCCTTCAGCTTTCACATAGAACTACTGCAGCTCTTCTCTCCATCTATCACACAGTAAATCAGCTTATGAATGAAGGTAAACTAGTTTTTTCCATATCACAGAATCTATCCAAAGCAATGGATACAGTCTTCCATCCTAAACTTGTACAAACATTACTACTCAGTCTCAACACAGCTACCCCAACATGGTTTAAAAATTCTCTTTTAGATAAGGTGCACAATGTGTCAAATGTACCACATGGCAAACATGCTTCTCATCCTACCTACCTGTTACCATTGGTGTTCCTCAGGGATCAATCCTAGGTCCTCTCCTTTTCATTATTTTTATAAAGAATCCACCATACTGAAGTGGGACAAGACTTTTTGGTTCAGTATGCAAATGTCTCCACAATAACCTGTTCAGCTCTATGCATGTCATCACTACAAACAATTATACAGTGATCCTACTCCTCCATCAAATCTTTTGTAAACCAATCTAATCTGTGAACCCAAACAAACCAAAGATTTTACTTTTCATCGCAAAGCAATACCTTGATTAAAAATACCTTTACTACATCATTAGTGCAAAACAGAAGTCTTAGTGTTATCACACATACTAAATTACTTGTGCTTACTAAAGATAATAATCTGACATTTGACCTACATACCCAAAATACTATAAAAAAGATATAAAACTAGGTCTCCTTTGCAGACTATTTCCCTACCTCACATTGCAATCTAGAAAGACCACTGTCCACTCATATCTATTGCCAACTCACTCATATACTTCTCTGCCACTCACAAATGTCAACTACTCCATTTTAATAAGACTGGAACAATGTTATATTGAAATAGTAAAACTTGTAACCCACCATTGAAATAAAGCCATTAGTGCCTAGTACTCAACCAATTAAATTAGTTAGAATTCCAACTATCAGAAATTCAATCAATTTAAAATGGCCTAAATTGTTCTTGATCAACCAAACAAATGTCTAGTACTAAAGACAATAATGCTATGGTGCTCCCCATCTCCCTTGTCTAAGGATACATATCTCACCCATGTCCACATGTGAAACAATAAACATGGTGAAGCAAAGGGTTCCTCATATGTATCCAAATGTTGGAATACTCTCACACAATACCTAAAACAAACAATAAATCCAAATACTTCAAAGCAAACCTTAGGACCAACTTCTTGAATTCCAAACTATGTTCCTGTCACTCTTATCCAGGTTAAATGTAATATAAAAATAATTAAAAACGTTGCAATCAACCGAGATAAAAGAGACCATAAGCACCACTATCATTATTGATTTATTTTCAATGATTCCCCACTCAGTGGGACTGCAATGCTTTGAGAATGTTTTGGCCAAGTATGAGTTCTTGATGGGAAATGAACTGAGAATTTTAGTAGACTATATGGAATTAGTTTTAGGCAATGACTTTATGTACGTTGAAGGCGAGTTCTACAAACAGCTGAGCAGGACGGCCATGGGGGCTGCTTGTGCCTCCTTGTTTGCCAGTATTGTTTTACATCACTGAAAACAACAGTTTTTGTTTAAATTTAGACACTTTCAACACATTTCTCTTTACTTATGATTTTTTGATGACATCTTTTTGATCTCAAATGCTTTCATACAAAAACTAGAAGTATTTTTGAAATATATTAATGAGACCACTGAATTTTTGAAGTTTACATATAATTATGGTTCCAACAAGATTAATTACTTGGATGTCAACATTACAAAAGATTTAGAATGTAATACATTTGTTTTTAGATTATACAGAAAAGAAAAGTTTTCCAATTCATATTTGCACTGTTGTAGTGAGCACCCTCCCAACCAAAAGAAGAATACAGTTATAAGGTAGCTGGTAAGAGCTGCACAGATGACATCTTATTATGACAATTTTGTAGATGACATGAATAAAATCAAAGAATTTTTATTGCAGCATGGTACCTGACCCAGATGGTGAGTGGGATGACGACAGAGATCTTACAAGGATGTGGCACCAAATTTACCCCTTTGCTAGGAGTTAAGGAATTTGGGGTTGGACCAGCCTCTGCTACTGAAGTAAGTGAAGTTGATTATAACAGGTCCTGCATTTTGAAGTTTAATCAAGACAGAAACAAAACTTAGAAGATAATTATTAAATACTGGAGCATTTTTTCTAAAATGTCCAATAGCTTGGATGTTTTCTCAACACCACCAATGTGCTTATGTAACCAATGGAGATTTATTAGAAATTCTAAAAATTAACAGAACCATTAATCTTACAAATATTTTAATTATACCTCTAGGGGTGTCGTTTATTTAGCAAACTGTAAAATATGTTTTTTTGTTTTTATGCCGTGAAGATTGAGATGGCATTAACAATGACTATTTATGAACATAATAATGATATAAAAAATGAGGATGGAGATGATGGAATGTAAGAAAAGTAGGTTTATTTTTGGGTCATTGAGCAAGTAGACCAGAACCCCATGGGTGGACAGTGGAAGACTTTATTGAAGTACCATGAACTGCTTTGGCAGTTAAGGTTGAATACTAGTATACCTCCTGGGTTAAATAAGCACGTTTCCCTAGCCACTATACTAAAATTAAGAGCAGTTAAGTTATAAGTGGGGTACAAGTGAATTACATTGATAATATAGAGGTTTATTTAGGGGTTATAGCTTCCCTAAATTAATTAATTAATTCATTAATTAATGTTTTGAAATCAGTTTTTCTGTGTCTTTTATTGACATATATTTATGTAACACTTCAAAGATATTTTAATAATTTTATGTTTTCTTTTGGGGGGGTATTTATTATTACACCCTTTTCCGAGATTGTTTTATTATATGAACATGAATTATGAATTTAATTTTGGTGAAAGAAAATGAAGTCATTTGATGGATGTTAGTATGTTGCTAGTTACCAATTATTTTGTAACAAAGGATTTAAACAGATTTTTATCGAGAGATTTTAACTCTGATGAAGTCTCATGGTTAGAGATGAAAGCACTTAACTTTGGTTTAATGGAGAATTTATTAAAAGACAATCTGGTGTTCTTTGTGCCTGTGACTGGCCGCCCGAAATATGTGGTGGTAAATGTTGATACAATTCTATCCGCATGTCCTCTATCTGTATGTAGTGTCCTTTAGGTCTTCTTTCTTAATCTAAGCTTCAGGGCTTTCCTTAATAGACCCAGCAGCTTAGCCACAACATATAAGCAATCTAGTAGTAATGCCCTACACATATTCTCTTGCATCTCTCTATTAACGTAATGGAAATTCTTAATATATAGTAAAACTGAAATATAACTCTGTGGAATAAAATATATAATTTATATATATATATATATATATATATGTGTGTGTGTGTGTGTGTGTGTGTGTATATATATATATATATATATATACACACACACACACACACACATATATATATATATATATATATATATATATATATATATATATATATATACATACACACACACACACACATATATATATATATATATATATATATATATATATATATATATAAAGATATATATATATATATATACACACATATATATATATATATATATATATACACACACACACACACACACACACACACACACACACACACACACTTTTGTATCTAGTATATAATATTTAACATTTACTGTTTAGCTTTGCATTGTATTTTATGATATCTTGTAGGATATTTAATTGTGGAGCATTTTTCCGTAAAGGGAATGTTATGGCCCAGTCAAACTTTCCTGGTAAGTGATTACTAACAAATAAATAAAATAAATATGAAAAAGCTAATCAAGACTTATTTGTCATCTAATTTTCGGGCATGTTCTATGGCTCTTACTTTTATAGCATTTGGCTTTAAGTCTTGTAATATTAAGATGCAGTCCATTTCGTATTGTCGAACAAATTTGACACATATTTCTGTTCAATTTCAGGTTATAATGTTATAGTCTCTCTAACATTTTAACCACCCAGAAGACAACAGCAAATACTGACTATACATGTTTTCCACATCTGTATATACAGTTTTACCCAAACTGTAGAGTCACAGTTCTCTGTGTATGGAGTATACATGCAAATGTTTGCACCTCCTTTCATTCATATGCCGTTGAATAAGAAAGCACTACCTGCCTGTGGGATCATCCAGAAAGGGTAACTTGCAGGACTCCAACTATGTACATTCAGACTGTGCTGTACTTGTCAGAACACGGATTTCCCTCTCCCTGCAGTTATACAAAAAACACCTTTGCACAATAGCAAAAATCATAGCTGTCACAGAGTTCACCACTGTGAAACCATATCTTTCCCCAGCTACCTCACAGTGATCCCATCAAGCTTGCACTTGTGAAAGCTCCCACAGAACCAGATTCCTTCATTACATTAATATGATAATGATCCTCTTTCTACTTCATGCCTTATGACTGAAACATTTTTTATTGTTCACTCCTAGGCATTACAATAAATAATAGTGCAAGTGGCAGCAATAACAACTTACTAAGATATATCTTAAATGAGGCTACCATGAAGATACTTAGAAAGGTACATCATACTTTATTACGCCACTATCCCAGGTTGTATCACTTGGTACAAAAGAGTGATATACCCATCTGAGTTGTGGCAATGAATGGTGGAGTACTGAACACTGTTATTAGCTTTATACAGCTGCACACTGTGTCTTTGAATATCTCAACCCATTTTAATTTACCTCTTCACAAACACTCTTCCCATTATCAGTACTTTAGAACTCTGGAACTAGATTTAGATTCCTGTGTTCCTTCAACTTTACAACAAAAAATAAACAGTCTTCAAATGAAGGAGAAAGTTTCTCAGACATTTGCTATATGCAAGCTGCACTTTTCTCATTGCAAGACCATCTTCAGATATGTTTAATTTCTGCCCTACACGAGGCATAAAGGTGTAGGTGATTTGGAAGAAAGTACTGCCATCTTCCATTCCTAAGAAACAAAATGCTTCAGTCTGTACGATTACCATTCAGACTCCCTCCTTCCTAAGCTTTCTTGTCTACTACCTAAGCAAATCTTAGAATTACTTATGGAATACATGTTTTCTCACAACACCATGACTTCTGGAACAGACAGACAGAATGCCAGTTTTACCACTGTGTCCCATTAACTAATTAATGAAATAAAAAAATGGGCACTAACTTAGTCAACCTTCCTTGAACTGTTGTCTCAATAGTCTATGAACTTTCCCTTCAAATACTTCACAGAACAAACAAAATGACCCTGCCTTTGGTATAATGATGACCTTACCGACTTATTTATAAGGATTAAATGTGGTAGCCATGTCTCACGAGTTATTTATAAGGATTAAACTTAGTAACTATGTCTTGCAACTTATTTATAAGGATTAAACTTAGTAACCATGTCTCACGACTTATTTATAAGGACTAAACTTAGTAACTATATCTCACAACTTATTTCTAAGGATTAAACTTCATAACCATGTCTCATTGCTTATTTCTAAGTATTTTACTTAGTAACCATTTCTTACAACTTATTTCTAAAGATTAAACTTAGTAACTGTTCCTCACAATAATCCACAAATAACAACAAAAGGCACCAAACATTCACAATAACCAAGTCCAACGTACCCAAGAAAGTTGAAGCCAGTCAACAGATCCACTTAATGCAGTTTTAATATGACACACATACATGAACGCATGAAAAATTTAAAAACAACAGCGTTTTCGTTTCTATCAAGTAGACTTCATCAGATGTGGACAGACATATACAATAGTGATTTTATACCCTCCTAAAACAGTCTGTGAAGGACAGAGTTTTTCTCACTATTGTATATGTCTGTCCACATTTGATGGAGTCTACTTCATAGAAACGAAAACGCTGTTGTTTTTAAATTTTTATGCATTCATGTATATGTGTCTTATATTAAATTGTATTAAGTGGATCCGTTGGCATGCTTCATCTTTTTTGGGTACCTTGAACTTGGTTTTATTAACTACTCCTCACAACTTATTTATAAGGATTAAATTTACTAACTATGTCTCAAAACTTATTTATAAGGATTAAACTTAGTAGCTACGTCTCACAATTTATTTCTAAGGATTAAATTTAGTAACGGGCTCACAACTTATTTATAAGAATTTAACTTACTAACAATTTCTCACTTCTCACCTCGTGTAGGCTGAAATCTGAACAAGGAGAATGACATCCCTATCCTGTCATGTCCTGGCTTGTCTATGCAGATAAAATCCCAATTTCGCTCTTTCTTATGCTGCAGCTGCATACAAAGTCTTCTACAAGAATGACTACAGCATTCACTGGAGTTTATGAATGGTCATCTCACCATCAACCTAGTAAGGGCTCTTGCTACGACGTATATAAGACTCAAGAAATACTGAAATGCAACCCCTGCTTATAGCAATTATTCTTTCAACAAATCTCTTATATTACATTTTATATATCAAGCAATCTTGTTTTTTATTTAGCTCATAATCTCAAATGAACCATAACAAAATAAAAAAATCTCAGCTGAAATCTTGCTACAAGCTCAGCAGATCAGCTCATTTCTGTTATTGTCAAAGGCGTGCTCCTTGTACAGCTAGAATATTCATTCTCACTTATTTCTTCTCTATCCATGTATATGCATTACTTTCTGCAAGTACTCTTCAGTGAATCAGACATTTACTTTCTGCTGCTTCTGCAAGTGAAGACCACTGTATTCCCATGTTCTAGGCTTCTGAAAAAAATTAAGCAGTCTCAAACTATGCCCGTGGAGTCACTGGGCTACATCTGCCTTTGTGATCTTTACAGTAATACTAAGCTGTCTCAGTTACTCTTCCCCCACTCATTTCTTGCATTCATATAACAGAGGACCATTATAACTGCAGGTCAGTCCAAAATTCGGCTTGCAGAATACATCCTCACACCAGCCTCAAATGGGATGCAATAGCCTTTTGTGTTCTTGGCTCAGATATCTGGAATGATTTCTCTGCAGATGGCAGATGGGTGAAAGCATTTAGGTACACATGGAAAAGAACGTAATGTGCAAGGCTGTGTGCACATGCATAAAATGAGGGTCCATCTCATGTTTTTTCATGGGACCATAGCCACAATTACCACCATCTATTATTGTTCTTTAGCAGCCTAAAACTATCTGGAAACTCAGGCAGGAAAGTGAAATGTTATAATTATGTGTATGAGTACTTGTGCCTTATGGAATATGTGTGTGTATTTATATATATATATATATATATATATATATATATATATGTCAAAGCTGTATATGTGCATAATATGATATGCTTAAATGAATCCCTCTAAAGTGAAAGAAGATTTCAGAGAAACTGTCTTATAATCATTTGCTTAATGAGCAGAAATCTTGCAAGCATGGATAAGGGGAAGAACTCTTACTATATAGTACAAACTGCTTTTCTTTCATCCTATTTGTACAGTCTCAAACGTATAACATATAAATAGTACCTCTTCTGGTGGTTTTAGTTATTTTTGTATGTGGGATAAGTGTGATCTGTCAAGTAGCTGTTTCAGCATGTATGGTCATATGGAGCAGATGGTTTATCAGGGCTCTTGAGTTTTTCGTTGTTTGGTAGATGGGGGTGCAATTTATTGCTGGTACTTGTATATCTGAGTATTAGCTATAAAAAAGAAGTCATGTACTCACCATAGCATTCCATGTTTGTTGTCAGTCTCACCTTAATTCTTACTGGTTGGGTTTGGAACCGATTCCTGGTTCCGACTCAGCCGTATACTAAATCTCGAGGTCTTCTATTGGCTCGAGGCTGAATCCTTATCCCATCATGCCCTAGTGAGGCTCCCCAGATCTTGTTTGCTGATAATTTCAGTTACCTAAGATACTATTACGATATTTTATGAAGACAAAGAAGGTCAGAGAGAACACTTGCCCAATGAAAGAACCTCTTGGTCCTCCAAGAGCCTTTGACTAGGGGAAGGAAGTTGGGATATAAGAATTAAGACGTGATGGAAAACAGACATGAAACATTATGGTGAGTACATAACTTCTTTGTTATGTTGTCCTGTCTCGCCTTCATTCCTACTGGTTGGGACAGCGTTCTAGCACCATATTTCCTGCGTGGCTCACAGGAGTATAATCTTCAGGACAATGGACCCACAGGAAGCCCTGTCCCTGGAGGCCAAATCTACTTTGTAATGAGTGATAAAGGTATGAGGCCTTGCCCAAGTCGCTGCAGCACAAATGCTATCAAATGGCAGTCAAGCTTGAAAGGCAGAAGAGGTTGCCATGGCTCTCATAGAATGACATTTAACTATAAAGGGGAGAACTTTGTCATTAGAATTATATATATAAAAGTAATACAATCTGAGAGTCATTTTGAAAGTGTGACCTTAGAAATAGGGGCACCTTTCTTTGTTTCTGAAAATGAAACAAATAGCTGATCAGATTTCCTGAAGTCATTTGTCCAGTGTAAGTAGAAAAGTAATTGTCTATGTACATCCAGTTGGTGAGACATATTCTGCCTTGTTGCCATGGTTAGGAAAGAAAGCTGGTGGCTCTATGGATTGATTTAAGTTAGACTCTCTGTCTTTGTGGATAAGTATATATGGTGGTTTGATTGATAATGCTTGCAGCTCTGAAACTCTTCTAGCAGAAGCAAGGGCAATCAACATACTTGTTTTTCATGTTAAAAATTTTAGATCACATGATGACACAGGTTCAAAGAGCAGAAAGATCAAACAGGACAGAATAAAGTTTAGGTCCCATGGTGGTAGAGGGGGTTTTATGGGTGGTCTTAACAAGTTAGTGCCATTCAGGAAGGCTTTGCATAGGCTGTGGGACATCAGATTTGGGGCCAAATAACTTATATGGAAATTAGATATTGCAGCTAACTTCACACAAATGGTAGCTGCAGCTGCACATTCATTAAACAGTTTTGCCAGAAATTCAAGAATAGAAGTTATAGGAGCAGAAAAGCAGTCAGTGTGCTTGCTTAATGCTCAGGAAGAAAATCTTTTCCATTTACTCATATATAACTTTCTTTTTGAGGCCTTATGAGAAGAGATCAAGATATGTTTCACTGAAGGAGGAAGATTAGGAAGCCTGACAGTATTTGGAAATGGAGCAGCCAAGCTGTCAATTTAAGAGTTTGAAGAGAAGGGTGGACCATTCCAGACGTATGAGTCAGAAGGTATAGAACTGGGTCCAGAACCCACAGCTCCTCCTGAAGATGAGGCCAAAGGAAGGGGAACCAAATCTGATGAGGACAGTATGGGGCAATGAGAATCAGCCTGCTTCCCAATGAGCCAGCTTTCTGAAGAACCATGGGTATCAGAGGAAAGGGAGGGAAGGCATAAAGGAGACCCAAGGGCCAATCATGTACAAGTGCATCCCTTGGTGACTCCCCCAGAGGGGGGATCAAAGAAAAATAGCTGCTGCTTTTGGCATTCATGAATGTGGCAAAAAGGTCACAGCAAAGATGGTCCCCATTTAGGGAAGATCGTCTTCACTACTACTTGTTTTGGGGACCACTGGTGAGGCATGAGAATTGCTCTGCTGAGTTTGTCTGCTATCACGGTGGATTTCCCCAGGATGTGCATTGCTGCCAGAAAGCATTGGGAGGAGATCACCCACTGCCATACTCTGAGGGCCTCTTGACAACAGGGCTAAGATCTGATCCCTCCTTGTTTGTTTATGTACAAGACCATGGACATGTTGTCTGTCTGTATTGCAATTGTTCCCAGCAGGAGAGAGTCCTGGAGTGCCTGCAACATCAAAAGCACTGCTCTAATCTCTAGGATATTGATGTGCAAATGGGCCTCGTGATCCTGCCAAGTGCCTTAAACTGCCTTTCCAAGATAATACCCCCCATCCTATCTGGGAGGCATCTCTGGTCACAGTGGCCACAAGCTGTGGGGAAAGAAGGTTTTTACTTTATGTCACATGATTGGAGTGAAGCCACCAGTGAAGATCCTTCTTGCAGGTCTGTGTTAACAGAATTTGGTGAGACATGGGTAGTTCCTGCAAAGACCACAGAGTGAATAGCAGCCACTGCAGAATTCTCATGTGCATGTGTGCTAGTGGAACTAAACTTACTGCTGTTGCCATGGTTCCCAAGACTTTGAAAACTGTTCTCGCCTGTAGTCTTGTTTTGGAGAGAAGGTTGGATATTTGCTGCCTCAGAACTAAAACTCTTTCTGCAGTAAGTTTGCCATCATGTTCATTGTGTCTAGATCTGCTCATATAAACAAGATATGTTGTGATGGCAACAAGGCAGATATTTTGTAATTTACTGTGATTCCCAGGTGACAACAGAGAGATAAAGTGGTGTCTTTTGCTACTAGTACTAGATGCTTGGTGGTGGTAGTTAGTAGCAAGTCATCTAGACACAGAAACACTTGAATCCAAGACATCTCAGGTGAACCGTAACTACTGCCATACACTTGGTGAACACTCTGGGGGCTATAGTGAGACCAAAGGGCAGAGCTTGAAACTGGTAATGACTGGTTCCCAGCCAGAAGCGCAGACAACTCCTGGATGGCCTGTCGATCTTTATGTAATAGTACATATCCTGGAAGTATATACAGCACATCCAACTGTCTCTTCCCAGAAAGGGCAGAATTGACTGCAGTGTTACCATCTGAAACGTGGTCATTTTTACTGATTAGTTTAATCTGCTGAGATCCAAAATGGGGCTCCAGTCCTGTTCTTTTTGGCACTAAAATGAATTTTGACTAAGTTCTGGATCCTATTTGGTCTGTAGGGACTCTTTGGACGACTCTCTTGTCTAGCAATTTTTGAATTTATAGAGTTGCTTGATCTCTTTGACTGGGTAGAATGTCTGGGTATTTTTTTGTTTAGGACAGGAATAAAAGAGGGTATAGAGTAGCCTCTGGATATGATAATTTGTACCCACTTGTCTTTTGTTATATCTAGCCAGGCTTCTAGGTACAAAGGTATGCGACCCCCGATTGCCTTCAGAGATGGACAGATGAGCCCCCCTTCAGGAGCGCTGAAAGTGCCTACCACGGAAAGAATCCCTGTTGCCCTGATTTTGTGGACGTCCTCTGCCACGTGGGTGGTGACTTCCATTAGTACTTCCCCCTCTGCCCCTGGGGGAAGAGTCACCACATGTGTCCTGCAAAACTCTCTGGGATTTTCGGAACCACATCTTTCCTCCCTTTTGTCCTTTTGGATAAGGTCTAGAAAGTGTGGAAAAACATACTCCTATGGCAGAGAGAGAGGTTTCCCTTCTTGTTCACACCTGGTTAGTATGTCCTTAACATTTAGCCCAAACAAAGATGAGCCATTGAAAGGGGCATTAGTAAAGGAAGATTTAAAGGGTTCCGCAAAGTCACACAAGCACATCCAGGAATGTCTCCTTAGGGAAATTCCTGAACCTGCCGTTCTGCTCGATCCATCTGCTGCATAAGATATGAGCCTCATGGAGGAGTTGACCACAGAGTTTAAGGTGGAGAGCTGAGAGGAAACCTCATACTGCTGCAGCTACTGTATCTTGGAAATTATCTCCTAGCTCCTTCAAGAGATCTCTTTGTAGATTTGTAAAATGTGCCAAATAATTCAGTGATCTGAGTACAAAAGTCACTGAAAAAAACATGCACTTCCCATATCTGTCCATCGTATGAGACTCCTTGTTCGGTGGATGGACAGACGAGAATGTTTCAGAAAGTTCCTTTTTGGTGGCTGCTGCCACCACCATAGCATCTACAAGGACACCCTTAGTCAGGAATTCACTATCAGAAGGGGCTGTGATGAACTTATTTAGCCTCTGAGGGACAGCTTCCACTTTGTCTGGAGTCTCCTATGCTTTTCAACTAACTAGATCCATAAATTTGTCGAAAGACAGAGGCAGCTTAGTGGCTGAAGGATGAGACCCAAAGGCCTTCAGGTAAACATATTCCTCATCAGAAGGGTTGATGGGCTTCCAGATGCCTTTCTGCTTAAAGGACCACTACGGGCAAATGATGAAAAAAACATATATTTTTTTTATTTTGCCATGATTTACTACACCTCCCAAAGCTGACTGAAGCAAAATAAGTACTCATTCCTAATTTTATTTTGTTTTTACTCTTGTCTGCCCTCATGGGGGCAGACGTCGTGATTCCTTTGGAAAGCTAAATCTGTCCCATAATGCACAGACTGTGAAAACAAATAGCCCTACCATTTGTTGTCAGACTAGACTTCCATTCACTTAGAATGGAACAACTGAAAAAAGCTGCCAAGTTTGAGAGTCTGCAGCTCATGTGTCATTGACTGGTATGCGCTGAGTTTTACAAATGTTGTTCCTACTGATGTACTACACATTCTCTGAAAGAAACTTGCAAAAGTGTCAACAAATTACTGAGATAAAAAAGAAGTTTCACAAGGAGCAGTTTTGCAAGTTTCAGTTCCTGGCCAGGATACTCCTCCCATCTCCCCTCCTTCAGTGGGCTACAGTCTCACATTTCCAGCTTGGCTAGATTCAACAATTTAGTCAGCTTTGCATGACAATAGACATCAAAAAATAGCCTGGTGTGACACTAAATCTGTTCCCTTATATGTCTCTTCACTTCTGAATAGCATTTCCCAGGAATAAAAAAAAAAAAACAAACACATCAGTCCAGAGTTTAGACCAGTCTATCCATTTTTTTAAAATGTGCACAGTAAAATATTCAACTTGTAATGCATTTTGGCTGCAGACATGGTTATCTTTACATAGTTATTCTCTTATAGTATAACCTGAACTTATGGTATTTAATGATATATTTTACAACAGTTCTCAGTTTCTTAACAATGACCTCCCAAGCCTCTGATGTGACCTAGTACTTTTTCTTACCATTGCTTTATGTAGTTTGTCTTAGTTGTATCCTTGTAGCATGTTTCTCATCCTCTCAGCAACAGACTCCTGGAGAAAATTTCCAAAGCAGATACTTGTATTGAAAGAGTACTAGCAGATGTAGCAGTGATACCACACTCCAAAACAGTGCACTCAAACATAGTACTGACAAACACAGTGGAATCTACATGTCTGACTCAAGCAGTGATGAAATTGCAGCACAATTTTACTCTTAATCTCTCCATTTCATAATGCATAACATTCGCACCACACTTACAGAGGCAGACCTCCACCTTCCACAAACACAGCTACCCACACCCACACAACTGCTACGGTCCAGTTTCTCCCTACAGTTATTGCAAGCCAAGAATAACACTTTCTAATAAGTATACCTACCAGACAAGTCTGCATAGCACACTTGGTCTACCTGCATCATCGCAGCTCCACCCCCCCCCCCCCCCCCACCAGCAACTGCAACATTGCCAGATAAAACTACTGCTATGGTCCGGTTTCTCCCTACAATTATTGCAAGCCAAGAATAACACTTTTTAATAAGGATACCTACCAGACAAGTCTGCATAGCACATGTAGTCAACCTGCATCATTGCAGCTTGGGCCCCCCCCCCCCAGCAACTGCAACATTGCCAGGTAAAACCACTGCTATGGTCCGGTTTCTCCCTATAGTTATTGCAAACCAAGAATAACACTTTAATAAGGATACCTACCAGACAAGTCTGCATAGGTGACTGGATATTTACAGTTCTTGTTATTAGCAGATGTGGTCCTTAACAGTTATGCTTTAAACATTGTGACATTGTTATTTACATTTCCTTTTATAGCACATTTGTTACTTTTACTAGTTATTTTTTAAACATTGTTTTGGCCAGCATGCACACTTGCAAGGGCTCCCCCCCCCCAGGCAACTATAGCTTTGTCTATTGCCACTGGGTGGCATAGCTTAACAATATACTTGCTGTATCTTGTCCCAAATAGATCTGCCTCCACATTGAATACTTGTAAAGTAAGGCAAGTACCATTTACTTGGTGTATTTTGTCCCCCAGACAGATTTACCTTCCTTTTGTATTACTTGCACACAAAGGCCATAAAGTAGTGTTTCTGCAACTAACTGCTTACACTCCTAATTTCCTCCTCCTACCTCATCCTTGCTTACACTTACATTACAGCTCCAAGGCTTTCACTTCTTATGCTGATTGCTTTTCTTTGCAGTCTTCTGTGAGGGGGTGGCCAGATCTCTACCTGCTTTTTCTGGTTATACCTTCTTCCATGTTGTATCTCCCTCCTCCCCCATGCACATTAACTAGTCTATATTAGTGGGTCTCCTTGAGTGGCACCATTTTGAAAGTTATCTTTTGGCCTGCTTGTGGTGAGGAAGCTTCTCCAGACCCTTTTCAATGTGACTACATCAGTATAAGTAAATTAAGCTAGTACAATACAGTCAAACAGACACATTTGGTATAAACAGAAACAAGTGGAAAGATACATTTGGTGTACAAAGAAAAGAAATAATTAAGCCTTTTTTTTTTTTTTGCTGACATCATGCAGAGCCACCAATAAGGACTTTTGATGCATTCTGTATAATGAACAGTTGCACAATGTTCGGTGCTTCGATGGTAATCTTGGAATCCATTTTAGAAATTATACTGACATTAGCAGTCTTAAAGAATATCACGTGAAATTATATACACAATTGGTTTGCTAACTCCCCAGCACTTTTCCATCTCCAATAATTGTTAAAAATGTTCTTGCCATGGTATACAGAATAATGCAGATTTGAAACTGCCAAGTCTGATGTCTGTGAAGCTATATTCCTTTCCCTTGACATAAGGCAATACTGTTACTGCCCTTGCAATGGTAGCACACTTGGGAAAAAAATTCTCCCACTGCTGGTGTTTCATATCACACCTTTCTATGTCTAGTAGATGGATCCCCATAAAACAGAAGCACCTCCCAGCCCTAGAAGCTGTCAGTCTAATTTCCTACACACGGCTCCATGTGTAGACAACCAAAATGTTTCATTATCTTTAAGTATAGTTTGTGGAAAATGTATTGATTTTTTTTTATTTAATAAAAAATAAAATTGTGCTTACTGCTAATATCAATCCTAGCACTGTTACAGACTCTGTAAAGTAACACATTGCTAGGTTTAGATGTCAAGCTTATGACCTACTGGCCTCAAAGAAGTTTCACTACAGACAGAAAAGCAAAAAATAGAGTTCTTGTCCTTTCTTGCTTGTAACAGTCCTGTATGCTCTGAATATGCTTTGAAAGCATTCCTGCTCAGAAGATGACCACACTTTACGAATAATAATTGCTGCATGTGAAGCTACAGCTCAACATGTGCAATAATACAAAATGGAGTCTTTAACAAATGCACTTTCTCATCCATACAAAATCCCCATTTTCTTGTACATTATCTGTCAATCACTTATTTGTCCCTGTCTTGTTCTGGATAAGATGTAGTCATCCTCTTATCCGAACAAGCTGCACTATAGCTTAGAAACACTAGAGATTTCTATTTACTCTTATATGTCTTCCCTAACCCCACCACAGCAAGCCACTGCCTGTTTCCAGTAGAGAAGCATTTAATAATGACTGAAGCATTTGTACTCGTGTGAAGATGGCATGACTTCTTAGCTTTATAATCATGCAATTTTTAAAAAAACTGTCATAGTAGCCTAGTCTAGTTATCCTTTTACCTTTGTTAGACTACCTCGAAAATTCATATAAACAGCTAACTGTCACATGCTGAATTTCAGAAGATATGTCAGAATCGCCAGTGCATGCTTTGAACAGTAATGTTACACTGCTTTACAATATAATTTATCCCTTGGTCTTTTTGCTTATAACTCTATTATTAAGTGGACTGTATTTAGTTTTGACTTATGTGGGACCCTACTGTGTTGTATGTTTTATACAGAGATTCTAGGAAAAAAGGGAACTTGAACCCGTCCATCTCATTTCATTAATAACTAAATAAATCCCTTTAAAGGTCCTCTTTTATTTTCCATCTTTATTAACGACCTGCATCTTGCCACCCCCCCCTAACTACCTGTATTCAGTACGCCGATGACACCACCATCATTTGCTCTGCCACAAACCAAGCTGACCTCAACTACCTTACCCAAAAGACATTTACCACTATTGAGTAATGGTTCTCCAATCACTGTCTTCTCTTAAACCCTAAGAAAACTAAACTTCTCCTCTTTTTACCCACACACCTGTCTCCCTCTATTAATTTCACAATTACTTCTAACAATGGCACCCTTATCTCTCCTGACCAAACAACCAAACTTTTGGGTATCACTATCGACAACCTACTTAAATTTGATTTTCATATCAACTCTATCATAAAAGCAACTAATAGAAAACTAGGTTCCCTCTACAGAATCAAAACTTTCCTAACTCCTGAAGCAAGAACTACCATAGCTAGAACACATCTTTTCTCTACACTACTATATGCTTCCCCCATATATACTAATCTCTCTAAACATAACATCAATAAGCTTACGGCAGCCTACAACAACATTGCCAGATTTGCCACTGCCTCTCCATATAAAACACATCACTGTCTGAACCTCTTTAACCTAGGATGGCTGGAGTTACCCCACCTAATTCAGTACTATCAGCTTACAATTGCCCATAAAGCCCTTTACCACCCTGAAAATATACCAATGCTCTCCACCCTTATAAAACCCTACAACAACTTAAAAACCCTACGCTCTTCTAATAAAATACTGATTCAAACTTCTCTATCAAAGAACACGGCAGGTGACTCTATATTTTCCAACTCAGTTTGTAAAATTTGGAATCAACTTCCTCCAGACCTTACAGCCCAGACTTTCATCACACTATTTAAAACTAAATTGAAACACTTTCTAACTAATCACTGGCTTTGCTCTTGCAATAACCCTACCTGATCTATTACCTCCTACCTTCTCCTGTATCCTTTACACTTTCTCCCAAATCATTTTCTTCAATTTATTTTTCATTTCTACTTGAGAAATGACTCTCTCAACTATAAACTATACTTTTCTAGTAACACTATTATTAACTTTTAAACAACTTAATTACTTCTGTCACTTATTTTCCACACCTGTACTTAAGTAACTTCCTTGTCTCTCTATCGCCCTTTTTTTGAACTTCCTGAAATTGTTGCTGAAATGCCTTGCTTAGTTGTGATTTTTTTATGCTTTCTGTATTTTGTATGTACTGTTTGTTACAATGTAGTAGATAGCGGAGCTTTTCTCCTCGGGCCTCCACTGAAAATGGACATGTATCCAGTTGGACTAGCCCGGTTAACAAATGTAAAATAAAATAAAATAAATAAATAAAAACACAGTTAACTGTTATGGAAAACCTATTCAGTCCAGTAAGCACAAAGAAATCTGCAGTTAAAACTAGGACTAGAAGAAAACGTTTTAAGTATTACAGAAGCACATCAGATAAACAGTATAACTTACGTGTTAGAAGGTCCTGGGAATATCTTGGTGAGGGCAAAATTCACATGACTGACCACTTGATCCAGGTCCTCTAAGGAATGAATCCTAATAGAATATGTTGATTTTTCAGTCTCTATGACAAGCTGCAATAAAAAAATAAAAACAATACATACATTTGCATGATTTCATGTGATTGAATAACGTCAAGTTTATTACTGCAGTGTCCCTCATAAAAAAAAAAAAAGCTACAATAACTGTCAGCAAACATGTTTACATACATTCATAAGTTCTCAATGACTTGAAAAATTATTTTACTCTTATGACTTTGCTTTCACAGACCACAGCAATACTATAGTACAGAAAAGCATGTATTAACAGGAAGAGAATGAGAAGTAATATTATAAGGTATACACGAAATAAGTTGCTAGCTGTGTAAATGGAGCGTGAAACCAACATCATAAGATAAATAATCCACTCAAAATGACCAACGTTCCAACCATAGGCAGAAAGTAATAACTGATTCCAGTAGTAGGTTCAAAAACAGCTTTATTCTCTTCATAACAGCAAAATTCTAAAGGTTAGCGCTTTTGTGGTTGTATCACACCACTTCATTAGACCATAAAAAGCTGTTAAAAACGTGAATTATATAGCATTTCATAAAATCAATCATCCTATCACAGCACTACACCAATTAACAGCTTAAAGAGACAAAAACATACCTAAATATATACTTATATACTATTACTAATATGTCTAACGTATGTAATGAAACTTGATAATAAATAGATGTTGCACTGCATATGTTCCCAATAAATATGCAAATATTTGTTAAAAACAAATCATATAAATGTAAAATACAAAATACATCTCTATGCATATAAGTATAAATAACTACAATATTAAATACAATCTCCTAGAGAAAAATAAATGAATTGTATTACATAGCAGACAGTTTATATGTACACCTTCATGTATACAGAATTTTTTTGTTATTCTTTTAAAAACCTTTTACTTTTTAAAGAAGACTTCTATTTTTTAAGAAGCCTTCTATATTTTAAAAAGACTTCTATTTTTTAAAATAGGTTTCAGGGGTATTCTATCATTCAATCCTTTGCCCCTATCTGCCCTCAATCTAATGATCCATCTGGTCTCTGAGGTTTCAGTATGGTTGATCAAGTCACCCCCTCTTTCATTTTCAAATACCTGTTCTAATACCTGAAACTTAAATACATGCGATGGATCAGTAAGGGAGACATGTTTTGCCAGGGCATTGGTAATAACACATTTCTTAATATTCAATAAGTGTTCACGTATGCGAGATCTCAGCTCCCTGTTAGTTTTTCAAGCATAAAAGGATGAGCATATCTCACAAACTGCCAAATATATCACATTCTTACTATTACAGTACACTTTTGTCTTAAAAGTGAACATCTTTTGCATGTCTGGATGAAAGAAAGTGTTATCTTGTGCTATAAACAAGCACTGGTTACACTTCTTACAAGGTATATTACCTACTACACCTTCCTGATGCCCCTTAAATTCATGTTGATTACACAGCATTCTTTTTAAAGATTTTTTATTCTTAAAGAGAAAGCTAGGTCTGTCCCCTACTAGTTCTCTGATAGCTGGATCCTGTGTTAAGCCTGGGCAATACTTCCTCACGCTGTCTGTTACAACTTCAACATTACTGGAATAGTTTGTGGGTACCCTCACTACCTGTCCCTTACTTCCTTTTTTATTATTATGGATATGCATTCTCTGTTTGGATGAAAAATATGGTTTTCCAACATCTTTTCTTTTGACTATACTCTCTTTCATTATGTTTTCTGTTTTACTGTCCTTATATCCTCTCTCAAATAACCTCATTCTTAGGTTATTGATTTCTTCATTAAATCTAACATCTCCTGCTTCCAACCTAGATGTTCTAAGGACTTGTCCTTTCATTATATTGTCAAAAATGTAACCAGGATGCATACTACTCCTATGGAGAAGAGTATTCTTATAAGTCTTTCCGATATATGATTGTTGAGAATTCCCCTTCTATGTTTTTAGATATATTTACATCTAGAAAGTTTATCTTCTCACTAGAGAATTGCATTTCAAATCTCAAAAATTGTGTACTAGCATCCAATTCACGATGGCACATTCTAAGTTCACTCTCATTCACTTTCCACAGCAGGAAAAGATCATCCACAAATCACCTATAAAAGACGATTTGATTCCATTTTCCTGATACAATCTGCTCTATCTCCCACATCGCCATAACCAAATTCGCGTGGCTATTGGCACTTGGCGTGCCAATAGCTACTCCTTCTTTTTGTAGGTACAGACAGTGATTAAATAACATCACATTATGCTTCAAAATCAAATCCATAAGTAAGCATATTAGATCTATTTTCCTGTGATCACATGTGCCATCAATAACCAGGTAGTCTCTTAACATTTCTATACCTATTATGTTTGGAATAGATGTGAATAAAGAGTAGATGTCCATGGTTACTAATATTAATGAACTCTTTTCCTCATTCGTGCTTTCTAAGAAGTCATATAAATCCTATAGAAATTGTTTTGTATCTCTTAGAATGCAGGGATTACTGTCCACCACTGGTCTGATAGTTTTTTCTGCAAAAATAGATAAAGGCTCTGTTAGACAATTCCTGCCTGACACTATTGGTTTGAGAGGAGGTTTATATGGATTCTTATGTATTTTTGGCAAGCCTTGTATTATCAGTGTCAAAGGTTTGTGTGCTGAGAAGTAATCATACAAATCTCTGTCTATCAGTCCTTCTAGCAAACAATCATATAACGCTGTTTCAGTACTGTTCACTATTCCTTTTAAGTCTGATTCCTTTATTGGTTGATATGTTCTCTCATCACTCAACATTTCCTGCATACTCTCTTTGTACAAGGATGTATTCATTATCACTATTGGGCCTCCCTTGCCTGCAGGTTTAATTGTTATATTATAATCTAACTGCAGCCCTCTCGAAGCCTGTTCCTCATTTCTAGATATGTTATTTCTCATTCTGTGCATATTGTCATTGCTATTCAATTTACCAAATACGTCATCTTCACATAATTTAACATACATATATACATTAGGATGTCCTATTGGCATAAATGTGCTCGTTTTTTTTAAAGACAGAAACATTGTCATTATTTACACCATTAAATAACAATTTCAGTTGTAAATTCCTAATAAACATTTTTAGATCTAAAATAGTATTTGTTACCTCTAGGGACTGTGTAGGAATAAACAATGGTGCCCAGTTCAATAACAACAGTTCTGCTGGCGACAGGCATTTACTGGAGATATTCCAAACTAATGTTCCAGTTTCTCTCTCCAAATGCGTTTGACTCTGGTTGGAGACTCCTGCGAGTAATTCCGCTTTGTTCTGCTGTTCGACTGACCCCTTTGCTTCATTATTAGACCCAGACGTATGGAAAGTGTCGAAAAAAACAAATCCTGCCCTGTCTGGTTCAGCGCCTGTTGATTAATAATTCCCTTCTATGTACTCAAATTTTGCACTTCCATAATTTCAGTATTTCTGCCCTTTTGTATCGTATCCTCTCTCTTCTGTTGCTCCTCTACCAAAAAAACACTCACTGGTGCTGCCGTTGCCTTCCATTTGGCACCAAGACGTTCACTTTCTTTGCTCCACTTTTTATCTCCTTGGTTTAACTGTTTAACTTCCATTTTGCTCTCTGAGTTGTTTAAGGTGGATCTGGGTAGTTCTATTTGTTCTGCCCGTACTTTGGGCCATACAAAGACATAACCCTCCTTAAAATCTACAGTGTCCCGTTCCAAAGTATGGAACTTCTGTCTTAAAAGTTTATTCTCATATGCTGTAATTGATTCCAGTAAAATGCCCATTCTCTCTTGCATTATTTGTGCCAGATAATTTTCATATATTTTGTTCTCTTGCTTCAGGATCTCTTCTATAATAACTTTCTCCTCTTTTTCTTCTGATTCAATTAATAAATGCATGTAGTTGAAACTGGTTTCCAAGTTAAGCTGCTGCCACTTGGAAAGTAGTTCAGGCTGTCTTTCACCTTGAGTGGGTATTTTTAATATTCTAAGCCCTCTCGTTATCACTTTATGTTTTAGACAGGCCTCTAAGCGATAACACTGAGCTTGTATTCTTTTCCATTTATATAAAACATCCTCTAATACATGCACCTCCCTCAGAAATTGTGTATATCAATGTCAGGTGTATCACGCCCTTTTTTAAAGTCAATACATGTTGGATTAAGTAGTGGATTAAATTTTTTCTTAGTTTGCTCCAACATTTTAGCAAACTTGACATAATTAACCATTCCTTGTGATTTGGGAACATTCCCTTCACATATTTCATTGCCATTCTGTATTGGTCTCTCTGTCTCTCCAATTGATCCTTTTCTCTCTGCCATTGTCACAGCCTGCCAACCACAAAAATTCACCTGTCTAGTATACACAAAATAAGTTGCTAGATGTGTAAATGGAGCGTGAAGCCAACACCATAAGATAAATAATCCACTCAAAACGACCAACGCTCCAACCATAGGCAGAAGGTAATAACTGATTCCAGTATTAGGTTCAAAAACAGCTTTATTCTCTTCAAAACAGCAAAATTCTAAAGGTTAGCGCTTTCGTGGTTGTATCACACCACTTCATTAGACCATAAAAAGCTGCTAAAAACACGAATTAATATAGCATTTCATAAAATCAGTCATCCTATCACTGCACTACACCAATTAACAGCTTAAAGAGACAAAAACATACATAAATATATACTTATATACTATTACTAATATGTCTAACATATGTAATGAAACTTTATAATAAATAGATGTTGCTCTGCATATGTTCCCAATAAATGTGCAAATATTTGCTAAAAACAAATCATATAACTGTAAAATACAAAATACATCTCTATGCCTTCTTTTTAAAAAAATAGAAGGCTTCTTTAAAAATAGAAGTCTTCTTTAAAAAGTAGAAGTTTTTTTTAAAAAGTAGAAGGTTTTTACAAGAATAACAAAAAATGTCTATATACATGAAGGTGTACATATAAACTGTGTGTTATGTAATACAATTCATTTATTTTTCTCTAGGGGATTGTATTTATTTATACTTATATGCATAGAGATGTATTTTGTATTTTACATTTATATGATTTGTTTTTAAAAAAATCTAGCTATGGTTGGAACGTTGGTCGTTTTGAGTGGATTATTTATAATATTATAAGGTATTGTGCATCTAAATTCCCAATGTGTAACACTGATAATGTTGACAATCAGACAGCGCTGTAAACTATTTTTTATAACCTTAACCATGCTGTAAGTTTTAAATGTTGCCGTTTTATTGCAGAAGTCGGAGCAGTCAGACTGTTTCTGACAATGCGCTTAAAAGCTACTTTTATCACTGCTGAATCAGAAAAAATCTAAATTTGTAGTAAGATAAATATACAGCTGGCAATATAAAATTATGAAAAATACATAGAATTACCTCTATTTTTTATTAGAGAAATGGAAACAAACATTTACAGGAACAAAATGCAGAATCTATTTGTCATTAAGTAAATTGCCAGTGTTAGCATTTTCTTTATTTCCCATGACAGTATAAGGTAAAGATGCATTTCTTCTCCAGAAAACCTTTCAAAATTTGAAATCTGAAAGATATATATATATATATATATATATATATATATATATATATATATATATGTGTATGTGTGTGTGTGTGTGTGTGTGTAAAGGAAAAAAATCATAACATTGCCTTTGAACTTTTTTTTGTTAAATCCGTAAAAACAAGTAGTCTTTGTCCAGAGACTGAAACCCATCCGCCATACTAAAGAGGCTCTTTACTTTTAGTGTTTATCTACCCAATAGATTATGGTTTGTGAACTGTCAAAACCTGAGCAACGAGCAGCTGATATCAGGCCACTGTCCATCTATTTAGCTATATGTAAATGAGGACATTACTTTGCTTCCTACAAGTCAAAATCAATAGGAGTGAAGTACAGGCTATAGGCAAGCTAAAGCCAGTGAAGCATCCCAAGAACTGTTGTATTAGACATAGGCTCATATGTTCATAGATGTGTACTAGGCTAATGGCCCTGGAGCCTTTACAAGCCTAGCCCATTGAATTACCCTGGCATCGTGCCACCCGACCTTAGTTCCCTGTGCCCCTGTTGAGTAGAACCACTGGAGTGATCCCTCGGAGTGTATTTTCTTAATGCTTTATGGTTATCCTTTGCTTGAAAGGCTACTTTAGTCTCATATTTAACTACTGAAGACGTGAGTTTCCTGATTTGCCTGCTGAGCATAATGAGAGATTTTTTAGACAGTTTACTTTTATACAGGAATTTCTGCCTTCTTTTGTACAGTTTTTTTATGCCAAGGGTCCTGTTGAATCGCCCATCAGTAGTGTGTGGAGCTGAATGTTAAGTAATTCTAGTAAATTTAGGTATGCAGAGTGTTTTTCATGCTTTCCAGTTAGGGACTTGTAGTTATTTGTCGACATCTTTTAAAAAGGGTCTGTTGTAGTATACCACAAACTGTAAGAAGACAACAATATGGCACTTTTACCCAGAAATATTTAAACCTGCAGACCAGCTTACTCACAAAATCATTCTGGGCTAATGTCTAAACTAGAAGTAATGCCATATTATTTTTTCCCTGCCTGCAGTACTGCATACCATGCAACACTTAACACAGAAGTAATTATATTTACCGGAGTTGTCATTCAGCCCTCCATTCTCATATTATCATACTGCCTGGCCCTCAAGGGGTCATATGACTCTGTAATACACCTGTAGGGCAAAGCATCTTCTCTGAAAGGGAGTGTGGCACATCACCAAAGCATTTTCAATAAATAATTTGTCAAAAGTAACCGACAAAAGTTAGTTTGCCACACTTGACAAATTTGCTTAAACAAAAATAAAGCTGATTTTTTTTTTTTTGTAGAAGGGAATGTTCCATACACATCCCTAAGTGAGATAATGGCACACTCTCTTTCAGAGAAGACATCCTCTCTTTTTAATGTCATCAAACGGTTTGGGTTTCTGTTACCATGACATCAATGGACCCCATTTCTGAGGCAGGGTATGATTAGAGTTCAAAAAATTAGTATTGCTTCAGTCTCTGACATTTGCCAAGGGTGTTTCACCAGGAGATGGCTGGTTTGTGGAGTCATGTGACTGGCAGCTCAAGCCTTCCCGTTATTAGAGGATCAACCAGCCCACAACATCAGCACCATAGAATAATGAATTACTGAAGTAGCTACACTGAAGGATTAGTGTGGCCTATGTACTGAGAGACACAAAGTTATAACATGCAAGCAGAAACAAGAGCAATGTGAGATAAACACACTCAGTTCCAACAGCAGGAGCAACAGGGCTACATTTAGCTCCATGTGAACAGCAGAATGGGGTAATTCTGGCTTCATTCTGGGTGCTGAGAAGAACACTCTTGCAACATGTTTGAAAAAGGATTACTGATATGATACTCATTACAAAGGATATCAGGCAAGACAGGTTCACACCAGTGGGTAGGCCTCCAACACTCAAGTCCCTCACAGAGGCTGAATAGTTTTTTTCTACAAAGAACATAGAGATCGGCTCCTCATATTTGGGGGCACACTTAGATGTGAAAGCTGGGCTGCCACTAAACACCCATATGTTAGTTGATGACAAGCCAGGATGAAGATATAATAGGCAAGTAATATCTACTTTTGTATATTTAGTACACTCCACTATATTTGAAGGAAAGTCTTGACCAAGGCCCACTTGCATATCCTTGTGGACACCTCTGATCTGCAACTTTAACAATCTGCATAACTTGGTATGTATGTCAGTTTATGTTATAGTTTAACTTGGTATGTATTTATGCTATGCTTTAATGAGTTTACTACGTATGCAAAGGAGGTTATAATATGGTCAGACTATGTTGTCAGGTATATTCCTACTTTCATAGGTAGCATTGGTGGAAGGTCCAAAACAACAGAACAGCATAGGGCTGAAGTCATCAGGACACCCATGGCTAACAATGATGGCAACATACAAGTGGCATAGTCTGATGATACAGTGGCACTGTCTGTAACACTACAGGGGGAGAGGTCACTTATACTCACCATAACAGAGCCCCTGTAGAGGTACAGGCTGAGTATATAGCCTTACCAGGGCATAATTGATGCCATCTACCTAACATTTTCTCACTGGCTGCAATTTTGTCACTAGTGCATACAGCAACAGACACAAACACTGTTTCTGAGACATGCCCACCATTGGGAAAAGAAGTCAGGTGGGGGTTAGGCACTGTCTCGAGTCTAACACCATCACTCAAATGGGCTTGGCACTTGTCATTAACCAGAAGTTCAGCAGTTACCCACAACACTGGGCGATACTGTGTGTACTTAGTGAATTCTGCATGACATGAAGCATAGGAAGAGCAAACAGATAATGTTGCTGAGATGTATCTGGTAGCAAATGTTCCTTCCATCACTGCCCCAATGAGATACATTGCAACTACCCTCCAAACTGCCTTGGGAAGTAACTACTTCAATGCCTGTAGGAGTGTAAGGATGTGGGGAGGATCGACACATACTATTCCAAGTCATATCGCTGAGACCATTGGGTAGAGCCTCACTGTCATCTGTGGACATGCAGTCTGCCATGCCCACTTGTAGGCATCATCCAAGTCATAGCTGACAGATTTCCTCCAATTCAAAACCTGAGATGCCTCATTAGGTTGCACATACCCCCCATAGTTCTATCCCTCCATGTCATGTACTGCATCAAGCACAGACTCCACAAGCCAACACACTGGATGAAACTAACAGCTATATTGTAACAGCTTGACTTGACCAGTGATGGATGTAATCATTGACTCCCATAAATCTCGCAGAGTATATGACTGCATAACCCCCATCTCATAGTATTGCATCCTGCAGTCACATTTCACTGTCCCCCAACCACTCCAATGACTGCATTCCCTATTATTATGTTGCAGTGACCTGTCCTCCCAAGCACCTCCAGAAGTGAGAATGACTGCTGCCTACCCATCCCCTAACTTGTGTGGGTATGGTGATGTATGTTTGCAAAATGCACTGCAGTATATAACTTGGGTATGATAACCGTATGCATCATTCTATTCTGTGTTGTCTGTGCTGTGGCCCATCATTGTGGACCAGACATAAACTTGTTGTCAGTGCTGCAATGTACTGTACTCCCCTCTTCTCAGCTTTGGTACTATAGCTGTGTCCTCTCACCTGACTGACCTCCATGTCCTGATGGTAAAACTGGAGTTGAAGGTTTTGCCAAGCTGTTAACCTGTTGATCCAGCTGTGTGTGCAGTGTCCTGTTTTACAGTATTGCTCACACAACAGAAATCTTTCTGCAGATTTCAGGACTATACTGCAGTGTGCCCTCCTCCTTTTAGGAGGCTGAAGACCTGCTCCACTATACTGTGCGATGGGCATTAACAGCATTATAGACTACTTCATCTGTGGTTTAAAGGGTGTAGATGGGATCATAAATCAGGACTCAAGGGCATATCTGACAGTGCCCTCAATGCAGTTCAAACAACATATTATATGTGTGCTTACATGATACCTTTGTATATAAGGACTGTCTACCTAGCCTGTATGTGCCCCTACCAAATGGATGACCCTGTGGAAGATACTCTTGCAGGAAGCCACTGGTATAGATAAAATGTGTGTTGTGTGAGAATCATGAAAACTGCTGGGCAATGCAAGGGCAATTTATAAATAATACCCAGGGAATACAGACCACCTGGCAGTTAAGGGAGTAGAATCTTTTCCTGTTGAATTAACACAGACCAGCTGGACCATACGGTGCCCTGAAGACAGTGCATATACAATAAATGGCTCTTAGAACATGAAGAAAGTGGGCAATGTAGCAAAATGCCCATATGGTGTTAGAGACTCTCTCCTTTGCAATCCTAAAGAAGCAGATATACTGTTCCATATCTTGCAACATAATGTTCTCTAGCTGGTTCAGGATTTGCTAGACAGATGCATGTGATATCCCTAATGTGGCCTCAGCAGATTACTGAATGATCCTTGTTGCTGGAATTGTTAAAGCTACACACACCTTAGTATCCAAATGTAAGAGCATGCCATGAATCCTTCTGTGTTCCACTTAGGGGCAAAACTGTTTGATAGAATACCCCCATAGTCACCCATTCCACAAGAAAGGAGTCCACAATCTGCTTGGCATTGATGGCCATGAAACACAATATTCTGAGCACTGGTTTAGCATGTGCTGCTGAGATATAGCTGCTGCAAGTCCAAAAATCTCTCCCCTCATGTGCACTATGACTATCTGGCTAAAAAATGGGTGCTCACTGCAGCACAATGCATCTCTATTATATGTTTCTGAACTGGGCCACTTTTTCTGATTTAATTGCCTGCATAAATTGCATGGCTCACTTGTAAGGAGTTTTATTTCCAGTCATTACTCACTTACTCTTATGCATTGCATACTGCCATATTCTGATCCTTGTGTGATCATGCTGCATCTCTCAGACACTCCTTACCTCCATATTTTACCACTATCCACATTAATACCCAATGTGCTAAACATCTATAAGTCCTTCTCAAGGTTTCAGACGTACTTGGATGTAGGAAATAAAATTAACAGTTGTATTACCTCTACACAGTGCATGCTTAGCTTTGGATGCCAAGCCTGATGCAAAACTAAACACTTTTAATCAAACCATCATAAGTATCTCATAAGTTACTTCATGGTACTCTTCCCATAGTTGATCATTTACAATTTGCTCTACCCCAATTGTCTATAGTAAGCAATTGATTGTCCAAAATGAAGTCAATTAGTACAGCTGCCATTTTAGTACTTTCATTATTCTATTTTACATTTACAAACCCAAAAGAAGCTTATATTTCAAAGAAAAAATATAAATTATAAAGCTCAGGGCTAATTGGGAAGATAAGAATGACAGGAGGAGGACAGGCTAGCTCCTTAGATATGGAGATAATGCTTGAAGCGATACAGAAAATGAGAAGGAAGATCAATTAAGATACATTGTCATATTTACTTGGAATGTGATTTTCCATGTAACGCAATACATTAATGTGAAGGACTGCACATTTCTTCATATGTCCTGCTCCTCTAAACTGATCAAAATAACGTACAACCCTGTGATGGCTATCTGATTAGAAAAAAAAAAACATCAATTTGCTCATGACTATCTGAAAATATTTCTAATGACATTGACAAGGAAAACAATTGCATCATGGTTAATGTTTAATACGTTGCTAGCCTTAACTTTAAATAAAATTGTAGCATTACATGGTCACAGATACAAACTCTCAAAAAATCTCCTGACATTATGAAATTAGGGAGTGCATTAATTCAGATGCATTAATTCCTGTGGGGTATATACTGTGAAAACAACTTAAGCAACATTCTGCATAATGACAATAGTTGCAAACTAGCAAATCCATTAGATTTTTAGCTAAATATTCTCATTCACGAAATAGCAAATCTGTTAGATCTCTTGTTTTATGCAAATAACTAAATGCCCACAACAAGGCAGTATTTTTAATAACTACAAGAAATGCATCTCAGCACCACAAAGGCCGTGTCTGTCTGAGAAGCGGCCCAGTACTACAAACTGGACACTCCACAGGACAGACCATATATTTTATTTGTCAAACTGTCATAGTATGTTTAGTTACCATGGTAAGAGAGAAAACAAATGAAAGCATAAAATGCAGAATAAGAAACCTGGTTCCTTTTCTTAAGAAATGTTTATTGAATTATTGAATGAATGCACAAATGAATTCTTGAATTAATGCATATTTCCCACAATTAAAAGTGCAACCATATGATTTAACATTATAAGTAATACTCTTCAGAGATTAATCCATATTTGATTTTTGATTAGCATAAAAAGCATATATTCTTATTGTAATTAATAGGAAACGACAAAAGATCATATGATGCAATGTCCTTCAAGCCAGACTCTGCAGTGAAATACATAATGAAAATATAATATTCTTCATGTCATTTTGAATTGATTTTTATTAATCTATTTAATTTATTTATGATGCAAGGGATAAGTGGAACACTACAGAAAAACTAGCATAATAAGCATTATTGTCTGCATGCATATTTTATCAGTAGGATGTGGATATTTTAATGTAGAAAACAAAGTGACAAAGCAGACAGAGTTCTTTTCCATTCCCTCTGGGGAATATGTATTAAGTGCAAAAGCCTTGTTCTGTTCTGCTTACTTCTTCAAAATATAACTGTAACGTTGATCAGTGATATCCTTAAAAAAAACTGATATTTCCATAATTTTCTCTTCCCTCTGATATCTTGTTGTCAGTTAAAGTTTTTCTGCGCTTCATTGGCTGGTTGCAAATTAATCTGACACATTAAACTGAAATGAAATATTGTAGTATTGCTGTAACAGCAATACGTTATTTGAATGGTGTGCTTTTGTGTGCGGGTGTGGCTGTGTGTGTATATGCACTACAGTTGGGGGGGAGGGGTCCAGTTATTTGCCACTCAGGAAACTTTTACAGAGTTCTCAGTAAAATGTCACCCAAGAAGACTCTCCTGTGACACTGCTGGGAAATGTCATTGTTCTCAGTCTTTGAGGGACACCATTTAAACCTATACACTTTTTTAAATACCCATTATCCATTTGAAGGGACGCAGTTTAAACATTTTTTTTCAAACTCCCTAATAACTTAAAACAAAGAAGAAAAACATGGAGAACCTTCTTTGTTCCTTTGATCTGCAGAAAACTAATAGTTTTTCATTAACCAGTGATTAAAATCAAAATGCTCCTTTACAAAGTAACCAACTTTTGAAAGAGCTTTAATATTGAACTATATACCTGGCTATATGGAAATAAAAACATTATATGTTCTAATTGGAATATATTTAAGTATAATAGGGCAGCCATGATGGTGCAGCGGTTAACGTTGTTGCCTCACAGCAAGAGGCTCTCCGGTTCGATCCTCGGCTGGGGCATCTTCTGTGTGGAGTCTGCATGTCCTCCCTGTGGTCGCATGGGTTTCCCCCGGGTGCTCTTGGCTTCCTCCCACATCCCAAAGACATGCTGTAGGTGGATTGGAGACTCTAAACTGGCCCTAGGTGTAAGTGTGTGTGTGCCTTCTGTGGAAGGTTGGGCACTCGACACTGTAAAACTCCACTGCCAATCTTGAGCGGACAGGTGATCCGCTGTGGTGACCCCTAACTGGGAAAAGAAGAAGTATGTGAGATCTTAGGTGATGGGCTCCATTTTGTTTACAAACCTTGTGACAATTTGAAAAATATCCAACAATAAAAAAGAACAGTCCATGCGTAAACGTAATGCCATGGTAATATACACCACATAGAAAACTCAAATACTTAAAGGCAAAACAAAGCACAACGGGCATGTAAAACATGTTACATTTATATAATAATTTAAACACTTTTATTTTATTAAAGACTTTCTTTAAAGGTACAACATCTTCTTTCTATAAAGTCTCTATAAACACACTAAAGCACTCCATTACGACATACAAAGCAGCCTTTACTGTCAGGGACTGAACTTAGATGGATATTGAAGCTTAGGGCAGACAAGGGAGTTGGGCTTAATGAAGTAGTTTCCATTAAATCAATACTTAAAGCTAGAGGGTTACCTAGATGAGTCTTGCTGACCGTAAAGGCTGCTTTGTATGTTGTAATGGAGTGCTTTAGTGTGCTTATAGAGACTTTATAGAAAGATGTTGTACCTTTAAAGAAAGTCTTTATGATGATGTCATCAGGGAGAGGGGGAGGCATTTTTACTGGATGTTTTAATTTAAATTGTTATATAAATGTAACATAGAGGGAATGTTTGTTATTATGGTCTGAAGAAGTCACGTTAGTATGGTGAAAGCGCTTACCTGAATAAACTGTGACTTGGTTAATTTTTACATGTCCATTGTGTTTTGTTTTGCCTTTAAGTATCTGAGTTTTCAATTTGAAAAATATGTTTGAACAGCATTAAGTGATGAAAACATATATATATATATATATATATATATCTATATATATACAAAATCAGCCACTGCCAGATAGACAAAACCACAGGAGTCAAAGTATAGATTTACGCGTTTCGTTCAAATTTAATCCACTTTGAACTTCATCAGAATAACAAATAATCCAAGAAGAGGTTTAAAAACAGTGTAAAAAATAGCCATGTGACTCTACTATCCAATAAATCAGCGTGTTCCATTCAACTTGAATAATTTCAAATTGTTAAAGATATATACATATATATATAATATATGTGTATAATACATAGTTATAGTTATATGATGTAAAAACAATACAAACAATAACAACACTAACAATGACAAAAAAGTGAAACTATTAGTTATAGTGACTGTAAAAATAATTGTAAAAATGATTATAAAAATAATCAAAATTCAAACTAGACATGAATATTGTTAAGGTCTTTGAGCTAACAAAAAACACTTAATGTTGATCACATCATTCAGCCCAGGAAATTCATCAGCTTTAAGCAGAATCTGCCATAAAGCTTCTTTACACTCCAATTTGATTTTATAATTACCAGAAAACTGTTCATCACTTACTTTTTCTAAAATAGAAAATCTAAATTTCTTAAAATCTGTGCAAGAAGCTGCATGCCTTGCTAAAGCATTAGAAGTGTCATGTTTCTTAATGGCTGTAACATGCTCATAAATACGTTTGTTGAAAGTCCTAATGGTTTTTCCTACATAAAATTGTTCACATGTATCACAAATTGCTATATATATCACATTTTGTGTCTTACAAGTGTAATAGCCCTTACAATTAATAATTTTATGTAAATGTTTAAGAAAAATAGTATTGGTTCCAGATATATATATACATGTTATGACAGCTTCTTTGTGATCTTATCCGCATAGATGTTGTTATAGACCAAATAGTGCTGCTTCAGCTGTGTTAATTGTAACCAAATGTGTAGCTAGGATGCAGTGAATGTGGCACCTACCAGGGGCACACAATGCTAGGGGACATGACTGGCAGATTCCAATCTGTCTTTAATGCATTAAAGACATTGAAAGTGAACAGATGCAAGAAAAGATAGCCTCATGTCTACATGTAAAATAAAATAATCTCTGTGGTCTTGGCAGACACAGCATGAAAAGACACAAGCACTAATTTTCATTTACTTTAATAAAATCATGTTCATGCTATGAAAAACTTTAATAGCCATAATAGGTTCATATACAGCATATAATTTAACACTACAGGACCCATATATTATTGTGTCATCTTATAATCATTTTTATCAGTCACAATAATTTTCTGTTTAGTGGGAAGCATGTATGGGTATGTGCATGGAGATGGATGGCTGATTTCACACAATATGTTCCCTCGGGCAAAAATTTTGATATAAGACATGGTAGTTATGCTTTCTTCACCCTCTGTTCATAGGTGTTCACTAGGCTAATGATCACAAGGGCCTTTTTAAGCCCAGCCATGCATTCCAAATCTCTGACAAGTTCCGGTATCCTTGATAAGCGTAAGCAGGGGCTTGGGAGATGAAACATTTACAAGCAGGGGATTGGGAGTTGAACTACTTACAGGTTGCCTGTGTCCTTTAGAGACATAGGTGCCAAATCAGGGAGGAATTTTCTGTTCCCCATTCAATTGTTCAAGTTACAGTTGAATTGAGTTAGGAGGAACTCTGCTTCACATGGATGGGGAGTCTGTTCAAGACACTGCGTAGTGTCTGGGAAACATACCTCACTCTCCAGCAGGTCATATTTATATCACAGGCAAGGTCTAAGTCTTTAGAATAGGTAATTCTGGTGCTGTTTGTTTTGTGGATATGCAAAAGGTCAATCAGAGTGGGATCTGACAATGCCCTGTATGCTAGGCATAAATTTCCCTTCAACAGCCTGTAGGAGACAGAATACAGGGATAGGGCCTTGAAGTGGTCCGAACAGGACAGTTTACTTACGTATTCTGTTAGTGAGGAATCTCTATGGATATTCCAATGGTTGGATATGCCTGGTTAGGTACATACCAAAGGGGGCACTGTATTCAATAATGGGTTTGATGACTGCCTAATACAGTGGAACAGTGACTTCCTTGGACCTAGATGCCATGCCTTTGTTTATAAGTTGTGCAACACAATGATTTCCTCACTACTGTACAGATGTGGTGGTCAAAGTCTAGTTTTATTATGTGTGTCCTTAAATCCCTGACTAGTGGGTCATCTCTAAGGGATGTGTTGCCAATATGGCAGTTACCAGGGGTGGATGACTTCCTAAAGGATACTATTATACATTTATTGGCATTTGGTTTTAGTCCATGGCTCTGACACCAGTTGTCTGACTGTGTCAGCCCTTCCTGGAGAACATTTTTATTGGTGTGGGATTGAATGACCGCTCCTAATTTGCAATCATCTGAAAATTTAGTCAGCCAGCGACCATTGACATTGGCCTTAACTTCTGTCTGGGCCCACTGATGCAGTGCTCTTGGCCTTAGAGAGAGCATTAAGAACCTGTTCCCTAGTGATAGCATGGGGGAGTTATATTTGATGGTATTCCCTGACGGAAGATTGAAGGGGAGAGAGGGGTAAAGTTGGAGGTGAATTTGTTGGCCAGTAGGTTTGCTATATCTTCTGGATCAGTATAGGTGGCTCCATTTACAATGAGCTCTGCATAGAATTTTGTTTTCCCTTTAAGGTTGCAGACATAGCTAAAGAATGCCTTGTGGCTGTCGTTGGTAGATTTTATTTTTCCTCTGAGTTGATTGTTTAGTTTGATGAGAGTGTTTTTATCTTGGGTGCTGCACTTCCTAATTTTTGCTATGATTTTCTTCCTTCTGTTAAACAGCCTATTGATTTTGTGATTCCACTAGGGTGGCTTGTTTTTTTTTTTTTTTTAGTTAGTTCTGTACTTCTTCCTGGTGGGTACAGCTGCCTCTATCCAGCTATTAACATGCTGCTTCTATAGGGCTTCTGTGAACAGTTCTGTATAGGCAGCAGTGTTCTCATGGTTTATGGGGCTTGACATTTTGCCAGGTTATCACTTAATAGCAAGATGTTAGCCTTAGAGTAATTCCTGAATATTCCAGGGTTAGCTAGGGGTCCAGGTTTTATTTTTACTTCAAAGGACACCATTTTGTGGTCTGACCTTACCAGGGAAGACATTACACTAGGGGGTATAAAACACCTTCCCATATTAGCGAGGACCAGATCCAGTATGATTGCACCCCTGGTTGGTGTATTGACAATCTGGTCCAGTGAATTTGTCTTTACAAAATTCAGGAATCTCTGTGCCTATACATTTGGTGTCATACAGAATTCCCAGTTAATAGTGGGGTAATTAAAGTCACCCATGAATATGGTATTGGGTTGGACGGTTAGTGTTTCCAATAAGTTTAAATACATGGTATGGGTTAACTGGGTCATAGAAGGGGACCTACAGCTTGCAAGGAAGTGGTATTGGATTATGCCTATTGTGATTTGAACATGGAGTTCAAGTGGATTATCCTGTTTGACCAGCCTTGAGGTATAGTTATTTTTTTTAAAAACATGTTTATTGGTTTTAACATACAATCAGAAAAACACAGTAATTTATACAAGCAGTTAACAGATGAGAAATTTTAACATTCATAAAACAACTTAAGTATTTACAAAGACATCCACAGTTAAATACATCATCTAACACAACTATAATACATTATAAAGGTTCCAAGTCTTTATTTAAACTTTGTAAAGTATCCCACATATTATAGCTGGTTGTTTTCCTAGACGTTCTTGATTTAATAGTCATTAGTTCCATTTGACATACCTTTATCAAAACATTTTTGAACTCGTTAAAAGAAGGAGGGGTATCTGAAATAAATCCAATTTCTAGTTATAATCTTTCTAGCCACTGCTAGAATTGACCATAATAAGAGAAGTTTAACCTTTTTAACACAATTTTGTATGGGAGTATTGAAGAGGATTAGTGATTTAGATATTGTAAAATTATCTGTAAAGAGAGCCTGTAGAAAATTGCTAATTGATGTCCAGTATTCCTTCAGCTTTATACAATCATAAAACATATGTGCCCAGTTAGCATTTATCTCTGAAGTACATCTCTTACATATGTTATCTTTTATATTAATTTTGCTCATTATTAGAGGGGTATAGAATGACCTGTGTAAGAATTTCCAGGCATAAAGTTTCCATTTAATTGAGAAAGTTGTTTTAGAAGCTGATGCCAGTATATGACTTTCATCTTGTTGTTTTGGAGGTTCTCTACTTATGGAATTGAAGTAATTCCAGTAATTTTCTGGACAGTTGTAGGTTTCATCTCTAATAATGTTGTGTATGTGAGAAAGTTTGCCTTTATCTAAAACCTTCTGTTGAAGGTTTAGTATCATGTAATCTATCAGTATTGGGACAGATTCTTTAGTTATCGGTGTTATTAAATCTAGTGTATTAGAAAGATATTGTCTGAAAGCCTGAATCTCCAACCAACAAGTTTCATCCAAATCAAATTCTTGAATTAAAAAAAATCTAGGTTTTTAACTTTATTATCCTGCAGTATCTGATGCCAATACATTAATTTATTCTGCCTGAATAGTAAAGTTTTATCAGGGTAAGATGATAAGAGTATACCTTGTGTATATGTTATGGGAAATAAAATGAAGATCCATTCCTTATATTTGGGATGTTTATATATAAAGTTATGGAAAGTAATAATAATATTTATTGGATAATCTGATGTGTGTCTCGGTGATATGGATACAATGCAAAATAGTTTGAGTATCCATAATATGGGATTATTTATAATTATATTTTTGTGTGTTAGTGGTATACTGGTTAGTTCCATGCCAATTAATTCCCAATATTTTTTTCCATTTCGCAACATATGAATTATCTATTAGTAGAGATATAGTTTTGATAATAGAGGAGATAGAGTATAGATCAAAGTCAGAAAAGGCTATACCTCCTTGGGACCAATTATTGATATGTCTTTAATGCTACTCTAGGTCTATGAGGTACCCAGAAGAATTTCAACATTAATGAGTTTAATTTTTTAATGATTGTTTTGGTAGGTGGGAGTAATATTGATTGTATTATATATAGTATTTTTGGAAATATAATCATTTTTATAATTGTAAGTCTTTCCTCCATGGAGAAAAGGATATTATTCCAACTTTTAAACAGAGTTTGAATGTTTTCAAGACATTTTCTATAGTTATGTTGAATGATTGATTTAATATCTCTTGCTAAGATCCTAGATAAGTTATATGACCTGAATTGGGTATATATTTATGATAGCTTTTTAAAGAATATTTATCCCTAAATGTATTGGCAGAATCTTTTTTTCTGCATTAAATGTCAGACCTGAGATTTTCTTAGTCTGCCATTGTTTTAAATAATGACTGTATAAAAGAGTTTCCTGTTGATGTAATTAGTACATCATCGCAAAAAGATGAATTTTAGATACTGTATTCTCATTTATTTTAAATCCTTCTATGCCATTGTTGTTTCTAATTAATTTAGCCCAGGGCTCCAATATTAAGGTAAATATAATAAAGGGGAGAGTGGACACCCCTGTTTAGTACCCTTTAATATGGGTATCTTTTGAGAGACCTATCTGCCACTTTTTATGTATGCCAGTGCTCCTTTATATAGATTTTCAATCAGATTTATGAATGCTTAAAAGAAATCTGTACACCTCAACAAGATAAACAAGTAGTCCCAGCTCACAGAGTCAAAGGCTGAGTTTATCTCAAGGCTAATTAGTGTCAGATCCTTCTTATTTTTATTTGCATAATCAATTAGAGTTAAGGTTCTTCTTTTGTTGTCAAAAGTACTTCTATTTATAATAAAACCTGTTTGATCTATGTCAGTAATGTTTGGAAGAATTGTCTTTAATCTGTTAGCAAATATGTTCATAAACATCTTGTAGTCAACATTGAGCAGTGAGATGGGCCTATATGATGAGCATCTTGTAGGATCTTTATTAGATTTCAGAAATGGTGAGATAAAAGTATATTTCCAAGCTGGGGGGATAGTAGATTCAGTCTGAGCTGCCAGGAAAACATTATGTATTAACGTATGAACATTTTAGAGATTATTTTGTAAATCTCTGGTATTATACCATCATTACCTTGTGCTTTGTTTAACTTGAGTTTGTTTATTTGAGTGGCAATGTCTGTATATGAGATGCACTTATCCAATGACTAAACCTGTTGTTTATTAAGTTTTTTGTCGATGTATGTGGAAAAGAAATTCTTTATTTTATCTTTTGGGTCCATATTAACTTTATCATTATTTATTTTATAAAAGTATTCTTTAAACTCCTCTAGAATTTCTGATAAATTAGAAACATTGTTTTTCCTCGAGGAAAAAAGTCTCTTTGATATGATTTTGTTTATTAAGTCTTTTTGTTTTACTTTTAAGTTTACTTAAATATTTGGGATTTATTGAATGTGTTAGGAATTTATATTTCTCTAGGTTTATTTAGATTTTGTGGTTTAAAATTTCTCTATACTTCTCATTTAACTTATTTATTTCTTGTATAATTCTTTTATTTGTGATATCTCCCTTGTTGTTGAGCTTAAAAGTGTCTAGCTTATTTTGTATGTCTAGTAGATCTTTATCCCATGTTTTCCTTTTATTATTATACCATCTTCTACTTTGCCCATATAGATATGATTTCAAAGCATCCCATATATATATATATATATATATATATATATATATATATATAAATATATATATATATATATATATATATATATATATATATATATAATCGAAATATCTGGTGTAGTGTTTATTTCTAAAAAGTTTTGTGTCTCCTTATTTACAAATTCTTTGAAGTCTTTTAGTTGAGTTAAGTAGGCAGGAATTCTTCTAATCTGAGTATTGTGTATTACATTTACAATAAGTTCAAAGTGATAGAATTATGGTCCGATATTGGGCAGGAAATGACCATAGATTGAGATAAATCTTTTACAAGTTGGTTAGCGATCAGAACTATATCTATTCTAGAATAAGATTTGTGTCTATTCGAAAAAAAAAGCATATGTTAGTGACTTAGAATCAGCTTGGTTATTAATGTCATTTAAATGATATACATTAATAAAGTCTTTTAGATGTTTTGCGTTAGCTGTAATTTTCCTCTTTCCATGGTAGTAGTATCATTGTCATATAGAGTACAATTGAAATCACCTGCTAATATGATGTCTCCTTTAGAGTGGAGTACTATTTGAATGAAATGATGTTTCACTGTGGCAATACCTATGCCTGGTATCCAATATATGTTAATAAAGGTAAAAATCTTCCTATTAATCTATACTATAACCATGCAAAACATTCCCTTGTCATGTTTGTATGTCTTAATAATTTTGGGAATAGGTACAGATTTGTTCCACAGGATAGCTACTCCTCTTTTTTTCTGTGTATGTTCCGAGCTGACTAAAGTTATGTACTTGTTGGTTTCTAGTTTATCTATGTCTTTTTTAAGGAGAGGAGTTTCTTGAAGAAATATTAGGTTAGATCTATGCAGGTTGAGATATCTGAATAAACTTCTCCTCTTACATGGGTTGTTTAACCCATTAATGTTTAGAGAGATCGATCTTACGGTTACCATTTGACATGTATAGCGTAAGGTAAAATATGTTTAGTTTATCATTTTTTTATACGTATTAGTAATCTGTTCCCTCCTATAGATGATAAATTAATCAAGGCTTTGACTTGTGAGGTTTCTATATGGACATGTGGGTCTTTAATTTTTATTAGAAATGAAAGTGTGACTGTAAGAAATGATGTGGATGTCAGAACTGTAATCATACTATAACAATAATCAGATAAAATAGTGTTAGGATTGAACTTCGCACCCAGCCTGGAGTTATAAACTCCGAATTCAAGTGGTTACAACTACCCGAGTTACCTCTCTAACTATAACAGCAGAACTCTAGCTACCACCTAATGTCTATAAATACTAAAATTTTCAAAAGCAAAGTTAAACTCATCCATTTTACTATGTATTATAAAAGAAGTAATTCAATTTATGTACTTATTTCTTGATATGTGTCAAGATTTCATTAAGGACTTCTTGATATCATATCTTTAGAACTAGAAAGAACAGTTTAACAGCAAAAAATTTATAAATCAGAATGATAGATCATTGAAACTTTTCATTGGCTTGTTTGTATAAACATAAATATGTATTTGAAACAGAAAGTTTAACTAATACAGTTTATATAGACCATAAAAATTCAACTTAGATATTCCAGATATTGTAAAGGATATGTATTTATATCTATAATAGCGTGTTAACAATAGAAACATTACAAAGTAAATTACACAATTTGAAACCTTTTAAAGGGATTGGACTATAACAGGAGATCCTTTTCTTAAGAAAGTAAATAAATCAAATCATGCATATAAGCATAATCAATTTAACCAACTATTAAGCAGAATTAAACATTTTTAACAAGATAAAAGAGCATCTTTATATATAACTGTTTTATTTAATAGCCTAGTATTAACTGCAACACAACTAGGAAGGGAAGAAGAGAGAGAGAGAAAAATAAATAAATAAATAATAGGCGCTTTGTGCATACTTAACTTCCCTGAGCTTAGTAAAATCTGTTTACTAATGCTTCTGTGACACAGTATATTATTCAGATGGAATTATTCATTACAGTTGGTATGAAAATAGTAATGTTAATGATAAAAACATATGCAGCTATAGAAAGATACATAAATCTATTATCTGCTAGTTCATAGAACTATGGTGAGAAAATTAATTATTAAAGTAAAAGCAGAATAGTAAAACCATAGTGTTAATTAAAGGGAAGTCATGACATTATGCAGAAAACGGTATGCAATAGCTTCATATAATGTAAATACTACATACTAGCTTAAGAATGCATCAAATATCTCTACTTCTGAATTAAAAAAAGTTCAGTATATAAGATTATCTTACAGTGCTAGAAAGCAAAAGCATAGTCTAGCATGTGCATTGAAACAGCAATTGCAGTCCTGTATTTGAGTAAAGCAACCTTTAAGAACATTCTAACTAATATACTTCTGAATTCAGCTGCTACACATTTCAGAACTTCAGCATATGGTTTAAACAATAAAACAATACATTAATATGTGCTGTAGTCTTACTAAACACAAATTATATCAATAGAATGTTGTTATAATTATTAAAACTCACATTTTTGTGTTGAAAAGTTCATTTTCATCATATTTCTACATTTGTGACTGTTCTACTTCCTGGGACAGGTATAGTTATTTTTGATATATATCAAGACAACTCCACCTTTAGTCCCTGTCTGTATAGTAGCTGGTCTAAGTATTTGGAAGGCATTATAACCTTGCACTGTCAGTGTGCTCTCTGAATGTTTAAACCATGTCTCATTGACTGCACAGATGTCAACATTCTCTAAGGTTAAGAGAGATTCTAGAAAGTGGAGTTTTTTGTTTAGACTCCTAGCATTGAGCAGTAATACCTTTAGATTTTCTTGGTTTTGATTTGCATTGCCTGAAAAACGCACAATGGGGCAGACAATGTTTTAGCTAATATTCAAAAGCCTAGAGGGGAAAGGTGCAGACCATCCCTGGCAAAGCGGCAGGGTCTGTTGACCATTTCCTTCCATGCTGACAAATATTATACCCCCTTAGAATGACACCAGAAACTAAGCCTCTTATTAAAGTCAGTCATTTTTTGTTCGTATTGTGGCATCATACTTGGGGAAGGTAAAATGCTGCTCAACAATAGGCTCATTCTAGCTTGGGACACATATTCCAAGAGCTCCATGATGTTTTTCTTCATATAGTCTAGGGAGGTATGTCTCAGGTCATTTACAACCACATGGACTATGACTGAATCATACTGGTAGTTGTGGTCCAATGACCTGAGTGCATGCGTAATGTGGTGGATCCCAGCCTCTGGTAAGCAACTGACCGTGACTTTCTCCTTACTCAGCCTGGTAAGAGGGACATCAGTGTGTTTCACAATGGAGTCTCCAATGACCAGAATGCTGGACTGTGTGGTTGCTTGTCTTATGGGCTTAGAAATAGAGGATCCATGAGATGTGGCTTTATGCGTTGATATGGGTGTTGTTTTGAAAGAGTGTATTCAGGGCAGCTGAGGGTACCAGGAAGTCTTTGGGGTTTAGGGAGGTTACATTTAAGTATTTTAGTAAATGTGGGTCTATATGTCTGCTTTGAATTGTGTGTGATGAGTGCAGCGTGTGTACTACTGGCAATCTTATTGAAATTAAGAGTACCTTTTATATCAGAGCTTTGCCTCAAGTGATATTTTGTAACTATATCTCTCATATACCATATCAGTTTGTTTGAGAAATAACTGGTTGCTAATAAACATGAGGCAATTTCTACATTTCCTCAGGATGCCTATATCTACCAAGATGGTAACAGAGATTATGGTAAAGCTATATCAATGGCAAGAGACCCTTATCTTGTTGATTAGACAATTGGAGTGAGAATATAAAGCAATGTCATTAGCATCCAGTTTTCAACTCTGGGGACAGTGCTTGTCACTGCAAACTAGTTGTCTGTATCTATGCAGGGCACTACCAAACACTTAAGGGAAAACTAATAAGTAGATCCTGAAAATTTACGGATGAGGTGTTTAGGCAGATATGCTGAAGTCAGAAACAAATCAAGCAGAACTCACTGAAAACAAAGAATTAGCTTGTCAAGAATGATGAAAAAAGGGGAGTCACGTGAATGGCTACTGCCATTGCACCTCCAGAGCCAAGTCACAGTTCAGTGATGTTCATTTTTCCCTCTTGATTCCATAAATTTGGACAAGCAGTATAGTTTAGTGTTGAGCCACGTGTAATTAATTTTGGCAATGGATGCTCCTAAAGTTATAGAAGTTACACCAGAGCTTCAGAGAGTTTGATCCTCAATAATATCATTATCAGACATAATGAAAAGTGTCATGGTAGACATACAGCCCATTAAAAAGGTAGCAGCAAGTCATGATATGCATCTGCAGGTGAATCATGATGCTCTGCATCATCATCAAAGAGAATTAGGGGAGGGGAAGGCTGTTTTGTCTTCACATTTGAGGGACTTACAAGATCTACAGCAGCATACCAACAAAATGAGACACCTGGGCAGTGCAAGAGCTGCACTTTGTTTGGTCATGATGCCCACATTATTTAAATTTGATCCACTAACCAATTTTACTTCACTGGACTCTAGCAGGGATTAAATAAAAACCCAACTCCCTGTGCTTGAAATTCAGCTGGAAGAACTTGCCTCTATTGAGGGTTTAAGGAGTGATCTGGCTAAAGATTCTGGCTGTCTTGCCAGGCAGGAGGCTTCATGGCCCTCATGATCATCTCTTGGCAGTGACTATACAAAGCTGATATTATAAATATTGTAACTGTAGTTTTATCACAATAAAGTCTTTCATGCCTGACAAAACTGTAAAGGCATACTTGCCAATGTTAATTAACTATGTTTAGTTTGACACCTCTTTCAGTATTTAATATGATTTAATCTCTGCTTTAGGGAGGATGCATGTTTAGTAAAGTTTGTAGCGCTAAGATTGGTGCTGGTGGGCAAATAATGCTTCTTTTCAACCTCAGTTGATAATATATGAACATATAACCCAAGATCGGCCTGTGAGGGCCTCAGAGACTGCATGTGAATAGGAGTGCTGTTCCCCATCATCTCTCCATCATTTCCTGGCTTGATATTTATTCAGGCACTTAACAACAGGGTTGTGTACTGGCTTTGTATTTTTGCTTTTGATCTGATTCTTTTCCTGTAATTTTTCCTAGTTCTTGAAGTTAATCTCTTTGTTACAGGTAACAATGACAAAGCTTGCCACATCAGCATACACGTCAATGCACAGGCTATACTGGCCAAGATAATGGTGGAAGTTAAAAGGGTAAGTTGGAATATATGGGGAACATCTACAGCATAGAGAGCCAAGGCAACAGAAACATGAAATTAATATGTACCAGTTTGTGTTCTTGTAGGATGTCAAGTTAAATGTAAACAAGTGCAAAAGTATTTTTTGTTTGGTCTGAAATCTGGGTGGCATAATCAGTAAAAAAGAGGGTGTATGTTATTGACCAGGTCATAAGGATGGTACATAATGCAAGAAAAAGTTTATAAAGTAGGCAGGTGGGTGATTTCCATTGAGCAAGCTGCCTGTGAGGAAACCATTCTGATTAACCTTTGTGACCCCAGTGAAGACAATGTTGTTGCCTAGCAGAATGTGATCGATGTGATCAGACCCCTCTTGCCATTTCGGGGAATAATCTTAGGAGGTGTAGATTTCAATGTGGTGCAAAATCCTTGAATGGACAGGCAGCTATTAGGAGTATGTAGACTGCCTAATAGCACTAGGAAACTACTTGACTTTAAGCAGGGGCTGGATTTGGTAGATATATAGAGGGCGTAGAACCCATAGATGAATTATTTTACAAGTTTTGCTTTCACTACTTCCTAATCCTGACATTCCCAGATCATGGCAACGGAAATGTAATTATTTTATTAAAGGACAATAGTTTTGTTCCAACATTAGAACAGTTGATAGTGAATTTTTGGATCCAATTTGTGGGAACATGGGTCTGATATCTCTTTATATGTCAGATATTTGGACGATTTGTTTGTAGCATGGAACGGGCCTTGTGATCTGATTTCTAGTTTTCTGGAATATATCAATGTGAGTACTGAATTTTTGAAGTTCACATATGACTATGACAGTAACAACATTTCTTATTTGGATGTGATGGTAACTAAGAAGCATGACGGCATAAAGTCTGCTATTTTCAGGAAACCTTCGTATTCCAACAGTATTTTGCACTTTACCAGTAATCTCCCCTTACATGTAAAAAGGGGGATTATTAAAGGGCAATTAGTCCGAGCTGCCCGAATGGTCTCGGAGTACAAAACTTCTTGGATGAATGTGAAAATATGACTAGTATGTTTAGGGAGAGAGGTTACCCATCTAGGCTGATTAATATCAATAGGGAAGTTATTTTCAAGCGGCAAACATGGGTATACAAACCTATTTTGAATATGAATAGAAATGTTACTGAATATGAAGTTATTCGAGTAATAGAATCTTAGGTACATGTAGAAGGGACAGCTAACCAGGATATGCCTGGGTCTAGCAGTAATAATTGCAGGGACAACGGCAATGATAATAATATTAACAAAACAAATAATAATACAGTACCAGGACGGGGTAACCTTTTTTGTCCTTTTGTGACTGTCTTTTCTAGGGATATGGTGATCATTCAGGACATTGTCAGAAAAAATTGGAACTATATTTTACAGGAAAATTTGGGTAATGCCCTGGGAGATTGTCTAAATTTGGTGTACAGGAGAGGCCAGAATTTAAAAGGAATTCTGGAGAGAAATGATAAGTGCAGGATTCAGGGCAAAATGACAGCCTGTAATATGTGCTCACAATGTAATCACATTTTGCTTACAGCTCACGTTCAAGTGGGTGATAAAAGGATAAATATAAAGGGAAAATACAACTGAAATTCCCAAGCAGTGATTTATCTGGCTCAGTGTAAGGAGTGCCCGGCGTTTTACGTAGGTAAAACCCAACGTAAGTTAGCACAGAGAATATATGAGCACACTTATGAAATTAGACAGGCCAACGAAAAGAATGCATTATACAGGCATATTAAAATTCACCCTCAACACACTTTCAGATTTGTAGTCTTAAAGCAGGTCAAACACCACAATAGGGGAGGACCCTGGAAGGTTTATTTAGAGAACAGGGAAACATGGTGGCAGATTTTCACTAATGCTAGTTGCCCCCCTGGTTTAAATGAACTAGTATCTATTACCAGTTCATTAAAGTTAAAAGTTTATGACAGATGAAATTATTTAGGTTGTACAAGTTCCTTTTTATGCATATATTAAGTGTTTTTATGAAAGCATATTTATTAATTGTGAATAAATTTGAGTAATGTATAAGAGTTTAGTGTTTAACGGATCAGTTTCCAGATTTTAATTGTTGCAATGTCTTTTTAAAGTTCAGTTAGGTGTGTGTTCTTTCTATAGGTGTGTCTGTATCTGCTGCTAGTATATAAGAAGTAATGATGGTATTTTCATTTGTCTGAAGAAGTCTGGTGATGTACACCAGACGAAACGCTCATCTCAATAAATCTTTGTGGTTTGTGTGCCTGATCCAGCCTGTGCTCATTTTCTTTACTTTTTTCTTTATTTTTTTTGTTTAGTGTGTTTTGTGATTTTATCTACTCCTGACATTCCCAGATTGTGGCAATGGAAATGTAATTATTTTATTAAAGGACAGTAGTTTTGTTCAGCAGTGGATATTGAATTTTTGGATCCAATTTGTGGGAAGATGGGCAAAATTCTTGGCTAGGCTAATAAGGGCCTCTGGGCCAATAGCCTTGTATCATCCTAGGAACCTATGAAGTAGTACAGTTATAGAGTCAAAGATAGGAGGGATCTAAGTAGATTACTTTTTAAAAAATTCTGCACAAAACTGATAATAGCACAAATCAGGACTAAGATGTAAGGAGCACATGTTGAAGTAAAGTGAAACTCAGAATACTAAGATATAACAAGCTTTACAAATCTCAGGGTTTTGAGATTTGAAAATGGATCTGTTGTACTACGACAGACTAGACAACATTACAGAACAGCCCAGTGGGATAGGTGACTCTTTTCATACTCTGCTTAAAGGATCAACTCCAATAAACTGATAGCTCTTAAATGATGTGAAAGACAACAAGACATGACTATTGCAAAACTGCATGACACAGAAAGTACCCTTCAAATGAATCCCCAAAAAAATAAGACCCTGTGTGGGAAGCCTATTGTAAATGCACTCAAGTAACTCAAATTCTCTCACCTTCTGAAATTGATAACTTCGTGCAGGGTTTAACCTCCCAAAATTATCTTCAGAATGGGCAAGAATTCCGATAGAACCCATACAACTGTCATAAATTATTAAGGCAATGGATTCACTCCCTCCTGCTAAAGTCCCGGATCTTGATGGCCTATTATCAGAATTTTATAAATGCATTAAGAAGGAAATAGCTACTCTCTTGCTCAATCTTTTTAGGACATCTATAAGATGAAAATCCTTCCCAGAGGATATGTTGAGAGCAAATGTGTTGATGCTTCTTAAACAGGTACTGATATATTCAACTACTGGCCCATTTCTCTACTGCAGATGGATCTAAAGGTTTTTTTAAAAAACCCTGGCTAGCAGATTGGAAAAGATCACAATTAATGGTCAAAACCAGTTAGGATTCATGCAGGGTAAGGAGGGTACCACCGACCTGGTTTGTTTCTGGTAATACTTTCAGACCACGTGTGATGCACAGCAAAGTAACATAGGTATGATCATGTTGGATTTAAGTAAAGCATTTGATTCTATTTATGGGGTGCATATTTGGTTTGTTTGGTACATGCTAGATTTCCTCTCAATTGCTTATAGACTGGTATAAGTTGTAGTACACTAAATCAGCTGAATGTGTATTCTTCAGTCAAATCTTTCCCCTCTAACATTACATTGCACAGGGGGACGCACCACAGCTGCCAGCTATCCCTCCTGCTGGTTGTCCTGGCTGCGTATGCTCTTGAGTTATATATGCATGCTTGATTTGAGCACTGCAGAATCCAGGTGAAAGGAATAAATCTCCTGATGACTATGTGGTTTGTTGATGATTGCGTTATTTGGCTTAAGGAGTCCCGCTCACAAGTTACATCCATTCTATCTTTTCTGGAGGATGCTGCCAAATTCACAGTGTCATATAACTATACCAATCAAGGGAAATCTGTAATATTTCCACTAAGTATGTCAGCGTTGGAAGAAATAACCCAAACCTCTAATGGTTCTTTAAGAATAGTTACAGAATGTACATATTTGGGAGTACATATCAGCATACATATTGATAAAGTGGTAAACATTACTATCAAATAAGTTACCCTATGTGCTATGTACTCTGGGGTGTTAACCACTCTGAGGCTTGACAGCACAGTACAGTATGACAAGGACCACCTACTGGGTAAGGTACATGCATGTCTAACAATCCTTACTTGTTTGTGTCCTTGCTCTTCTGTTATAACACACACACTGATCCATGAAGCTATTTCATTCATTAGGCATGATTATTATGAAACAACTCAAAACTCTAATGGTCCTTTAAGAATAGTTACAGAATGTACATGTCTGGGAGTACATATGAGCATACACATTGATAAAGTGGTAAACATTAATATCATATAAGTTACCCTATGTACTATGTACTCTGGGGTGTTAACCACTCTGAGGCTTGACAGCACAGTACAGTATGACAAGGACCACCTACTGGGTAAGGTACATGCATGTCTAACAATCCTTACTTGTTTGTGTCCTTGCTCTACTGTTATGAAACACGCACACACACTGATACATGAAGCTATTCCATTCATTAGGCATGATTACAGAGCTAAGGCTATTACCATATTAATCATATTACCATATTAACTCATTCCTTCCAGTGGAGCTCAGGATGTTTACACTATAACTTCCAATGGATGGAGCCTATGCTTTTTGATAGAATCAAATTATGTCATCACATTTCAAACAAATGTTCATATCTCTGAATCTGTAGGGGTTACTAAAGAAGTGTAAATGGCAAACAGTTCAGGGCAAACTATTTTTATAGTTGTATTATTCTTTAGATTCTAGATCATAAGCTGATATATGTCACAGAAACACAGTTTATATTAAAATATTATTAAGTTTATAATATGTTGTAAATGACTAACAGTACCTAAGCAACTACTTAAGTTACATGTATACTGCCAGCAGTATTTTGTTCATCCAGCTTTGGGCTTTCATATAAGGGTTATCAGTTCTATCTGTAATACTTGGTTGTTATGATACTTAGATAAATATAAAACTGATGACAATATAAGTAAATATATGAACACTGATCAATAACTCTTTACCTGCACTAGGCAGAGACCAAGTATTATTGCAGTCCACCATGAAACCTTTAAGAAGAAAAATGTAATAACATGTATGCAGCATGGTTTTGGAATTACTGGTGTAAACAGGAATAGGCTATATTAGATACCTACAGGCATTAAAATGATGTAATTAGAGAAACACCTTTCACTAGGCTTTAATGAGTTTATGGTATGAATGTATCTAGTGATGTGAGACCTCTACATGGTGGGAGCATGAAAGTTTAATTGTGGTGTAATGTGGTGACAGTGTGGATGAGGTAGCACTCTGCACCAGTGGAAAGTCAATTTCTCCTGTTTTTTTTTTTTTTTTTGCCTATTATACTAATGATGTTTTTTTTTTTTTTTTACTTCAGTGCTGTGCAGCTCTGTATGCTATGCACCTCAGTAGGGAAGGGTGATTGGTACAGTCAGACATGCTACACAAGCTATAGCTATGTGGTTCTACTCCTACAGCTTACTCCTGGAACAGTGGGTCATTTGTTTCGATGATGTTCTTACGGAGTACTGTGGATACACAACTGCATAAAACCAGTATCTTACCCCACCATCTAGCAATCTTTATGACTCACGCAGGACAGCTCTTCCTGACATATGGGCCACTATATTCATTAATCCCATCCTGTACATCTGCATCACTCTCATAACTGAAGAAGGGAATACTTGAGTAGTTTACTAATTGAAAGTCTAAATCTGAAAATGGATCCTACAATTTTCAGTAAGATTGGGTGCTCACAGCACATTCAATAGATTTACTAGAGGTACTGGCCAAATAAACTATAATTACAGCTGCTCTCTACATTAAAACAATGGCTTGAAACCTTACTGCAAAATTCAAAATCTCCTGTAGCACACAGTAAATAGAAACTCAATTCAATACTAAAACATAAAAACATACAAATGGCTACACAAAACAATGGAAACTTGAAAGAAATCCACCCCCACCCCCCATTTTCCAGGCTGCAGGAGTTAGGGAAATGTTTCACTTTTCCTCAAGTCTTAATTTCACAGGAACAAAAAAAAAATTAAAAAAATCAGCACAAGCATGCATAATATAAAAATCAACTCAAGCAAATTGCTTATGCTGAAGCAAACACCCGATGCACAGCAACTGCTTGCTCCAGCTACATTTGGTACTCTTGCCAGCTCCTTGCTGAATGTAACAAGCAACTTAATTATATACTAGCAAGCAGTTGCTGTGTGGATACATAATAGCTGCATGCCACAGACTTTGTAAAAACTGCTGCACGCTGCTGCCTGTCATTTACAGTGGTGTTTCCTTGAGAATGTATTTGAGGAGTGATTGATACCTACTCAAAACCACTAATCATATCCCTAACAGCTTGCACTTAGGGCAGCAAATCCCTTCTACCCACCAGTGTCACAGATTTGTTGGAATTCATAAGGAACTGAACAATATAAAAAACAGTGAAAAAAATCAAAACTCACAAGAACAGAACTCTCCATTCACACTGTACTGGAACTAGAAACCTGAAAGATAGGAAAATGCTAGAACATGTTAAAACCCCATGTTGTTAAAGATAAACAGTGAATAAATTCCCTCCTTTCTTAAATACCAGCAACACAGTTCCAAGGCAAGGAAATCAGCTACAAAGCAGCAAAATGAGTACACCTGCCAATTAAAATAAAAGGACTAAAAAATAAAGTACAGACCAAAGTATCCCCTACCCATATCCATTAAATGTAAGCCCAGTGCCTGATTAGACCTAGATGTCTTGTGAGAGTATGACATTAGACCTGTATGTACATTTAAAGGTTGTATAAGCCCTTGAGTCAGGATGTGTATACTACATATTTATATGTCAGAAGTGCAATGCTGTGAGAGAATCTACAATTCACAGCAAACTGTGTATGCGACATATAATGCCTAAAGTTATAAGATACAGAATTTTTTACTGGGATATACTCTTTTTAACTCTTGATCTGACCAGAAAGATATAACAAAATTTATACTGCATCTTCTGAATGACGAAGAAAAGCTTGATGTCATTAAATAAACAGTTTCTTTGGAGGTAAAATGCAAAGTTATACAAATATTCAGTCTGCAATATTTGAAATGGTAGGCAAATTCACTGGTGCAGATGTGGTTTTGACAAAAAAAAAGGTGAATGAAAATGTAAAAGATGGGAAGATAAATATATAAACTCAAAAAAATGTAAATCAAAAAAATTAATTATTATAGAAAGATAAACATGGAACATCACTTGTATTTTCTATACTTAATTAAACTGTACTCCGTGCCTAGTGACTTTCACGGGGTGAATACTTTCCATAATCTCATTGATCTTCAAATGTTGCCATCATTTCTAAAGTAAAATGAAAGACTGAGAGAAATAAAGAAAATGGGTGAGAGATAACATGTAAATCACCTCTAAATGAAGACAGAATAGAAGTATTTCTCTCTGAAACTAATTTCTACCAACTTGATGCCTTTAATTTTAATTTCTGCTCTAGTTTTCATATAGTAGATAGTTTTCTGTGCCTAACCTCTTTGAGATGATGAAGTGACTTACAACTCAAAACCTTGCAGATACACATTTAGAGAATTAGTCCTCAATATCTGTTACAGATGTACTGCAGAGAGATAAGCTATTGCTTCACTGATGGCACCTGAAGATTTTAACATCAGCCACTCCCATTGATATATTGTGCTCATTTCTTCCGCAATGTTTTGTGCAAAATGATGAAAAAGCTATTTCACTGTGCTGTTGGTACTGAGCATACAGCATTTATCCAGGTTACAAATGGGGGGTTACATTTTCTAGTTTTGTAAGGTATCCTCATAATAGTGGAAATCTCCTGTGACAGCAACAGCCATGATGAGCTCTGTAATTAGGGATTTACAGAGTAAAAAAGCTTCTTAATATATACAAAAATACATACAAAAATCAGAAGTTATACCAGTCACAGATGTGTTTTAATGAATTACAGCTCTTTAGTATGACTATATACTTATGATTCAGTTTCTGAAAAATAGATATGAACACGTAATATTTACCGACTAAAGGCATTAGCAGAATGCAACAACAGAAACACCTGGAAAGCATCACTAGGCTATAATAATACATGGAAAGTCCTTTGCTGTACATTCAGATATTTTTTCCAGGATGGTGGCAACCATTTCTGGTGTGTAGCCACAATCTACAAAACATAGTCTCTGAGTTTTAATATCTTTCTGCAATAGTATATCATCAGAAACAGGTGATGAGATTGTAATGCCCTGTCCTTTTATGAATTCTCTTGTTAGAGTTGAGTAGTGAACAAGACTATTGGGATACATAAGTTCTGTAAAAACTTTGGAAGCCAAGTTGTTATTCTCTCAATCTAAAAAAAGTTGAACATCCAGAAAATGAATACTGTTTTTGTCATACTGATAAATGAAATGGTTTCAGCCCAGAAATTAGTAGTTTATTGGCCATTTTGGGCTAATTTCTCTCTCTTTCATTTCCCTGCTATAAAAACTGCATTTGCCCGGTTTTGTGCGCCAGGCAGCACCGGTTAGCTAGGGTATAACTATTCCCTGCTCCACAAAGTCTCCTCTTCAACTTTTCCCTTGGAACTAGACAAACCTTCAACTTAAGCACTCAAACCATTCATTTCTCAGCCTGGCACTTGCTCAAAACTCACAGCAAGCACTAATAAACCCTAGCAGTAGACCCCCTATACTGCACAGAAGGACAAGGCTCTCTATTCGACCTTACCAGCCAGTCAGTAAAACAGTTCACTCTACCTACCAGGCATGTCCAAAGGGCAGTTTCAGCTGGGGTCTATATTGAAACACTGAACGCCGAAAACAGTGAACGATGTTTCATCGACATTTTCAGCGAAAAATGTCGAAACCACATAACAGTGATTTCTTTCCTAGGGAAAGAAATTGCTGTTCCAACCGAAGAAAAAAAAAACATTAAACACTTCCAAACACATACACACGTATCCTAACCCTAATTGTACCCCCCCCCAAAAAAAAAAAAAAACAGTAAACAACTGAATACACATACACACGTAACCCAACCATACATCTAATGGAAAAAAAAAAGGTAAACATTTTAAAACATATGCACTTACCTTAACAAGCACCCTAACTCTAAGGTCAGTAACTCTTGCACATTTATGTAAACAGTTCCAAACACATACACACTTACCTTAACCCTAAGTCTACCCCCCCAAACAAAAGTAAACAGCTGAAAACACATACACACGTAACTCAACCATACATCTAACACAAAAAAATAAAACAGTAAACATTTTCATACTTATGCACTTACCTTAACCCGCACCCTAACCCTAAGGTCAGTAACTATTGCACATTCACGCTTGGGAGCTATACCGGACAAGGGACCACACTTCAGTGCAGAACACGGCAAAGCAACGAAGCAGTCATGCGACTTCTTTACCAGGGAAAGAATTCTATGAACAGCCACTTCGCTGTTTTGCCTGTAAGCGCTTTATGTGTCGACGAAAATGCATTCGACAAAATGCATTTTCATTGTTCTAATAGGAACCCTTTCAGGTGTACTCTCCAGTCTAACTGATGAATCTGGGCATTTTGAGGCAATGTTACAACTGCCTCATGTACACAGACAACCCTCTCCTCCTACCACCAAACACTAATACATGCGAGAGATGCAATTATACAGCCAAACTAGAGGCTAAGCTCTCTCAACCCAAGACTGGATCAGACAGTCAAGAGGAGAAGGGAAATACTTGCTTCACACCACCAGTCTCACATAGACCCATTAAACCAGCACCAGCAAAAAAACACACATAAATACACGAAAACATACTCTGAGGCTCTAAATAAAAATCTGAAAAGGCAACAGAGACCTCCAAAGCAGACATCCAAGCAACCTCCACCCCCCCAACACAAACCATGAAAAACATACTCACAAAACCAGTGAGCCACGCAATCACAGACCTTAAGGCAAAATAACATACCCAACACACTAGTAATAGGTGACTCTATAGTCAGGCACACTGACGTCCCACTCACTAGGCTGAACAAGGAGAAGGTTACCGTAAGCTGCCTGTCAGGTGCCAGGATCCGCCACATAATACAAGCACTCAGGTCACTCCAGAACAAGTACAAATATGACTCTGTCATTGTCCATATTGGTGTGAATGACCTGAGCCGTACCTCCCTGGACTACATGAAAAGAGACATGGAAGAGCTCTCTGATCATGTAGCCCATGCCGGTATGACCCTGACACTGAGTAGCATCCTGCCTTTACCAAGAATGATACCACGATATAAAGAAAAAATTATCAATTCCAACAACTGGCTAAGTTTCTGGTGTCATACAAAGGGGATCCAGTGTCTGTCTGCCTGGGATGACATGCTCGACAAGCCATGCTGCTTCTCTAGAAATGGCTTGCACCTGTCGCCCTTAGGCTTTCGAATACTGGCCAAGCCTCTTGCCACCCCCATAGTGCCTTTTTTAGGCAAGGCTCAAAAGACAAACCCACCACTGTAAATAGCACAAGTAACAAAAAACTGAGGGTAATGCTACGCAATGCCAGAAGTCTAAACCTCAAAATGCACGCACTCGAGGTACTCCTCAGTATGGAGAAAATCAATATATGTGCAGTAACAGAAACCTGGTTTAAGGCTCCAGAGAGCACCCCAGCACTACCAGGCTAAAACTCATACCATACATTTTGGCCACAGAACCAAGACTGAAAAACAAAAGGCGGGGCCGTATCCATATTTATCAAGGATACCCACACCTCCAGGTTAGTGGTACAGCACGATGCTTCAGAGATCATCCACATGCAACTAGCAATGGGCAAAACTGCAATTCAAATTGTAGCTTGCTACAGATCACCCACCATGTCCCAGTACCCCTATTCCACGTTTCTGGAAACATTGGGAAACATAAAGGTCCTACCAAACACCCTAATATTGGGTGATTTCAAGTACATTTCCTAGAATTTATAAACTCAAATGCCCTGGATCAACTGGTCAACACTCCCACCAGAGGTGACAACATATTGGACCTGGTCATCACCAACATGGGTGACCGGTGTTCCACACCGGAGGCCAACCCCTTGCTGGTTAGATCTGACCATAAACAAATCACTCTGGATATCCACATTCCGCCCCCACCCCCGGTCAAGAAAACCACCGTGAAAAACTTTTCAAAAGCAAAGTTCATGTTACTTAAGACCAAGGTGGAAAGTTTCAAAGCCCCCATGCTAAAGGATAACGTTGTCCAAGCTACAAAATCCTTTACTAATGCATTCTACAGGCACCTACAAGAATGCCTGGATCATGCTATCCCAAGCAAAACCAAGACTCACTCCTCCAAGAAAAGGAAACCAGTATGCCGGACACCTACCATAAACAAGCTATACAATAGAAGGAGGAAACTAGTACAGAAAAGAGTAAAATCCCAAGAAAGGAAGACATCCCGTGATCAGTATCAGCAAGAAACTGCGATCCTTCATAAAAACATCCAAGGCTAGCATTGAAAGAAAAATTGATAAGGACTCCAAAGATAACCACAAGGCATTCTTTAGCTATGTCAAGAATCTAAGTGGCAATTCTCAGATCTGCTCGAAGTTAGTGCAGAATGGCACAAAATACACTGAACCAAAAGATATCGCCCAACATCCTGGCAGACAGGTTCAGTGCAAACTTCACCCCCTTCTCAACCCCAAAAGGACCCATAGCCATACCAGAAGAATGTAGAGCCCCTGAAATCACAGACACTCAGGTTAAAACAGCCCTCTCCAAAAACCAAAAACACAGCATCAATGGGACCAGATGGTGTCCCAGGGTGCATCCTACACAAGCTCAAAGACAAACTAACCCCTCACCTAAACACACTGTTCAAACTCAGCCTCTCCACAGGCTACGTACCCATAGAGTGGTGCACAGCAGCGGTTATTCTGCTCCACAAAGGAGAAGCCACAACAGACCCCAGGAACTATCGCCCTATAAGCCTGAGTAGCTTGGTCTGCAAGGCTATGGAGTGCATCATCATGGAACTCATTAACAGAGACATTGGGAACCTCCAAACACTGGACCCTACCCAGTTCGGCTTTGTTAAGGGCAGATCATGCCTCCTAAACCTGGTGGACTTCTTTGAGACAGTTACCAAGGCTATAGACAAGGGAAAGGTGGTACACACAGCCTACCTCGACCTCGCAAAGGCCTTCAACACCATTCCCCATTCTGGTATTACAGACAAGCTCACCAGCCTGAACATAAACCCCTACATCACAAGATGGTTTGCCAACTGGCTCATGGACAGAACCCACATGGGGAGAGTTGTGGGAGCTAGGTCTGACTCCAAACCAGTTATAAGTGGTGTTCCCCAGGGCTCAGTCCTAGGACCCCTCCTGTTCGGCATATACTTCTCAGAGGTAGAGGCAAGCACCGGAGGACTATGGCTCACCAAGTTCACAAACAACTGCAAACTAGGGGCTATAACTGACTCTCCGGCTGACACAGACATCCTGCAAAAGGGTCTCACTGAGATGGATACCTGGTGTCAAAATCATGGCCTCAAGCTAAATGCCAAAAAGTGCATAGTCATCCCCTTTGGAAAAAACAAAGTATCCACAAACTATCACATAGGTAGTAGTCCCCTAAATACAGAAGACATAATAAGAGATCTGGGGACCCAAGAGATAGTAATCTCTGCTTTGATAATCACATTGCCAAAGTGGTTAGAAAATCATTCTATGTGGCCCACCTAATCACAGAAGGGTTCGCATCCAGATCAAAGGAGGTCATTGTGCCCCTCTACTCATCAGACCCATCATAGAGTACAACGCCCCTTTCGGGATGTACCTTACAAGACACCTGCAACAGCTGGAAAGACCACAGAAGTACCTCACCAAGAGGATCACTGGCCTCAAACAGATGCCCTATGCAGCTCGACTGAAGAAACTCTAGCTGTACTCGGTTGCATACCACCTACTCAGAGGTGATCTCTGCCTGACATACAAGGCCATGTCTAACCCAGAATTGATGGACATGCTCCACCTAAAGAAAACCATATCCCCTCAAGCCACGTACTTTAGTAATCTATACCTCACCACAACAATAAACAGGATGTGCTGGAGGGATAGACTCCTGTCCCAGAGACTTTGCATGCTTTGGAACAAGATTCCAGTCTACATTAGGCAGAGCTCCTCGCTAACACTCTTCAAGAGAAACCTTGACGAGTGGATGGGAAACAGAAAGTTTACCCCGGGGATCACTTCAGTGGCTCTGCTGGACAGAGGCACAGGGAAGTAATCTAAGGGGGGCGGCGAAAGCCAACACATTCTGGCTAGGCTTATAAATGCCTTTGGGCAGATAGCCTAGTACCTACCTATGAACCTATGAAACTTAGGAAATAAGTTACCTAATTAATATAACACAACAATTCTGTCAATTCTTGCATGCTACCTGCCCCCCATAATAAAAAACATCATCTACGTAGTATAAATAGATCTGAAGATATAATCTATATTCACTATTCAAAACAAACATTATTTTCCCAGCACCACATAATGACATTGGCATAAACTGGTGTACATTTAGTGCCCATGGTGGAAATCTTTTTATGCAAAAAATATCTGCTTTCAAAAAATATGTAGTTATTATACAAAATAATGTCCATACAGTTCCCTAGAATATTGACCACATCACTGGTCAAAGTCATATCTGTTGAAATGGCTTTCATAAACCATTCTAAGCCTATTCCATGAGAGATGGAAAGCAGTTATTTTATAGCAGCTACAATAAAAAAATAAATAAATTTCCTTTGATCTTGTATGAATATAATATCCTCTAAGAAATGCCAAGAGTCATGTAGCACTTGTGGTTTATCATTATAAAAGTTTTTTACTTTGTATCTTAGGTATTCCAGGCAAAGTAGGTAAGTCAGGATGCTTTACCAGTATAAATTCAAACAAGCTTTTACAAATCAAACAATCAAAAAACAAATCCCTCAAGTAAATTCCCATCTTACAAAAAAAAAAAAATGAACAGAATTCCTAGTTTCTGGAATACCTTGCATGCTCAGTAATTACTAATCCTCACCTGCCATTAAGGAAGGCTTCCCCATAAGCCTGCTTGTCCATGAACTGAGCAGGGACACAGCAAGAGGTTCCTGTCTTTATTAGGATAAGTGCTGCAGTAGTCCCTCACTTTCATGGCAGCAGATCATAGTATCTGGTTATCCCGTCATTCTAGGCGTATCATGAAGAATAGAACTGACCTCAGTGATCAAAGGGGTAGGTCCTAGAGCTTATCAATTTCCTTTCCCCATTTAAGGTATATAAAATATAAATGTTTAAGGAACAGATCTCTAGATGGTCCTTTGGTGTACTTTTCCATTGTGTCTGGATGGTAGTTGTTCAGGTTTTGTGTGTAAGGCAGGTGGTATTTCATCCCTGATTCAGCCATGGTGAACATAACTCTCAACTGCCCAGATTTTTGCAATATGTCCAAATTTTGCATCATATGTGTGGTCTATCCCTCATTATGGGTCCTTATCACTCCCTATCATTTTAGTCTTTGTCAAGATTTTTCCACTAAGAGGTTAGATAAAAAAACGGACAATGAAAACAGCCACATGGGTTGAAATTATTGTCACACAGGGTACTGTGGGGATGGATGTTAACAGAGGGCATTTGGATGGCTGATGGTTGGTTTCAAGTGGTCTGTTTGGAGCAACATGGTTTGACCCCCCACCCTTTACTCAGGCTTATATCATGAAATGCAACTGTGGTCAGTGTTGCTTGTTTCTCTACTGGGTCCCTATCTTAGTGGTGGTTTGCATATTGGTTTAGTGGGAAATTGGGGTTTTCTTTCATATGACCATTTTCTGGTATGAAATGATCACACAGTAAGCTGAACATTTTTCTCATTAGTTTGTGTAGCAAAGATATTATTCAGTTCAGGAAACGTCATGATTGCATTCTAGAATCCTGTCGTAGCATTGCCTCCAGAACCTGGATCGAGTTTTAATACTATCTGCTGGTTTGTTAGGAATTACTACTAAGTGAGTTTTCATTTGATTATTTCTCTCGGGCAGCAGGTCTTTGTTTTTTCATCTGTTTAAGTTTATTCAGAGGCACTTGTGGACCTATAAGTACAGGAAACAATTATAATTAAGATATACTTTGTAAAATATAAAAAATAATATATCTTAAAGTAAGGAAGTATTACAAGCAGTTAAAAATAAGAGTCAGTTAGGTTCTATTTGTTTAGGAGGGTAATATTTTGTAATGCAGATTAATTTAATGATTTTGTGAATTTCTACTGGTTAATAATATATATATATATATATATATATATATATATATATATTTACATATATTAACTTCTTATTTCTATCTGCAGTCCCTCATCCCTTCAGGAACTCAAAGACGGGTGGCATCGGATAACCCAAGAGGCACAGGATCTTTTTCTGGATTTAGAAGTAGCCCAGATGCAGGATGAGGTTTCAGCTGGGAGAAAATGAACATTGCTGATGTTGGAAGATGATTGAATGTTGGTATCCAACCTTCTGAGTAAATCAAAGAGAAGGGCTAGAAAAAATATTCTGGCTATGGGGGGGAGAACATGGCTGTCTCTGAAGGTAATGTCAGAAGAGGGGAGTCTTAAGTGAATGCTGATGATAGGGGCAGACAGTTATGGAGTATCTTGATGAGTTTATCAATTCACTTCCAAAGGAAAGTATGGCGAGTGTACTGAGCATAGCTTTTGGGGGGGGGGGGGTTTGTTGTCATGTCTGCGCTGTCTAATCTCTCTGAAATAGTTTCTCCTGGACCTGCCTCTGTCCTCCCATAATGAATCTAACAGACAGAAGTTATCCCTCCTGGTACTGTGAAGGACTCTGTTCTGGCTGACCCCGTCCTTAACACTGCCCACTTTTTAACTAACATGGCTTTTATAAACTCTTCTGGTAATACAGTTCGGGGTTCTCACATCCCAAGAGGCATCAAGCAGAAAATACATAGAGGGGGCTTCTTTCATGTATTTGGCTTGGTTGATACTGAGGGTAATCATTGCGTAATTGAAGCTGATAACCTTGGGTCAAAGGACTTAATGTCAACCTCAGCAGCAATCAGGAAATAAAGATTCAACTAGGGCTATATCTAGGAACTGGGACACATGGTCATTAGGTTTCATAGTACTTATGGACATTACTGAAGACAAGGATGTCAGTCAGGCCTTACCATTGCTTGCCTACTTTTTGTTAATCAGGGAAGCACATCATGTTAAAGGATGTCATCTTATCATAACAGGTTTAGGATATTAAAAGCAGTGTGCAAATCTATCAGATGAGAGCAAAGGCATCCTGATATCTGCCTAAGTGCCATGTTGGATAACCTTATTACATTAGTGAATCAACGGTCTATCAGAGGTCCAGTTGAGGGAAAGTTTTGTTGAGCTTTCAACTGTGGCAAGCGCTTCTGGCCTTGTTTTGAGTTCCCTCATTTATGCTCCTGTTGTGGTAAAGGGCACCCATCCATTAGATGTTGGTCTAAGTTGGGCCACCTGACATAAAGCAATTCACCCACATATCTGGAAAATAACATATCCTTCTCTCAAAACAACCCGATCATGGTAAATTGTCTTTTTCATGTCTCAAGGGCCAAAATGTCAAGGGGTCAAGCCAGGGGGGCAGGCATTCTCACTCCCCAGTCAAGCTAGATAAATTAATTCAATTTTTGGCAGCTTACCCTAATTCTGAAGCTGTGGAGTTTCTTACTGAAGGTTTTTCTAAACGTTTCAGGATTGGTTCTTTGGTTGCTCTACATTCTAGACCAGATAAGAATCTGTTATTGATCAAGAGTCATGAGGACATTGCCCTCTGTTTAACTGAGAAAGAAAAATTAGCTGGTAGGGTGTTAGGCCACTTTTTTCAACCTCCCTAACCTTCTTTTAAAATCTCCCTGATAGGATTAGTCCTAAAAAAGGAGGAGGGAGAATTTGGATTGATCCACCACCTTTCTCATCCAGATGGTGCATCTGTCAACGATTTCACTGACAAGGAACAATCTAAAGTGAACTATTCTTCTTTTCAACAAGTGGCTGAAATCTGCCAAGATACTCCAACCCTGGCTCTGCAAATTAGATATCCAGTTGGCTTTTTACCTGCTTCCAGTTAGGCAAGAAGATTTGCCTCTGTTGGGGTTTCAGCTAAATGGGAAACTCTATTTTGACATGGCCATGCCAATTAGATGCTCTGTAGCTTGTGCCACCTTTAAAGAATTCAGCATTGCTATTAATTGGTGCTGGCAGCAAACAGCATCATAACAATCAGCAATTCATTACCCAGATCATTTTATGATAGTAGGGGAGGGCAAGGAAGGGGCCGCTGATAGAATGTTAATATTCATGGGCATCTGTACTAGGTGTGGGTTCCTTTGGAAGAGTAAAAGTCGGAGGTACTTGCACAAGAATTTACATTTCTAGGAGTTGTGTTGGACATTATTTTGAGGTCCTTCAAGCATCAGGGAGACAAGCTGGACTATCTCAAATGCACAATCCCGATGTTTTTTTGGGGCTAGTAATCTAGGATAGGGGAGATAATGCAGCTTAATGGGTTACTGAACTTTGCTTGCAAGGCTATTTCCCCAGTCAGAACATTTATTCAAGCCATCTCAAATATACCTAAAGGCAGCAAACCCAAACATTATATGGTGAGAATAACATGCAGAGTCAAGGAGGACCTTCATATGCGGTACACCCTTTTAAACCAGCACAATAGGGTATGTTTCTGGCAATTCCTTGGGTTTCATCCAGCAAGTTACAACTTTTCACTGACAGTGCAGCTAGTGTTGGGATGGGAGGGTATTTGGTTTGCTGCTAAATGACCCAAGTCATGGACTTTAGAAAGGAAGTAGGACATGACATTCCTGGAAATTTTTCCAATATGGGTTGCCACTTTGGTATGTAATGAACATTTGAGGAATTGAAAGGTGTCCTTTTGTTCAGACAATCAGGCAGTTATCCACACACTGTGCAAATGCTCCTCAAAGTCTAGGTGGGTTCATTCTTTCTTAAAGCTGATGGTCTTGCTGTGTTTGCACACCATCTTAACTTTTTCAGGCATACATGTTCCAAGGTGTGGTAATGTTACTGCTGACAATTTATCCCACTCAGTTTATTAGGTTTCGCTAGATGGCCTGGGATGTGGAACCTCTTGGAACCTTCAGTCCACCAGTAGTCTGGTTGATTGGAGAATGATAGCTGGATCCCTAGTGTAAAGTTTTTACATTTCATTATCCAGAAGTAATAGAAAGTGGGGTTTTCCCTTATTCATGCAATTCTTGGTACACAGATGTTGCAAAGGCCATTCTTCTAATACAATCCACATATGTTTCACAGCTCTGGGGTGGTTAGCATTCTTGCTAGGGCTTACAGATTACTCAGAAAACTGGTTATTGACTAGGATGCTTAAAGGCTTGGAAAATGCTAAAGGGTCTTCAAAAGATATCAGAAAGCAGATAGATCACCACCTCCTGGTCATCATCATTAAAGGTGTATTTATCTCAGCTAATGATTTTCACTCATTTACCATGTGGGTAGTTCTGTTCTCCAGTAATTATACTGGGGCTTTTTGCACCACTGAATTGTTGAAGCCCCTATGCTGGGAGGATGTGGTGATTTAGAATGAATTCCTTTTGATCTGGCTGGAAAAGTCCATGACTGATCAGCCTGGTAGGGGTCATCAAATCCACATAGATGAAACCAGGCCCTTGGATATTTGCCCTGTGTGCTGGCAGACAGACCAGGCTTAGTTTTTACATCTGTGTCCAGCAGTTCTGTTAAACTTGTAGATACTAACTTGTAAAATATAAAAAATAATATATCTTAAAGTAAGGAAGTATTACAAGCAGTTAAAAATAAGAGTCAATTAGGTTCTATTTGTTTAGGAGGGTAATATTTTGTAATGCAGATTAATTTAATGATTTTGTGAATTTCTACAGGTCGAGAGATCTTAGAGAGATCACAAATTTTGCGTTTAGACTGGAAAGTTTTGGTGGAACTGACTTGTCGACGAAAGGACAGGAAATTATGTACTTATTCTGAAGAAGTCAGGTGACGGAGCTGACGAAAGTGCTCAATAAACGGTTGGATATTATTTTGGTTGGCATGGACTGTTTCACTGCTGGTTCTACAACAATGAGATCCCTTTGGTGGAACTGACTTGTCGACGAAAGGACAGGAAATAATGTACTTAGTCTGAAGAAGTCAGGTGACGGAGCTGACGAAAGCGCTCAATAAATGGTTGGATATTACTTTGGTTGGAGTGGACTGTTTCACTGCTGGTTCTACAACAATGAGATCCCTTTGATGCTTTGTAAGCTCTCTGCGAATCATGGCTTTTGCTGTAGCAGACAACTGAGTAAATGTCAGGAAAATCCTACTAGGACAGCTGAACTTTATTTGGGGTTAATCAGAGTCTCTTTAATTCATGGCAGGTTTGTACCCAAGTAGACTGAATGTTGTAATTAAATCAAAAGGTGCTTCAACAAAGTATTAGTTTAAGGCTGTGCACACTTATGCAACCAGCTTATTGTACATTTTTTATTCTTTCCCTAACAGATTTGTTGATGGGAAAAGTTTTGAAATTATTTATTGTGGTCTCATTTTTTTATATCACAAAATCCTGGCATTTTAACAGGGATGTGTACACTTTTTATAGCCACTGTACATAAACGCACAACATTAACAGCAGCTGCCTCATTTCTAAAACATAATTAATAGATATGTCATTATTTAAGCCCATGCATACCCCAGAATTTAATCACAGTTGCCACAACTCCTGGTATTCAATCATGTTTTCCCAGTTTCCACCTTATACTGAATAAGAATCTTGTTCCAGTACAGAAAACATGAACTTATTTTAAAAATAGTACATTGTTATGCTTGTTTGTTAATGGCATTAATAGAATCTTTGGGTTTAATGCTATAATGGTGCCCATAAATTCTTTGTCTAATTGGTTGTTCTGTCTTCCCACATAAAAACTATCCCAAGAAATACAAGAGTTGATATAAACCACACCCTTTTGTTCCAAAGTTATAATGTTCCACATAACCAGTAGACCTTTAATATCCTGGTACAGATATATTAGTTGTGTCATTGATACGTCTACATTTGCTGTCAGATAAATGTGTTGTGTCATTGATAAGCCTACATTTGCTGTAACAGCCACACTTTAAAAGGCGGACTTATTGTAATTACTTCCAAGTTTGTCTTACAGGTTACTATTTCTTTTATACACAAATAATGGCGGATCACCCCAAAGTTGTTTGGAGGACCATTTTGATGGTTAAGCTTCAATTGTCATGTATTATATTTTTCAAATGCTTGTCATTCTTGACAAAAGGTAAAATCATAGCAGTTTTAAAAATGACACTCTCATGATAATTGTTTGTTTTTTTAGACTCAATCCGATTTCTTCAAAATAGGTGGAAAATCACTAGCCCTGCTATTAGATATTTCAACTACCAAATTGTGCATTAGTTCCATAGGTATCCTAGCTCCAAAAACATTGAAGACAGAACATCCACTTCTTTCATGAACTTTTCATTATCAGAAATTGGTTCTCCCATTCGATTCCCGGCTGGAGTGCGAGGAGTGCCTTCTGTGTGGAGTCTGCATGTCCTCCCCGCGGTTGCATGGGCGTTCGAAAGACATGCACAAATGGGCGTGCCTTCTTTGAAGGTTGAACGTCGAGCTGGCACCTCGGTGTTCGTGAAAATCTACTGCCAATCATTAGCGGACCGGAGTTCTGCTGTGGCGACCCCTAACCAGGAAAAGCCGAAAGACAACAACAACGCTACAAATCCTTGATTTTTGACCAACCCTTTCTTCAGCCTTACAGGGGTTGGCTGCTAAGATGTAAAAAACTGTTAGAATAGCTAGGCTCCTTATACATATTATATTTAAACTTCTCCATGGTTAAATGTTTAGAAATACTGACATCTAAAAATGTGATTGATTTATTTTATTGAAAACTATTCTAAAAAGTCAGTTGTAGCTCTCAAATAAGTACAGCATGTTTTAAAATACATGTTCAGCACCATCCTGCAGCAAAAATATCATCCAAATATCATAAATATAATATTATTTTGTGCTTGAATAGACAGTTAAGTACAAAACATTTCTCTTAGTGCTACATATATATTTGCATATATTGATGTATGCATACTTTGCTCCCATGGCTACACCCTCTTTTCTTGTGGAAATATTATCAAAAAAAAAAACATAACATTGTTATTTAAAACTACTTCCATTGCATTATGAAGCAAACAAATATCTGCATTGTAAAAAGATGTGTTCATCTCATTCATGAAAATAAATAATACCAATATCATGGGGACACTGGAAAAAAGATCTCTCACATCAGCTGTCAGCATTAGGCTATGTTCATTAATATTTATACCTGCTAGACATTCTAAAAATGCTATGAGTCTCTTAAAACATGATTGGCATTGCAGGTTCATCGATTCATATGTTAGTACTAAGCTAAATGCCCTTACAATCCATTTTAGTCTAGCTAATTGCCTCATGTGAGAGGTAAACCCTGCACCTTGTGTTTGTAATGTAAACATCATAACCATTATGCCATCCTCCCAGTATGAAACATTGTTTTTTTTTAAACTGACATCAATCCATGTGACCAATACTTCAGTTTTAGAACCATGTGAAGAAGCAGTTAGTCTAAATGGTGGAACAGACAAATTCTTATGAGCTTTCAGAATACCAACCACTGCCAGGGTTATGGGAAATGTAACCATAAGAAACTCATAGAACATTTTGTCTACAAAATCCAAAGACAGCAAATTATCAAGCCACATACCAATCCTCTGATGAGGAATATTAATAAAATTCTTAGAAGAGGGAATGTATGGTGCATTAATAAAAAAAAACATCACCAGATACCTTAAATACATAAGCATTATGGTCAATTACAAATAAGCCCCCTTTTGTTCAGTTTCATGATCTGAATTAATTTATTAGAATGTACAGAGTCTAGTAATGTTGTTCATCATGTTTCAGGTTAAAGCCGAAGAGAATGCTGTAACAATAGAAATCCGTGAAGTTTTTTTTTTTTCACAAGAACAACACTGGGGTGGGGAGGGGGGTAAAACACTTCTATGTTCAACCACAGAATTTGAAAAAAAATAATTTCTCACTCTTCCATGCATCAAGTTTATGTATAAAACATTTAAGCTCAATTAGTAACTTTTTTATTCCAGTTTGGAACAAATATCATCCCCTTCAAAAATAAATCGGGAAAGGTAATGGTTAGGGAGCTATAGTTTCTTTCATGGATTTCGGGGTTACAGAACTGTTACTCATCTTCTCCTTGAGCACCCACAGGCTCTGCCCCTAAAGAAATTGTACAGTACTATGTGTTTGTATTCTGAAGAAGTCTCATAAAAGTGAGATGAATGCTTGCAATTTCACTGGAAGAAATTTGGTTAGTGTTCTTTTTGTTTTTGGTTCATTGTCTTTCTATCAGCTTAACCGATGTGAGAATGGTTTCCTACAGCAAGCCAGCATTTGAAACACTTAATTATCAGCACCAGTGATGATCATGCCAGCATGTTCAGGAAGCAGAAATGAAGTAGGATGTGGGGTGACTAATCAGTGCTGCTACTCACATTCCCATGCCCTAAAATAACATTCATCTTCTCTGAAGTACATGAAAAAGAAAAAAAAAATTGAATTCTCTGTGGACAAGAAGCATTTGAAAAATGACAGAATCTAGCAAATTCATGAAAAACAATCCAAGTAAGGCTCAAGCTGACTGATTTAATAATTAAGTACAATGACAAACAGTGTGACTCCATAAACTAAAGTTGTGCCTTCTCCTACTACCACTTCTAAGGATTTGAGAACTCATTGGACTTTAAAACAAATCAACATTCATTTTCCTTTAAATCACAAAACATTTGATCTCATACATCCTTTTTGTTTTCATTTTAAAACACATTTGTAATTAATATTAATATTCACTCCCTTACACCCACATTCATCTAGTAATTTTCCACACATGTTGATAACTATTGTCATTAAGTCACTTTACGTAGTAATCTCATATGATATAAGAGATTACACAGTAGAAGACATCAAATTAATAGGGGAATTTACAGATTTGGTTTTAGAAACAATTATTTTGTTACTGATTGTATTTTTTTACAAACAAATAAGAGGAGTTGCTATGAGTGCTTGACTAGCACCCCAGTTATGCAAAGCTAGGCATGAGCTGCTAGGAAAAAGAGTCTGTGTGTCCCAGTGAGTTTAATGAAAATATACTGTTTTATGCTTATTTTAATGGCAGCATTTTTATTATGGAAAGACATTCAGGAACAGTTTCAGGATTTTATAGAATATATTAAATCTAAAATAGAATTGTTTGATTTTACTGATGTAGTTCATAACAAGCAACATTTTTTGGACATAGTGATTTATAAAGAAGAAAATTCGAAAATGTTGTTAGCAAGAATGGGTTTTAAAGATACAGGACGTAATCCATTATTATATTACACTAGCATGCATCCTTTGTATTTAAAGAATAATTTTTACGAGAACATGCGGTAAAAATCTAATAATTTAGCAGTGCAGGAAGATGTAAAAAAAAGATATCTTACAACAAATAAAAATTAATATTTTATAATAGTAGGGATTCTGAAAAGATATTTTTCATGCGGTACTGAGGTGTTAAACATTAAGAAGGTGCAAAATGATTGAGACTTAGCATGGTTTTAACATACAACACAGTCTATAGGGTTATAAAAAATGCTGAAGAAATTTTTAAGTTTATGTTGAGTTTTTATTTTGGTACTGAGGTTAAGTGCCATACCAAGGTACAAGTGGTAGAATGTGACGAGACCCTGAACTGTAGCTAAAAGCAGATTAATCAAAAACTAACTTTAACAAAACATGAAATCAGTTGCTTACAAAAGACATCAGCTAAATTATCTTGCCAACTATACAAGGAACCCTCATTCAACTATGTACAAAGACATCTGCTTGGCCAAAGCAGTCTCTTTATTAAGCAATCACTCAGTTAATCAAATCAAACCAGGTTCAAGGTGGCTACATGAATCCTGGTGCATCAATTAATCTATTCAGCCACTGGTTATCAAACTTGACTCCTGATAGCCGATCAGAATGGTCAGTTAACTAAACATGTGTCATGTTTTTTGTAGACAATTCATAATTGCTGACATGTGATGATAGTTTGAGACAGTCATGTCTAGAATCATATGACTGTCAACTTGACATTAACTACGGTTCAATACTGATGGCAGAGTGGTGCAGCAGTAGTGCTGCTGCCTCACAGCAAGAGATTCTCTAGTTCGATTCTTGGCTAAGGTGCCTTCTGTGCAGAGTCTGTATGTTCTCCCTGCATTCGTGTGAGTTTCCTTTGGGTGCTCCGGTTTCCTCCCATGTTACAAAGACATGCATCTGGGGCATTTCGCCCTGGGTCTCTGCTGAAAACTGGCTTCATTCCAAGTTGCAATTATCCAGTAAACAAATGTTAAATAAAAAAAAGAAAAAGTAAAACAGACTGTAGTTTCCTGAGTTGAACAAAATAACTTATTTTGCCCTTCAGTGCTCTTTAACTTTCTTGTATTCACATTACATTCTGTCTTAAACAAAATGTGCATCACAAGTACTTCCTCTTTTATACACAAACTACAATTGCTAAGCTTTGTAAAATATGTTTGACTCATATATTTTAAAGCTTAAATATAGAACTCTGATTAATTAATTCAGGATTATTAAATATGCTTATTATTAACCTTATCATAATAATCTAACAAAAATAATATTTATCTAGTTAAAGCAGCTGTATACTGTTATGTGTTTGCTACCCAATATGCTGTTTACTGTCCAATCATGAGGGAACTGAACTGATAGAATGGTGCAGAATGCATGGAACATATACAAAGTGGCAATCAGTTTTTTTTTTCTTCTTTTTTTGTGAGGGGGGGCTCCGTCCACAGTTTACCGGGTGGGTCTGAACAGGTAGAGGGAATAGAAAAAATACCAAAAATGACTTTGGCATATCTAAATGTGTACACATTGTAAGACATGCAAGTGTATTTTAGAAGGAACTGACGTTGATTGAATTAACATGACAAAAACATACAAACCTCCAGAAGGATACAGTTGTGAGTCTACTTATGTAATTTATTATGTAGTTTGCTCACAGTATGAACATTTTTATATGGAAAAGACAAACAGTAAAATGAAAAAGAGGATTTATGCACACGTGTTCAATCAAACAAAATTATGTATTCAGTGCCATTACCCTACTGATGAAGATTGAATGCTGGAATTTCAATTACCCAAGGTTCATCTCTTTGATGACTGGATTTAGTCCATAGAAAATCACTGTTGGCAATTTGTGCCCCTTTCTTTGAGATAAGTTCAAGGCATATGGGGGGGCTAGCTTTCCTGTAAAATCATTTAAAATGTGTTTTTTGGCAGGTTGTTTTCAGCAAATGCAGTTCTGAGATTCCAATCTTCTGTGTATTTACTTTCAACCACTTATAGTGGAAGTATACATGTGCTCAGAAATTCTTTTTCAATTTCCTGTTTGTTTTTCCCATTTAAAACCTTCAGAAAATGTGCTATTTAAAAAAAAAAATTTCATTTGGAGTATTGTATAATTTGCCATTAATGGAAAGAGGTGGGAAGAGATGATGAACTGAATTATTAGATGTATATGGCGGTAAGAGACTGAATATTAGTATTAATTAAAAATGTGTTTTAAAATAAAAAAAGCAAAAAAGATATATAATGTCACAAACCTAATCATATGATCAAACATTTGTGATTTAAACGAAGGTAAAAGGTCAATTTTTATATCTAATGAAGTCTTGAATCCACAAAAATGAAATTTAAAAGACAAAAGCACTAACTTTTTTGTTTTTATAGTCCCATTGTTTGTCATTGTATTTAATTAATAAATCAGTCAGCTTGAGCCTTGTGCTTCGATTTTTATTTGTGAATCGGATTGGTTTTATGTTTTCTTTGAACCACATTCTGTAAGGTAAGGCTAACTGGGTTCTTTATACCTAAAACATTAACTGACATAGATGTTCACTTTTGGAGATAGCTGTGCCTAACAGTACATGTTAAAGTAATTTAAAACTTGCAATTAAGTGAAAACAGGGCTTGCTGTATACTAAACAAATGCAGAAAGCAAATAATAAGGAAGAAACAAATTAATTCACATATTCAGAGTGATAACTGTATTGTGATCTCTCTTACATTATAAATAATACTTGTAATACATCAAATAAGTTTGAGTTCATGACAGCTAGCTAAAGGGATGAACAGTAAACTTTGTGTTCTACTAGACAATTGTGTGCAATGTAAATAAACAAAACATGTCCCAATGACGGAGTAGGAATATTAATATGTTTAACACTCCTGTACTCTCTTCACTCATGTTATTGCAAATTCATGCATTATCTCCCCAAAGAATGCAAAGTACAGGGTGTGAATTTATATATTACCCCCAACTCTGTGTGCAGATAGATTATAGATCCCTGGTAGAGGGAAAGTCTGCTTTCAGTGCCAGATTTATACAAGGTTGAAAGCCATGTACTAGAACATTTAAATGAATCAGCAGCAGACAAATGCTTTGATGTGTCTAAAAATGCCCTGCTGATTACATCTTTCATCTACTATTTTCTGCATATTTCAGAAACTGCTTATTATAACAAATGAATTAGTATTTAGCATACAGATCTCCTAGTAGCTCCTACATTTCCTACATAAATTTTCCTGTCAAAAATACTACATTTAACTTTCATCTGCTTTACCTTCTGGCTTGGAACGTGGATGAAAGGTATCTTTGGTCCATGTTGTTTCACCTAATTAATAAACACATAAAGAAATGAAATACTATGTGAAGTCTAGCATTACATATTTTATTCCTAGAACTGGTTCTAAAGGTGTTTACTGCAATGTGAAGACAATTATCTACAACCTGTCTGCTGTTCAGTGTGTTTATTTACAAGAAGTATACTTCTTAGTTATTCAATACTGCGGTGGTGGTGCTGCGTTAGTGTTGTCGCCTCACAGTATGACGATGTCCTGTTCGATTCTCAGCTAGAGTGTCTTCTGTGTGGAGACATGCGTGAATGGGCATACCTTCGTTGAAGGTTGTGCGTCAGAGCTGGCAACTCGGCACGTAAAAATCTACTGCCAATCATTAGCGGACCGGAGTTTCGCTGTGGCGACCCCTAACCAGGAAAAGCCAAAAGACACAACAACAACAACAAATACTTCTTAGTTATTGAAAAAAGCATAGGAACTTGCACTTTTAGAAAAAAGATTATGCGCACCACAAATTTTCCTTCATGCACTTTATACATGTGTGTGTATCTGTCTCATATATCCATATTCTCTAATAAGAAATAAGGATAGCTTCTTTAATTCAGATCAGGATTTATATGAATCTGCCTGCACAGCATGTTTAGAAAAGCTGAAACAGGCGGCCATAACTGAGTATATTCACAAAAGCCTTACTGGTGATTTCTCTGTGTGTGTGTATATATATATATATATATATATATATATATATATATATATATGTATATATATATATATATATATATATATATATATATATATATATAAACCAGGATTACATTGCTTCAAAAAAAAAAAAAAAGAATTTAAGTCAAATAATGCTGGATTCAGATTTTCAGATTTCTGTTAACTAGGCTGCAGAAGAAAAAAAAACAACCTTTTGAAGACTGCTCACAGATCAATTCTTTCTTCATTTTGCTGTTTGATCGAGTATAGCAAACAAATCCCACTGGAGATGGACAGCACAGACCTTTCACAGATTAATATGCAGCCTGGATTGTTTTTTCCTTAGACACACACACACACGGCTTGTAGTGGGTTTTTTATCTTGGCAGGTGAGATAACAGAGTAGAACATGTAAACTGCTTCCCTCTCACTGTCAGTAAAGGTATCTTTGAAAGGCAAGCTAAGGTTCAATGTCAGCTGAATACTTCTAGTGCAAAGCAGGTTATATAAAAGCCATTCTGAGTCCTATAAATCACTCCATATTGCAAGGGACAGTAGTTGGTATGGTATGTCTAAATGGGAGCATGGATGGTTTCACATCATTTTCTGTAAATAAAATTAGTCTGCCTGAGTCAATACAAAAATGCAGTGGAGAATGATTCATATCTCCAAGCAACTGTACTATGTAACCCACATTGCATTTCCACATACTTATATGTGGCTTGTTGGTGTACGGGTATGATTCTCACTTAGGGTGTGAGAGGTCCTAGGTTCAAATCCTGGACAAGCTCATTGTTTTTGGATTGGGGGTTTAGAATAATAGTTAAGGTGTTTTCCTCACATACATCAGGTACAGGGTTTGATTCTCACCTTTGAAAGGGAAATTGGCTAGGCTTGAAATGGCTCACAATGGCAGCTAGTCTAGTACTGGTCTATGATCCATAATACTGATCAGTAAGCTCTCTAAGTTTCAGCCTCCATCATGGCTCGGCAAGTGTTTCACCCTTACCAGAACAGTGCTCCCCTAGGATGTATATGTACAACCTGCTTGCTAACTCTATCAGGCACAAGTTTCTAATTAGCCTTAGTCAGCTGGGGAATAGTCAGGGCATTATTCATGCATGTTGCTGGTGCTGGCACCTGACAATTATTTTATCAGATTTTGTCCCCTCATGCCTAAGGACTCTCAATTCACAACTTTTTTTATCAGGGCGGCACAGTGGTGCAGTGGTTAATGTTGTCACCTCACAGCAAGAGGTTCTCCGGTTCGATTCTCGGCTGGGGTGCCTTCTGTGTGGAGTTTGCATGTTCTCCTTGTGTTCATGTGGGTTTCCTCCAGGTACTCTGGTTTCCTCCCACATTCCAAAGACATACATCTGGAGCATTTCTCCCCGGGCCTCCGCTGAAAACAGGCTCTGTGGAACCTAGTCGGACTTTCCCGGTCAACAAATGATAAATAAAAAAATAATAAAAATAAATAAAACTTCCCAATAGATTTTTCCCCTTCTTCGGATACTAGAAAATAACCATAAAGAATGGTAACATCCACTGATCATGGTAAATGTCTTGGAAGGAAGAGATTTCTATTATTCTGTTTCTCCCTTCTGCAGTTTGCATTCAAATAGTATGTAGTTTAACCTGCAAGGACATGTCAAGGATAGATATATATATTTCTTCTCACTCATTATTCTCATCTGAAGCACAGGCGCTCCTTGGCTGGACTCATCCTGCCAAGATACCCCATTGTTTAAAGATGTGAGGTCTTCATCTGGGTGGCATACATGCAGTAGGTCCAATCTACTTCTCCCTCACCTAACCCCCTCCTGAGCAGACAAGCAGCTATCAGCCTGCCATCCTTTGGTCAGCAGAGGCAGAGCTAGAATTCTGTGTGAATACCTGTGACAGGACTGGGGTGCATGCACTACCAGGATAAGTAGGAAAATGAAAACAGAAAATGTGTGACATTCTTTAAATGTAAAATTAAATAAGTAGAATGTCACTGGTAAGGTACAAGTGGTTTTAACGGAAGGACTGGGATCCACAATAACAAGAAAGAATTACTGTTTGTGGTTTATATGTGCAGGCTTGAAATTTACTGGCTGCTCCTATTCCTGGAACAGAAGTATAAGGTCAACATATCAATAGGTCTGGATTGGATTCTTTCCCATTCTACAAGCAAGTCTAAGGATGTACATTAGAAGACTTGTACTTCTATTTAGACTTGGAAAGTTGAAGTGAAAAGCACTAAATGAACTAAAGAGCTAGTAAAGTTAATTTCATAAGAAGCATGCAGGGAAATGGAGCTGGAAGCCAATGGTACTGTTAATTATAAACTGCTAGTCATTTACAGAATGGCTACTGTATATATTCTTCTTCTTTTGGCTTTTTCCGGTTAGGGGTCACCACACCTGTCCGCTCATGATTGGCAGTAGAGTTTTACGGTGTCGAGTTGCCAGCCCAGCACCCAATCTTCCACAGAAGGCACACACGCACACACCTAGGGCCAATTTAGAGTGTCCAATCCACCTACAGCATGTTTTTGGGATGTGGGAGGAAACCAGAGCACCCGGAGGAAACCCACGAGACCACATGGAGGACATGCAGACTCTGCATAGAAGGCACCCCAGCTGAGGATCAAACCAGAGAACCTTTTGCTGTGAGGCGGCAACACTAACCGCTGCACCACTGCGGCTGCCTGGCTACTGTATATATTGCAATCATTTTATTAGATATAACATATAGAACATCGATCTGATATAAAAGCAAATATACATTTTTTTTTTTAATCTGGCATTACTGACAAAGGTATTAAAAAGCTTGAACCATACAATGATTCAGAGATATTTACCTCACTTGACAATCTCCTGTGAAAGTATTTTGCTTCACTAAGCAAGTATGGCACTTCAGGTTTAGGTTTGAAGACAGATGCTTAAAAATAATATATTCTCCTTGTGATAAAATGTTGATAAGAAGACAGATACTATAGCCAATCCTATGAGCATTTGGCATGGTGTTCTATATCCTTGAATATTAATATTATACTTGGAAACTTTTTTTCAGTCAAATCTAAGAAGACATCGATTTTGTAAGGATAAAGTCTGATAAGCTGTATTTCCATTTGATACTAGTATGTAGAAGCATTTCTGCTGTATAAGCACATTCATTTGTGAATGTGACAAGCATATTGAAATTAGCAGATAGAGTAAGGGCTTTTTGAGTACTTCTTTATATGCATAGATGTCAGTAGCCTACAGGACTGCACACACGGACACCGGAACTATAGAGCTAGGGGGAGGGGGAGCCCCCCCCCACCAATTTTACAGCTGCAAGACCTGTCAGGACAAATTAATGAAGTGGAGTTTTCACACTAACGTGGATTCACATGAGGAAGGACAACAGTTAGTATACTTTCCTTTGATGCAGAAAGCTTTGGGTACTACTCCCACAGTATGCAAATGGATTGCTAATACTGTACTGTGTTGTAGTTTAATGGAAGTGGATGCTGCAGTCCTATGAGTTACCTTGCAACTATGAACCCTTTATCAGTTTGCCATCCATTCCCCATTGCAAAATTACTAGCTTATCATTTTTTCATGTAGCATAGGCAATTTATTCTTCAAGGGCAACAGGCACTTTATTTGTAGATGAAACAATGAAATATAAAGTTGTTTGCTAGCAGCAACCTCTTCATTAGTTATAGATCCCTTTAATGTGGAATTATTTAGATGACTTACTTCTTCAGAGATTTTGCATATTTACTGATATTGGTGGATTGTAATGACAGAAGTCTGAGTGGCCTTTTATAGTTGAAATTTTCTGAAATGGGTAGTTTTGTCATTATTGGTTCATACATACATACAAACTACAAATTTAAAACACATTCTAACAAGTAGTGCTGTATTACACAAGGAATATAATTTAATACAATCAGGTTATTACAATTAGGAAGGTGAATCAAAGAATGTATACATGTATGCTTGCTCACAGGATGCAGATCATCAAAACAGGGGAAGGGACCAGTCACCAATGGAGTCACCCAGGGTTAGGTGCTGAGACTTTTTCTGTTTGGCATATACATCTCAAAAGTAAAAGGAAATACCAAAGGGCTTTGCCTGACTAACTTTGAGATGACTGCAAGCTAGGAACAGTTACTGAATCCCCAAACGACCTAACCATCATGCAGACTGTTTGTCCCAAACAATAACTGGTGCCAGGATCATGAAATGAATCTAAACTTCAAGAAATATATTATCGTATCCTTTGGGAACTCATCTACTCCAGGGAACTGTCAAAGTGACAATGCCCCTTGAGAACTGACCCAGTTGTTTGTCATTTGGGATCTTATCTGTACAGTGGCCAACATGGGCCCAGAATCATAAAAAAGCTTTTCTATATTCCACAGCTTATAAACAAATTGATTGTGATTAGATCTAGAGATATTATTGCCCCCCTTTACAAAGCCCTCATTAGGTCAATAATTTTGTAAAATGCCCACTTTGGCATGTATCTGTCCAGACCCATGCAACAATTGGAATACCCACAGAGATACCTTACTAAAAGGATACAAGTCCTAAATAACAGGTCTTGCATGGACCACCTCAAAGAAGTATCACTATACTCAGTATCCTACAGAGTGCTTAGAGGTGACGTGTCTTGCATACAAGGCATCCTCCGACCTAATACAGATGGACCTAGTAAACATCAGCAAGTCAAATGGCATCAGAAATACTCAGTTCGGGTATCTAAACTGAATGCTGTGGAGAGATGGATATATATCCAGAAAAGACTATCCATTCTAGTGAAACAAAGCTCATCCCTGTCCATATTAAAATGCAACTTGAATCTAAGGATGGGTAATAGAAACTGTACCCCAGGATTGCCCCTCGTGCTACTAATGAATACAGGCAGCTCCTAAATGCTGCATCCCTTACATGGGTACCTGCAAATTATCTATAGTGTGATCACATTTATTCTCACTAGGGCTAATATACAATTATCAGCCATGGGATAGGTAAAACCAATCAGGAAATGTTAATTCAAGCACCAAAATGGAAATTGGTTAAGCTTAAAATGCAACAACTGGATACCAAACAGTTAGTTTCCTTTATTTCCAACCAAAGGAAGATGCTACGATGAGGTTAAGCGCTTTCATCTAGAATACTAGACTTCCTCAGAACATTGATGTTAACATTTCTCCCCATTATATATCCAAAAAGCCCGCCATTTACATCAATTATCCAATCTACTTAATAACTTCATTTTTTCATTGTTTAAAAGGATAAAAATGTATTACATGATGTTACGATCTATATATTTCATAAAAAACACATAACTTGTACACTAAACATATACTGTTAAAATGTAATCATTTTGCTGTATTTAAAATCAAATTACCTAGTAAATTGTGATAACTTCTGACATAAGGAATTCTGTTCTAAATACTCAATATGTTAATAATTCCCCCATAAAACACTTACATACAACACATATATAAAATAATGTATCACCTATATGTAGTTATCCATACATCGAGATGTATTCTCCGATGTTGTATGCAGATAGTGATAGTTTTCTTCTGTTGTTTAAATTATACATTTCTATCAACTCAATAACATAACAGCAATACGTCAGTATGAGATTCCAAAGTTCGTGGAGAATGGTGTTATTACAAATGAAATTGGTAATAATGGTAATAATGGTAATATTCCACCCTTCCATAATTAATCCACTTCTTGGTCTATCCCCTCCAATATTAGGAACATAAAATGTACAATGGATATACTTGTCCACATCCCTAAAACATCAAAATATACTATGTCGTTAGTGCTGGGGTCAAAACCCGGCACAATTCCTCCACATAGTATATAAGAAATACATAGTAACTAATGACAATTCATTGTCTGTTATTTCTTATGTCCTCACTAATGGTTTGGTGGGGATAACTTCGTTTAATCCAGGGGGTGTGGCTACATCTAATCGTAGTTGCCATTTAATCTCCTTTTCACTCACTAGTGATTTTATATCACCCCCCCTAGGATTAGGTGTTATAACCTCTAGTATACCAAACTTAAATCCAACACATCCTTGGCTATTGATGAGATGGCGAGACAGAGCATTATTCGTGTCCATTTTTTAATACAATATAAGTGATCATAGATTCTGTTTTTAAAAAAACGATCCGTTTTCCCCACGTAATAGCTCTGACAGGTATCACATATAGCCAAGTAAATCAGGTGTTTCGTCAGGCAGTTCCCATGTCTGAATGTGATTTTGGTGTGCGTAATATTATTTAACTTGATGTTTATGTCTTCAAAGATGTATTTGCAGTAATTGCAATGACCACATTTCTTGGTCCCTAGTTTGTTTGCCTTATTCTTTTGATTTTGGTTATATTTTATTTGTATAATTCTTTTCAGATTATTTCCTGCTTTGTATACAAATTGTGGTTTATGAGGTATCTTTTCTTTTATTATAGGATCACTTGTTAATATATTCCAATTATTGGTGATAATTCCCTTAACTTCATTCGTGTATTTTCCATATTTAAATATGCAAGAAGAATTGGAAGAGTTTCTGTTGGACAATAGGATAGATGAAGAACTGTATAGATACTTAAGGGTGGAATTCCCTGTACTAGCAACCATAACGGGAATACCCAAAGTACATAAAAGCCCACTAGACCCCCCTTTTAGACCCATTATTTCGGGGAGTTTGAGTAAAACATTCAAATTTGGTAAATATGTTGACAGTAGATTAAAGCATATATATAATACTGTACAACACATTATGAAGGATTCATGGGCATTCTTGGGTATATTCAAGACAGAGATATGGAGCCCTGATGTAATATTTGTCACCATAGATGTACAGGACTTATTCTCCTGTATTCCTAAGAACGAAGGACTCAATAGCTTCATAAACAGCCTATGTAAGCATAGTGGACTGAACCAAGAGGAAATTTCATTACTCACTTCCTTCATGGATATAGTATTAGACAACAACTATATCTATTATGAAGGAGAATATTACAGACAGAGTAATGGTGTGGCGATGGGAGCAGCCTGCGCTCCCATGTATGCCAATTTAGTACTCTTGGATTGGGAGGAACAACATATACACAACTCCAGATGGATGGAATATATCAAAACATATGTACGATACCTAGATGATATTTTCCTGCTTTGGGCTGGGAATATCGAAGAATTGACCAGATTTGTCGACTACATCAATGGTACGACCAATTATCTCAGATTTACATACCAGTTTGACCATAGGGGTATCAATTTCTTGGATGCATATATATACAATGATGGACACACATTTCAATCCAAAATTCATAGAAAGGATACGTATAGCAACGGATTTTTACATTTTGATAGTGCACACTCATACCAAGTTAAACGTAACATAGTTAAAGGCCAATGTATAAGGGCCGCGAGAATGACATCAGTAAGGGAACAAATGGAAAAGGAATTGTCCTTTATAGGAGATTTATTCTTAGAGAAGGGATACCCAGTGGATATGATTAGAGACATCACATCATATGTATTACAACAATGGGGGCAACAATACATACCCCTCTTAGGAATAGGGATAACTAATAAGAATGATAGAACTGTTAATGGTGATGAATATAAGAAAGCATGCATATTTAAATATGGAAAATACACGAATGAAGTTAAGGGAATTATCACCAATAATTGGAATATATTAACAAGTGATCCTATAATAAAAGAAAAGATACCTCATAAACCACAATTTGTATACAAAGCAGGAAATAATCTGAAAAGAATTATACAAATAAAATATAACCAAAATCAAAAGAATAAGGCAAACAAACTAGGGACCAAGAAATGTGGTCATTGCAATTACTGCAAATACATCTTTGAAGACATAAACATCAAGTTAAATAATATTACGCACACCAAAATCACATTCAGACATAGGAACTGCCTGACGAAACACCTGATTTACTTGGCTATATGTGATACCTGTCAGAGCTATTACGTGGGGAAAACGGATCGTTTTTTTAAAAACAGAATCTATGATCACTTATATTGTATTAAAAAATGGACACGAATAATGCTCTGTCTCGCCATCTCATCAATAGCCAAGGATGTGTTGGATTTAAGTTTGGTATACTAGAGGTTATAACACCTAATCCTAGGGGGGGTGATATAAAATCACTAGTGAGTGAAAAGGAGATTAAATGGCAACTACGATTAGATGTAGCCACACCCCCTGGATTAAACGAAGTTATCCCCACCAAACCATTAGTGAGGACATAAGAAATAACAGACAATGAATTGTCATTAGTTACTATGTATTTCTTATATACTATGTGGAGGAATTGTGCCGGGTTTTGACCCCAGCACTAACGACATAGTATATTTTGATGTTTTAGGGATGTGGACAAGTATATCTATTGTACATTTTATGTTCCTAATATTGGAGGGGATAGACCAAGAAGTGGATTAATTATGGAAGGGGTGGAATATTACCATTATTACCATTATTACCAATTTCATTTGTAATAACACCATTCTCCACGAACTTTGGAATCTCATACTGACGTATTGCTGTTATGTTATTGAGTTGATAGAAATGTATAATTTAAACAACAGAAGAAAACTATCACTATCTGCATACAACATCGGAGAATACATCTCGATGTATGGATAACTACATATAGGTGATACATTATTTTATATATGTGTTGTATGTAAGTGTTTTATGGGGGAATTATTAACATATTGAGTATTTAGAACAGAATTCCTTATGTCAGAAGTTATCACAATTTACTAGGTAATTTGATTTTAAATACAGCAAAATGATTACATTTTAACAGTATATGTTTAGTGTACAAGTTATGTGTTTTTTATGAAATATATAGATCGTAACATCATGTAATACATTTTTATCCTTTTAAACAATGAAAAAATGAAGTTAAGTAGATTGGATAATTGATGTAAATGGCGGGCTTTTTGGATATATAATGGGGAGAAATGTTAACATCAATGTTCTGAGGAAGTCTAGTATTCTAGATGAAAGCGCTTAACCTCATCGTAGCATCTTCGTTTGGTTGGAAATAAAGGAAACTAACTGTTTTGGTATCCAGTTGTCCTGTTTTTTGGTGCTTGTGCATTACTTGAGTTGATTAGTTGTAACAGGACATTCATTCTTCATTAAGCTTAAAATGTCCTTCAAGTGAACCTATGTTGTGGTAGTAAATAGTTTTAGAAAATTGCCCTTTTTAGATCACTAAGTGCTCCTATCACACACCCCCCCCCCAGTCTTCAACAGCTTCCTGTGCCTCTGACTGCACAGGACACTGTGACCACGATTCATATTTATTTTGGATAGTATGCCAGGGTAGGCGAGGTGCTTTGCATACTATGGAAGCCCTTTGCAATTCATTGTTGTTCCACTGCTCAGTAGCGTAATTCTTTATGACTGAGCTGTGACTGGTTGGGAGATGCATGCAAATAAGGTAGCCAGAGGACAGGGACTTACAAATATGATCCCTTTTGCAATGCAGTGAACTGCTACTAAGAGAGCTGCATAATAAAGATGCCAGGCACATTTGTACTATACAAGTTTTCCAATGTCCGGGTATAAATAAGTGGTGCTGCATGTGTGCATGAGTGATCATTTGTGTGGGTACAGTCACTGAAAACAAGGGGGCCTGTGCCTATGCATGTCCTATGCATGTATGCTTCTTTGTGTGTGACTATACCGTACTAACACTAATAGACTGTATGTGAGTGAGTCTGCATGTCCTGTGGATATATAATACTAAACCAGCATTTATCTGCATGCAAATGTGTGCATAGTGACTTACAATTCTAACTGATATTAAGAGCTTGGAAAGAGAGACAAGAACTTTTAAGTATGCCTTCTTTAAAGGTACATATGAATAACTAGGATCCAAAGAAAGACGCCCGGACAAATGGATGGGACCGACAGCCACTTTAATGAAGCACAGCTGTCAAGCGCTTTATCTAACATAAAGGCTTCTTCAGAACAACTGTGAATCACAGCCTATTAAAGTACAAACATGTTTTGGGATGACAGACATTGCTTTCAAAAATTAACTACTGTTTTATTCTGTTGATGAACATTTCAAAGCATACAGTGCCATCCTCACTCAAAAATATCAAACATACTTTTTTTCTTTTTAGGCTTCTAATTCTTGTACAATAATAATAATAATGCAGCATACAAAAATGCACCATATATGTGTGTTTGATGCAGCACTCATTTTTTATACACTTATTTCTACCTTTAAATTTCATAATTTTAATTCACCCAACCTTCACCCAGCTTTGGGACAGACTACCACCTGTTTTAAATTATGATCCCTGACAGTATATATACTCTAATGAAACATTTAACAAACTGGGACACCAATTTTTCACTTAGCATCTGATGTAATCCTATTTTACGCATTATAAATATTGCCATCTAGTGTACCTGTCCAGCACTCTCTCCAACTCTTTCCTCGCTATTTTCCTACTTTTCATATCCTCCTAGGCTGCCAGTACATGCCTATTTGTTCTCAAATGATTCACTCTCGCCATCTGTTTTCAGCAACTTAACTGACGCTCCCAGCTTTTATGAATATGGCTCCTTACCCTTCCTCCCAGATTCAGTAACATCACTTCTTACTGCTTTCTCCAGTCATCTTTCTTTCCACCAAACCCCAAATATTTGCACTTATGCACTCTTTTCCAGTCCTCTGTACAACTATTCCATAAAAGTTTAACTCTTTTGTACTAAGCCTGAGAGGAATTTCACACCTCCTGATCACTACAGAGTTCCTGCCTGTACAGCTTTTCCTGAGTTAAGTTTCTGAAAATGCAGTTTCCAGTCCACCTATGAACAAATGTATATATCTCTAAAAAGTTACAAAAACTGCTAAACTAATGTCTTTCGGCTTCTCCCGGTTAGGGGTCGCCACAGCAGAACTCCGGTCCGCTAATGACTAGCAGTGGATTTTTTACGGTGCCGAGTTGCCAGCCCGATGCCCAGCCTTCAAAGAAGGCACAGCCATTCACGCACACACCTACCTGCATGTCTTTAGCATCACTCAACTGCGGGGAGGCCATGCAGACTCCATACAGAAGGTTAAAATAAAAAAAAAGTTATTCAGCACACATTTCTCTTCACAATGGTGATACTAATATGCCAGCCGGTACTAATTTTATATTGTAATTTTGTTTATACTTGTGCAGACTAGTATTAATGTATGTGTAACCGTAAGAGACAGACTCTAGCTATCAGTGTGACTTGTTTGTGTAAAAGTGTTCTTTCTTTAGCTGCAAAGAAAGCAGTTTTGTAGATGCCACTTCATTTTTGACAGTTCTGCATAACTATGAATGGTATTTATATCTGCATATTTAATGGAAAAAAATAAATGTAAACTTATGCAAATGTATGCTAATTAGACACTATCAGTAAAAATATTTATTCAGTATTGTGTATCCTTTTATTTGATACCACGGAGTACCTTATAAACACCCTCTTGTTCAAGATATTAACATAATTATTAACATAAGACATATATTCATTATACTTCTGGAAAATAACACAGATTTCCTCAGGTACAGTGTCCTCAATTGGTCTAAAAAGCCATTCCTGACCACTATGGTGAACGAGCATGTGAAATGCTGTTTGTAATGGAGATATGTCCAGACATGTGACATTTATGTATATTTGTCATTTATCACTAAAAAACATATATATATATATATATATATATATATATATATATATATATATATATATATATCTGTGTGTATAAATGTATGCAAATTGGTAGCAGATAAGCAGTAGTTATCAGTGTAAGCTTTTCTACTGGTTTCATTTTTCCAAAGGCTTAGGTTGTTTATCTATCTTGATGGAAATACTCACCAATCCTGAGTCAAGGCATAATTAAATTTTATGAAATCAGTATTGTTTCAGTTTTTGATGTTAGCCAAGAGTGCACTTCTCAGCAATCGCAATGTACCCAGAATTACCTCCTTCTGCAACTCATACAGGGCTATGTGTATCAGGAACATATCTAAGTATGATTGTAAATATTTCTTTACTAATTCTATTGCTCTTACTACTACTGGAACTGTTTGTGTATCTTCCATCCATACTGCTCTCACTTCTGTTTGCAAACCCTGTTATTTTAAGACTTTGTGTCTCTAGGTATATAAGACACTACAATTTTTAGGTGTAGCAATATCAGTGATCAGTGCTACTTTTGTCTTTTGTATTTCTGGCCTACTTTACCTGTTTTTCTTGCATCTATTTTTTGGAATGTTTGTAATGAGCTAGCTAGCCTAAGTAGTGAATTGTGCTATATTGGTTCATTGTGTTGTCTTAAATACAGAAGTATGGGGGGTTGGTTCTGGTCATGTTTAGTTTTAGCTGTAAGGTCTTTTGTATTTCTGGCCTACTTTACCTGTTTTTCTTGCATCTATTTTTTGGAATGTTTGTAATGAGCTAGCTAGCCTAAGTAGTGAATTGTGCTATAATGGTTCATTGTGTTGTCTTAAATACAGAAATATGGGGGTTTGGTTCTGGTCATGTTTAGTTTTAGCTGTAAGGAAGACCAAGCAGTCTAATATGCTTTTGTTAAGGTTGCAGTCTCTCTTGGAGGTGTGGGTTCAAATAACATTACTGACAAATGAGTTTTTTTTTTTTTTATTCAAGACTTTGAGAAACTTGGAAGCCCTTAAGTATGATAAACTAGATTTTTCTCAAAAAAGGAAAAAAGAAAATTTTTTATATCACTTCTGTCCTAATATTGTCTAATATTGCAGTTGAACTTATAGTTTACTGGCAATTCTGTTTCTTTTTTTGTACTTTTTTTTGCATTTTTCTGTATTTTAGACAAAAAGTTATCTGTTGATAACTTTTAACTTGATCTAGGACCTTGGTCTTGCAGCTTCATTTGCAATTGTCAGAGAATTGTGAATTACTGAGAGACTGAGCATTGTTTATATATGATATTGTGATTCTATCCCCATAGCTAGAATTGTCCCGGTTCCCTTCAATAAACACACAGCACCGAATGACGTTTGACGACCTTTATTATATTTCCATAAACATAACATTGTTAACCAATATTTATTAATTACAACTGAAACATAGTATAGCTGATTATAATCACAGCATAAGCATCCATGTAATGTTAATCAGGACAGTGTGACCTCGCTCATCCTAACCCAGTAAGCAGTGCCCATACCTCTCACTTGCTTACTTTACTTATGAAGCAGCATGCCACCACTCACTTTATTTACCATATACTGAATTACACATGCAACCAAATAAGCAGCGTCCTTACCTCCACTCGCTTATTTTACTTATGAAGCAGCATCTCATCATTCACTTCATTTACCACTAATTGAATTAAATATCCAACCAATAAGCAGCGTCTTTACCTCTGCTCGCTTATTTTGTTTAACAAACAGTCTCCAACTTCTTATAGGTTCATAGGTTGGTACTATGCTATCAGTCCTAGGCCTATACAAGCCTAGCCATAACAATTCCCTGAATATTTCTTCCCACACTATTTACTTCCCTGGACCCCTGTCTAGCAGGGTGACTGACGTGATCCCCGGGGTGAATTTCCTTTCTCCCATCCAATCGTCAAGGTTCCTTTTGAAGAGGGCCAAAGAGGCACTCTGCTTGACATGCATGGGCAGTCTATTCCAGAGTCTGGGGAGTCTCTGGGTCAGGAACCTATCCCTCCTGCATGTTTTGTTTATTGTGATGACAAGGTTTGGAGCATGTGGATCTGAGGGATTTGGATTTCTTTAAGTGTAGCATGTCCAACAGCTCTGGGTTTGACATGGCCTTGTATGTTAAGCAGAGATCGCCTCTGAGTAGACGATATGCGACAGAGTATAGCTGGAGTTTTTTAAGGCGGTCAGCATAGGGCATCTGCTTTAGGCCTGTGATTCTTTTAGTGAGGTACTTCAGCGGCCTTTCCAGTTGTTGAAGATGTCTTGAGAGGTACATACCAAATAGGGCATTGCATTCTATAATGAGTCTAATGAGGGATGAGTACAGTGGGACAATAACCTCCTTTTTTCTGGATGAAAAGCCCTTAGTGATGAGGTGTGCCACATAGAAGGATTTCCTGAATGTTGTGGTGATGTGGTTATTGCAGGTGAGACCACTGTCCACCTGCGTCCCTAAGTCTCTTATCACACTTTTGGTGTTTAGTGTACTGCCACCTATGTGGTAATTCACAGGTACATGTTTTTTCCCAAAGGTGATAACTATACATTTTTTGGCATTGAGCTTGAGCCCATGGCTCTGGCATCAAACATCTGTTTCTGTAAGGCCCTTTTGTAGAGTATTCACATCATTTGGGGATTCAATAATGGCTCCCAGTTTGCAGTCATGTTAGTCCCTTAGTGTTGGTCTGTACTTCTGAGAAGTAGATGCCAAACAAAAGCGGTCCCAGGATTGAACCCTGAGGTTCTCCACTTGTCACTTGTCTGGAGCCAGATTTGGAGTCGGCTACTTTTACAGTATGGGTTCTGTCAGTAAGCCAGTTGGCAACCCATTGGGTGATGTAGGGATTAATGTCCAGCTTAGTAAGTTTATCTATGATTCCAGAGTGGGGGATGGTGTCAAAGGCCGTGGCGAGGTCTAGATAGGCTGTGTGGACCACCTTACCCTTATCCATGGCTCTGGAGACTGATGTGAAGAAGTCAATCAGGTTCAGGAGACAAGCTCGGCTCTTCATGAACCCAAACTGGGTGGGGTCCAGTGTTTGAAGGTTGCCAATGTCTTTGCTTATAAGTTCCATGATAATACACTCCATGGCCTTGCAGATAAGGCTCGTCAGACTGATGGAATAGTAGTTTCCGGGATCCAAGGTGGATCCCCCTTTCTGGAGTGGGATAACTGTAGCTCTGCGCGACTCAGTGGACATGAAACCTAAGGAGAGGCTATGATTAAACATGACACTTAGGTGATGTGCCAGTTCATATTGTAGTTCATGTAGTACACGGCCCGGGATGTCATCTTGTCCCATGGATGCTGTATTCTTAGCTTTGGAGAGTGTGTTTTTTACCTGTGTGGCAGCTATTACTGGAATTTGGCAATCTTCCGATATTGCAACTCATTGAAATTAACATCTAACACCAGAGGGAGAATGAAAGAAGGCAAGCCTGTCCCTCTTCTCCTCCCTACCTGGACTGATAAAATAACCACAATCCCCACTATTTCACCAAAAAGGGGAGGGACGGTGGGTAGTAAGTGCACTCATACTTGCATTAAATAGCATTTTTCGAAACAACAACTTAAAAAGTTAAGATAAACAAATGTATGTACTTTGCCAACCCTAAAAGTATTAAAACTGTAGAAAAAGTAATCATGTAAGACATAGTCTTTGCACAGTGATTAGTTAAGTGCATCCATAATCTTTCCACAAATACTATAATATGTTACAATGCATGCAAACCCAGATTTAAATGTTAATGTTAAACTTTCCCAAACAAATGATCATGTCTTTCGAAACTGTACAGCCTAGATATATATTACAATACTTTTGTTAACTGGATATAATAAGCTTCCAATAAATTCTACTCTAAGTGCATGCTTATTGAGATATTTAAAGAAATATGAAAATATATGCTTAATTCTATGATTATTGTTATACAATGATAGCTTCTTAGTGTTCATAAATGTTCGTGCTGAGTGGTCAGCCCAACCAGCTTACCATGTGTAAATCGAGCATATGCCATTAGAAAAAAGTCTGCCTGCTAAAGTACCATTCAGCAGCCAGACTTTTCTATTGGAATATGCTATGAAGGGACAGCGCAAAAAAAGATGAAAAATCTGGCACAATGTGAAAAATAAAAGAAGAGAAATGTACCTAGTTTTCCTTCTTTTTTGTGCTGTCCCTCCATAAATCTCAGAAGACTCTTGTACCGTTCAATTGTCCATATATTCTCAAAATGTCCAGATTTTGGTCTCCTAGCAGCAGTGAGATTCTCTATCTCTATCTTAAAGTACACAAAAAAAGAAAATCCCCATCTGTCACCTTTTTTTTTTTTTTTTTTAATTCAACAACACTGATATACTGTGCAAGCATGGGAACATAATTCCTATATGCATGAGCAGAACATCAAAAAAAAATCATAGGAAATTGCTAGGCTAGTGGCCCAGGGGCCCTTACAAGCCTAGTCAAGTTGTTTTCCAGTTTTAATTGTGCTAGTAGTAGACATGACTCAACTCTTACTGCCCCTGTCCAGAAGGGACACAGCTAGAACTCCAAGGGTGAATTTGCGATTCCTCATCCAATCATTCCAATTACACTTGAAGAGGGTCAGTGAAGTGCTCTGCTTCACTAGGATAGGCAGCCTATTCCAGAGTAGGGGAAGCCTCTGGGAAAGGAACCTGTATCTCCAGCAGGTCCTGTTAATATTACTTCTCATATTGAGATCCCTACAGTGGGTGCAGTGAATGCCATTTGTCTTGCTAAAATTAGCAATTCCATCAGGGCAGGATCTGCAAATGCCTTATAGACCATACAGAGGTCATCCCTGAGCAGTCTATAGGACACAGAGGACAGTGACAGGGACTTTAGTCTACTGCACAAGATAGGTGTTGGACACCTATAAGTTTCTTTGTATGGTACTTCTGAGCTCTCTCCAATTGTTGGAGGTGCATGGGCACATTACATTCTATAACTGATCTAAAAAGGGAAGAGTACATGGGGTTTATGACCTCTTTTTTTTCTGGAGGTAATGTCCTTATTTCTGAGATGGGCTATGTAAAAGGTTTTCCTGACCACTGTGGAAATATGGTGGTCAAGGGATAGGTTGCTGTCAATCTGTGTGTCCAGGTCTCTTACTACCGAGTGGGTGCTTAGGGTGGTGTTGTCAATGTGATAATTGTCAGGGATCCTTTTCCAAGGGGGATGATGATGCACTTGTTAGCAGTGAGCTTGAGCCTGTGACTCTGGCACCACTCATTGGTTTGAGTAAGGCCTTCCTGAAGGGTTGCAGTGTCTTTGAGGGACCCAATGATCACACCCCTCTGCAAAACTATTAGGCCATATGCCCTCAGTTTTAGCCAATTCTTCTGAAAAGTAAATTCCAAATGGGGACCTCAGCACTGAGCTCTGTGGTACTTCACTGGTTACTGATCTAGTGGTGGATTGAAAGTCTCCTATTTTAACTGTGTGTATTCTATTAGTGAGCCAATTAGCAACCCACCTAACTATATACTCTTTTACGTTCAGTTGGGTGAGTTTGCCTATGATGCCTGAGTGGGAGATGGTGTTGAAGGCCTCGGCCAGGTCTACATAGGCTGTATGCACAGTTTTGACTTCGTCCAAGGCTTTGGTGACTGTCTCAAAGAAGTCCACCAAGTTCAGTAGGCATGATCTCCCTTTGACAAAACCAAACTGGGATGGATCCAGGATTTGGAGGTCGCTTATATCTTTTTTGGTGATCTCCATGATGATTCTTTCCATGGCCTTAAATATGAGTCTGGTTAGACTTATTGGTCTGTAATCACCAGGGTCAGTACAGGAGCCCCATTTGTGGAGGGGAATGACAGTGGCTGTTTTCCAATTTGTGAAAGTATACCCTGTGCTTAGACTGTGGTTGAGGAGTATACTAAGAGGTATCACTAGCGCTTGCTTTAAGCAATTTAGGATGCAGACAGTGATGTTGTCAGGTCTCATAGAGGCTGTATTTTTAGTCTTGGAGAGGGCATTTAGGACCTGTTCCTTAGAGATCTCTTGGGAAGGGCATGTAGGAGTGATGTTGTGTGATATGTTAGGTGATGACAGGGGAAGAAGTTTTCACTGAATCTATCTGCCAGCAAATTGGAAATATCACCAGCACTGGTATATGGTTTGCCATTTACAACAGGTTCATAACAAGCCTGTGTTTTTCCTTTGAGGTTGCAGATGTGGCCAAAGTATGCCTTGTGGTTTCCCTTGGCTACAGTGGCCAATTTAGATACGTAGTTGGCTTTGGATTTTTTCACTAGGTGTCTTGTTTATTTAGTCTAATGAGGGAGTCTTTTGTGTTTGGGGACCATGTTCCACTGCCTTTGGACAACAGTTGTTTTTCTCCTGTTTATGGTGGAAGTCCACCAGGCAGGCGTGTTCTTATGTGAAGAACTTAATTTTATCCTATCAGGTAGAGCTGATGCCTAATTCAATCAGGTAGGATGGAGAAATGGTGGGGTATTGTCCTTCCATAATGCTAAGTATGAGGTGTGGCTAATGAAGGAACTACAGAGGGTGGCAACGGGGATATACAGATATTGAAAAAGTCAACTGGAGAACCGTCTGCAGTTAAAGGAAAATGTGTTGTTCTTATACCTGGAAGCAGGACTGCACATCAGTGCACATTGGTACAATTTGTGCAAACCCACTCAAACACTCTCCTTATGAAGCAAAGGAGAACAAATTGAAATAAACAAATTATCCAGGGAAAAAGCTCAAAACTGAGCCCAGCTCCAGTAACCTTCAGTCAAGATGAGTTCTGTATGTAACTCCTGCCACAAGGTACAAGGGGAATCCTCTCCAACAGATATGCAACAAATACTGATTTAGTTAATCAGAAAGTACAGACAACAGTTGAAAATAAGCACTTTTCATTAATTTTCCTTGTTGCTATGGGGGGACAGTGCAAAAATCATGGAAGAATGGCAAACAAAGCAGAGGAACACTATGACTCTGTTATACAAAGACATTATTTAAGAAAGTTACGCAATTTCTTTCTTAAATAATGGCATTATATAATAGCAATAACCTACTCATGGAATTGGGTATATCAGAATTTACCCACAGCTGGCTTTGTTTGATCACTCAGGCTTTGCCCTCATGATCAAACCAGCGATCTTGGAGTTGGTATATAGTTGCCCTCTTGCAAAAAGCATAAGTGTTTTGTTTTTTTCAGTGTTTTGGCTTTTGATCTTTCAGAATCAAGCCATTTGAGAGTTGTGAATTTTGATGTACAGAGGTACATCTATGTGTTTATATCTGTATCTATATCATAAATATATATATATATATATATATATATATATATATATATATATATATATATATATATATATATATATATATACATATATATAAGATGAGAGAAAGAGAGTTGTGTGATGGAGGTGCCCAGAAATACAAGGCAGCCAAAATCCTTGTGTTGTGTTTCATGTGTGTGGTAGAAAATCATAACTTTGCATTTGTTCAATGTGACAAAAAAAAAAAAAAAACGTCACTATATCATTCCACACCCACCAAGGACCTAAATTAACACCAGCAAATAAACAAGACTTAATGGATAGATAGATTCTATCTCGATACATTCCTAGCCCATGAAACAAGTTATAATTCTAAGCCAAAGTACTACTTTGGCCACATTTAAGGCTCATCTTGATGAGTAAATGGGCAGACACAGATTTACATTAGGGTTTTCATGGACAGCCCTGCTTGATTTGAGAGATGAGCACTATTAAGTATGTGAAAAACATCTGCTTAAAAGTGCATATGGCAAGGCATCTTCTGGTCCCTGTGATCACATGCCTTGCATGCAATAAGGGCGCCAAACATAAAAGTATGCTTTTTTTGTATTCATTACACAAAACTGTTTAGACCAGGACAGCTCAGTTTACAGTCATTATTAGTTCAGAAGAAAAGGCCTAATAATTATGAAAGAACCTTAAAATTCTAAATTGGTTTACATTTCTGTCAAGGAACATCAAATGAAGTCTGAACCATTGAAGGAAACAGCCCATACAATGAACTTGATGTATAACTCATTTAACCTAATAAGTATTCTTTATTTTTTTATTTTAAAACTGCTAAATTGCTTTTGTACATAAATCTTAATGAAAAGAATGATTTATTTCTTTAGAAATTCGCTTTCTGAACTACTAATATAATAGATTGTGTAAATAATATGATTCCAAACAGAATTTGAATTTAGTGTACAGCTATGTAAACTGTATAAAGTAATGTCCACAACATATACCTAAATCTATTAATGATAAAATCATGTAGATTCAGAATCCGTGTCTAATAAAACGGAGGAATGCAATTTCAATTTTCAGAAGAGATGGTTGGTTCATTAGTGTCCTGTTTCTCCGTCAGTTGTAGTACTTTGGGACATAAAATTATATATGACAAGGTTTTAGTGTTCCTCATCATCTTCATCCCAATTTCCTTGACAAACTACTCTCACTAGTAGTAAGGAAGTCATTGAAATGCGGTATGGTGTCTCATTTCTAATTTCTGGCAATAATCTTTGTTTCTGTTGGTAGAATAAACCAGAGATGTCAAAACTAATCTGGTTTCAACACTTTCAGAATAGGAACATTGAATAATACCTGTTCTTGATTGAAGGACATATTAGCATTTTTTAGGGCTTTTATAAACTAACTTAAATTTCCAATATATATATTAAGATAAGAACATTCAAACATGTTTGTAGTTTCTATTTGCATAATTTTTTGCATTTCCAGCGAGTTATACTAGAATTGTTAGGAAAATTCCCAGTTCTATCAGATGTAAAATAGGACCAATGAAAACATTTCCATATGTATATATTTTTTAAAATGTACTAGAGATGTGTTCCCAACAGATTTCTAAATGAGAGATTTATCAGCATCATTTAGTTTGTATTGCTCATATTGAAAGATACATTTCCAGTACTGATAAAAAGTAAAGAAACCAAAAACGAATCCAACAGTTTATTTTAGCGCTTTCGTTTCACCTATGAGAAACTTCATCAGAAAATGGCAAACAGTGCATATTACCTAGCTTAAATACTCCCCCTAATTAACAATTTAAAGTGCTACATGCATTTTAAATAATTTTTTAAAAAACACAGACTATGAATTTTCCATCTCCATCCAGTAATACAATAATAAATGACACATTAATATCCATCCTATTATTTCTAAATACAAAACAATATATGTGTGTATATGAACAATATAATTAATAAATTAGTATAAAATAGAGTAAATTTGTCTTTCTAAAAAGCACATATATAACTATATATATGTATAAATATATTCAACAACCACAGAAAACAATACCAAAAAATGTCCCAGACCCAACTATATAACAGTACAACAAAACACAAAAAGAACAGTGAGAACACATTTTTATAAAAAGAACGCAGACCTCAACCTAAGTAACAAACTAATAGATAGGGTACTATTAAGTCCAGGGTTAACACTGGCATTGGTTCTTAACTGCCACTTTAGTTCTTTTAATTCTAGAAAATCATTTACTGGACCACCTCTCTCACCTGTACAAACTTGTTCTAATATGGTAAACTTAAATGTGTGTCCTTGATTTTCCATAACATGAACTGCTAGAACAGTTTTTATTTCCAGTACTTTTCATTCGACATTTATATTTCAAGATTTCATGATATCAGATATTATTGTTTCTGCTCTTTATTTTTATAACTGACCTGATATATGTAGTTTAAGAAACTTAGTAGTAATCAACTAAAAGTGTCATTAACATTTTTAAATTTATTTTGAACATACTTTTTTTTTTAAATTTCTAGCAAATGTTTCTCAGTATCTTATCCTAGGGCAAATTTGGCAGTTAGAGTTGTTAAGTCTATAAATGTTTGATCACCAAAACAGTTATATCAACCTCAACAATTTTCCCCCATCCAAGATCTTATCCATACCTCTCAGTTGTCCAGATTTTAGCATAATACCCAGAATTCGGAATCGTTTTTTTGGTCCATTCCTCATAACAAGTGTGTTTTTCTAGCAAATCATTGAGGACAGAAGTCACTAACACTTTCAAAAATTAGGAAGATTAAATATTGCTCATTTTTGAAAACAATCTAAATCTGCAGTGGCATTTGGCCATCCCAGTAGAGTCAGGGAAAATTTTGGTTGCATTTTTAATTTAATGGATGTAATGTGTTCCATATCCTAAATAGGCATTTCTAAAAATATGTAAAATGTCAGGATGTCAGCCACTACAACAAGCAAGAAAATTAGGAAAATGTTTTCTCATTACAAATTAAAAAAGCTTCACGGATTATCAGAAGTTATATCTCCATCAAATATTAAAAGAAAACACAAGATTTTTTTATTATATACTTCATCCTTATGTTATATATTATAAAAACATGACTGAATTTAAAAGTGTTGAGTTAGGATGTTTTTTAAAGCACAGCATACAATATATGTAATCTTGTAAAATAATTTCGCATACACAATGCATAAATACAATCTTTTAGATTGTAGGAGAAATTCTTTAAATCCTCATATTAATATTGGGAGTTTAGAGGATATTTTACTGTCCATTCAGATTCCTTAAAAGTCATTGACTCACTAATTGCCTACAATGTGGTCTGGGATTCTTAAAGAACCCCACTGCTTGCACTGCAGGCTGTGGTAAAAAGAATATCTGTTTACAATGCAGAGATTCTGATTCAAAAACACATTAGTCATAATCGGGAAGGAACTCATTGTCAGCTAATTTGCATGTCCATGAATCGGGTCTATATCACATTGTCCAACTTGTATAAGTTCGAACAATGTAATATCAAACCCAAAAGTCCGAAATGCAAAAATAGCAAAGATATGGCACATCGATTTTTTTTCCCCCAGGGGAAAAAATTGGTGGGCTGTTTTCAGGGCTTTGCTATTTCCTCCACTATGGTGCGATCTCGGAGTTTGTATATTTAAGTAGGGGGTTGTAGGGGAAACAGCCTCCCACTTTAGTTTTAGTTTAAGGTTTATGGGGGAGGGGGGTTGTTAGGGAACAGCAACTTTTTTCCCTGCGGAAAAAAATTGCTGTTCTTTGTGCTTGTTGTTGTGCGGTTTTGGACTTTTGGGTTCGATATTACATCATTCGAACTTATATAATTTTGACGATGTGATATAGACCCCCATGAATCACTGTTAACTACCACAAGTACAGAAAAAAATGCAAAAAATTATAATGGTATTCAGTCTCAAGTGAATCAAATTTTTTGAATAAACAGCAAGTTAAGTGCTTTTATCTGAACAGTTCAAAGGACTTAATCAGAACTAACACCAATGCATGAGCACAAGTTTAAATAATACATGTCATGCACATATGTAAAACCATAGCATTAGTAAACAACTTATTGCTACTTGATTTCATGATCTTGGAGGAAATCGATTCATGGATGTGAGTTTCAATACCCTTACCCAAAATAAAAGAATATTGTGAATTTCTCTGTTCAATAACATACTGAAAATTGCTTTTTATTAACATTGAGGGGTAACCCTCTCTTCAAAATATTTCTCAAACTGCCCAGGTCTGATAAAAATATCCACTGGTTAGAAGTCATATTGGATAGTCTAATGGCATGACCTTTAAATAAACTAACTTTTTGATTGAAACGGTGGTAGCTATTAAAATGTAAATAGGAGTTCCTAAAAGTCGATCTTCTATACACCGAAGAAAAAACACCATTTTTATTAGTGATAGTTACACCAAGATAAAGAATAACACTCTTGTTAAAGTGTTTGTGAAGTTCAAAAAGGTTTTTGTACCATCCATATAATTTATAAACTGCTTGACTTTCTCCTCAGAACCTGAGCATATTATAAAGATGTCATCCAAATAGCAAAAGTATCTCTTACAATGTCAAAAGATATCTTATCATTAAATATGAAGAAATTTGGTTCTTGTATCTGACAAAAGCGCTTATTTGCAATAAAGTTTTGTGTCCTTGGATTCTGCACACTGCTGTGCTGCTTTTTTGTTTTACTAATTGTAGTATGTTATTGAACACAGAAATTCACAATGTACCCCTATATTGGGTAAGGATATTGCAACTCACATCCATGAACCAATTTTCTGCACAATCATTAAGTAGCAATAAGGTGTTTACTAATGCAAGGGTTTTATAATACACCAAAGGTATTAATAAAATTAGGGAGATAATGAATTCCAACTGGGAATTTTTTAAAGCTAACAATAGTGTTTACCAGAAGGTAGGGGATATACCACAGTTTGTCCTTAAAATAACTAATAATTATAACCATATTTTTGAATGTGAAAAAATGAAACAAGGTTGCCACCTGCAATTGTGGCTTTTGTGGTCAATGCAACTTTGGGAGATTGAGCACTGTATACTTGGAAATACTTTTAACAGTAAACTAATATTTCAGTATGGCAGTTGCACTATGATACCTTATTGACAGCGAGTGCTAATAATAAATCTATATCTGCAACTTTTTTAACAATGGAACTATTTCAAAGAAAATCTGATTTAACATTTAATGATAACAAAAAAAAAATGTTACCGATAAACATAAATAAGAATAAAATCCCAAATAAGTTCCTTAAATATATTGTTAAAGAAAAGAAAATTAATTACTTGGGAATAACCATAATGGATAATATTAAAGATATATTAATTATAATTATACTAATTGTGTAAATAAGATAAGGAATATAATGGACAGATGGAATAAAATTGTCTTTACAATGGAAGAGAGAGTCTGTAACATCAAAATGATTATCTTGCCAAAAATCCTTTATATTATTCAATCATTAACATTACCTCCTATGAAAACCTATATTAAAGATTTTAAAACTTTAATTTTAAGCTTTCTTTGCTTCCCTGACAAACCAAGAATTGCGCTAAATCATCATATAAGAGACTGGGAAGTAGGGGGAATAGGACTACCAGACATGGAATTATATTCATTTTCATCAGTTATGAAAACAATATGTTTTTAGATCAACAACACTTATACAGCTAGATGGAAAGAATTTTAGGAAACCTTTATATGCATTCTAACCATAATAGATATACTAATTATCTTACATTAAATAACAGTTTATTTTGGTTATTAAAGGATTACATTATAGAGAAAAGTAACCAAACAAGTGATTCTTAATTAATTTTGACTACATTAAATACTTTTAGAAATTTTATATATAGAAATCTGGCTTATAAAGCATGGATTTTTCCTTATGTTTACTTTGAGCATCTGCTATAGGAATGTCCCTACTTCAAATTTAGAATAAATGGTTGCCTTTAAAGAGAAGAATCTGTTGTACTGGTTTCAGTTAATGAAAGACGAAAAGCTGCACTCAGTAAATTATATTAGGAATAAATATGATTTGGATAAAGGTATGTGGTTAGATATACAATCTTGTAGACTATATATAGAAGGGGAAATTAAGTCAATGCAACCAATGTTAAGGGAACACATCCCAAAATTGATTGTATGCATCGTGTTTTTATTGTAACAAAATTCCTTGGGACATGGTCTCCTGTCCAAATTGTATAAAGTGGTAAAGAGGGAAACTAAAAAAAAGTAATGATACATATTGAAACTATTTTACCCAAATCAATAATACACCACCAAGTGAAGAAGGCAAAAGATTATTTCTATTTTCATCTAAACATACTACTTCATCACTTAGATGGTGTTTGTTTTACATGGAAGATTTTTACATAGATCTTTCTTCACCCCTCATAAAAATTGAACTGATGTACAAAAAAAGCAACTTTGTTGGAGATGCAAGAAAAAAAATAAAGCAGATTGGCAACACATGTTCATGACTGTACTGTCTTGATTCCTTTTTGGAATAATAATAATTCTTTTTTACAGGCATTTTTTGAGATACATTTATTTTATCTAAATCATTAATTATTTTTAATACCCCTATTCTCACGTGCGTTAAATGTACATAATATAGCATATTGTGGACTGTATTGACCATCTTGAAAAGTGATCACACAAAACTGGAAAAAATGAATTTACTCCATCATTTAAATAATTTATAAGTTTAGCAACTGAAGTAACTCATCTAGAAATTATTACAATAATGAACAGAATTATCTCTTGCCTCAATGTATGGCTTAAATTTTAAAAAATGCTTGACAAGCAAAAATTAAAAAAAAATTCTGGAATTGAGCACACATACAGCAACAGGAATGACTATAAGGTTGATGGACACTCTTGTAAATAGTTATTTTCTTTGCTTCTATATTTATAACTTTAGGTTGTTTTTCTTACTTTTAAATATGTATGTACATTTCTGATTACAAATTTTGTAGTGATTATATTTTTTGAAAATGTAATAAAAACATTTTCCAAAAAAAGTTTTTTTTTAAATGGGAAAAAAAGAGCATCCCCTATAGAAGAGAATTTATGAACATCTTTATGATATTAGCAAAGCAAATTCAAAGAAAGCTTTGTATCAAAATTCAGAATCCCAGGTTGGATATGGTAGAAATACCTTAAACAGAATGTGGAAAGTTTTAAAAATACAAAATATATTTATTAAATGTAAACATTTTTATCACACTCCACAATTCATCCCCAGTATAGCTTATGGACATCTTCAGAAAAATAGAGTAATTAAAAAACATTACCTACATTAAATAATAAAATAAACACCTGACATTCTTATACCAAGGTCCTTCAAACTTACATTAATCAATTAACTGTAAACTAAACCAAAAGACAAAGAACCATTTTGATTGCTAGATGAACCAATTAATTATAGTGCAACCATAGGAAGGTAGTACTACAGAATAAAAATAGGTATAATAATAATAAATAAAACCATCTTTGTACAAACAAACCTAAAATAAGACACAAATATATAGATATATAGATATATAATGCATCAATAAATCTCCAATGAAATTGAACCCAAAATGTTCATATAAACAATATGAAACACATAAAATGTAATGCACCAAATAATTATTAAAAGATTTTATCTACTTATTCCTAATATACTGGTCATAAAATATTTTTTTTCTTTTATTTACATATACCATAAAAGGGAAAACATAACCACTATAAAACAATCATAATATCATCCAATTATAATTTGACAGCTTTCAGTTTTAATACAGAAATAATAGAGATCATATTATTAATCCCTGGTGGGGTCATTGCACCTAACCTTAGTTGTCAGTATAAGTCTTTATAATCTAATTTATTTTCCCATGCCCCGCCGCTAGTGTCCTGTGAAATCTTCTGTAATATAACAAAGGAAAAACTTTTACATTTACTACAACTAGAAGAATGTCTATACAGGGCATTATTTGGTTCACCTTTATTTTTGTCACAAATGTTTACATATATATGTTTTTTGAACTCTCTATTTTACCTATATAATATGTTGGACAGGTGTCACACAAGGCTATATATATACCAGTCCCCTACAGCAGTTATTGTATTTAAGGGTGATCCTCTATCTGTATGTGTTACGTAACTGAACTTCTGCATCTTTAAGAATATACTTACATTGTGAGCAACCTCCATGTTTCACTGTGCCCTCGTTTTTGCTGTAGATTGGGAATCTGAATTCAAACTAGTTTCTCCAAGCTTTCGTTAAGATTATTAATCATTTTATATATAATCTATGGGTGTTCTCCCAGGGTTTCATATACACTGCCAGTGGCCCTAAAAATGGTCCAGTTTCTTTTTAAAGCTTTATTCCAAACCTGTAATGCAAAATACAAGCTCTTTCAAATAATTTGTTGCTAGACCCCATCATATTCGTCTGTCCCTCCTTGTAATATAATTCAGTTTCTAAAAAGGAACCTAAGTGCTTGTATTTAACATCCTACCCTTCTACTACTTCTTTCCTAATGTAAAGTAAACTTTGGGGGTATTCCCTCATTAAAAACATGTGTTCTAATTTATTTATTCTTCCAAAAATCTGTCCCTGTTAGTGGTCATTCTAGCAACCCTTATAAATTGACCCTTGACCAAATTTCTTTTGTAATGCAATGGATGAAAACATTAAAAGTGTAAATAACTGTTTGAAAAAGTGATATTTTCTAAAAATTACTGACTCAACCCCCCTCTTATTTTTAAAAATAATCATATTTAAATATTAATCTGGTCTTCCTGGCATATGTACATAAATTAAAAAAATGGAAATGCCATACATGTTTTTTTACGTGGGAAAACAGAGCATCCAATCTGGAAGAGAATTTACACACATATTTATGATATTAACAAAACAAATGCAAAGAATGCTTTATATTAGCATTTATTAATTTACAAAGATTTTATGAAATTTGTTTTTGGGATATTGGAAATTGTGCCCCAAGACCCATGACGGGGCACATGGGAAATTTGTTTGGAGTATAAAAAACTTTTATGACAATTTTGATGTTTATTAAAAAATTGCTTCACTTCAGCTTGGTTCCCATTAACCTTTTCTGTATTTTTCGGTTACTTGTTCCTTTGGTGCAGTATCATCCTGCCTTTCTGGGTTCCCACAAGTGCAGATCAGCACTTCCTGTTGTAGTTAACAGGGGTGGCAACCATACTGTGTTAACATGGCCCCTGTCTTCAATCTCCCACACACAGTTCAACAGACAGACACACACACACACACACACACACACACACACACACACACACACACACACACACACACACACACACACACACACAAAGTATCCCAAACCTGTTCCTACATTGTCAGAATGTCCCCAATGTCCCATTTTTCCTGCAGTCTTAATTCACAGCTGAATTACATCAGTCCTTAATGCCATGCCAAACATTAGAGTTTCACACATCATATCCTCCAGATACTCAATGGTATTAGAAGAGCAACTTTCTGAATTCTTAGGAGGTAAATGCAACAGCTGTCCCTTGGGTGGGGGTGTTTTGGCAGCCTGCCTCACTGGAATAGCAAAATGAAGCATCCTTGAGTTCCACACTGCAAGTAGTGTGCCTCTTTTTTGGGAGGTTGTACATGCTTGGAAGTTTGCTTGCATCTGCTGAGAGTAGCCATAGCAAGCTTTTTCAGGGAGGTGAGTTAGGGCATGCCCCAGTGCAGCAGCATGATGCTGCACTAGCATCCTCCACAGCAGCACTATGATGCTGCACCAACATCCCCCACAACAGCAATATGATGTTGCATCAATATGCTCCACAGCAGCAGCATGATGCTGCACTAGCATTCTCCACAGCAGCAGCATGATGCTGCACCAGCATGCCACTCAGCAGCACTATGATGCTGCATCAGCATGCTTCACAGCAGCAGCATGATGCTGCACTACATGTTCCACAGCAGCAGTATGATGTACCAGCATGCTCCATAACAGCAGTATGATGCTGCACCAGCATGCCCCTCAGCAGCAGTATGATGCTGCACCAGCATGCCCCTCAGCAGCAGTACAATACTGCACCAGCAGGCTCCACAGCAGCAGTACAATGCTGCACCAGCATGCTGCACAGAAGCAGTATGATACTGCACCAGCAGGCTCCACAGCAGCAGTACAATGCTGCACCAGCATGCTGCACAGAAGCAGTATGATACTGCACCAGCAGGCTCCACAGCAGCAGTATGATGCTGAGTATGATTCTGCACCAGCATGCTCCACAGCAGCAGTATGATGCTGCACCAGCATGCTCCACAGCAGCAGTATGATGCTGAACCAACATCCTCAATCTCCTCACCAGTCCTAGACATGAGTTGGGTAGAGGAGGGGGAGTGATACACTGGCTCAAGCAGATCAAGTGAATGAGGAAAGGAGCTGGTTGCATTTGCTGGTCATGCTTGGAGTCTCAACAGACAAATGAAGGGCTTCAAGTTTATAACTTTTACTGCTCTCTGTTTCAGTCATGATTTTCATTATCTTGGGCATACATTTTCATAGCAGTATTTTATGATTTAGTATAAAAATGTCACCTAACATCTTCAAGTTTTCTTTCCCTGAAAATTGTCTTCGTTTTCAGCAGGAAAAATAAATGATCAGATGTTTAAAATAATAACAAAATATGTACCTTTTAACTAATGAGACGATTTTTGGTATCAGATGCTATAAAGTGGAAGAATTACAGTTGTTCACTTGTTTTATTTGTCCGGATTAAGTCCCACACAAGAAACATTGTGTTCAGTGTAAAAAACAACTTTCATACAATGTAGGCACAAAAGACAAAAAGTGAGTGTTATGCACTCATAAAATTATTCCTTTAAGCCTAGGAAATAAATAACACAACATATTGTTTCTTTTAATTAAGGTCCAAAATCAAAACAACTAGTTAATTCAGAAGTAAAAGCTTTGATTAAAAAGGAGCTGTCAAATTTAGAATTAGTTTAGGATTGTTCCAGAAAACATGGAATTAGTTCCAAACTAAAACTTGAAAACCACATAGGGACTTAATCCATACTTAATCTGGCCTACTTTCTGGTGATTCCTTCTTGATTTGCTGTTCAGCCACTTTCTGCCAGTCACAGCATCAATACTATCAATGGGTAAACATCTCCCAGGGATACATCATATTTTTCAGCAAGAAAATTACCACAAAAGATAGCTTGGCCACTGGAACACAATCCCCAAAAGTCTTTTTCATAAGCTTGCACTGTCAAATAAGTTTCTTTTGCTTCTATAAAAGCATTTTATCAAGGATGATGTCAGATATTTTATGACATATATTTAGCTTAATTACAGAGTTCCTGATGTTACACTTTACAATGTTAAATTGAGTTAACTCAGCTCATGAGTATCAAGGTGTCAGAGGTAGATGACACTATAGTGCACAAGAATGCGTCCAGGTGTTTTCAAATATGTTTGGAATAGTCCCCTATTTGGGTGAGTATTAGGCACCACAGTGACATTAATTTGTCAGTGGGCATCAGGAATACTTATAAAATGCAGACTTCTCTTTACCTGGCACATAAATTTTATGAATTTAGCCTCCCGATGGCAGAAATGGGAAAACTACCATATATGTAAAATATGTCTTATTGTTTTTTAAAAGAGTTGTTTGGAGCCCTTGATATTCATCTGTTGGAAGAAATATAATTTAGGAAAGTAATCACAAGATGTTAATCCATTCAACTATAATTCAAGTTTTAAAACTTCCTGACATTTCTGAAAAAGGCAAATTGCAGAAGCTGAATCAAATTTTCATGATTACCTTCACTTTTATGTTTTCTGATTTCTTTAAACCTGACTCAGAAAAACAAAGACAGGTGATGGCAAAAGCTCTAATGGAAAATTAATTTTGTTTCTGCGATTTGTGAAAAAAAATCCTTTTGTTGTAAATTGTAGAAAAAGAAGAACAAAATGATATTTTCTAAAAGAGAGCAAACTTATAAAACCAACTCATCATTTTTACAACATAGAAATTGGAAATGTATTTTTTTCAGCATACAGCTGTATGTTTTTGCCTTAACTCTTTGGTTTTCAGGTTTATATTATGTCCAAAATGACAACACCATTAGGCATATAGTATTTCCTTTCGTACTCTGTTGTGAAATAATAGGTGCTTCTTTTAATCTGTTTTTACTTCTTTCAACAACGATTGTTTTGAAATATCTAGAATACTAAAATATTGGTGTGGTCTTCACAAACATGGTGCATAGTGCAAAGGGCTAGGGACAAGACACAGCATGGAAATACCTACTTCTGATTCCTAATTATTAAATGACTATCATGGCAGCAAAGGAGATGTGCTAGTGTATTAAAAATGTAACTAAAAAAGTCCAACACTTCCAGTCAGCCAAATTCTTCAGTACAAACTGTTTTTATTCTGGACTGAAGGGTTTGGCTGACTGGAAGTGTTTCCTATTGCTTCACAGTGTATGGTTTTGGACTTTTTTAGTTATATTTTACACTGTAGTTACTCTTGTTTTTTTATTTGTGGTATTAAAAAATTTAACCATTCAGATAGAATATGCAAATGAACAGTTCAACAGAACTAACAGTGCTAATGCAATCAATTGAAAGCAAGACTGGGTGTAACATTTCAAAGCATTTCCAACATACCACCATAGCCCTAGAACTACAAAATACCTTTGATCTAATAGACCCCTATACAAACTTTCAACAGGCTAACTCAACCTCCAGATTTACTTTTTTTTCAGTCACACATAAATCCTGGTCAAGAATTGATGCCTTTTTACTCTTCCAAACCTTCCTTCCCTATAGACTAAGCTGCAGAATCTCCCCTAGAACCATATCAGACCATTCAAAAATTAGTATTTCCATTGACGTTTCGACCTCTAATCAAAGATCCACTTACTTCAATAATTGGACTTTAAATCCTGATATCATTCAAATACAAGAGGTGTATCGCAGGAAATAAATAATATAATAGCCCAAATGGATCTTGATATTATATCTATTCAAATCCCTTATGATGTGCAATGGGCTGCTGCTAAATCGGTCATAAGAGGTCTCATAATCCAAAAATCCACATGGTATTAGAAAAACCATAATAATAACAAACTCAAACTTGACCCAAATCAAGGATACTGAATTGGAACTCCAGCATAAATGCTCAAAGAAGTTAGAAAATACATTGAATGATCTGCAAAAGGAATTGCATAGTCTTTATAGGTTCATAGATTAGTACTAATCTAACTGCCTTTGCAAGCCATTTTAAGCCTAGCCAATTATCCCTTGTGAGACTCAAACCCTGCACCTTGTGTTTGTAAGGCAAACACCTTAACCATTTGGCCACCCTACTAACCTTAAAAAATACTTAAAAAATATACTTAAAAAATATCTCATTTGTAGAGATGAGATCGTTATACCAATATTCTGAGTGGCCACAAACTCCCTCCAAAATACTTGCTAGATGAATTAATGTTAAAAATGATTGGCCGAGAATCAAAGAAATAAAATACGAAGGACTCTTGAAATATAAAGACCAAGACATTATAAATAAATTTAGGCCATATACAAAAACTTATATAATTTACCTAACTCTCCCTCTACAGATACATTTCTTGAGTTTATACATAACCTACAATTCCCACAGATTACTGATCATCAGAAAAAGCTTTTAAAATCACCCCTGTATTTAGAAGAAGTTAAAATTGCAATAAATAAACTTAAATCGGGTAAATCTCCTGGACCTAATGGGTACATGGCAGAATTTTACAACAAATTCTCAGATCACGTTTCTAAAATTTTATTAAAAGTATTCAATTATATAATTCAGCATGGCATTATGGATAGATATATTAACAACTCAAAAAACATTTTAATTCTTAAACCTAACTCTGATCCATCAGACCCAGCCAGCTATAGACCAATGGCCCTTATCAACACTGATTTCAAGATCCTAGCCCACGTTATTGCTAATAGATTGAAAAACATCCTTCCTTCCATCATCTCCCATGAACAAATGGGTTTTATGCAGAATAGGCAAACGTGATAACACTCTTCTTTTGGATACCATTATAAGACTTCTGGACAAAGACAGACATTCTAGGTACATCCTTACTGCTGATGCAAGGAAAGCATTTGACAGAGTAAACCTAAATTTCTTATTTAATATCTTGCTCTATTTTGGAATTCCACAAGAATTTATAAAAATTATTAAGGTTCTCTATCAGAAGGCCTCCACTACTATTCAAATAAATAAACTCAAAACCAACCCTATCCCTATTTCTAATGGTACAAGGCAAGGTCGTCCCCTTTCTCCATACCTTTTTAATTTCTATTTAGAATCCCTACTCTTGTATATATCCCAAAAAACTTTTCATCATATACCCAGATTATCAAACATAAAACTTGCATATTCGGCCTTTGCTGATGACTTAAACTTATATTTTCAACTTCTTAACACCGAGCTCCCAAAAGTACTTAAATCAATAGATTTGTATTCTGAGATATCCAATTATAAATGAAACTCATCTAAATCTTATGTTTTTCCCTTGAATCTCCTAGGCCATAAAGAATTTTACTTTCCTGATAGCGAGATCAAAACTAAATATCAGATAAAATATCTAGGTGTAACTTATACTTCCAGCTTTAAGGAGATCATCAAGAATAATTTGTTGCGTACTTGGGCTAACATAGAAAATGATAAACAGATGGAAGAATATCAATATGTCTTTACTCTCAAAGGCCAGCGTGGTCAAAATTAATGTCTTACCTAGAATTCTCTTTCATCTAAATGCTACTTTCTCAATTATTCCTCAAAAAGTTTTTAAAGATATAGAAAAAGCCTGATCTACATTTTTGTGGCATCCAAAATCTATCAGAATTAAATATGATAAACTTTTCCTTACAAAAGATAAAGGTGGACTGGGATTACCTGACTTTAAACTTTATTATACCATAATTACTTCTTGTAGGCTGATTCAAATAGTAAACTATGATTCTAACATGAATAGTTGGACACCCCAGTGGGTTAAAATTTGGTGTGATCAAATTAAATCCCTAGATTTTAACCCCAAATCTCTCCGTTTCATAAATTTAAATCAAAGTGACTCTTACACCAGGAATTTACACCCATTGCTTAAACATATGATTCTAACTATCCAAAATTTATTAAAATCTATACAATTATCCAGTGTTCTTGCCTTCATGCAACCTCTTCACCTAAATCCCAACCTGTTAATCAATAACCAACCATTAAACTTAACAAACTATCCTCTATTAAAAGAATTTACAATATGGGAAATATACAAATGGCGAGAAACTAATCTATCAAAACTACGGCTGAAGCTGGAACTCCCTAAAAAATATACTATCACTTTTAGTCTGATCCTGTATCTAATTAAAGCTAAACTACCACAAATTAAAATAGACCAACATGACATTAACCTAACTATTCTAATATTTAAAAATTTAGCAACTAAAGAAAAAGCAATCTCTAGGATATATAAACTTATAAAGAGTATAAAATCTCAGAGTTCACTATTATTTTCAACCTATTGGCAGTAGAAAAGACAATTAATTACAGAAGAAAATAAAAGAGTGGTCATCGAAAATACTGTAAGTTTATTCCCTTTAAACAGTTGTTATACACTCAAATTATGATCAACAGCGCTTACTATACCCATCAATTCTTAAGTTTAACCCCAAATTTTTAGCTTGCTGCCCAAATCAAATTATCTTGCATGTTTTTGGGGCTATAATAGGGTCCACAACTTATGGTGTTCTCTAACAGTTAGATTAGAGAAGATGGGATATGAAAAATCCACCCTATCATGGGAAACGGTTATCCTACATATAACTACAAATATACTTCCTAAAATATTCAAACATATTCATATCACAATTTGTGCCCTTGTTAAATTTTATATCACAAAAAAACTGGATGGTCAAATCCCAAATCTCATGGGAAGATGTTTGTAGTCGAGCTATTAAGTATATTTTCTCTCATAAATTAGCCTATATAGCTACAAATAAAAAACAATATTATCATAAATACTGGGGATACCTGCTTTACTTAATCCTTAAGAATTAAAATCAGTTTATGTGCAAACCCTATTAGATAGACTAGGATGTGTGTGTTTTCTACAACAAACTCAGTCTTTTCCTTTCTCTATCACAACATTTAACTACCTTTATATCATACCTGGTTAAATCAAAGAGCATACTTTTTCCACTTATACCTTTCAATATAATATGTCCCTTCCAATACCCTTCTTTCTTTTTCTAGCTGTTTAAAAATATAGCTTTTTGTGGTGACTTCTAATGTATATGATGTATATAGTAATTGGACTGATGTTTCTTTTAATGGTTGTAGATATTTGCATTTGATTTGTTGTTAACCTGTCTGTATGTCATTCTGTATCACTGAAAAATATAAATAAAAAAGATTGGGGTTGGGCCACTGCAAAATGTTACCAGTAACACAGACTTTTGACACTGGAACTTCCAGTGTTCGAATGTCAATTCCATGGTTACCATTTCCGACATTTTGCACTACAGTGAGGAAAAAGGTAAATTTCCCAATCCCCACTGTAGTGTGATCTGTTATCAGAATGTCGATCCCATATTAGCAAATGCACACTACCATTCACTAATATGGATTCAAACGTTTTTGGATCAGCATTACGGAAACTGAAAAACATGCATTCGACCATCCCAGTTTCGCGTAAGTGCCGTTCTACATTTTGATAGTAAACTAGCCATGCTAGCTAAGATGGAGTGCACCTTCTGCTTATGGTATTCCACTGCCCTGGCATTTATACTAATACTGTAATGAGCACACAACCTGCAAGGTCAAGCACCTTTAAAAATCTGCATCCCACTGCCACAGTACTCATGGTTCTGGTGTACATTTTCTCATAATTTTTTCCATGTCTTTCATCAAATTTTTAATTTTATGGTAAGCTTGCAATCAATCAATAATACCAAATATTAACATTTTCATACTTATTCTTTTACTTTGATGTAAAACTTGTTAATGCTTATCATAAATAAATCACTTACGTTTACAATCAATCAGTAATGCAAGACATTATAGTTTCATAATGCTTTTTCTTTGGGAAATACATGCTGATGCAAAACCAGTGTTATTTCTTCTCTCTCACACACAAACACACACACTTTTAGTATTTTTGTCTTCCAGTCTCTTTCTCTCTTCTCTTACTTTTACTATCTTTCTTCCACTCTTTATCTTTCTCTATCCTCCCAACTGCTCTTATTATCTTTCTAAATCTCACTCTGGCTCATATTCTCTCTTTCTCATTCTGTTTCCCTCTTTCTCTCTCAGTCCAACTTGCTCTTTCCAATTATGTCATTAGTCATAAGCCACTGTTTCTTGATGGTACAGGCATGCAGAAAAGGATCCTGGACATGGCAAAAAAAGAAAGGTAACAGAGACTGGTGGTCCCCTGCCATAAACAAGCTATACAATAGAAGGAGGAAACTAGTACAGAAAAGAGTAAAATCCCAAGAAGGGAAGACATCCCTGATCAGTATCAGCAAGAAACTACATTTCCTCATAAAATCATCCAAGGCTAGCTTCAAAAGAAAAACTGCCATGGACTCCAAAGATAACCACAAGGCATTCTTTAGCTATGTCAAAAATCTAAGTGGCAATTCTCAGATCTGCTCAGAGTTAGTGCAAAACGGCACAAAATACACTGAACCGACTGATATAGCCAACATCCTGGCAGACAGGTTCAGTGCAAACTTCACCCCCCCCTTCTCACCCCCAAAAGGGTCCATAACTATACCAGAAGAATGTAGTGCCCCTGAAATCACAGACACTCAGGTTAAAACAGTCCTCTGCAAAGCCAAAAACACAGCATCAATGGGACCGGATGGTGTCTTAGGCTGCGACCTACATAAGCTCAAAGATGAACTAACCCCTCACCTAAACACACTGTTTAAACTCAGCCTCTCCACAGGCTACGTGCCCACAGAGTGGCACACAGCAACAGTTATTCCACTCCACAAAGGTGGAGCCACAACAGACCCTGGGAATTATCATCCTATAAGCCTGACTAGCTTGGTCTGCAAAGCTGTGGAGCGCATCATCATAGATCTCATTAACAGAGACATTGGAAACCTCCAAACACTGGACCCTACCCAGTTCGGCTTTGTTAAGGGCAGATCATGCCTCCTAAACCTGGTGGACTTCTTTGAGGCAGTTACCAAGGCTATAGATGAGGGAAAGGTGGACCACACAGCCTACCTAGACCTTGCAAAGGCCGTGGACACCATTCCCCACTCAGGTATTATAGACAAGCTCACCAGCCTGAACATAAACCCCTATGTCATGAGATGGGTTGGCAACTGGCTCACGGACAGAACCCACATGGTAAGAGTTGTAGGAGCTAGGTCTGACTAAACCAGTTACAAGTGGCATTCCCCAGGGCTCAGTCCTAGGACCCCTCCTGTTCGGCATATACTTCTCAGAGGTACAGGCAAGCACAGGAGGACTATGGCTGACCAAGTTCACAGACAACTGCAATCTAGGGGTTATAATTGACTCTCCGGCTGACAAAGACATCCTCCAAAAGGGTCTCACTGAGACAGATACCTGGTGTCAAAACCAAGGCCTCAAGCTAAATGCCAAAAGGTGCATAGTCATCCCCTTTGGAAAAAACAAAGTACCCACAAACTACCACATAGGTGGTAGCCCCCTAAGTACAGAAGAAGTAGTAAGGGATCTGGGGACCCAAATAGATAGTAACCTCTCCTTTGATAATCACATTGTCAAAGTGGTTTGAAAATCCTTCTATGTGGCCAACCTAATCACAAAAGGGTTTGCATCCAGATCGAAAGAGGTCATTGGGCCCCTCTATGCATCACTCATCAGACCCATCATAGAGTACAATGCCCCATTTGAGATGTACCTTACAAGATACCTGCAACAACTGGAAAGACCACAGGAGTACCTCACCAAGAGGATCACTGGCCTCAAGCAGATGCCCTATGCAGCTCGACTGAAGAAACTCCAGCTGTACTCGGTTGCATACCGCCTACTCAGAGGTGATCTCTGCCTGACATACAAGGCCATGTCCAACCCAAAATTGATGGACATGCTCCACCTGAAGAAAACCATATCCTCTCGAGCCACACGCTCCAGGGATCTAAACCTCACGACAACAATAAATAAGACGTGCTGGGGGATAGATTTCTGTCCCAGAGACTTCTCATGCTCTGGAACAAGATTCCAATCTACATTAGGCAGAGCTCCTCGCTATCCCTCTTCAAGAGAAACCTCGACGAGTGGATGGGAAACAGAAAGTTTACCCCAGGGATCACTTCAGTGGCACTGCTGGACAGAGGCACAGGGATCTAATCTAAGGGGGTGGCAAAAGCCAACACATTCCAGATAGGCTTATAAATGCCTTTGGGCAGATAGCCTAGTTACCTACCTATGAACTTATGAACCTATGAAGAAGTTAAGTCTCCAGTTCCATCCTTCCTCATTACTAGAGCAGTAGTAACACTGCAATTTTGACAGTATCCTTCTTTTAACAGCTTCCCTTAAATGGCAGATAGGATGTATAAAGTTCTTCAACCTTTTAAGTTTTTATAAGCTATTCCCAAACCTGTCCCAGCAGCTATGATTAAGTTAAACCTACTGCTGCTATACATTTAGTTGATTCCAGTCTTACTCTTTCCAGTTATGTTTTTCATTGTAACTAAGTATTATTTAAAATCCTCATCATCAATAGTAGGATTGTAAAGACTATTGATGGGGATGGTATATTTGTTAAATTGTTTCCTTCATGTACACAAAAGCACAGGGTTTGATTCACACATTTAGAAGAGAAATTGGCTAGGCTTAAAATGGCCCACAAGGGCAGTGAGCCTAGTATTTAATTTTATACCTATGAACATAACAGCAGCATCCAAAAATTACAAATATTTTATTAAATTAGTCTTATCAATGTTAATGCCATTCTCCAAAAACATCCTTCAAATTTTATTTATTTTTTAATATAAAAAAATCTGGGAGCGTGCCCACCTTTTCTATTAACTCCTGTTGCTCCTGTAAAATCTTCGAGTTCTTTTGAATGGAATGTCTGATGGCTTTATGTCAGCTGAAAAATCTAGGATGCAAGGGTTATGATAAAGTGGTTGTGAAGAACCTGAACTATCTACCTGAGGGACTAGTATTTTTATTATAAGCGTATATTAAGTGTTTCTCTTTTCTTTAACTTCATTAAGTAATTTGCCTTTGGTAGATATGTATTGCCCTTAAGCATGAACATGTTTTTCAATGTAACTAACTTATTTAAAAGCCTCATCATCAACAGCTAACAATGATGCTTGGATCACCTCCTCCTAAGTGATGTTGGCTTTTAAACTTGCCATGATAGCTTTTTGCATGTAAACATAAATTATAAAATGCTTTTTTTTTTTTTTTTTGGTAAATGTAAGTGTTAATAGCACATTCTGTCAATGGAACCTCTCAAAATGACATCAAAAAGACAAAAAAAATTAATACTTTATTTTAATATGTTGTCTCAGCTTACCCATATTAAAAACAAGTCAACAGTTTATCTGCCATTTTTTTTAGCTATGAGCAATAAGCTGATTCAATTCTTCCACCTACTGAGTCAGGACAAAGTTGACAATGATGAGAGTGCCCCCTTCCCATTTCCATAACATCGACTTGTTGATAGAAAGTGTTGTTGAAACAAATACAGTTATTACTCAAAATTAAATCTAGTAATTCACATGTATTGCCAGAAAGCAAAATGTTGACAAATCGCATTTTGTTCAGCAGCTGTCTAAACATTTGAATATCTGTGCACTGTGGTGTAACTGAATATAGGTTTTTAATATCTAAGGTGACTATCCAACAGATTACATCAAGCTCAAAGTTATGCAGAAATACTAACAAGTGCAAGGACCTTATCATGTGATTCACATAGCTGAGCTGCCCTGTTCAGCATTTCGTCATACGAGATTACTGTAGATTCAGTTTTAGAACACCTGACTAAAACTGTCAGTCAATAGGGATGCCTAGTGCCACTTTTATGTCTTATTTGAATTCCAGAGCAGGATTCATTGCATTCTCTACTTGTAAAGACTCCTATAAAATCAAAGCCTACCTATTACTATTTAGTAGCTCAATGTACTGTCAATTCAATTGCCTACTATGTTAACATCAAATAAAGTGATCTTTTCATAAAATTGTCATGATGCTAGCATCCCATTTCACAAATATAGTTTTGCTCATGAGCACCAGTGCCCAACCAGTCTCATTTTATTATATGCAACTCACTGTTGCATGATAAGGAAGTGCAGCTTTTCAGTTGTATATGTTAGCAGTTTTTTCTAATATTGTCTAAATTTAATTTTCACTTGCATTTTCAAAGGTTGAAATAGTTGGTTTAAAGGCAAGTTGAAACTGCTGCAGCTTCTAACCATTCTAGATCACCTGTTGTTTAATGGCAAACTGCTCAGCAAATAAACTTCAGTTTCCTTGTGAAAAGATTCAGGTTGATTAAAGTTTTGTTCAACTTCATTTTGTGAAGGAATGAAACTGAAATATTGAATAATTTGCACTTTCTTCAATTAACAATACTCAATGTTGAAGGAAAATTAACATTGTTACCTTCAGAGCTGTCCTGTTGTTGGAACATTTACCACCTTGTTATCCTTTGGTAAGCCAGGGGATGGTGTACCAGTGTCTGTTGAAACTTCCATGTCTTTTAATGTAACAGAGGCTAGAGAAGGTAGAATTACTCCTCCTACTATTCCAGTGTACACCAATAAGCATTGCACAACAAGAGTCATAGGTTGGGGGTTGATATAATGGTTAAGGTGTTTGACTCACACATACAGGTACACTGTTTGATTCTAACCTTTGGGGGGGATTGGCTAGGCTTAGAATGGCCCATTAAGGCAGCTAGCCTACTAATTAGCTGTGAACCTATGAACCTATGGTGGTATTCATAGTCATTAAATGAATGCGTTAAAGCTATCTATACTCTCCGCAAATGAGCGCAGGTAAACCCCGATTCATAGGGGACACTTACCCTAATCCATAATGGCTATTAATAAACTTAAGCAAATGAAGTTATAATGAGATATAAATGACGAAGATGTAAACAGTGTATGCTAATGAAGCATTATCTTGCCTATTTGTGATTCATACATAAATGTTCCTGCTTTTCCATGCTATTAAAGAGGGGTCTTGCCTATTCTCTCTCCTTTGCAATCCACAAAGATGCTGTCACTTGCTGCTATCCTTATTATTTCCCTGTTGCAAGCTGCTTGTCTTAAGTAAGCCAGAATCTCTTGCACCCAGCCAAGAAGGCAGAGATAAAAGCAGAGAATAACACAACATAATTTTGATAATCAGGAAATATTTAATAGGTTTAGAGTGGGTAAGGATATTATAAGGGTCTTACTGAGCATGTATGACCCCCACAGGGATACTGGAGGAATGTGTGGACTTCCTATCCTTGTGGATAATAAGGTATGTATAGCCCTCACTATACATGCTATACACAGACGGGAGACTAACTGGGTATCTCAAGGGCATCTGCCTCAAGGATACAGCAGTTTTTGGATGTAGTCTTGGCACATGCAGATCAGTACATCTATTTACCAGTGTCATCTCAGGACAAAGCAAGGACTAAGCATGACTTTTATGGGGTGGTATATTTATCCGAGATTCTCAGTGTAATAGATTGCACCCATGTTGTAATTAGGGCCCCACTTGGTCCACAGGATGAGTGGTACTGCAAGCATGAAGGGACAACTATGGCATCAATTGCCAGGAATTGTGTGATGCATTTGGGTGTATCACTAATGTCTATGCCCAGCAACCTAGCAGTACATGCGATTCCAGTAGGTTGCCTAGTAGTCATCTTGTTGGTAATTGGGAAAATATTTTTTTTTTCAATTTTTTATTTTATTTAGGTAGTTATTAATGGAAAATGTATTGCTGAATACTAAACCATTTTTTTCTTTGTTTTGTCGTCGTCCCCCCCCCCCCGAACTTCTCTCTCTCTCTTTTTATTTTTGTCTTTCAGGTGATGCTGGATATCCACTGGAGCCATGGCTCATGACACTGACAGAATTCCTAGTGCAGCTGCAGAAGAGGACTTTACTATAACCCTATCCCAGACCCTTTTTGTCATTGAGAGGGTTTTTGGCCTCATGAAGACTCACTTTAGGTGCCTGGATGAGTCTAGGGATGCCCTTCGGTATGGCCTAGCTATTGCATGCAGCATGTTTATTCTATGGTGCACTCTGCACAACATGATCATGTGCCAGTCTGGTGGAACAGTGACCCACGCTGTCACTGCAGCTACCAGCTTCACTCCTTGTACGATTAAAGGTGACCAGCAAGCAGCATTAGTAATGAACTCCTTGCGGCAGGCTGGTGCACAACACACAACTGAACAGGTAAAGAGGTGGTATCTATTCCACAACTGTGGACCAAGACATTCAAGTTAGTGTTTCCTTTATTGTAAAAAACACATATAGCATAATTGGTATCTGTGGGCTATACTGTGTGGTGCATTGTCTGCTGTCACAGTTCATCTGATATCCCTTCTCATCTTTAAATAATTATTTTTTTATTTCAGAAAATGTAATCATATTATTGTTTGCAAAAGCCATGCCCAAGTGCTCACTGACTCCTGTTCAGTGATGTTATAAGGCATCATACAAGTAATAGTCACATTTTTAACTGTTTTGTATAATAAATTCTAGTGAGGTGATGTAGATAAGTAAGCACTTACTGAATGTCCTCAAGTGGTTCAACTGGTAAAAAGTGTTAACTCGTTATTTAACATGAGTTCAAACCTTGCATTTGTAGAAAAACGTAACATATTGTATTTTAAATTATGCAACATTTTCTCAGTTTGATGTATGCTGTATATTTACTGCACATGACATTATTTAATTTTTGTCATACATAATAATCTGTGGCTTGAGAGACAAAAAAAACGATCATCATTTGTGCAGTGATGAAGGTGAAGTGGCGGCAGTGTTTGTTTGTATGTCAGGATACTCATTTAGTCATGTCTCGCATTAGTGTTTCCCTGAAATGTTGTGTATTACTACTTTTAAACTGTAGGAACTACCAGATGTAACAATGTTAATGCATATAGCATCAATGGTGTTAATCCATGCAATCTTATTTTATGACATATGGCTTTCTTTCCACACTTCAGTGAATGATTTTATGCAGTACATTACAGAAATTAAATGCATACAGTTAAAGTGTCCTAAATCTCCTCCTCCATTTTTAAATATCTTATTCCCCTTGAAGTTAAGCATTCACCTGTGTGTTTGATCAGATTTTAACAGTAATGTCACACTTGAATCACAGTAGATCAGTGTCAAATGTGTCATACACATCTTTTAAAAATAGGCTAAGTGATGGTGCAAGTGGTTTTGAAGAAGGGCTGTCATGAGTTCTGGATAATCTACTTTGATGCAGGTAATCTTGCAGACTCTGATCTGACAAGTGCTATATGACCAGGACCATAACCTCTAATGAGAGGATCTGCTAGGTATGCATTGAATGCAGATGTGGCCTGCATGAAAATTGTGCTTGTTCCTTCTGACTAATTACAGTACATTCTTGAGAAGGATTTGTAGCCTATTGTGATTTGCCTCCACATGTCCTGACAGTACCTTGTCCTCTTCCTCGTTCAAGACTTACTCCTACTATAGTCTGGAAATTCCTAACTAAAGTATAAATGGAAGTGGCCACATATGTTTGCTATGTAACCATACTAGCACTATTAGTGTGCTCATAGAATTATCCCTACCCTCTGCCATGCCCATGTAATGCTAGAAATCATCATAGGCTCATAGGAAGTTAGTAGGCTAATGGCCCTAAGGCCTTTACAAGCCTAGCCAAGTTACCTTTGTTTCCACGATCAGCACATATTGCCCCTATCCAAGAGAAATGCAGGTGGAACCCCTGGGGTGAATTTATGGTTACCCATCCAGTCATCCAGACTGCATTTGAAGAGGGCCAATGAGGTGCTCTGTTTGACATGAAGTGGGAGTCTATTCCAAAGGTGTAGTAACTTCTGGGAAACAAATCCTTCCTTCCTTCCAGCAGATTCTATTAATGTCACATACCAGGTTAAGTTTTTTACAGTGAGTAACCCATGTACCATTTGATTTGTGGATATGCAGCATTTCCAATAAAGCAGGGTCAGAGATTGCCCTATACGTAAGTTAGCGATCACCTCTGAGTAGTCTGTATGAAACAGAATAAAGTGACAGTGATTTTAACTGATCCACATAGGACAGATGCTGAAGACCTTACATTTTTCTTGTGAGGAACCTTTGTGGACTCTCCAATTGCTGCAGGTGTGTGAAAAGGTACATACCAAAAGGGGCATTGTACTCAATTATTGGCCTGATGAGGGAAAAGCACAGAGAGGTTATAACTTCTTTTTTCTGGAGGAAATGCCCTTACTTATGAGATGAGCAATATAGAATGCCCCTCTTACCACTGTGGAGACATGATGCCCAAAGGTAAGGTTTCTGTCAACCTGTGTACCTAGGTCTCTCACCACTGAGTGCATACTTAGAATGTTGCTATTGATGTGATAGTGAGCAGGAACATCACCCTTACTGAAAGGGATGACAATACATTTTTTTTTCCATTGAGTTTAAGGTTGTGACTTTGGCACCAATCATTTGTTTGTGTAGGATGTTGACATCATTTGGAGATTCTATGACTACTTTCAGTTTGCAGTTGTCAGAAACATTTTCAGCCACAGACCTTTAGTTTTGCTTGTACTTTGGAGAAATAGATTCCGAATAGTAGAGGTCCCAGGACTGGTCCCTGTGGAACACCACTGGCTACTGGTCTGTTGTTGGAGGTGGATTCCCCGAGTATGACTGCATGGGTTCTATCAGTGAGCCAGTTGGCAACCCACCTAATGATGTAAGGGTTGACACCTAGCTGGGTGAGTTTGACAATGATGCCTGAGTTGGGTATAGTGTCAAAAGCCTTGGCTAAGTCTAGGTAGGCTGTATGCATTGATTTCCCCTCGTCCAGGGCCTTGGTGACTGCCTGAAAGAAGTCCACCAGTTTTAGTAGGCATGATCCAAACTGAGTAGGTCAACTGTTAGGAGATTACATATATCTTTGTTGGTAAGGTCCATGATGATTCGATCCATGGCATTGCAGATGGGTCCTATTATATAATCGAAGACGCAATCCTTCAAATGCGTCTTGATCAAACTTGAAAGCACGAAACAGCAAAACAGAGAATGTCATATAAGAGATTTTTTTCCCTGGGAAAGAAATCGCTTGGCCGCTTCCGTTACTTTGCCATTTTCATCACTGTAGTGCGATCTCAGAGTTGGTATATTTAAGTAGGGGGTGTGGGGGGGGGGTGAAACCTCCCTACTTAATGTATTGTTTTGAAGTTTTTATTTTAATTTTTTTATTTTTTGTGGAACAGCGATTTGTTTTCCCTGAGAAAAAAGTTGGTGTTCTAAGTGTTCAGGATTGTAAGTTTTCGCTTACATGGGGTCGATAAATCAGTGTTTGCTTTTTTAAGCATTCACTGATTTAATGTAGATCCTTGCAGATAAGGCTAGTCAAGCTAATAGGTCTATAGTTCCTGGGGTCAGTGGAAGTACCACCTTTGTGCAAGGGGATAATAGTGGTCATTTTCCATTCAGTTGGGATGAAGCCGGTGCGTAAACTATAATTGAAATGAGTATCCAATGGTAATTTTTGTTGCAGCCCATGTAGGACACAGCCAGGGATACTATCAGGTCCCATAGATGCTGTATGTTTGACCTTAGAGAGGGCATTTATGACGTGCTCTTAAGCGATACAAGGTAGGGGACAGGTGATAGGGATGTCATGGGGTACATGTGGCGGGGACAGGGGAGTGAAATTTTCACAGAACCTGTTGGCTAACAGGTTAGCTGTATCCATAGGCTCAGTATATCAGTTTGGCACATATCTAGGCATTTCCTTTTAGGTTACAGACATAACTAAAGAATGCCTTATGATTGTTCTTAGTTGAGGAAGCTGATTTGGATTTGTAATTTACTTTGGAGGACTTCACAAGAAGATTTATTTGCTTGTTTAAGCTGAGGAGGGAGTGTTTCCAGTTTAGGGCCCATTCCTTTTTACTCTTAGACAGCAATTTCTTGCTCTTATTGTAAAGCCTGTTAATGGCAGTTGTTCACCAGGCAGGTTTGCTCTTCCTTCAAGGGCTTGTTTTGGTCCTATCTGGTACAGCCAAGCCAATGCAGTTATACAGGTGTTTGTATAAAGCATTGGTGTAGAACTCAGCATAGTTGCAAGTTCCATCTGGAAGGGATGCAGTGAATCTATTTATACCATCTGTAAGAGGTTATAATCTGCTTTGAAGAAGTTTTTTAATCTAGTTGCTGCTGGGGGAAGGGGGGTCAGGTGTGATAGTTACTTCGAATGAGACTGATTTGTGGTCAGATCTCACCAGGGAAGACTTCACAGTGGGGATGCTACAGTGGTTGCCCATATTGGTAAGCACCAGATCAAGGATGTTGGTGCCCCTTGTTTCCAGCTGACTGTCACTCTCCTAACAATGTCACAGCACATTTGCTACTGGGCTGCCAGTGCTGTACATGTTTTTCCTTGGAGCTGTGGCAAACTTCTGCACCTGGCTGTCCTTTCTAAAGGTGTCACTGTTGACTGTGTTACCTCTGAATATCTGGCATCATCCTGAAAGTGTTTGTCTAGGTTTTGGGATACTGGTGTAGACGTGCATGGATTTTCTCCATGTACAAGCCTTAGTGTAATGTCAACGTGCACTTGACTTTGTGATTTACTGTCACTTCTTGCAGAGTTACTGATGTGGTGGTGTATGAGATTCTGCCATTAAACTCAGTGACTGTGTACTAAATTCCTCAGGCTGCCTCATAAATACAACTATTTTATCATCAGAAGCAATCATTTTGCTGTTAATATTATCCATATTTTTTTGGTATATTGGAACTGCTTGTTTCTCCTGCTTACCCTGTAAAAAATTATTTGAAAAATTACTAATAAAATTATAACACACACTATGGTGTGTTTAGTAAGGATGTAGGGGAGAGATTCAGCATGCACACAGCCTTTACTGTCATTCTGTGTAGATGTGAAAGGTTTACCTGTTAATAGTAATTGCCCTGTGCTTAATGAAATCATTCCATGTCAGCATTCAATTCTATATATAAATATATGTTACAGTTTTTAAACCGAAATTCCTGAGCAGATGAGTATTGCTGCTGCAGATGTTGGTAGTAATCAGTGTTCACACCAACTCTAATTATTCCAGTGATATCATCTTCTTTGTCATAGTCACCAGCATGAATGGAGAGTAGTTTTTTCTCATCTGGCATTAAAGGGATAATTGTTGGAGCCCCCTCACCCCCACCCCATATTACTAGTATTAGAGCTGACACATGCACTGTGCCTTCGCTTGGCTGTCGCATATATTGACTTAACGTGCAGTTCCTTCCGCCTACTGCATTAATGTCCATTACAACTTGTTTCCAAGTTTTTGCCCTCTCAGCTTGTTTGGGTCCCCCTCTACCAAAAAAGATATTTGCCATATGTCCTAAGGGCTACCACAAGGATGCAGTTTTCCTCGTGGCTGATATTTTCTTTTACCTGCCCTGATCCATCATTCTGCATCATTACTGCACAAAAGAAAAAATACTGCAGTCATACACAAAAAACTACTGGATGTAATTATAAGTCAAACTAGACTGCAATGAAAGCGTGCCTGCCATCTTCATATAATGGCATATAATGCCAAATGGCATACCACAAAAAAAACCCCTGCAGATCAAATAAAATTTAAACAGCTAAGAAATTACACAAAAAAGCCATTTTGTTAGATAAAAAAAAACTTTTACTATCAACTACAGCAAACCCACCAAAACAAACCTCAAAAGTTCTGGGCAGGCATCAATAAACTCCTACACCCAGGAGAATCCACCACTCCAACCCCCTCAGGCACTAACCACAATAGTCCCAAAGAAGTCGCCGATACCTTTAACAGTTTCTTTACTGAGACCATCCAGTCTCTAGTCAATCAGCTATCTCCTAATGACTTAAGTCCTACTACTTCTATACCCAGCTCTCAACCCTCTTTTCACCTTCAACCTGTTCCCACATCCCTTGTCCGTACCCTGATTAAGAAACTCAAACCTGCCACCCTCTCAGCCGATCTTCTACCTCCAGAATATCTGCAAAAAGCTGTAGATGTCATAGTCTATCCCATCTCCATCCTGATTAATAAAACTATAACTGAAGGAACCATCCCATCTATCTGGAAGATATCTCATATTATCCCTCTGCATAAAGGTGGCAACTCCAATAAATTATCAAATTATAGAGCCATAGCTATATTATCACCCCTTGCAAAAATCATGGAGAACTGTGTACATAGACCACTGAGAAACTATCTTATCCAAAACAACCTACTAGCCAACTTACAACATGGTTTTAGACCATTTAACAGCACCATCTCTGCCCTCCTATCTTTCTGATACCATTAACAAAAATCGCAATAATAACATTCCTTCCTCAGCCCTCTTTATTGATCTCTCTAAAGCCTTTGACATGGTAAACCATCATTTACTCATAAACATACTCAGATCCTTTTCTCTAGATAAGTTGGCTACACAATGGTTCCAATCTTACTTAAATAATAGACAGCAGGCTGTACTATGGGAAAACAAGTTATCTACCCACCTCCCCATTACCCTTAGTGTTCCACAAGGTTCCATATTAGGACCTCTCCTATTTTCTATTTTTATTAATGACCTGCATTCAGTCATTCCACAAGCTACCTGTATTCAATAGACAGACGATTACACATTAATATGTGCAGCCACTTCTCCCCCTGATCTACAGAAGTTAACCCAAAATGTGTTTAACATAGTTTAAAATTGGCTTCTTAACCTTTGCTCATATTGAAATAGAAAACAAAACTATTATTAGTCTCTCCAACCCATACATCCTTCCCACTTACCTTTACTGTTAAATCAAACAACAGCACCATCATATCTCCTGATCCCTCTACCAAACTACAAGGGGTATTAGTTGATAACAACCTTAAGTTTGATGTGCATATTAACAATACTATAAAAACAGTCAACAATAAACTTGGCTCCCTATATAGGATTAAGCCCTTCCTTACCCCATCAGCTAGGACTACTATTGCTCGCACCCACTTACTCTCTACTCTCCTTTATGCCTACCCCATCTTTACAAACTTGAGTAAAATGACCTCAACAAATTGGCAAGCTCCTATAATAACATTGCCAGATTTGCCACTGGAGCTGCATACAGAACCCACCACTGTCATAACTTGGTTCAATTAGGATGGTTAGAATTGCCTAACCAACTCCAATACAACCAAATAATAATTGCACATAAGATTCTGGATCAGCCTGACAACACTCCCATACTTAATAACCTTATCACCCCATACAATAACCTTAAGACCCTCCACTCACCCAACAGACTACTAGTACAAATAGTCAAAACCAACAACATAGCCGGTGGCTCCTTGTTCTCTAACTCCGTTGGCAAAACCAGGAACTCACTGCCTACTGATCTTACTTTGGTTTCGTCAATAACCCTATTCAAAAACAACCTGAAACAATACCCCAATACATGTTGGCTATGCCCCCGTACTTACCCTGACTCCTTCCTTTACCTCTAGGTTAAATGAAACTCTTTACTAAACTAAGTATGTACGTCACTGTTAACTCATGAACAGAGTGTGCATTAACATGTCAGACTTATGTCATTGCATATGATTTACCTGTTGTATTATTCAAATGAATTTTCTACATTTATCTTTCATGTTTAAATGTAAAGAAAAGAAATGACCTATTATGTACTTTCATGTATAACTGTAATGAAATGTAATTAGCTATCATGTCTTTGGTTGGAGCTTTTCTCCCCAGGCCTCTGCTGAAAATGGACATATATCCAGTTGGACTAGCCCAGTCAACAAATGTAAAATAAATAAAAATAAAAATAAATAAAAAGATAGGTGACCCAAGCCTATGATTGCATACACATTCAAAATCTCAGTCCAGACAAGTAAAGTTGTTATAATAACATCTGCAGTGTCATAAATACATTCACAACAGTAAAACAGTGAGTTTGCTGACAGACTCATCCTTCCTGAAGCCCCTGTCACTGTCTTGTATTCACAATACTGTCATATTTTCATTCTTCAGTGATACTCAGAAATCTCCAAGTAAAGACACATTCTACAGCTAAAAACGTATCCTTACCACTTCAGTACTTCACAATTAAAATACTGCATTTCTACAATGTATGCACAATTAGTACGACACCAAAGAAAATGATTTTCTCAGTACCATTAATCATTCCCACTGCTGCTGTCAAGATTTTCCTTTTATAAATTACAGCTTTACATATTCACTAAAGCCACAATAATATGACCATCGTATGATTAAAACAAAACATTTTTTGAACTGTACTCAGTGATTTTGTATAATTTTAAAGAGCTTCATATTAATTTAAAATATTTATATTATTTTTTCTTACTTTAACATGTCCACCATTCCACCAAATCATTTGCCACCTAACTCAAGTAATCACATGTTAATGTGGGGGTGTTAAACTATTTCATGTGCATACAGGTCGATTTACACTTTTTTTTCAGATTAGTCCTTTGTACGTTTATCTGTATGAATCACAGTAATAGGCAAATGCATATAGCCACTTATCCACATATTCAGGTCTCAGTTACTCATGAACGTGGCATCAGGTTCACCTGAACAAGCTGTACAAAATGGCAGAGTCTACAGCAGTCCTCATAAGTCCCCAGCATGCCAAGAAAACATGCAGATAGCCTCAGTTATGCTCAGAGCTGTATATGTACAGAAAGAAGCAAAATGGAGGCACATGCATGGGAGTTTGCACAATCCCTGCCCATCTAGCATCACCTGGCAAACCTTACCACCTCAAAGCACTTAGCAGTTAACAACGGTTGATACACACTTATGAATATTTATTTCTGTGAAAATAACCCCTGAATGAGGCATGATTAATGACATTCAGGTGTAATACTACAAAAGGGTACCTAAGGCAATGCATAGCAGTAGAAGTAGCAATTATTAGTAATTATTAGTCTAAAATTGTGGCTGCGCTTGCAAAGGCATGATACCTTGTTCAGACTTGGTCATATAAGGAAACCAAAATTATGGTCCACCTTTGTGAGTCATACCTGGATAAGATTCAGATATCCATAAAAGGGAGTGAGTGGAAAAAGATCAATATCTGCAGGAGATGGGTGAGCTGCTGCCATGCCTGGCAGGGATTACCCACTCTGGCCAACAGTGTCACCACAGGTACTATGGCCTACAGAAGTGTAGGCTCATCTAGCTGGCTAAGTGGATTAGCTAGCTAGTGGCAAGGTGGCCAGAGTTCTGCAGCAAGCATAACTTTTCTTTTCCTCATTTTTTGGTTATATTAAATATAGGTTTAAAAAATAAACACTAAGAATACCGCATAATGGAAGGTATTTGCTATAATAAATATGTCTAACTGCAAATGTGTATCGATAATGTTACTGTAATAATGTAAAATAAAGCATAAACATCTGTACAGATAATTGCATCTTTATACAGATATATGGAATGTTTATGTTCATAGGTGTGTTCTAGGCTAATGGCCCAGGAGCCTTTACAAGCCTAGCCCATAGGATTACCCTGGAATTGTGCCACCCGACCTTAGTTCCCAGTGCCTCTGTAAAGTAGAGCCACTGGAGTGATCACTGGGGTGAATATAGGTTTATAGATAAGCATAAGGCTAGCTGCCCTTGTGGGTCATTTTAGTTTATCCAATTTCCCCTTGCTGAGAATCAAACCCTGTAGCTCTTGTTTGTGAGGCAAACACCTTAACCATTATGCCATTCCTCAACCCTATAATTGTCTGTATAAATATAAATGTAATATATGAGTAATATACTATATGCAAGTCTACATATATATGTCTGTAAATTACAGCTATACATCTGCATCAGTACACGTACAACTATGACAATAGGTTAACTATCGTAACCCAGAAGTGCACTCCACTGAATATTGCTACATCGAAGTACAGCTTCAAAATGGCTAAACATCAAATGAAAATGTAGCAATCCGGCATCACTAAATACAAATGGCACATGCAATCAGCCACATTTCCGTAACAGAAAATTTCGAACCATCAATATTAACATGGCTTGAAATGGGGACATGAAATTGTTTTCACTTTCAACATTCTGGTTCGGCAACATGAATAATTGATGGAGTGTACTGCTGGGTTATGACAGTAAACCATGTTTATACACCATAAATACTTACACTGCCACATAATTTCATTTAATATTGCATTACCTCAGGCAGTTGTTAAAGTACATGCAGAGCAGTTTTGCAAAGAAAAGATTTTGTTTGTGCAGACCAGAAAATATTTATTACTACAGTAACTGCATAAGACAGCTATTTCTTCCACAATATTAACAACATATACAAGATGTCTGAACTAAGTCAGGCACCACACCTTAGTCAGAGTGGAGGTAAGACTATGAAAGTGGTGATGTTTCTGTCCATACTTTTAAACCATCCCTTTATATTCCAACAGTTATTAGGCAGAAAACTGTCAAAGCACACATTACTGTACTAAAGAATATCTACAGATAAGGAAAAGAAAATTTCCTTGAATTGCTACATTTTTCTGTACACCTTTTGCTTGAACACAGTTCACAGACTGTTACATGCAAACCACAACATTTTAAAACACCATTCCACCAAACAGACAAGCCATTCACACCTGTAAAAATCTAACAATTTATAACTTGCAATAAAGAGAATAGTGGCATAGTATAAGAATTCAGATAGTGTATTATTTATTTATTTATTCACGGAGGCCTGGGAAGAAAAACTCTTGAAAAAAAATCCAACATTATAAAAAGAACATAGTAAACAGAGATATAAAAGTAATCAGCAAACGTGCCAAATTTAAACACAGTATCATTAATTAATAGCAGCATCATGTAATAAGCTATGATTTTTTTCCCCGGGGAAAACAGCACCAGGAAAACAAATACATAAAGAACATAGCAAAAAGAGTCATAAAAATAATCAACAGAGGCATACAAGTAATCAACAAATAGGCAATATTTAAACAAAATATCATTAATTAATAGCAGCATCATGTAAAGAGCTAACAAACATATTTGGAAATTAACTTGAAATATGAAGAGAAAAGGGGGAAACTGGAAGATGAGTATTAAGAGGTGAGAGAGAATGTTTTAGGATCAGTAGCAGGAAGGCGAGGGACAGGACAAGGAGGAGATTTTGGGCTGATAATTACGTGAAGAAATATTAAAACAAATGAATAGTAAGCAAGTACAGCAGTGAATGAAATGAGTGCATATTAGTAGTAGTGATACCAGTAACATTAAGGGGGAATAAAAATGTGAAATACAGGTAAACAATTGCCTTGTCCTCGCTTTCTAGCCAATGACAAGACCAATTATAATCTGAGTCAGCAGAGTAGGAGAAAGACTAAAGTGGCTGAAGCTACTGCTAAGCATGAATAAAGTAGTAAATAGTATTCTGTGTTTAACTGATTTCATTAATATATACTAAGAAATAAATTAGAAACAATGGTAACTGAAGCACTACAGTACATTCAGGTACATTATTGCAACCAACTGTAAAATATATGTCAATATACAAGTGCAGTATTTTGTCTTTGTATGACATGCAAGTATTTTTACAATGTCTTTAGTCTAGTATTGCAAAAAATGCATATTAGATACAAATATGATTATTTTAAAATATTAGGCACAAAATATAAACCCCAACAAACAGTGATAGCAATACACTCTTCACAAATATGCATAAGCACTTCCCAGATCATTCTATCCCAAGTATGCATAAACACTTCCAGATCATTCTATCCCAAGTATTCATAAGCAGCTCCCAGATCATTCTATCCCAAGTATTCATAACCACTTCCTATATTCTTCCCATGTACATAAAAGCACTTCCCAAATCAACAGTCTCATATATGCATAAGCACTTCCAGTACACTTTGTTTTACTTCAGCAAAGATTTATAAAACTAGAATTGTTTTAAAGTAGCAAATGGAATGCTATGTGATATTATGTGTGAATGCCTGTATTTTCTCTCTTGTCCCTCCTCCTGCTCTTTTCTCTGTTTTTCTTATTTAAATTATTCATTCTGTTCTCTTTTTTTGTTTTCCTTCTGTCCCATTTATGTTCATATATTTTACAGATCCAAATTCCTCAGGAGGAACCCAGGTACATACATCCCCAGGTTAGGGAGCATTCACCCTCTGCTGGTCTGTGGATATCCTTGCAGACACCATGGAACATAACAGTCTGGCAAGCCTCACTAAATGGGGACTTCAGGACATGCTGGAATAGGTCTTGAATAGATGGCGTTAGCCAATCAAGGACTCTCTTCAGTAGGTTGAAGACTTGCTGCCCCTGTTGGTGCCAACCACTGGTCCACAACAGGGCTCTACCCCTCTGAACATCAAGGTCTTCCACTGCAACGCCATCTGGCAGTGGAAATGTCTGAGGCTTTGTTGAATGGGGTTTTTGCTGGCACCACACATCATCACTTTCTTCTATCCTCATCCTTTTTCCCACCTACTCTACCACCACCCAGCCACACTACCCTCTTATATAAAAAAAAAAAAAAAAAACTTGTGAAAATAGGTGGTGTCTATCCCCCACCAAAATATAATGCCCCTCTTCTCTTACCTCCTCCAGGACAACCTTCTTGATGTGTTCCTTCTGTGTCCCCCTTTTCCAATATTTTCTCTCTATGCCTTTCCCTTCTTTAAAGCAAACAGGGTGTCCACATAAGGATAACCCTATATAAAACATTTTAATCTCCTTTAATTCTTTTAAATATTAAAAATAAAACCTGCATAGTCCACCACAGCTATCTGAAATAACCTATTGGTGCTAACCAGTTCATTGCACAACTGTAGCTGTCAAGAATACTTAAGTGGCCAGTCTTGGCCTAAAGTTCAAGCTGTGTACACAGCTTTAAAACACAATGTAAATGTGGCCATGTATCCTCTCCCAGCAGCCATGCACTCTGATTTTGTTGCATCTATTTGAGGAGTAAGGTTGTGTGGTTAGCAATGTTTGTATGTCAGCTAATCAGGTTGGAAACTTTAAAAGATACATAGCTTGTCTGTCATATGCAGATCTTTGCTTTTGATAGCTATGATCAAAGATTAATACCACAAGAATCATCTACGTCAAATGCTTATCCATGCTTACCTGTGATACACTAGTACTAATTCAGTTCTCTGCATTAGAAAAAAAGAGCAGGTCAAACATCTTTCTGCAACACAAGAGTCTTTCTTACAACATTAGCTAATGCTAATATCACAACTGCTAATACAGCGAGTGGAATCACTTCATTGTATACCAGCTAATAGTGAGGAAAAAAACAAATCATGCTGACTTGCATGAAATTTTTAGTGCTGGACACCAAGTTCCTTGTACAAGTTCACCTTACTATATGTAAAATCATCCTTTTAGTACATAAAAAGCCACACTTTTTATTAACTGCAGAACTTATTTTTTACAAGGCAAAAACAAGTGCTATCCATACTTATATAATCCTGTATTATGGTACAGTTTTCCTTTAAAATCTGCAACCATTGTCCCAACAAATTAATCTGCATACAGTATTTAATGAAGAAATCTTCAGACAGCATTCACACTTTCTTAATGCATGCTAATCAAATCATTTAAACAAGTGCCTTTTGCAGTATAAAGTGAAATACACAGGCATGAAAATCACCAGAACTCCTAATCAAGGCCCGGTGAGGAAAATGTTTTTTGCTAGAAGTATTTATGTTTTTAATCAGTATGCAAGTGCTAAACCTAAAAAAAATCACATTAAAAAAGCATTTATTTATGTTTAATAGAATTCTTGGCTTTATATCAGTATGTTATACAGAGAATGATAACTGACAGAACCTGCAATCATTTCTCATTAAAATCTATTATCTTTCCATGTGTGCACATGAAGGTAACCTAAAACACCAGTAAAACAATTATTGCAGTTAACTCTCCATTTTAGGTGAATAACTGAACAGTTCCTTTTCTTGCATCTGTTGCTACATTTCCTGGGGGTAAGCAGCAAATGTAAATTTTTCTTCTCTTTTTTGGTGCTGATTTCAGCAAAATGTGTGTGTGTTTGCTTGTATGTATGGGGGTTGCTGTCAAAATTGAAGAATAAGAACCACAGTCATAACTGCAATAGACCTTTCCAACTTGACATGACAAAAACCAACAGTCCTACAAATACACTAAATCTCAAAGTTCCCTCCCCTTTACAAATTCAGGAACAAGTGCTAACATGGCTCCTGAAGGGGGCCAAGGCAGTGAGTTTGGTATTGGTGCCTTGGGTATTTTAAGATTTGGTGTTCTAATTTCAGTATACCTCGAATCAAGTTTTGGATTCTCAGGCTTGTAATAGTACATAGTGTGTGTCTGTATATATGCACATATAGCAATGCCTGTAGGAGGGTTTGTGCTAAAGCAGTCACTGTAGTTAGCTTAAAATGATTTTAACAGGAAAAATAAAGTCTTGAAAAGAAATGTATTTATTTATTTGTTCACTGGGTAAGTGAGCAGGTTTACTGACCCTTTGCAGTCATGACCTGGACATAAGGCACAGTGAATACGGATCAACAAAGTATAAGTACAGAGAATATAAATTAACTATCTAAATAATTTCAGAGACTCTAAACTACACAACTATTTACGCAGAACAGTAATTGATCTCAAAGTAGAATGAGATGCAAGGAAATCTTAGGTCAGGATGTAGTACAACTGACATATGAGCGATATCCATTTCCCTTAACAGCAGCTGCATATGGATTCATTAATATGATGTTCTTTGAGAGTCCCTAAAGCCCTTAAAGGTTTACTGATTTTTGACTTCAGCAGGCAGGTGATTCCATTTAGTCGGTCCAAGTCTGGGGAATGCCCTCTCTGCCAAAGTCGTTTTGAAACATGGGTGAACACAGGAGAAGCAGCTGTCTTGTGACCTTCTAAGATTACAGGTATAAGCAGTTTTATTTTCAAAGAGGGCAGTAGCCTTGTTTTAGCACCATGTAAATAAGAAAATGGAAACTGAAAATCAGTCAGTTGTCTCGAGTAGTTTGCAGCCATGGAGCATGGAATCAGCCAGAAGCATGAATCTGTAAATTTTGTTTTCAGCTATTTATATAACCTTTGAGTATTACAGGAAGAATGTAGGGTAAGTAGGTATATGTAGCCTTTGAGTGCTACAGAAACAATGTAGGACAATAAATGAAAGACCATATTCTAGTTTTGGAAATAATACATTTTAGGTACTTGCTTACCGAGGTGTAGAGGAGAGAAGATGGCTAATTTTATAGCACATTTTAGTGGTGTAGCCAATTTAGGTAATTTGTGAGGTTGCAGTGGTGTACGCAGGCATCGACAAATAAGGGAAATCTATCAGTTTTCTTCTCGGTGACTTCAAGTTTTAGAGTGTCAAGTGGGTATAGGGAGGCAATATTTGTTATTTTGGAAGGAAACCAATGCTTTGCGGGCAGTAGGAGATAATAGATGCAATATTGTACTATAGAGTTTTAGTTCATCAGATGAAGTTTTAACCAAATAAATACAAAAGTGCTAAAAGAGTTTACAGGTTCACCTTGGTTATGTTTTATTAGCAATTTCATACCCTCAGAGCTTGCAGAAGAGAAGATAATGATACCTTGATATCACTGCAGGTAGTAAGGGGATTGGAATGTTTTCAGTTTCACTACCAAAGTGCTTATTATAGCACCATTTGTATGCATAGTGCAGGAGCAGCAATCCCTTCTCCCAACTTGACCTGTTGTTGAAGCTAATGAGACAACAGTTCAAAGATTAAGAAGCATTAGTCCCTTTGTCGGTAGGTATGAGATGTGAAGCCCCCCTCCCCCCAGCAATCTAGATGTATTTTGTTATACTGGATGGAACAGTAGATGTGCATCCCCAGTGACAGGCATGGCAAGGGCAGTCAACACTAATGCCACTCTATTTAATATGTTAGCAATGTGACATAAAGACTGAATTCAGGACCACAGCAAGTCGAAGCATATAATCCATCATAACTGCATTCTGTTTAAGTATAGCTTTGTAATGCCACAGAAAACGTGCATTATATTTCAAATGAACTGCTGATTAAAAAACTGCTACAGCAAAAAATATATATATACGTAGATTGTTGTGCACTAAAGCAGCAGGCATAAAACTAGAATTACTGTCACTCGAATGCCATCTGTTCCTGTTGCCTGTCTGCCAACCAGTGACATTGGTCTTTTTGCAAACGTGCATACTAATAAAGTAAAGAGTAAACTGATGCTGCTGATAAGCAGACTGCAGGAGTCTGGGGAAGTAATAACAAACACACAGGCATGGAATGCACAGATACTAGGAATCTATAGATTTAACTATTGCACACATATGAAATGCACATATAACTACTCAAAACTATAAAGAGTCTTACAACATAATTCTTTCCAGTTGCTCCAGAACCTGTTGAAATTTTATTTGGAAAGCAGTTAAAAAAGCAACTCCGTAAGTAGATCCACAATGAATGGGCTATAATAAAACTGCAAACCTCAGGGACTACACTACAGAATAAAACCTCATTAAAGTTAAATAATGTAACATATGGTATTTGATCAAGTCTTATAGAATATCACTTCCTTGTTCATATTTGAATATTTCTCTTTGGTCCAACTATTTTCTTAGCTCTTCTTCATGCTCTTTGCCTCATCCTTCAAATCCATAAACTTAACGTGGTATTAGAAGCAAAGACTCCGTAAATAAATTCAGGGGAAAATACTATTTGTAGCCATAATATAGAGCATGAATGGTAGCACAGACTAAACAAGAACAAAGTTAAAAGTTAGGATAATATGGGTCCATGACCACCCATCGAATGGAAAAAAACATCAAACGACATATGTCAAACATGCTGTTCATCGAGCTACTCGAGTAAGATCAAATTACAGTAGGGATAAGGAAATGTGCCCTTTCCCCATTGTAGTGTGATCACGGAGTTGGTATATATAATTAGTGGGGGTGAGAGGGGTGCAGCCCCCCCCCCACATGAGGAGGTTTCTGTGAATGGCATTTACAATGTAATGAGATTCAACAATTATTTCATTCAATGGCTAAACATAGACCCAGATAATATTCCCTGCTAACATTCGCAAACTCAAGATTTGTGAGAAAAAATAGAAAGACACATTACTTTAGTATCAACTGAAAACTAAGGAGAGAATTTTAATTTTGTCACATGCACAGTTCTACACTTTTCTGTGAACTCAAGCTTAGTGAATTTGCCTAATTTTTAAATGGTAAGCTTCAGCCAATTTAAGAGTACAAAATACCATTGAAATAAACACATAAAAAGCAGTATGATTTAGAAGCATCAGAACTGCTTTCTGAAACTGTACCAATTAGCCCTGTATGTGGCAATCATAAGCTCACACTTCCACCACCTATTCTGGAAATCCAAATGCTGTTCCTGCTGTGATAATGGTTTAAAATGATCAGAGGTTAACGAGATAACATTAGAACAAGTTTGCATGAAGAGGGTAATTATGCATTTCTAACTTGTTAAATTATTTGTGGGCTAACGCTCACTGTAGTTACATATATTCCTATGTGATACTACTACTCCTCTACCCATGCACAACTGCTGTAGCATGTGACTGACTCACCTTGTTGCCTGGTTTCCTGGGAAACAGAGGAAGGATGAAGGGAAACAGCTGTACTGCAAATGAGAATTAATATTGCACAAACCTAAACAAAGATAGCAGGTCACTGAACTGCTTTACAGGTACTAGGATGCTTCATTCTATTTCAGCAAATAGTAATGGGTGAGGGGGTAGTGGAAGCCAGACAGCCATAATGTATATTATGAGGACTGAAATAAGAGCAGCTGGCATTAGTATTCATGAATAATCACATCTCCAGGCCTGATAATGTAGGAAACTACATTATCCCCATATCACAGGACTAGGATGGTACAACATGCATTAGTGTACTATTTTAAACACTCTGACAGTAAGGAAAATGTTTTGTTTTTGTTTTTGTTTTCTTACATTAAATTTAATGTTATGCCCTTACCATGCATGTCATGTCTGGGCCTGACTTCTGATGGTGTCTGTGTGGAGTTTGCATGTTCACCCCAATTTTCCTTGTTTCTTTTTTCTTCTCAAATCACTCTCATCTCCTCTCATTTCCAGAAAGTATGCTGGTTGACAGGCTACATTATTTTTTTCATAAATGTTACATTTACCATTGCCACTTATGTCATGGCTGAAAAGGGTCCACTAAGATCAGTTCAGAAACCCATTGATTAATTGAGTCTGACGCAATTATGCATTCATCTCATTGATACAACTGCTTTCAGTAGGTGGTGTTTTTCCATATTTTCTTAGGTTGTATAACCTGGAGTATTGTGATACAAGTTAGGACAGGTGTGGGGTGCATAGTCCACCACTTTACCCTTATCCAACTCTTGTTTAAAGGCAGAAACACCTCTTAGTAAAACTCTTTCTTTGTGAGTAACTCTACAGACTGCACTAAGAAAATGGATTGTCTTTTAAAAATGATACTTATCACAAAGTATCTATTAATGAAGTTAACATTTGTTATGGGAAGATTGATCAACATATTTATGATTTGTATTTGAGTGGTTTGTTAGATTTAAATATATACAAGATTTTAATTAACCCACACTGTACTATACCTGGTATTTTTGGTATTACAAAATATACAAAGACCTGAATGAACCCCCTTTGAGAACAGTTGCCAATGGACCTATCCCATGGCTAAATACCTTGACTTTTATTAAAGGATGTACTTTGTGATAATGTATATGCGTTGAAAGATTCGTGGAATTTTCTCACTCAAGTTATTCATTCACTGTATAGAAATTATCTCATTTTTGTTATGATAGATGTTAAAGATCTCTTTACAATAATCACTCTAATTTTGAGAATCATGGAATTAATAAGATTACTATGTTATTAGAACATGTCTAAGGAACAATCTTACTTAATTTGACAGGTTGTTATACCTTCAAACAACAGGAGTGGCCATTGGCGCTGCATGCGGCCCTACTTATACAAACATTGTTATGGCCCATTAAGAGGAGACTTCTGTCCACAAATCAACATTTAAAGATAACTGAAATTTCTATAGCAGGTTTCTAGATGACATATGTATTTTTTCGACTGAGGGTATAGAAAGTTTGGAAATTTTTATGAGTTATATTAACTGTACTGATGACTTTTTTAAAGTTCACTTTTTCCCAGTCTAGTACTGCATTTCTTGATTGTTAACCTTATGAAAGATTTTGAGAGGAAATGTTTCACTTTGACTATTTATAGAAAACCTACCTATTCTAATACTATGTTACAGTATGCTAGTTGTCACCCTGCCCACCAGAAAAAGGCCATAAGAAAAGGACAAAGGGTGAAGGCTAAAAGAATGGTTTCTGAGAACACCACTTTCATTGAGGAAGTTAAGTTGAAAAATAGGGTCTATATCAGCATATCGAATGCTGAAAATGCCGAATGCAATTTAATCAAACTGAAATGTTTGAAATCTCAAAAGAGCGAACTGACGGAACATCGATTTCTTTCCCAGGGAAAGAAATCGGTGTTTCGTGCAAAAAAAATGTTTTTTTCAATACTTTAAACACTGACAGAAATGGGGGGCTTCGCCCCCCCCCAATTAAATATACCAACTTCGAGACCGCACCACAGTGGAGGAAATAGCAAACTCCGATGATGGCCCACCAATTTCTTTCCCTGGGAAAGAAATCGATCTTCCGTCAGTTCGCTCTTCTGAGATTTCGAACATTTCAGTTAGATTAAATTAAATTCAGCGTTTTCAACATTCGAAATGCTGATAGGAACCCAAAAAATATGTTTCTTCCTAGCTTCTAGCCTCATTGAGGTGGTGACCAATGAATTCTACACAAAACAATTTGGCGGGATATATGTATCTATTCTAGGTAAAAAAAAAAAAAAAAGATTAGTTAAGGTAGTTGAAAAACATCACACTTTGAGAGCCTTTACTACTTTTAGTGTTCACAGAAAAGAAGCGAAGAAGATCTTATTGAACAACTGGAACATATTTTGATTCGATGATGATGTGAGACCTAACAGGATCTTAACCCAAAATTATTTTAGAAGGGAAAGGAATTTTAAAAACATGTTGGGGATTTGCAGGGTTAATGTTGGATATAATAGGGGAGATAAAAAGGTTAAATGTGGTATGTGTACCCAATGTAAATATATTTTAGAAAGTGCCAATTTTTGGTAATGGAAAGGAACTGCACAACAAAAAAGGTACTATAATTGTACTATTAAGAGGGTTGTTTATATGGTTTTATGCCAAATTTGTACTGGATATTATATCAGAAAAATGGAAAATGCTCAAGAAGTGTATTTATGAACATGTACATGAGATTACTAGGAATAATAATAACAATAATAAGAAGTGCTTTAGCTAAACATGTCCATGAAGTTCCTGGTCAACATTTTAAATTTTGGGTACTTGATACCATTCATGATGATGTTCGGGGGACTATGGAAACGCAGGCTAGAAGGTCTAGAGTTAAAGAGGCAGTTGATTACGTGTTCTGATAAACTGCCAGGACTTAATGAAACTCTTTCTATTGAGAGTATACTGAAGTTAAAATAACTTAAATTATAACATTTCAATGTTTTTAGCTTTTTATATATTGAATGGTTTTAAACGTTTGTATTTTTAAAGGTGGTCGCTTTTAGATTTATGTAATTGGATATGATATAATTAATTATTTGTTATTTAAACTCTGGGATTTTTAAGTCCTCTGTTCTGATGAAGTCCTTACAACTGCTGGACAAAATCACTTAATCATAGTGTACTTTGCTGTTGTTTAACCATAGTGTACTTTACTGTTTTTTTTTTTTTTTTTCCATTAAATGTGTCTTCATAGCCTGTTGGAACCGGTTGTTTTGGTTATTTGGTTATTTTACAGTTCCTTATGCGGGTGGCTAAAACTCTTGCTTTTGACAAGTTTAGCCCATGATAACTTTGGAACTGATATAGCATTAGCAAGCCCAGATGATTCATTAAGAAGTTGATTAGATCAGATATCTACCTAACAAATTAAACAAATTAAACCTCCTCATTTTCTTAAAATAAACCTTTATGATCAGTACTCCAATTTAATTCCTTCATCTCCAAAATATATTACCATGCTGAAATGCCAACAACTCAAGGCAAGACTCTGTGTTATAAAAGCCTGTTTATAAACTGTTGTGAAGTTACAACTTTAATTAAGTTGAAGGTTTTTGAGAAGATATAACATCATCATATTTGGTGTTAGTGTAAATTTCCTCTATTGTTCATTCCATTAGGGGCACAGAAAGCCACAGTATGAATGTATATCACAGCTATGGCGTCACGATGTGCTAGTACAGAGCAAACAAAACATATCCTACACTACAGAAGAGAATATACAAGAAGACATGGTATTTTTTTATGCCCTAACTACTGTGAACGGGATTCAAGGTGGGTTTCAAATGACATGGAGTCTATCTCCCCTGTTGTGAATACCTAGAAGAGGGTGTGTGAGGGGATATAAGAGGTGAGCAAAAAGGGTTAGATGTTATCCAGTACAGTGAGGACTGATGAGCTACATATTGTACTTATTTTACTGCCTGCACTTTAACAAAGTCGTTTTTGTGTTTAAATTACCTGTTTAACTGTTGTAGGCTACACACTCAAGTGTGATAGCCATTTCTGTGCATTTAAAGTGTTTTTTGATTGTAACTGCTTTATTTTCTGAAAAAAAAACAAACAAAAAATATATATTTGTTTTTCCACCTTTCTAAGCTAGTATAGTCCAGTTTTCAGGTTAGTGCTGAATTCAGGGCTATGTTACAAGTTTCTGTGTTTGCCCATACCTTACTTGGATAGAAGGAAGTTCACTGTGAGAGAGGGAGCTTTGAGCAGCCTATCTGTCCCTGGAGGAGTGATTTCAGCCCAGAAATTAGTAGTTTATTGGCCATTTTGGGCTAATTTCTATCTTTTTCATTTCCCTGGTATAAAACCCGCATTTGCGCGGTTTTGCGAGCTGGGTAGCACTGGTTAGCTAGGGTATAAATATTCCCAGCTCCACAAAGTCTACTCTTCAATTTTTTTCCCTTGGAACTACATAAACTTACAGCTTAAGCATTCAAACCATTCACTTCTCATCCCGGCACTTGCTCAAAACTCATAGCAAGCACTAATAAACCTTAACACTAGACCCCCCCCCCTATACTGTAGAGATGGACAAAGCTCTCTATTCGACCTTACCAGCCAATCAGTAAAACAGTTCACTGTACCTATCCAGGCATGTCCAAAGGGCAGTTTCAGGTGTACTCTCTGGTCCAACTGGTGAATCTGGGTATTTTGAGCCAATGTTACAATTGCCTCATGTACACAGACAACCCTCTCCTCCTTCCACCAAACACTAATACATACAAGAGATGCAGTTATACAGCCAAACTGGAGGCTAAGCTCTCTCAACCCAAGACTGGACCAGGCAGTCAAGAGGAGAAGGGAATTACTTGCACCACACCACCAGTCTCACATAGATCTATGAAACCAGCACTGGCAAAAAACACACATAAATGCACGAAAACATACTCAGAGACTCTAAATAAAAATCTGCAAAAGCAACAGAGACCTCCAAAGCAGACATCCAAGCAACCTCCACCCCCCCCAACACAAACCATGAAACACATACTTCACAAAACCAGTGTGCCACGCAATCACAGCCCTTAAGGCAAAATAACATACCGAACACACTAGTAATAGGTGACTCTATAGTCAGGCACACTGACGTCCGACTCACTAGGCTGAACAAGGAGAAGGTTACTGTTAGTTGCCTGTCGGGTGCCAGGATCTGCCACATAACACAAGCACTCAGGTCACTCCAGAACAAGTACAGATATGACTCTGTCATTGTCCATGTTGGTGTGAATGACCTGAGCCGTACCTCCCTAGACTACATGAAAAGAGACATGGAGGAGCTCTCTGATCACGTAGCCCAAGCCGGTATGACCCTAACCCTGAGTAGCATTCTGCCCTCACCAAGAATGATACAATGGTACAGAGAAAAAAATTATCAATTTCAACAATTGGCTAAGCTTCTGGTGTCATTCAAAGGGGATCCAGTGTCTGTCTGCCTGGGATGACATGCTCAACAAGCCACGCTGCATCACTAGAGATGGCTTGCACCTGTCACCCTTAGGCTTTCGAATACTGGCCAAGACTCTTGTGACCCTCATAGTGCCTTTTTTAGGCGAGGCTCAAAAGACAAACCCACCTCCGTAAATAGCACAAGTAACAAAAAACTGAGGGTAATGCTATTCAATGCCAGAAGTCTAAACCTCAAAATGCACACAGTCGAGGCACTCCTCAGTATGGAGAAAATTGATATATGTGCAGTAACAGAAACCTGGTTTAAGGCTCCAGAGAGCACCCCAGCACTACCAGGCTACAACTCGTACCATACATTTCAGCCACAAAACCCAGACCGAAATACAAAAAGGCAGGGGAGTATCCATATTCATCAAGGATAGCCACACCTCCAGGTTAGTGGCACAGCACAATGCTTCAGAGGTCATCCATGTGCAACTAACAATGGGCAAAACTGCTATTCAAATTATAGCTTGCTACAGATCACCCACCATGTCTCAGGACCCCCACTCCGCACTCCTGGAAACATTGGGAAACATAAAGGTCCTACCAAACACCCTGATATTGGGTGATTTCAATTACCCAAACATTAACTGGGAGAACTACTCAAGTACAAACTCCCTTGCCCAACATTTCCTAGAATTTATAAACTCAAATGCCCTGTATCAACTGGTCAACACCCCCACCAGAAGTGACAACATGTTGGACCTGGTCATCACCAGCATGGGCGACCGGTGTTCCACACCGGACATCAACCCCTCATTGGTTAGATCTGACCATAAACTAATCACACTGGATATCCACATTCTGCCACCAGCCCTGGTCAAAGAAACCACAGTGAAAAACTTTTCAAAAGCAAACTTCACATTACTTAAGACCGAGGTGAGAAGGTTCAAAGCCCCCATGCTAAAGGATAACGCTGTCCAAGCTGCAAAATCCTTTACTAATGCACTCTACGGGCACCTACAAGAATGCATGGATTGTGGTATCCCAAACAAAACCGCCAAGAAAAGGAAACCAGTCTGGTGGACCCGTGTCATAAACAAGCTATACAATAGAAGGAGGAAACTAGTACAGAAAAGAGTAAAATCCCACGAAGGGAAGACATCCCTGATCAGTATCAGCAAGAAACTACATTCCCTCATAAAATCATCCAAGGCTAGCTTCGAAAGAAAAATCGCCATGGACTCCAAAGATAACCACAAGGCATTCTTTAGCTATGTCAAGAATCTAAGTGGCAATTCTCAGATCTGCTTGGAGTTAGTGCAGAATGCCACAAAATACACTGAGCCGACCGATATAGCTAACATCCTGGCAGACAGGTTCAATGCAAACTTCACCCCCCTCTCACCCCCAAAAGGGCCCATAACTATACCAGAAGAATGTAGTGCCCCTGAAATCACAGACACTCAAGTTAAAACAGCCCTCTCCAAAGCCAAAAACACAGCATCAATGGGACCGGACGGTGTCCCAGGCTGCGTCCTACACGAGCTCAAAGATGAACTAACCCCTCACCTAAACACACTGTTTAAACTCAGCCTCTCCATAGGCTATCTGCCCACAGAGTGGCACACAGCAGTGGTTATTCTGCTCCACAAAGGTGGAGCCACAACGGACCCCGGGAACTATCGCCCTATAAGCGTGACTAGCTTGGCCTGCAAAGCTATGGAGTGCATCATCATGAATCTCATTAACAGAGACATTGGGAACCTCCAAACACTGGACCCTACCCAGTTTGGCTTTGTTAAGGGCAGATCATGCCTCTTAAACCTGGTGGACTTCTTTGAGACAGTTACCAAGGTTAGAGATGAGGGAAAGGTGGTCCACACAGCCTACCTAGACCTCACAAAGGCCTTCGACACCATTCCCCACTCAGGTATTATAGACAAGCTCACCAGCCTGAACATAAACACCTACATCACGAGATGGGTTGCCAACTGGCTCACGGACAGTACCCACATGGTAAGAGTTGTGGGAGCTAAGTCTGACTCTAAACCGGTTACAAGTGGCATTCCTCAGGGCTCAGTCATAGGACTCCTCCTGTTCGGCATATACTTCTCAGAGGTACAGGCAAGCACAGGAGGACTATGGCTGATCAAGTTCACAGACGACTGCAAACTAGGGGCTATAACTGACTCTCCAGCTGACACAGATATCCTCCAGAAGGGTCTCACTGAGACAGATACCTGGTGTCAAAACCATGGCCTCAAGCTAAATGCCAAAAAGTGCATAGTCAACCCCTTTGGAAAAAACAAAGTACCCACAAACTAGCACATAGGTGGTAGCCCCCTAAATACGGAAGACATAATAAAGGATCTGGGGATACAAGTAGATAGTAACCTCTCCTTTGATAATCACATTGCCAAAGAGGTTAGAAAATTCTTCTATGTGGACCATATAATCAGAAAAGGGTTTACATCCAGATCGAAAGAGGTCATTGGGCCCCTCTACGCATCACTCATCAGACCCATCAAAGAGTACAATGCCCCATTTGGGATGTACCTTACAAGACACCTGCAACAACTGGAAAGACCACAGAAGTACCTCACCAAGAGGATCACTGGCCTCAAGCAGATGTCCTATGCAGTTTGACTGAAGAAACTCCAGCTGTACTCAGTTGCATACCGCCTACTCAGAGGTGATCTCTGCTTCACATACAAGGCCATGTCCAACCCAGAATTGATGGACACGCTCCACCTAAAGAAAACCATATCCCCTCGAACCACACGCTCCAGGGATCTAAACCTCACCACAACAATAAATAGGACGTGCTGGAGGGATAGATTCCTGTCCCAGAGACTTCCCATGCTCTGGAACAAGATTCCAATCTACATTAGGCAGAGATCCTCGCTAGCCCTCATCAAGAGAAACCTTGATGAGTGGATGGGAAACAGAAAGTTTACCCCAGGGATTACTTCAATGGCTCTTCTGGACAGAGGCACAGGGAACTAATCTAAGGGGACTGCGAAAGCCAACACATTCCGGCTAGGCTTTTAAATGCCTTTGGGCAGATAGCCTAGTACCTACCTATGAACCTATGAATGGCACACTATGTGTAGAACTGGACTCCATATGGCATAATGTCTTTTTTACAGAAGTTTTTTTCAGGGACTTTCTTCCATGTACAAAGAATTTAACTTGCTGACAGTCATCACAGTGATTACACTGTCCTCCTACATAACCTGACCATTACTACTATATGTAAAGTAAAATTCAGATTCAAAGAATTTTTACAGGAGGTCCATGTTCACCTGCACCACTGATGTGCTGGTTTTACCCCAAGGTTGCCCACACTGTGTGTGTGTGTTTGTGTGTGTATATATATATATATATATATATATATATATATATATATATATTATGGATCTACTTCGAAATGTCAAAATTTCAGAATGCCGACAGCTATATGACCGACATTCAGAATCTCAACATTTCAAGTACATCCATAGGAAGGAAAAAATTTTTTCCTTTAAACTGCCCCCCCCCCCCCACTCCCATAGCTTTAATATACCAATTCCGAGATCGCACTACTGTGCAGGAATGGAAATCTTTCCATTCCACACTATACTGAGATGCCGGTTTCAAATTGTCGGTATTCCGAATGTCGGCCATATGGCTGTCGGCATTCTGGAATTTCGGCATTATGAATGAGACCCATATATTATATATATGTATATATATGTATCTGAGGCCACACCAATTCTGAAAAAAAAGAGAAATATTTCCTCCCTTTCTTTTGAGACGGTGTAACCTTGAAGGTAATATATTTATGGATCATGGCCCACACATTGAAGGAAGATGCTGAAAAATGTATTGAGTAATAAATTAATTTAATTTAACTTAATTTAATGCTGAGCGGTAATCTAGCAAGTGTAAAATAATAGCATCTGTAGTAGATCACAGGTTATTAATTCAACTTTGGACAGACAGTGTAAGCATGGGTCTATATTAAAAGAGCGAATGTTTAGGAGATCGAACACCTAAACATCGAACTTGTAATATCGAAAGCAAAAAATGGCAAACGTCCAATTTAACGCAGGGAAAGATTTCCCTTGGACATTTTCTGGATTTTGCCATGTTGTCTACTGTAGAGCAATCCCAGAGTTGTTATATTTAATTAGGGGGGCTGTGGGGGGCACAGCACCTCACTTAGTTTGGGTGTAAAGTTATTTTTTTTATTTCCCTGAGCCATTCGACGTTTTAGGTTCGATGTTTAGGTGTTCGATCACTTAAATATTCGATCTTGTAATATAGACCCGTAAGCTTGAAGAACTCCCATGTTTATTGTCTAGTCTGCCATGCTAGCTTCTTAAGGCATTAATTTATGAGCTGCTCACTGTTGAAAGTTTGCTGTTATTGTCACTATTATTACTAATAATGAAGACAGAATGATGTGGGTTCTATTCCCATCCAAGTTGTTTGGATTAGTTTGCCATTACTGACATTGAAATACAGGATTAGAGAGTACTGAACTCTTAAGTATGCAGTCCTTTGAGCTGTGATAGCTTAGATGGATGTAAAAGATCCCATGGTACTTACTGAAAAATTGTAGAGGTTCTTTATTTTTAATGTATTTACAATTATATTTACAATCTCGCTCCCTCCCTGATACCTCCCTGTGTCAATCTTAATAAATCACTCCATCTCAGAATCTAAGGTCCCATCTATCTGGACAGAATTCTACACCATGCCCATTCATAAAGGAGGTAACTCCAGTGACATTACAAACTTCAGACCCATCGCGATCCTCTCACCACTCTGAAAAATACTGGAAAAATGCATACACAAGCACATCATGAAATACCTTATATGTTCATAGGTGTGTACTAGGCTAATGGCCCTGGAGCCTTTATAAGCCTAGCCCATAAAATTACCCTGGCATTGTGCCACCCGACCTTAGTTCCTAGTGCCTCTGTCGAGAAGAGCCACTGGAGTGATCCCCCGGGTGAATTCTCTGTTTCCCATCCACTTATCAAGATTACTCTTGAAGATGGCCATTTAGGTGCTCTGCTTGACATGTATGGGAAGTCTATTCCATAGCATGGGCAGTCTCTGGGTTATGACCCTGTCCCTCCAACATGTTCTGTTGACTGTGGTACTCAGGTTGAGGTCTCTGGAGCTTGTGGTGTGGAGCGATTGGGATTTCTTTAGATGTAGCATTTCTAACAGAGTTGGGTCAGACATGACTTTGTAAGTCAAGCAGAGATTGCCTCTAAGTAGGCAATATGAGACAGAGAATAGTTGGAGTTTTTTGAGTCAGTCCATATAGGACAAATGTTTAAGGCTTAGGATCCTCTTTGTGAGGTACTTTTGTGGCCTCTCCAGTTGTTGCAGGTATCTAGTGAGGCACATGTCAAATGGGGCATTGTACTCGATGACTGGCCTAATGAGGGAAGAGTAGAGGGAGACAATGACCTCTTTCTTCATGGATGCAAAACCTTTAGCAAAGAGATGTGCCACATAGAAGGACTTTCTGACCACAGTGGAATGTGCTGGTCAAAAGAGAGGTTGCTGTCAACCTGTGTTCCTAGATCTCTTATAATGCCTTCTGTGTTCAGTGAACTACCATCGATGTGGGAATTCAAGGGAACCAGGTTTTTCCCAAGGGGGATGATGACACATTTTTTGGCATTGAGCTTAAGGCTATTGTTCTGGCACCAGTCGTTGGTCTCATTGAGGCCTTTCTGTAGGATGTCAGTATCACTTGGGGAGTTAATAATAGCTCCCAACTTGCAATTGTCTGCAAACTTTGTCAGCCAGAGTCCCTTTGTGTTGGCTTGGACTTCAGAGAAGTAGACACCAAACAGGAGAGGACCCTGGACCGAACCCTGTGGGACTCCACTTGTGACTGGTTGACAGTCTGACTTGGAGTCAGCTACTTTCACACTGTGGGTTCTATCTGGGAGCCAGTTTGCAACCCACCTAGTGATATAGGAGTTGATTCCTAGCTTAGTGAGTTTTTCTATGATTCCTGAGTGGGGAATGATATCAAAGGCCTTGGCCAGATCAAGGTAGGCTGTATGAACCACCTTGCCTTCATCTATAGCTCTGGTGACTGACTCAAAGAAGTTGACCAAGTTGAGCAGGCATGATCTACCCTTCACAAAACCAAACTGTGTGGGATCCAGATATCAGACTCATCAGGCTAAAGGGGCAATAGTTCCCGGGGTCTGTAGTCACTCCTCCCTTGTGGAGAGGGATGACTGTAGCAGTGCGACATTTGGTAGGGACAAAGCCTGAGGTGAGGCTGTGACTGAACAAGGCACACAGGTCAGGTGCCGGTTCACTCTCTAGTTCATGTAGAACACTGCCAGGGATATTGTCAGGTCCCATAGAAGCTGTATTATTTGCCTTAGACGGTGCTATTTTAACCTGTGCAGCAGTAATACTGGGTGCCTGGCAATCTACTGGTGTTGTGATTGATCCTTTGGGGGGGGTGAGAGGGGTAAAGTTGGCACTGAATCTGTTGGCCAGTATATTGGCATTATCTGTTGGCTCGGTATAGGAGGTGCCATTGTGCAGTAGCTCAAAGGAAATCTGGGTATTGCCGTGGAGATTCTTTACATAACTATAGAAGGCCTTATGGTTGTCTTTACTATCTGATGCAATTATGTTTTCAAAGCTAACTTTAGAGGATTTGATGGGGGGATCTCAACCTTCTGTTGAGGCTAAGGGAGTTTTTTCACTCATGGGACATCACCTTATTCCACATCAGTTTCCTCCTTCTGTTATAGAGTTTGTTTATGGCAGGAGACGACCAGATTGGCTTCCTTTTCTTTGAGGAGAGTGTCTTGGTTCTATTGGGTATGGTGAGATCCATGCATTTGAGTACGTGTTTCTATAGTGCATTGGTGTATGATTCGGTGGTCATGCAACTATTCTTCATTTGCATGGGTGCCGTGAGGTTAGCCACCTCTGTTTTTAGGAGCCCAAAGTTAGCTTTGGAGAAGTTTTTCATGGTGGTTACCTTTGTTGGGGGGTGGGGGGGGTGGGAAGGATGTGTATTTCCAAGGTGATTAGTTTGTGGTTGGATCAAACCAGGGAGGAGTTGACTATTGGTGTAGAGCAACAGTCGCCTATGTTAGTAATGACCAGGTCAAGGATGTTGCTATCTCTAGTGGGGGGTAAGAACAACCTGGTCCAGGGCATTGGAATTAATGAATTCCAGAAAGCGTTGGGCAAGTGTATTGGTACATGAGTAGTTTTTCCAGTTAATGGAGGGATAGCTGAAGTCGCCCAGTATGAGAGTGTTAGGTTGGACCCTAATATTCTCCAGGCTTCTTAGGAACATGGAGTGTGAGTCTTGGGCCATGGTTGGGGACTTGTTGCAGGCTACGACCTGAATCGCTGTCTTACCCAATGTTAGCTACACCTGAAGTATCTCAGATGCATTATGTTGGGCTACCAGTCTGGAGGTATGCGCATCCTTTATGAATATGGAAACACCACTGCCTTTGGAGCTTCGGTCCAAGTTCTAGGGCTGAAAGGTGTGGAATGAGTTATAGCCTGGTAGTGCAGGGGTGCTTTTAGCTGCCTTGAACCAGGTCTCTGTTACAGGACAAATATCAATGTTCTCCATTTTAAGGAGTGCTTCGAGCGAGTGCATTTTGAGATTTTAGACTTTTAGCATTGAGCAGCATGACCCTCAGACTGCATTTGTTTGTAGCTGTTACGGTGATAATTTGGTCTTTGGAACACCTCCTAAAAAAGGCACTATAGGGGTGGCAAGAGCCTTAACCAGTATCCGGAAGCCCAGGGTTGACAGATGCAGGCCATCTCTGGCAAACCATCGTGGTCTGTCAGTCATGTCATCCCAGGCAGACAGATACTGGATCCCCTTAGAATGACACCAGAAACTTAGACAGTAGTTGAAATCAGTCGTTTTCTGCTTGTACTGTAGTATCATTCTAGGTGATGGTAGGATGCTAGTCAGGGCTAGGGTCATAACCACCTGGGCTACATAATCCGAGAGCTCCTCCATGTCTCTTTTCATGTAGTCCAGGGAGGTACGTTCTAGGTCATTCACACCCACATGTACAATGACAGAGTTATGTCTGAACCTGTTGTTGAGGGACCTGAGTGCGTGCGTTATGTGCCAGATCCTGGTGCGTGACAGGCAGCTGACTGTTACGTTCTCCTTATTCAACCTAGTGCATGGGACATCAGTGTGGCTTACTATCGAGTCACCTATGACTAGTGTGTTGGGCATGCTGTTTTGCTTTAGGGGCTTTGGTTGAGTGGCACACTGTTTAGGAGAGTTATGTGTCTCATGATTAGTGTGTTGTGGTCACGTACATTTCTGCCTTGGTGGTCTCTGCTGTTTGGGTAGATTTTTATTGAGAGCCTCAGCAAAAGTGGGTGTGTGGTTTGTGCTTTTATGTGAAGACAGTGTCGGTGTGTGTTCTGGAGGGCTATTTGTTCCATGTGATGTGGTGCAAGTGTTGACCTTCTCCTCTTGACCAGCTATTCCGGTCTTGGCTGGAGAGTGCGTGGCTTCCAGTTTGGATACATAAGTGCATCTCTCACAAGTCTGAGTGTTGGGAGGTAAGATGCAAAGGTTGTCAGTGTAAATGAGGCAGTTGCTACATTGCCTCAGGATGCCCACGTTCACCAAGTTAATAGGAGAAAACACAGAGAACTGACCTGTAGACATGCCTGGAGGGGTGGGCATTAATAATAAGTACTGGAGCTGTTTCCTTGTGGAACGTTTAGTGCTGGTAACACTTTTTGTATGCTACAATAATTATGACAAGAAGTCTGGTAGAGTGCTAAACTAATAAGCTATAAAAGTGATCTAAGGGAAAAACTGAAGAGCAGACTTTGGCACTGCTCAGAAGCTTACAAACAGTTCTGGATACAGAAAATATGCATCTGGACTAGACAAGTTACAGGAAAGGTGCAAAACAAGTGCAAATGCAGGCTTTAAAACCAGAAAGTTGAAAGAAATGGAAAAACTGCCCAAACGACCAATAAACTACAATTTCTGGGCCAGAAACCACTCCTCTTGTGGTAGATAGGGTATCTAGTGCTTACCACTCCCACTGATCAGCTAAAAGGATTTCCTCCAACACAGAAAGGCTTGGGGGGCTCAGAAGCTTACCAATAGTCCTGGATATAGCAAATCTGTATCTGGACAAGACTAGTTACAGGAAAGGCGGGTAACAAGAGCAGATGCCAATTTTTAAACCAGAAAGTTGAAAGAAATGGAAAAACTGCCCAAACGGCCAATAAACTACAATTTCTGGGCCAGAAACCACTCCTCTTATGGTAGATAGGCTACCTACTGCTTACCACTCCCACTGATAAGCTAAAAGGATTCCATAAAATGCAGAAAGGCTTGGGGGGCTCAGAAGCTTACCAATAGTCCTGGATACAGCAAATCTGTATCTGGACTAGACTAGTTACAGAAAAGAAGGGAAACAAGTGCAAATGCAGGCTTTTAAACCAGAAGGTTGAAAGAGACAGAAAATCTGCCCAAACGGCCAATAAACTACAATGTCTGGGCCAGAACCACTTCTCTTATGGTAGATAGGCTACCTAGTACTTGCCACTGATAAGCTAGAAGGCTTCCCTCCAACACAGAAAAGCTTGGGGGGCCTCAGAAGCTAACCAACAGTCCTGGATACAGCAAATCTGTATCTGGACTAGACTAATTACAGGAAAGGCAGGAAACACGCTTAGAATTTTTTTTTTCCAGAAAGCAGCTAAAACAGCACTAAAAACAATTCAAGTGCAGTGCAAGCTAGCACACTTCAGTGTGTAACAGTATTAAAGCAAATACAGTTTAAATAAATGCAATTTATTCAAAATGTATTCTGAACTAAATTCAACTCTGAAGAGTCGAAAAGTGCCACAAAATATACTTATCAACTGAGAAGCACACTCAGAACACAAGGAGAGATTTTTTTTTTTTTTTTTTTTAGTAAAGTGCAAAGGGAGGAGGGAGGAGCAGCAGAAGATAATAATTAGTTGGTTGGCCTTCTCAAATGTTCTCTCTGTATCAGAAAGAATGAACACTGGACGGGGAGAAGTGTCCCAGATCAAATTTACAGTAGGGTCGGGCAACTGCAAAGCCACCAACTATAACACCACCACAGGAATAGGGTGGGTTGGGATGGCCAGTTTCAGAACAGATGAGAAAACAGCATATGCAGGAATTTACAAACAGGGACTATTTTTAAATCAGCAAGCCTTGAAACATTCAGGAAAACTTGCTCACACCTACACAGCATGGCTTTTGCCCTAAACATAGCACTACAACTGCCCTTATATAGGCTGGTCTCCTGCCTATTCCTCAACCTGTCAAAAGCCTTTGATATGGTCTATCACCCTCTTCTGCTGAACAAACTGGCTACCCTAAACTTCTCTGCTTCTACTATTACCTGGTTTTCCAGCTATCTCACTGACCGTCTGTAATCAGTGAGAAGGCTCTCAGCTCTCTCCCCTCTTCTTCTTGTCAAAATGGGTGTCCCCCAAGGATCTATCCTTGGCCCATTACTATTGTAATATATATATATATATATATATATATATATATATATATATATATAGATATATTCACTAATCTATTCTACACCTCCTGTCCACAGTCATCCCTTGTACAATATGCAGAGGACTCCACTATCATCACAATCGCAGATACTCCATCTGACCTTATCTCTGCATCTCAAGCATCTTTTAACTCAGTTGAATACTGGCTCTCTGACAACCAACTAATTCTTAACCCTAAAAAGACAAAACTCTTACTACTTCTCCCAAAGAACTTCCCTCAGTTTAAATCTACATTTTCTGTACTGTCCTTCAGTAACACCCCCATTAAAGTTGAACCTAATACAAAACTACTAGGAGTAACGATAGATGACCAACTCAGGTTTGATCTACATGTAAACAACTGCATCAAAAAGACACACCGAAAACGTGGCCTTCTTTATCCAAACAAAAAGTTTCTAACTAACAAAGCAAAAATAACCCTCTCTGATGCATACCTCCTAGCTAGCCTTCTATATGGCTGCCAAATTCTTACCAATCCTAACTCCACACTACTAACTAAACTAGAGTCTACCTACAACAAGGCTGCCATACTCGCTCCTCACCAAACTTATAAATCACATCATTATCTTTCACTAAGATATCTAAACTGGCTGGAATTACCTCACCAGCTTCTACTCTCTCAACTACAAGTAATTCACTCTAAACTATACCTTAAATCCTTCTGCCCTAGCCTATCTCCCCTCATCTCTCAATATTCCCCCACTAGGGCCCTACATAGCTCTCCTCTTAATCTAATATAGATATACAAACCTAAGACTAAAATCGGTTACAACCTCTACAACTACAATCATATCATATCATAGAACAAATTACCACTAGAAATCATGTCCCTCAAACATCCAAATCAATTCAAAACTGCCACTAGAGAGTACCTACAAACTCATTGGTCCTACCACTGGACTCATCCTCCCTGATTTAGCCCCTTAATTCATACGTAATCACCAAAACTTCAAAACTTTTTAGCTCATAAACCTCTTCAAAGTATCGCTCTTCTTTTCCATCTCGTATTTCCATTTCTAATGTCACATATCTCATGAAATAACTACATATACTATGAACTTTTTTCACTGTTTATTGAAAATGTTTGTATCGAATAATTTCTCTTTTTATGTTTATGTTTTTCATTAATTATTTTTCTGATAAAATGTATTTAATTGTATTATACACTGTAACCCGCTGACACTGTTAGCACTAAAATTGTAAAACTGTGGAGCTAAAAAAGGGCTAACTCGGTCAACAAATGTAAAATAAAATAAAGAAAATAAAAATATTATTTACTTTACATCTTACTTGCATATTTATATATATATTTACATACCCATTAATTTCTAAGGAAATAATAATAGTTTATCACCATCACCCCCCCACTTCTTTCCCCATGGTAATTTTTTATCTTATTTAAAATATCTAAGAATATCTGTTCCTTTATCCAAATTTAATTTTAATCTTTTTTACTTCTTCATTCTACAACATAACTATTCTGATACTCCCTTTTTTCATCACTGTTTAACGTTAATCATTCTTTTCCTCTGTTTCTTTCTATTCCAATATCTGCTATATTTTCCACCAATAATGCTAACCAGTGAATTTTGTGGATGCTCACTTTGTTCAGTGTCCAGATGAAATTAAATGATGCTATGTTGACAATTCAGTCCATCAACCATAATACCTACTTTTCTGCCAGCATATAAAATACCCCTCTTACGTAGGTTCATTCTAGAACCCTATACTATAGAAAATAATCATCCACAGCAGTTATTTTTCTTTCTTGGAAACATAAGCACATGCTCCAAATTTTCCCTAGATGGTATGAATTCTACCTTAGGTCTCCTTTGAAATGAGTTGCTAGCCTAGTGGGACTAGTGCAGTTAACATAGGATAAATAAATTATTGTATTATTACTTCTACTATTAGTAATGTCCAACTTACAAGATTGAATTTTGTCTATCTCGTTGATTGTGTGTCAGTCCTCCATTTCAAGTGTTCTTTTCTAGAATAAGTCCCAGCAGTCAGACAAAGGATATCCATTGTCCTCCCCCCAAAAAAACTCAGCCCAGATTTTTCTGCCCTGTAACATTAGCTAGTATACTAAGCAGCTAATAATGCACTAAGTACTTACCCTTCCCTGTTTCCTTATCTGTCAGCAGCAAACTGCAAATGGAGTACCATTTTATCTGATGAACACACAACTAAGATTGTTTTATTGAGTAAGCTGTCTCAGTCTTTATGACATATGTATATCATTTCTCAGTCTGTAATTCCTGAAACCAGTGACCACCGACAGTTTTCACAAAAACAATAAACTGTGTAAATAAAACAAACATGCTTTATGACTTCTTTAGTGCCTTGATTGCTGAATGTGTAGTAGTTGGATAAAAGCCAGAAATGTGAAATAAGAGGTCATGCGCTTCTCTTGTAGAAAAGAGTGAATGCTGTGTGTACATGAGGGGGACAGATACTTCATGTGGAGAGATTCAAATATTTTGTGTTTTGTTCACATGCAAATGTAGAAAGGCTCTCCAACCTCACCTGCTGTCATGAGCTTTGGGTAGTGACTGAAAGGATTAGCTCATGGATACAAGCAGCAGAAATGAGGTTCATTTTCAGGGTACCTGGGCTTAATATGTGTGATAGACAAAGGTCCCAGCAATCTGTTAAGATCTCATTGTATGATCACTGCACTTTAGTACTGAGAAGTGTGAGTAAAGGTAATTTAGGCACGTCATATGGGTGATCCCTAGGTATGTCCAACAGGAGCAGTACCAATCACAATACACTATGAAGTTGCCTTGTGGCAGACCCATTATAAATGGAGGAATTATGTCCCTCAGCTTGCATGACAACATCTGTAGATTTCATAGGATGAGTTGAAAAATGTTGCTGTGCCTAGTAATGTCTGATCTACCATGATTAGCTTGCTATCATTACAGTCTTCACCTAGACAAAGTGGATGTAAAATAAAAAAAGTCTTCAGCTTCTTTAATCTTCTGCCTAGGTTAAACTTTAAGATACAATTCACAGCCTCCTATGTCATAGTTAAATGCTAAACAAAGCACTAATACTGGAACTCTTTATAGAATACCACAAGGTGTGTTATTATAGCAATAACCCACGCCTGGGTGTAGGTAATGCTAAATTTACCCACGGTTGGCGTGGTTTGGTCCCGAGGGCGAAGCCCGAGGGACCAAACAAAGCCAACCGTGGGTAAATTTAGCATTACCCACACCCAGAAGTGGGTTATTGCTATTATACCATGACATTATTTAAGAAAAGAAACTATTACTTTTCTTAAATAATGGCATAGTATAATGCCTGTTTACTGCCCTTCCGCAGATGTCTGGCATCCGCGGCAGTTCTGATGTACTGCGCGCCTGCGCAGTACATCAGAGTTGAGCAAAAGCGAGAAAGCAAGATCTCCGTTGCTTTTATGTCTCGCTATGTTAAATGAGTTTAACATAGCGAGACAGTTTTAAAATAAGCAACGGACATCTCCGTTGCTTATTTTAAAACTGTCTCGCTATGTTAAACTCATTTAACATAGCTAAACACTAAAAAAAGCAACGGAGATCTTGCTTTCTCCGTTGTCTCGCTATGTTAAATGGGTTTAACATGGCGAGACAGCTTTAAAATAAGCAACGGAGATCTCCGTTGCTTATTTTAAAGCTGTCTCGCTATGTTAAACCCATTTAACATAGCGAGACAGTGTTTTAAAAAAACGAGTTATACTAATGGTAAAAAGTCCGGGTGACCGGACCTTTTTCCATTAGTATAACTCGATTTACAACGGGCACGCTGGCCAATCAGCGTGCACGTTTTGGGGGGGTCATGGTATAATAATGGATTCTGAAGAGCAAGACATTCTTAATGCAGTAGTATGAAAAGCAATGACTTCAACCAATCATCAAAAAGACATGCATACAAACTTGCTTATGTGACTCTATGCATATCAAATGTTTTCACACACAGATTAGCAACCAACTTTTTTTAAGTTATACATGGTAGCCTCAAGCCATCTACATCAGTACTTTTTCTGGTTCAAGACCAGCTTCATTCATCTTGTTTGAAGAGATGGCCAAACCTGTGCAGTTCACATAATGAATAAACCCACATTACAACTTATTAGTACAATTTCCCACCCTCTGCAAAGAAGCATCTAGTAGGTTTATGGAATACACTAACCCAAACACCTTCAAAGATACTGTGACTGTCACATACTTTCATTGTTTGACAGAAAAAAAATCATAATCATTTGAACTCCATATTGTGGATGTAAAATAAGATAACTGTGGTTAAAATGATCACTAAAATGTTTTTGATTGAGGAGGCAGCTGATTTAACTTCTATTTGTCTGCATAAATGTGAAAATACAGGAGACTTTGTTAAAGAAGTGAAAGGTTCCTAGTGATTTTGCATGAATAAAGCAATTGTCCAACTACGATTAAAGGAGGAAAGCAGGGCAAAAACACCACACATAGTGGATCAGTACTTGTGCACCAGCACTGATCAATGTGTATGGTGTTTTTTGTTTATTTTTACAAGTGGTTGTGCTACCATGAAGTTAGTATATATAATTAAAGGGGGTGTGGAGGGCAAAACCTCCCACATGGTGGGGGAGGGGCTTGCCCCCAGCAAAACCTCTGTTTTATGTTGTATTTTCTTATGCTGAATATTTTCAATGATTTGTAATTCAGTGAAATGTGTTTCAGTCATCTGGGTTTTCAGTGAAATGCATTTCAATCAAGTGGATTTACTGTCAAATTCTTTCAAACATTTGATTTTCAGTCAAGTACAGTTCAATCAAATGATATATATATATATATATATATACATATATATATATATATATATATATATATATATATAGATAGATAGATAGATAATATAAAAGATATTTGTATAACACATGAGAAATAATGAATATATGCTCTATTAATTTTTCTGTTAAAAACATGACCACACTTCATGGTTTCTCTTAAAACTTAATAACGCTAGAAAACAATCAGTGATAACAAGTGTCTCAGTACCACTGTTTTGCAGATATTTCTAAATCTGTATCACTGAAATATGCAAATGCGTAGAAACACCATATTTATATAATTATATCAAGCAGTGTTCACTTAGTAGCACTGTGAACTGAAATTTCATAGGCCAGGTCACCACGTAGGTCAGGAATGAAGGCTAATACAAATGAGAGGTCAATTGAAAATGGGGTGTTTTTTATGCCACATGTTCTTTACTAATACTTATGGTAATAACGCACCCCAGAAGGTGATTATCTGGAAGTTTTTTTTTTCAAATAACGGCTTGCTTTTCTGCTGTAAAGATTGCCCAATGTCTGCTGTTTGCTTAATACCAGTTTGTAGTTATTTATAGTTGTTTAAATATGTATATATGCATAAATGTCATATTTCTGTAAATATCGCAGGCACTGTTCACCTGGGTGTATTGCAGAACAGCATTTCACGTGTCCAGTCAACCTAATGTCAGGAATGGCGCCTCAGACAAATAGGGTGCTTAATAAGGATTGAGCTTAGATTATTATCCATTTCTTTGCGAGCATCTTATGAGGTACTGTAGATTCACAGATGGTTTAGGTCCCCATTGCAGTTACTGAAAAGTTGGAAAACCACTGCAGGAAAGTGCTGGAGATGTGAATGAAGAACTAGACGCAGGGCACTCAGGTATGTTTGAAGCTGTTACAAGGTTAACATTTGGTGGCATAACATCATTCTGGAGCAAGACACTTTTTTATGAAGTTAATCCCCTTGCACTGGGAATTTTGTTTATTTGGTCTAGGTGGTCAGGAATACGGAAAGGTTGAATCAGAGAAAATGTTAATACTTTTCTTGCTGGCTTGGTAAGGAGTCTTATAGATAGAATATGAAAAGTGGAAATGGCATAGATCAGGTCAAATATAAAGAATAACATAAGGTTATATCAAAGAATAATGTATGCTAAGGAGTCAAGTGGTAAAAAATTACAGGTCTATAAAGAAAAGTGTAAGACTAGATATCAGTTGTAGAACATATGGTTTGAAAAATCATAACTGGGTCGAGATTTGGGTGCTTTTCTGCTTTGTTTTTCTTTTTATTTATGTAGATTAAAGGGGAGAGGGGGTTGATGGGATTTAATTTTTGGGATATACATTTTTTTAAGTTATTCTCATATTTTTATGCCACATTTTGATTTTATAGTTATGTATTGTTCACTTCTTGTTTTTCTGTGTTAAAAATTAATAATAAGGAAAAAGGTTAAACAATAGGGTGCTTGGTACCACAGAAAATGGGAGTATTTTCTACAAATATTATGTATCATGTCATATGTTAATAATTATATTAATAATGTGAACAAGAAGGTGTTTATGTAGTGCTTCATGGTATCAAATGAAAGAACACATAATGCTGTTTTGCACTGTTAGCTGATATCTAACTAGAATTCATTTGCAGATGTTCAGATTATTTTTCAATTAAACATGAACATATGGCTACCATTCATAATTATGCAAATGTCTCAAAGATGAAGTGATACCCATAAAACTGCTTTCCAAAGAAATTTTGATTCTCATCTGGACTGCCTTCTGTTCGTAGCCTGCATTTCCTCCCTGTTTTCGAGTGGGTATCCTCTCACATTTCAAAGACATGCAGCAGTTGGATTGGCCACTCTAAACTGGCCATAATGTGACTGTATATACGAGTGTGTGGTGTGGAAGAATAACCATGGCAGGGCTAGCCACCTGTCGACCTTCGCTCTAGATGATTGTTACTGTTGAAGTGACACCCCGACCCCATGTGCAAGAAAAATGGGTTGTGGATGAATGGAATTATAGGAATTACAGTTTATAGAAAGGGGAAAATACTGGCAGTCTCTCCAAAACCAAAATAATAGCAGTCCCAATGTATGATCTGATATATATATATGTATACGTATGCATATATATATATATATATATATATATATATATATATATATATATATATACAAATGTGAGAAGTTTTTTTTTTCCTTTTTCTTCTTAAATCTTTTGAAATTCTAACTGTCAAGCAAACTGTCTTCATTCCATAAAACATCCCTGTTACAATGTTGGTAGTCTACAGAGTAGGGGACCTCATGGAGTTTGATGTTGGTCATTTGCAGGTCATCAGCAGGTACAACAGGAATTAATCCACTTCAGCTGTGTGAAAGAATAAACCACTCAGACCAAAAGGCTCAAGATTACCCATGTCCTGCTCCTTATAAATTGTAAATGTCTGCTTATTTTTGTTGGGGGGGGGGGGGGCACTGCTCAACTACACGTATTATATATCTAAAAAGAATACTAGAGGTAATATTTTTTCAGTAAGCATTATACAATTCTCAGTCTAGGTTCTGACTTATGAACAAAAATTGACATTTACCTAAGGCTCAATTGAAGTACATATTTACAAATTTTGCTGCAATGATCCCTATTACATATACTTACCGCAACTTAGCCATTAAAGTTTTCTGTCTCCCTAAATCCCCTTTGGATGTTATGACCTTTGTCTATTAACAGACTTCCCTGTAACTTCTTCGGTACAGGTACTGTTTTTGCCCACACACCTGGATTGTACCACCTGTCTAACTTTTCAAATGATTTCCTCATGCATACTTTCCTTTCACACAGATGTGACCTTGTTTTAAATGTTGCAACCTCTGTACTGAAGTCAAGCATACTGCTTTTCCACGTTTTGACTGTAATCAAGAATAGCATGTACAATCGTGGCAATGATCTCGATACTCTGATATATACTTTTTATCCAACATAGTCTGTATCAGTTAAAACTGGAAATATATACAACCATAAGATACTTGTTCCTCACAGCAACACAGTTCCACACCAACACCACGAAAGTTTAAAACTTCTTTAATACAAACAAAAATTACTGTTGAGCGCTTTCATCTAACTTATATAGACTTCCTCAAAACTGGAAATGAATAATGAATTGTTTCTAGATTCCCTTCATTATCCCTCCATCAGCTCTTCTGGTTCTTAAATTCAGTGAAATCATTGTCCTTGATACAAAAAGAGCAAAGCAGGTAGTTTTAATGATACATTATTAGAGAGAAGTGGTATGCTGCAAAAGGGGATTTACAATATGTCCTTTAAGCTTTACAAAATAGCTACAAAAAAATCACCAAGAATCAGCCAGTCAAGCTCATAGGAAGCTCAATTTCTGATACTAAAGAATCTGCATTACAGATGAGAAGAACTGCATGTAAACAGGGCCATAAACAGGAATGGACTTTCCAATGTCACTTAGAAACAAGTCAAATAAATCAGAATTAAAAAAAATCTGGCTTGCTAGCACTCACAAATATTTGGTGAACTGAGTGCCTGCCACCACGATAAATGGTCACAAGAAAGATTGTATCAGAATTTGTGAAAATAATTCTGAAGCAACACTATACAATGAAAAACATACATTGTATCACCAAAACGTGTCACCATATGCAACTGCAAAAATGAGTACATATACAGGTGCAGCAGGATTTAACCCACTTCTGGCCTCTTCCAGTTTTATTCCCATGGCAAATCATGAGGGTTAAGATTAAATCCAGCTTCCACCCACATTCAGGTTGGGAATACTATATTAGGAAAGTTGCTGCTATGCAGTGCTCTCTGTAGGTCCCATGCATGAGTTGACAGGATTCTTTTTGAAGAAATGATGTAAACAAACTAAAAAAAAAAAAAAAATTAACAGTGGAAATAAGAACAGCATGACTGAGAGTAATGAAACATTTAACCTTAATGAGTCATCCTGGTAATTTTGTTTCATTTAGTTTATTTCTTACAAAAACCCACACAATTTTGCAGTTTTATGAAGTAGGCAAACGCTACAGTAGACAATATATAGCAAAATATTTAAAGGCCTACAAGAAAAAATAATTGTCTGCTGCTTTCAAAATATGCCCTGAGCTATACCATATAACTTTGTCAGACTTCAGAGAGCCAGATGAGTTTTAGTTTGTACTTGGATATTCATTTAAACCTTGGCAGAGACATAATGTGAGTGTTAAAGATGAGGTGGGCGTTTACATTGCATAGATATCATCAGAATTTTATAAAATAACACGATCAGCTAGGATGAAAAACACAAGTCTAGAAAGGAGATTCTCATATGACATGGCAAACAGCTGTTGTAGAATTCTGCACCAAATAATGTACTAGTTAAATACAAGAAATACGATGCAGTAATCAATGCATGAATTTTACTCGACAAAATGGCTTTGCTTGAGGGCATGTATTGGGGTGGGAGTTGAACAGTAATATGTAGACGTATTCATAGAAAGTGGGCATTTTATTTATGGTCATGCGATTGGATAATATGCACGCAAAAACCTTGTTCTCTTTTATGACAGTGATTAGTACTTGAAAAGATTCAGTTCAAACATCTGCTTATTCAAAATCAATAAGCTACCAGATGGTTTCAAGAACATGCTCCAGACATTATCTTATTGTCAGAAAGCTACTCATCCCCTCCATCCAAAAGTAAATCATAAACTGACTTCCTTACCATGACAGATTTAAATACAAAATAAAAGAACACATTTACCTTCAGGCAAATATCTAGAATATTTCCAACTATTACAGTGATAGTATGAACACAGTCTAAATATAATACTGAATCTGAAACATTTAGTTTTACCTCTAAATAATATGGCTTCAGCTTAGCATCTACTAAACCAACTTTCTTCCGCAAGTGTTAAAAGGAATGGAAAAGTGGATTTTATTTTTGCAGTGTGTTAAGGTCTGACAAATTTATGCATGTTTCTAGCATCCATCAAATATCCTAGATGCTGTTTTAGTCACTTCGGGACTGATAATGCTTTTAGGCTGCATCTCATTTCTCACAAGCCAATCTCACATGCTGTAGTCAGAGTCCTGAAAACATGTTTCATTTTAAGTGCTGGCTTTTTATGCTAAGCCAAATTATTAAATACAAATACAGCCTTATACTGAATATACTGAAATTAAAAGATTCTACTGGAATGGGGATATAATAACTTATTATTATTTAATATTCATTTTATTTTCTGGGTGTGTTCTATTTATGTCTGTTTTGTTAGACTAAGGTACAGACTGTTCATTATTTGGAAAAAACACTTTCATGGTATTTCTTCAGATATGGGATGCATTGCTCTTGAAATGCTGGTGAGAGGACTGTGCAAAACACTCACGTGTGCAGAAGTGGCTAAATTTGATGGAACTAAGTTTCACACTAACTCGTCCTTCTCCACTGACCAAAAAAAGCCTGTCCACACTGCTGTCCAAATCATGCCTTATCAGACATTTATGCTTAGTACTGCTGACTTCTCTGAAGTAAAGAAAATCATGTCATCATAACACATTTTGTACCTCCTTGAATATAAGATGATACAGATATCAAAAGATGCCAAAAAAAAGAAAGAAAAATATACTGCTTTTACTCATGGTTAGACTTTTAAAGAAAGAAGATGAATGGCAGCATGAAAGAACTGAAGAGAAGGCAAGCGGTCTGAAAAAATATGATGTCCTAGAAAAAGATTAAAATAAAACAGTGTGCTCTCTTTTTGTATAAGAGGACAGGTGAATTATCTTAGGAGGGAGGATAATATACTTTGTAATCCTTCCCTTTTAATGGTCAGTGGCATTATATTGCACAATTTGACAGTAGCTACTAGTGTCTGTTATGCTTTATACTATTGTCTTGGGGGTCTCATGCATGTTTTTCCTTTAGTACAACAATGGAAAACATTAACAGTACCAGTTAACCATTTCAGATCATTGAATGCAAGCTTGAAGAATGTTGGTAAAATGATAAAACAAGGCTCTGTAAATCATTTTAGTTTTTAAGTCCTTTCTAAGCACCAACCTTTCACGTTCTGTGTCTGGACTAGTAGTAATCCAGATTCAGTAAGCCTCTTGGATATCACACTGATATATGCAACCCAAACAGGTTCCCCAGGCTGTCATACAAGATGTCCTTGCTAACATTTTCATTAACTTAACACCACAGGCCAGTTTAAAGATTCTTTTATATAATTTGTACCCACCCCCACACTGTGGCTGTACAAGCTGTGCCTTTACAAACTCGCACCAAGGGCAATGGTACAAGTGATCCCATACTTTGCCCTAAAAATAATTGCAATGCTGTTGCAGTGACACTGTTAGCGATGGCCCCCTTAACTGGTACTGAAGCCAGTCCAGCTGATTTCCCTTTCTTTGGCAGTGCTCATTCGCAAGGGGTGGTATTGAAAACTAAGGCACTGTAGTCTGGTGATAGTGCTTAACTATATCTGTAAATCTGCATTGCTGTAGTTAGTTGAATTTCACATATTTTATTTTTTTACCTTTTGTTAGCCTGCTGGACAAAGCTCATTTTTAGAGGGAAGCCAGACAGGAAAGGAAAGCTAAAGGTAATGGTAATATTAATAAAGCCAAACAAATAAACTAAAATGTCAAAAAAGACTGCAAAACAATAACAGAAAAATAAATTATTTGGGAAAAAAACTGCTGAACTTGACCTGGCCAAAAGTGTTCAGCAATGTACCCCACTCAGCATTGTAGATAAATTTACAAAATTAGGCATAAACACATATGCCACCTGATGGAAAACCAGCTGGCTCACAAGAAGTTATAAGTGAATCCACCTATGCAAATAGGACAGTCCACCAGTGATCAGTGCTATGGCCTCTTGTTTCCATCTATTTATCTGAAGTCAAGACAAACATCAGGGATCTATGGCTAAGGACTACAAACTAGGCATGGTCATTGAATCCCTTAAAGACACAAATACCCTTCAAGATGGCCTGTTGGACATGCTACACTTAAAGAAATCCCAATCCCTCAGAGCCACACGCTCCAGGGATCTAAACTTTGTCATCACAATAAACAAAACATGCTGGAAGGATAGGTTCCTGACCCAGAGACTCCCCAGCCTCTGGAATAGACTGCCCATTCATGTCAAGCAAAGCGCCTCTTTGGCCCTCTTCAAAAGGAACCTTGATGATTGGATGGGAGAAAGGAAATTCACCCCGGGGATTATTTCAGTCGCCCTGCTAGACAGGGATCCAGGGAAGTAAATAGTGTGGGAAGAAATAGCCAGGGAATTGTTATGGCTAGGCTTGTATAGGCCTTAGGGCCGATAGCCTAGTACCAACCTATGAACCTATGATGCAGACAAACAACGGGTGCCAGAACCATGGAGTAAAATTCAATTCCAAAAAAAAAAAAATTAAAATAGTACCCTTTGGAAACACTTTTTAAATTTATCACAGGGAATTATCACATTGGTAATACAGCCTTAAAAGTAGATGCAGTGGTCAGGGATCTAGGAACACATGTTGACAATAACTTGACTTTGACCACCACATGTCTACTGTGGTGAGAAAATCATTTACACTGCACAGCTTATAATTCTTCCGCTGTCAGTGATGGTCAGTATTGATAAAGTGAGACCCAACCTTAACATGTTAAGTAGGGTGTGATTAACACTTGTTAAGATTGGGTTTCACACTATAGTAGTGTTTAACTGATTTGTTTTTTCCAGATATAGGAGGGTAGTTGCCTTATTCCATGAACTACAATATTATTACATATCTAGATTTACTGGTGCCTGATTGTTATTTGGCTATTAGGAGAAGGTAGTGCCAACTTCTATTTTGAGCTCTTAACTGTAATACTGAATTGGCACTGTGGTAGATGGAGATTATGTGCATCTGTTCCTCTATAGTACTATAACAATTTGTGATGTGTTGGGAGTGTGTGTGTTTATTGACAAATTGAAAGCTATTTAATCAGTTGAGTGGATTATTAAAATTAGTAGTGCTGTGGTTACAAATGTAAAAAACAGTATTGCACAGTATTGCATAGAGTTGTCTTATGTCTGATGTACTTCATTATAGGTTTTCTTTAGTTATCTGGATGAAGGATAGGTAAGATGGAAGATATGTGAAAGTAGGGTAGGTAATCTTCTGTAATAAATATAGATTTATAGTAAAAAGATAAATCCAATAAAAAATTGTTTGGTTTGCACTCTTTTATTAAATAATATGCTACTTTGTGTTAATTCTTCAGGAAGTTTTCGTACAGCATTTTCACAAAACCATCAGAAAGTATTCACTGAGTTTGGAGTTCTGTTAGAAGTTCAACAAATTGTTTACAAAATGCTCAGAAATATAGTACAGTATAGTATAGCGCGTTGTCCATAATTACTTGAAATTTGGATAGCAGGTAATATGCACAGCATACATCTCAACCTCTTAGAGCAAGAAATCTGGACAAAGCCATAAATAAAAATGGTACAAAGGCCCAATATTGTTCTTACAAACTTTGAACATTGATAGAATAACAAGTTCTTCATTAGCATGAATTTTCTGAAGGGCTTGAAGTCTAAAACTCAAATGTCTGTCATTATTTTCTAACTTCAGTGTTAAATGTTTTGCCATTAATTTGAGAGAGAACCACAATTTTATGAAAAATGAACTAAAATATAAGGTAAAAAAATCTGGATATTCTGCAAAAATCTGTACAATTGAAAGGTATGATGCATAGTACCGCATCCTTGTTGTTAAACACATTTTTTGCATTTTTGGTTTAACATTCTTTGTTTAGTACTGTTATAACTTTTTGGAAAGCTTAGTAAAATGTGATGTATTCTTTTTGAGAAGGGTAAGCCAAGCAGACTGAGCTTGTACCTAGACCATTTAATTCATATTCAGTCAAGTCACAGCTACCCTTTGCATTTAAGGGTAAACTTATGTGAGATCCATGCATAATGTCTGGAAACACTACACAAAAAGTTGCCTAAGTTGTACCATTAATAGTTCCCATAGCAGCTGTTTGTCCTAGGTATGTTGACTGCCATAATAAAATACAGCTAGATTTCTGCAATATCAAGCAAGTACTTTAGTGATAGAAAGTCACTACAATTATAGATTACAAAGGCTGTCTTGACAAGTGTTTCTTCTCACCCATGATAACACTACCTGTGGCTTATGTATTCAGAATTACAAGCCTAAGATAACTTCAGTAATATACGAAGCTAAGACACAAACACAAACTGGACCCATACTACCAAAAGAAGAAGCACCACAGTGTATCCAACTGCCCAAATAAATCCTGCAAGCACGATGAAATAACGTACTGTTTATTACAAAAACAAAAAATCACATAAAGCGCTTTTCGTCAGGCCACATAGCCCAACTTCTTCAGATAATTATATTACATAGAACATGAACTATATAGGAAGTGGAAAAGAAGTGAAAAGTCAGCTGGTTCCTGAATCAGCAGGAATCAGCTGCTCTTAAAGTGGCAACCACCTTCATTCATTACCCAAAATATGTAGCTTAAACAACTCTCATCTACACATTGTTTCAAACCAATATTTTAAAATAACAGGTAAATAGTATAAAAAGATATAAAACCAGTGATTCTCTGTTATGAGATATCAATACAGTTAAAATTAACAGTATATATATATATTTATATTTTTATTATTATTTTTGTGTTCAAGTGAAATAAACCTTAAAAGCATGTAAATGTGAATAAAAATCAGCAAAACCTGACTTAAGAAGCTGAAAGTCGAATGCACTCTAAGACAATAAGACAATAGTATGCATAGACCATTTTAAACACAGCATAATAATCAGCTCCTAACCAAATTTTTAAGTTGTAGTATGCACTTAATTGAATACATTTCATTAATGCCCGGAGGGTACATGCAAAGGTGCGTAATTGCCAACTCAATTCTAATTTCTCTAAGAGCAAGGAAAGGGGCCCTCCTCTAGGGTCGTAGGCAATACAATCTATAGCACTAAAAGTAAAACCATGGGAGGGTGCTTTCATAATATGCCTGGCCAATGCGTTCTCTGATTTGTTAGACCTAATAGCTTATGTGTGTTCATAAACCCTGTCCCTAAGCCTTCTGTCAGTTTTTCCGATATAGAAGGCAGGACAGATATGACACTTAGCCAGATATACCACTCCCTTGGAGTTGCAATCAAATTTGTACTTAGTATTGTATTCAAAACCTCTTATACAAAATTTTGTTCCCTGCTCCATATATTTACAGTAAGGGCATGGCAAACACTTATTCATACCTGCATGGTTAAATGTAGCAGAGTTTGAGTACCGAGTTTCCACTAGATTCTTTAAGTTTTTTCCTTTTCTATAAACTATTTTAGGGAAGGCAATAGGGTCTCTTCGTAAATGTGTGTCCATGTTTATCAAGTCCCAATTTTTCCTTAAAATATTTATGAAATCATAACTGTCTATACAATACTTAATGATAAGTCTATTTCCATTTTCATTTAGTGTCACATCCTGTGATGTACAACTGTTTGTTTCTAAACTCTGGTTACTTGATAGTATTGCTTTGTAAAAGCCCACTGCTCTTTTATTTTTCACTTCCTGACAAATTTCTTGTAGGAGTGAAATAGGATAACCTCTCTTTTTAAACATGTCCATAAGTGTTGAGCATTCTTCAATAAACTGGTTGTCATCCGTAACCATTCGAGCTGCCCTTACAAATTGGCCCTTAACAACCGAACGTTTTTGGTGGGCCGGATGGCAGATACTATAGTGAAGAAATGCATTTGAATATGTTTCCTTTCTATAAATCCTGGCTTTAAAACATTGTTTTTTGTCTATCCTTACTTAAATCAACATCCAAATAAGCAATTCTATCCTGTGAAAAGTTGTATGTGAATTTTAAAAATGTACTAGTGGTGTTTAAGTAAGTTAAAAAGTTAAAAGCCACCTGTTGGTTACCCTGGAACAGGATAAATATATCATCCAGGAAACATATATAGTATTTAATCTTACTTGTGTATGTAGTTACACCAAAGACATGTTCGTGTTCCCAGTAGGCCATTACTAAATTTGCAAATGTACCACCACATGGAGAGCCCATCGCCACTCCTATTTTTTGCAAGTAGTATCTGTTGTTAAAAGTGATGTAATTGTTGGAAAGAACTGTATCCAATAATTCAGCCATCAATTTTATTTCATTCTGAGGGGCTCCCATATCATGTAGTAATAAACTCACCCATTCAATTCCCTCTGTATGGGGAATTGATGAATATAAGTCTTTCACATCTATTGTAAGAAAATTTAAATCATCTTGGTATTGTAGGTGGCTTATTTTATCCAAAAATGTCCATGAATCTTTACAAATGTACTTTTGTTGAGCCACATATTTCTTTAAAGTGTGATCAATAAATTTAGAGCAAGCATAAGTAATACTTGCTCTAGCGTCGGCCAATGGTCTCATGGGTGGGTTGTCTATACATTTATGTATTTTTGGTACTCCAAAAATAGTAGGTATTCTTGGGGCCGACATATGTAAATAATTTGCTACAGTCATAGCTATCTTTGTTCAATGAATAATTCTTTAAAAAATACCTTAACTCTTCTATAAGCTATGTTTAATTCATTCTTTGATACCTCCTCTTAAATGTCACTTTCTAAAATGGTTTGAATTTTACTGTTATAATCATCCAAGTTGAAAATGGCAATGCCCCCTCCTTTATCTGGTTTCATGGTCCTGACGTGTGCTTGTTGCAGATATGCAAGTGCTTGTTTTTCTTCCTTGGTGATGTTATAATTAAAACTAGTGGTGTATTCATTATTCATCTTGTTTATTTTGTGAAAAATATCTAACATGCATATTTTTTCAAACAAAGCCACGTCTGGGTGGGGATGGGGGCAAAATGTACTAGTAATGTAAAATGGTGTGATAGAGGATGGTGCCTCTGCTAGTAATAAGTTTAAATTAAACTTCCTAATGAATAATTTAAAATCAATAATAAACTCTGCTACGTTGGTTCTACATGAAGGAACAAAAGTGAAACCTTTTGCTAATAAGTTAGCTAAAGTAGTGTCAACATAGAAATCAGAGTAATTAAAAATCTTAAAGTCCCCAGTGGAATTATATACAATAGTAACAACTGGTTCCTCTAAAAATGCATTCTCTTCATCAACAACAACAACAACAATAGTAACAAAAAGTACAAGACTAACCCAAATGGTGTCCAAATCAATAGAGTCAATGCAGCTAACCAAGGTAATAATTTTCATAATGCACACTATGGTCCAAGAAGCCAAAATGGCTTTGGTAATCAGGATTTTCAATTTTCTGCCTCGGGGTACAACCTGAGGCAAGGCACGAAGAAAACGAACTATCATCCACACCAGTAACTAGTGAACATACTAATGTGGACACTATGGACCTTTCCATTACAGAACCGACACAGCAGGAAAAAACAGATGAAGAGAATGCATTTTTAGAGGAACCAGTTGTTAGTATTGTATATAATTCCACTGGGGATTTTAAGATTTTTAATTACTCTGATTTCTATGTTGACACTACTTTAGCTAACTTATTAGCAAAAGGTTTCACCTTTGTTCCTTCATGTAGAACCAACGTAGCAGAGTTTATTATTGATTTTAAATTATTCATTAGGAAGTTGAATTTAAACGGATTACTAGGAGAGGCACCATCCTCTATCACACCATTTTACATTACTAGTACATTTTGCCCCCATCCCCACCCAGACGTGGCTTTGTTTGAAAAAAATATGTATGTTAGATATTTTTCACAAAATAAACAAGATGAATAATGAATACACCACTAGTTTTAATTATAACATCACCAAGGAAGAAAAACAAGCACTTGCGTATTTGCAACAAGCACACGTCAGGACCATGAAACCAGATAAAGGAGGGGGCATAGCCATTTTCAACTTGGATGATTATAACAATAAAATTCAAACCATTTTAGAAAGTGACATTTTTGAGGAGGTATCAAAGAATGAATTAAACATAGCTTATAGAAGAGATAAGGTATTTTTTAAAGAATTATTCATTGAAGCAAGGATAGCTATGACTGTAGCAAATTATTTACATATGTCGGCCCCAAGGATACCTACTATTTTTGGAATACCAAAAATACATAAATGTATAGACAACCCACCCATGAGACCATTGGTCGACGCTAGAGCAAGTATTACTTATGCTTGCTCTAAATTTATTGACCACACTTTAAAGAAATATGTGGCTTAACAAAAGTACATTTGTAAAGATTCATGGGCATTTTTGGATGATATAAACAACCTACAATACCAAGATGATTTAAATTTTCTTACAAGAGATGTGAAAGACTTATATTCATCAATTCCTCATACAGATGGAATTAAACGGGTGAGTTTATTACTACATGATATGGGAGCCCCTCAGAATGAAATAAAATTGTTGGTTGAATTATTGGATACAGTTCTTTCCAACAATTACATCACTTTTAACAACAGATACTACTTACAAAAAATAGGAGTGGTGATGGGCTCTCCATGTGGTGGTACATTTGCAAATTTAGTAATAGCCTACTGGGAACACGAACATGTCTTTGGTGTAACTACATACACAAGTAAGATTAAATACTATATACGTTTCCTGGATGATATATTTATCCTGTTCCAGGGTAACCAGCAAGAGGCTTCTAACTTTTTAACATACTTAAACACCACTAGTACATTTTTTAAAATTCACATACAACTTTTCACAGGATATAATTGCTTATTTGGATGTTGATTTAAGTAAGGATAGACAATTTATTTATTTTATTATTTTATTTTACATTTGTTGACCGGGCTAGTCTGGCTGGATACATGTCCATTTTCAGCAGAGGCCCGAGGAGAAAAGCTCCACTAAATACTAAGTACATTACATAGAAGAAACATTACTCTTAAGACATAGCTAAAATTGGAAGTCAAAAAATACATATAGAGGGAAAGATAAATTTTAAAGAGAAACAAGTTTACCATATGCAGTTCATTTACTGTATGCAGTTCATTACATATTAGCATTACATATTAGTAATTACTTAGTAATTAAGCATAAATTATGCATAGTTAGATTAGAACATTTAATAGATGGGAAAATGAGACAGATAGAGATAAGGAGTGTGAAAGAGAAAAGGTTAGTCAGGTGTACTGCAGGAACAAAGCCAATGGTTTAGGTAGTAAAGTTTGATTTTCTGTTTGAATTGAGGCAGGGATGTATTCCAACTTCTTCCTATAGTGTTAGTGAATAGAGAACCACCTGCTGTATTGTTTACCTTTATAGATTTTGTCATGAGTTTACTAGAGGGAGATTGTTGTAAGGGATTAGAACTTGAGAGAGTATAGGGGTCGTGTCAGGAAGGTGTAATATGTTGTGGGCTATAGTGAGTTGAGGGATTAATAGGTAGTTTTGAAATTCGAGCCAGCCAAGTTGTTTTAGGTTTGTACAATGGTGGGTCCTAAAGGGGTTACCAGTGTTATTATAGCAAGTTGCAAGTTTATTGAGATTGTTTTTCTTAAGGTTTGTATAAATGGGGGAAGCGTATAGAAGAGTAGATAGGAGATGAGATTGTGCAATTTTGGTTCTAGTTGCTGGGGTTAGAAAAGGTTTGATGCGATAAAGAGATCCAATTTTCCTGTTAACAATCTTTATGGTGTTGTTAATGTGCTGATCGAAGGAAAGATTATTGTCAATGGTTATCCCTAAGAGTTTAGTGGTTGGTTCAGGTGAGATAATGGTGCCATTATTGGAAGAAATGGTAAAGTTTAAAGGAGGGGACCGAGTGGTGGGGAGAAGAGGAGGAGTTTAGTTTTTTTGGCATTAAGTAGGAGAAACCGTCTAGAAAACCAATTTTCTACTGTGTTAAAGGTCTTTTGGGTCAATGAGGTCAGTTCAGTAGAGGAAGGGGCTGTGCAGATAAGGGTAGAATCATCTGCATATTGTATGCAGGTAGCTTGTGGGATAGCAGTCTGAAGGTCGTTAATAAAGAGGGAGAACACGAGTGGACCCAGAATGGAGCCCTGGGGAACTCCGATGGAAATAGGCAAGAGTGAAGAGATATGGTTTTCCCATATTACTGCTTGTTGTCTGTTGCTAAGATAGGATTTAAACCAATTAGTTGCTAGTTTCTCACAAGGGAGAGATTCAAGGATGTGAATTAAGAGTGAGTGGTTGACAGAGATCAATGAAATGTTGTTGTTTCGATTTTGTTGATAGTATCTACAAAGGATAGAAGGGCAGAGGTGGTACTATGGTGGGGTCTGAAACCATGCTGGCAGTTTGCTATTATGCTGTGAAGAGAGAGATAGTGTACAAGTTGTTGATGGATACATTTTCCATGATCTTTGCTAGGGGTGAGAAGGGCAATTGGTCTAAAGTTGGAAAGGTCAAGGGAGTTACCTCCTTTATGCAGTGGGATAATATAGGATACTTTCCAGATATCAGGGATGGTTCCTTCTTGGATAGTTCTGTTGATAAGTAAGGATATAGGATATGCAATTTCTTTGGCAGCTTTCTGAAGGAACAGAGAAGGGAGTTTGTCAGCAGAAGGGGTACAGGGTTTCAGTTTTTGAATGAGTTTAAAGATGAAAGATGTAGATATAGGTTTTAGAGAGAAATTGAAAGAGGAGGTAGTTATGGTAGTAGGTATATGAGAGTTGTTAGGGTTCATTTGTTTGGCTAAGGATTGAATAGTTTCAGAGAAAAAAGAGTTGAAGACATTAGCAGTCTGGAGAGGGGTTTCTGGGTCAGCATTTAGAGGGGAAGGAGTTTTAGCAGTCCCTGGGGAGAGAAGTCTATTTACTGAGGACCAGAACTGTTTGGAGTTGTTAATATGAGTTTCCTGAAGTTTACAGTAGAAGTTTTTCTTGTCAGAGATTATTGATTTTTGGTTTCTAAGCTGGCGGAAGTTATCTAAATCAGGGTTTTGTCTATCACATCTCCATTTTGGCCCACTTCTTTTATTTTTCACTTCCTGACAAACTTCTTGTAGGAGTGAAACATGGACACACAAGCAAAACCAATGTTTTAAAGCCAGGATTTATAGAAAGGAAACATATTCAAATGCATTTCTTCACTATAGTAGCTGCCATCCGGCCCACCAAAAACATTTGGTTGTTAAGGGCCAATTTGTAAGGGCAGCTCGAATGGTTACGGATGACAACCAGTTTATTGAAGAATGCTCAACACTTATGGACATGTTTAAAAAGAGAGGTTATCCTATTTCACTCCTACAAGAAGTTTGTCAGGAAGTGAAAAATAAAAGAGAAGTGGGCTTGTACAAAGCAATACTATCAAGTAACCAGAGTTTAGAAACAAACAGTTGTACATCACAGGATGTGACACTAAACGAAAATGGAAATAGACTTATCATTAAGTATTGTATAGACAGTTATGATTTTATAAATATTTTAAGGAAAAATTGGGACTTGATAAACATGGACACACATTTACTAAGAGACCCTATTGCCTTCCCTAAAACAATTTATAGAAAAGGAAAAAACTTAAAGAATCTAGTGGAAACTCAGTACTCATACTCGGCTACATTTAACCATGCAGGTATGAATAAGTTTTTGTCATGCCCTTACTGTAAATATATGGAGCAGGGAACAAAATTTAGTATATGAGGTTTTGAATACAATACAGTAAGTACAAATTTGATTGCAACTCCAAGGGAGTGGTACACCTGGCTAAGTGCCATACCTGTCCTACCTTCTATATCGGAAAAACTGACAGAAGGCTTAGGGACAGGGCTTATGAACACACACATGCTATTAGGGGACAGGGCTTATGAACACACACATGCTATTAGGTCTAACAAATCAGAGAACGCATTGGCCAGGCATATTATGAAAGCACCCTCCTATGATTTTACTTTTAGGGTTATAGATTGTATTGCCTACGACCCTAGAGGAGGGCCCCTTTCCTTGCTCTTAGAGAAATTAGAATTGAGTTGGCAATTACGCACCTTTGCATGTTACCCTCCAGGCATTAATGAAATGTATTCAATTAAGTGCATACTACAACTTAAAAATTTGGTTAGGAGTTGAGTATTATGCTGTGTTTAAAATGGTCTATGCATACAATTGTCTTATTGTCTTAGAGTGTATTCGACTTTCAGCTTCTTAAGTCAGGTTTTGCTGATTTTTATTCACATTTACATGCTCTTAAGGTTTATTTCACTTGAACATAAAAATAATAAAAATACATATATACTTTTAATTTTAACTGTATTGATATCTCATAATAGATAATCACTGATTTTATATCTTTTTATACTATTTACCTGTTATTTTAAAATATTGGTTTGAAACAATGTGTAGATGAGAGTTGTTTAAGCTACATATTTTAGGTAATGAATGAAGGTGGTTGCCACTTTAAGAGCAGCTGATTCCTGCTGATTCAGGAACCAGCTGACTTTTCACTTCCTTTCCACTTCCTATATAGTTCATGTCCTATGTAGTATAATTATCTGAAGAAGTTGGGCTATGTGGCCTGACGAAAAGTGCTTTATGTGATTTTTTTGTTTTTGTAATAAACAGTACGTTATTTCATTGTGCTTGCAGGATTTATTTGGGCAGTTGGATACACTGTGGTGCTTCTTCTTTTGGTAGTAACTTCAGTAATATAGCAACTCTAGTTTAAAAGGCTTAGGTTGCTGAATACTAAAGACAAACATGGTAGAATGTCTATTTTCCCTTTTCTTTTTTTTTTAAGAAATATTTTCTGTCTTCTTTAAGTTCCTCACATAAATAACTTGGTCAGCCACTGCACGGTTTCTCTCTTTCTCTGTATCTCAGGAATATAGGAATGTTTCCTCCCCTACCTATATCGGACTCTGTGGTCCCTGTTACAACCAACCTAGAGTATACACTACACTGCCATTTAGAAATGACATATTTATTTATTTATTTGAAGTTTGTTTTCCAGGATAGTCCATTGGGCCAGAAGAGCCCATTTTCAATGGAGTCCTGGGGAGAAAAGCTCCACAGTATGCAAGGAATAAAACAACAATATTTCATTAGTATAAAATAACAATAGTACAGATAAAACCGCGATCTGAAGGTGCAATTTAGTAAGATGTAAAAACAGAATTAAAGGCTAAGTGAATATTATGATATTGACAAATATGTAATTCCATGATTGCAAATGCATACAACTGTAAGTAGATATTTATAGAATGAGTATTTCTGTTGAGGGAAAATATGAAGGAGGAGGAGGAGATAGAATTGGGTATATGGGGTAAGGGAGAGATGAGTTTAGGGAAGAAGGGAAGTAAGGAAGGGAGTGGGGAGAAATATAGTACAGAGAAAGGATGGGGAAGAAGATAGAGAGTGGGGGTATGAAATAGGTGTGTTACTGGGGAATTCATGTGGGATGGGAACGGGAGCATTGCCAGAGGGTTGTTACATAAGAATGAAGCAAGGTTTTGAAAGTAGAGAGGTTGCTAGTGGTGCGAAGGTGAGGTGGCAGGGAGTTCCAGAGACGTGCTAAGGAGAAGGTTTGTAGATATGCAATGAAAAATGCAGAAAAAAACTTTTTTACAAAGAAGCACGTACTACATATTGCTCATTTTATTTAGTACATTTTCTCTTTTGGATTACAACAGTTACTTGTCTGCCTCTTTGTTATTCTTAATGTACATTCTTTTCTGCAGTGAGGTAACAGTAACTTCAAAGAAACTGACACGTCCCTGACAAATTCTACATGGAAGCTACAGAACTCACATTCTCAGCAAGCTGCTCACTTTGATGTGGAAATAATGCATTATATAACGTCAGTGGGTAAGCAAAGGTTCTTTGAAGATATAACAGCAATCCTGATCTCTGCCATAAACCAGCATCTAAACAACACATTTTATAGCAGCAAAAGGAAATATAGTATTTTTTTGGTAGCTTTTGTGTTCAGGCAGACCATAACTTTGAATTCTTCATAATGCAACAAGAAGAAATAACAGTAAAGTGAAAGAAAGAGGTCAATGTCACAGACGTGTACAAAACCTTATTTCAGTCACAGTGGGTTACCATATAGGCAAATTGTGTCCCCATCCCAGAGATAGTACTGATAGTGAAGCTACAGGCACATTATAAAGATGTATCTGCTGATACAGAGGTATGGTGCATGTATAACCATTGACTCTTTATAACACAAGAAAAAAAAAAAAAAACATGGACAGTTTCTTTCTTTCAGAAAATGACAATGGCAGAGACCATCATGCTGTCAAAAAAAAACCTGGACTAGGGATGGGGTAAAGCTGTATTATGACAATTGCCAGCATGCAGAGTTAATTAATGCTGCAAGCAATTACTGATCTTCACACTGCAATACTTTTTTCCCCTTCAAAATCATCTTGCATTTAGTGTGACTGAGCAAGAATCACAGGCTCCTATTAATCCACAATCCCTTTTCCCATTTTTGAACATGGGGTTGGGCTATTACTTCAAGAGTGACAATTATCTATAGCCAAGGTTTACATTGCCAGCTGGCTAGCCCAGTTATGGTAGTTCTTCCAGATCACACACTCGCACACACACTCACATCTATGGCAAATTTAGAGCATCCAATCCACCTACTGCATGTCTTTGGAATGTGGGAGGAAACCGTAGCAACCAGAGGAAACCCACACAAACACAGGAAGGACATGTAAACTCTTCACAAAAGGCACCCCAGCTAAGAATCGAACCAGGGAACCTCTTGCTGTGAGGCAACAACACTATCCACTGCACACTACCCATGTAAAAGGACACTTGCTTTTATTAGGCCTACCCATTTAACAAGCGAGTCAAACAAAAATAAAGAACACGCACTCTATGGGGTATAACAGAATTTAGTTTTATATTTCAGGAAGATTGACTCATGAGGTGGCATAGTAGATGCTGGGTTCTAGGTGATGTGTTAATAAGGGAACAGAAAAGCTTAGTCATTCAACATGTTTCACCCAGGAGTTGGCAAGCAATTGATTTCTCATTTCATTCCCAACTGAATTCTGTGTCATATGGGTACGACAGGCTCTGTCTGCAGAATATGCAGCAAAATATGAAAGTTACCACATGTCAACTATAGCACACGATAAAATGTTAACAGCTGTATGCAGGACAGATGTCATACCAACGGCCTTATCCTTTTGCTAGTGTACTGATGTAAAAGGGTCATTGTGCATTGGGATCTGCATGTTTTCATAAACATCAATTTGTGAGTATTATTCCCATGCATACTATAATGGACTACAAATAAAAAGAGAAAAAATCCAGGATAGGAAATAGGAGTAAGGCTATAGCAAGGAAGCAATCTGTGCTGTAACTCAGAAAAGTCAGGTGGTTAAAGTGCTCAAGGAATGAGACAGAAGTTTGGCTCCGTAAGGTCTGCAGTAATGAAGGATGTGGGTTTTACAGAAGAATGGGGAAATATAAGGATAAAATAGGGAGGAAGGAGAAAATTGGGTGGCTATTCAGGAATCACAAGACAGAGGACTGGAAAACTGGAGGAAATGAGACAAAAATGGATGGAGAAAGGTAGCAAAGAGGCAAGCAGAAGACAGTATGACAGGGACAGAAGTTGTTAGAGCACTGTATGCAACTGAGGCATCAATCAGGTGGAAAATGCAGAGAAGCTATAGGAAGGGCACAGATGTATAGGCAGAAAGTAAGGAAAAAAAGAAGGCAACAAGGCATCTATGAAGGAAATTAAAGGAACAGGAGGAGGCAGAAGTGATGAATGATGAAGAATAGGTAGAGCCAGTGTTGAATATGCAGGAGGTAACATCACAGGGAAAGTAGGACCTGAAATGGAGTAGCTAAGAGGGGTGCACAACCAGAAAGGAGGAAGGAAGGAAGGAAAGACAGAACAAAGATGAGAGGAGGAGTATATATCAAGTCAGACAGAAGGTATATACTATATGGGGCAGGGAAGGAGACAGATTCATACTGGCTTACTGAAAGTAATTTCTGCAGTCACAAACTTCTGAAAATGTTTTGCAGAAAAGTACATTCAGCAAGCCTAAAATAAAGTGTGTGTCCCCTAGGCAAAACCCTAATAACTCTTAACATATATATGGAGGAAAGGAGACATAATGTGATGCTAGTTCACTTGAATGTATGTACACAGTTTTTCAGTGTAATTTGTTTGAATGATTCTGTTATTGCTTACATTTGGGTGGTACAGCAGTACAGCGGTTAACACTGTCACCTGACAGCAAGAAGTTCTTTGGTTCAATTCTCAGCTGGGGTGCCTTCTGTGTGGAGTCTGCAAATCCTCCCTGCATTCACTTGTTTTTTCTCTGGGTACTGCAGTTACCTACCACATTCCAAAGACATGCGTCTGCAGCGTTTCTCACCAGGCCTCTGATTAGACTTTCCCGGTCAACAAATGTTAAAAAAATATATATATACTTTTCTGTTTTTTTTTTGTTTGTGAAATCTGTATTTCACCTGGGCTGAGCCTGAAATTGGTCAATATTGACCAGTGCACTATCTCAGTAAACAAATATAAATAAAAAAAATAAATAAAATATTAACTTTGTGGTCATGCAACTGAAAGGGTAGTCAGTTTTGCTGAACACAATGAACAAAATGATTTTCATAAGGGTGGAGAGAGAATCCCAGACCTAGCCCTTGTCAGAACAGGCAAAATGAAAAGAATGCCCACATTTATTTATCTGTGTGTGAAATAATGACATGGGGAAAGGGACCAAGGAAAACATGGAGGAGGCATTGGACAATGTATGTGGTTGTACCACTCAGGAAACTGAAGACTATGCTAGCACATTTAGATGCATTATTTATACAGAGGGATAGTGCTAGAACAAAGAAGAGGACTAGATGGTTCAGCAAAGAGAAGTAGTAGGAGACTGAAGAAACAGCCTAGGAAGACAATGAGCTGCTCAGCAGCGTGAGAATTCAGCTGAATCTCAGTGGAACTGTGCTACTTTAATAGTTTCTGGAAAAGCATTTTTAGATGACTACGTCTTTAAACTAAGATAAAAGGAAGGGTGGTTAAGAATGGCCAGGAAAAGCAAAACCAGGTAGCAAATGATTGAGTTCACTGTGTGTGTGTGTGTGTGTGTGTGTGTGTGTGTGTGTGTGTGTGTGGGGGGTAAATAAACAGAGATTACTGGGATATGGCAAGTATGCATGGAATAGGGTCACAGAACATATGGTATGCCTGATTAAGAAAAGGACACCAGGAAAAAAGGCAGAAGGTGCCAAAAGTTCACGAGTATCCATAAAGGAAATAACTGAAGGTCAAGGGAATGGGAGAACAGGAAAAGAGGCTGCTATATTCAGGAAAATAAAAGCATTTGATATAGAAAGTCTTCTAATTGTATGTTCAGATGGTATTAACTGATTTTAGGTATTCAAATATCAAGTGTGTTTCGCTACGTGGAAGTTCAACAGATACTCTAGTGACAAGATATTTAGATACTCAAGAGGCAAGACATCCATCTTAAAAGTGCCCTTGCATGTATGTACACTACAAGGCTCTCTATAACCTGTGAATGCCACTTCTCCTTTCTGGATGCACAGCGACAAACACTTGTATAGATATAAGCATGATGAAATAATATCGGCTATGGCAATGGAAATCCTCACGTTAATATGTTCAATAAACTGTATAAGCACCTAATATTAGTAATGTAAGATTTTATTCTACTCTGGAACTGAGATGTACTCCAAACTAGTGAGATCTAGAGCTGTTCAAATATAGATCCCAAGGAAACAGAACTCCCAGAAATACCAAGAAGGAAAGACATCTCTGATCAGTATCAGCAAGAAACTATGATCCCTCATTAAATCATCCAAGGCTAGTTTTGAAAGAAAAATTGCCAATGACTCCAAAGATAACCACAAAGCGTTCTTTAGCTATGTCAAGAACCTAAGTGGAAACTCTCAGATCTGCTCTGAGTTAGCGCAGAATGGCACAAAATACACTGAACCAACTGATATTGCCAACATTCTGGCAGACAGGTTTAGTGCAAACTTCACCCCCCTCTCACCCCCTAAAGGGCCCATAACCATACCAAAAGAATGTAGGGCCCTGTCAATCACCGACACACAGGTTAAAACAGCTCTATCCAAAGCCAAAAACACAGCTTCAATGGGACCTGACGGTGTCCCAGGCTGTGTCTTACAAGAGCTCCAAAATTAACTAACCCCTCATCTAAACACACTGATCAAACTCAGCCTCTCTACAGGCTACGTACCCACAGAGTGGCACACAGCAACAGTTATCCCACTCCACAAAGCTGGAGCCACAATGGACCCCGGGAACTATTGCCCTATAAGCCTGAATAACCTGGTCTGCAAGGCTATGGAACTCATCATCATGGAACTCATTAACAGAGACATTGGGAACCTCCAAACCTTGGACCCTACCTAGTTTGGCTTTGTTAAGGGCAGATCATGCCTCCTAAACATGGTGGACTTCTTTGAGATGGTTACCAAGGCATTAGATGAGGGAAAGGAGGACCACACAGCCTACCTAGTCCTCACAAAGACTTTCAACACCATTCCTCATTCTAGTATTATAGACAAGCTCGCCAACTTGAACATAAACCCCTACGTCACGAGAGGGGTTGCCAACTGGCTCATGGATAAAACCCACCTGGTGAGAGTTGCAGGCTCTATGTCCGACTCTAAACCGCTTACAAGTGGTGTCCCCCAGGCCTCAGTCCTAGGACCCCTCCTGTTCGGTATATACTTCTCAGAGGTACAGACAAGCATAGGAGGACTATGGCTGACCAAGTTCGCAGACGATTGCAAACTAGGGGCCATAACTGATTCTCCGGCTGATACAGACACCCTCCAGATTGGTCTAACTGAGACGGATACCTGGTGTCAAAATCATGGCCTCAAGCTAAATACCAAAAAGTGCATAGTCATCCCCTTTGGAAAAAACAAAGAACCAACGAACAACCACATAGGTGGTAGTCCCCTAAATACAGAAAATGTAATAAGGGATCTGGAGACCCAAGTAGATAGTAATCTCTCCTTTGATAATCATATTGCCAAGGTGGTTAGAAAATCCTTCTATGTGGCCCACCTAATCACAAAAGGGTTCACATCTAGAACAAAAGAGGTTATTGTGCCTCTCTACTCATCACTCATTAGACCCATCATAGAATACAATGCCCCATTTGGGATGTATCTTACAAGACACCTGCAACAGCTGGAAAGACCACAAAGGTACCTCACCAAGAGGATTACTGGCCTCAAACAGATACCCTATGCAGTCCGACTCAAGAAACTCCAGCTGTACTCGGTTGCATACCACTTACTCAGAGGTGATCTCTGCCTGACATACAAGGCCATGTCTAACCCAGAATTGATGGACATGCTCCACCTAAAAAAAAACAAATCCCGGAAGGCCACATGCTCTAGAGATACAAACCTCACCACAATGATAAATAGGACATGCTGGAGGGATAAATTTCTATCCTAGAGACTCCCCATGCTTTGGAACAGGATTCCAGTATACATCAGGCAGAGCCCCTCACTAACACTCTTCAAGAGAAACCTTGACGGGTGGATGGGAAACAGAAAATTTACCCCGAGGATCACTGCAGTGGCCCTGCTGGACAGTGGCGCAGGGAACTAACGGCTCTGCTGGATAGAGGCACAGGGAATTAATCTAAGGGGGTGGCGAAAGCCAACACATTCTGGCTAGGCTTATAAATGCCCTTGGGCAGATAGCCTAGTACTTACCTATGAACCTATGAACCTATTGCTTCCCAGAATGCTTTTGCATTGTGTTATCTCTAGTCTAAAATAAAAACTGCTTGAGGCGTATTTCATCATAAATGGGTGATTTTCCTAGCTCTCAGTGTTTGTGCAACCATTCAACAAGTTAGGGGTTGTGGAGAGGAGAAGTCTGATATTTGGAGAATCCAGGGTGCTTTTCCACTGGGAAAAAAAAGTTTTCCTAATTTTTCTCAGAAGTTCTTTGGGTAAACATTCCAGTGAAATTTATGTAGGAAGTCAGACTTTGTAGATCTGAGCATACTATCTTCCTTACTTTACATTCTATGTCAATTAATTAGTGAAAAAGAGCGGAAAGACTGCCATGTAGATTGAATATGAGTATGTATGCATCTCTTGTACACAAGACTCATTTTCCTTAGTCTAATTCATTAATATTAAAATCATTGTTTAGGGTCACAATTGCTTTTTTTTTTCAAATGAAGCTCAGTTTTCCGGTGTGCAAGATTAATCCTGAGAGTACTACTTTGCTACAACTTGGTAACTTTCTCATGCACGATGCGTGGCCCATAAATGGCTACCTGTCTATGATTTATGTAATAAAGTGATTTGAAATGAATGATGGCAAAGGGTAGACAGAGTTATGGCAGTGTTTACTAATATTAATAGCCTAAGGATGTAGAGGGATGAACTGAAAGCACTAATAGTTAACAAATAGCCAATGATAGCACAAATTGGAACATGGCAGGATTTGCTTAGAAAAGTCATGGTATGGCATGGATGAAGGGGAAGAAATATTGTACCTAAGGAAAGAGCAGTAATTCTAGAGGGTGAAGAAGAGCAGAAAAAACTGGATTGTGTAGGTAGAGGGGGGCAGGAATATAAAGCATCAAAGGGAGGCTTCTTAGCAGTAAATATAGTTGGAGCAAAATGGAACTGTTGGTACGCCGACACTTTCTGAAGATGTAAATTACACAATGAAAATGGGAGGAATGATAAACTATACAAGTAATGACAAAAGGGGGTGACAGGGAGGAAGAGGATGATTATGATAAGGACCTCAATCTGCAAATAGCAGAATAGATAATCTAATCATCTCAAAGTAAGCAGAGAAAGAGAGAGAAATACTATACTCAACCTTAGCCAAAAGGCCGAGAAGTGATAAGGAACACACAATGACTCAGAAGGATAAAAGGTATTGATTAAAACTAGAAAAGGAAGAAACCTCAGTTTCATTCTCTGTAGGTGCAGATGAGCTGAAGGATTTAATGTCAGAGCTACCTCAGTTCATGGTAACCATACAAAAGTATGCTACACACTGGCAATGGAAAAGTGCAAAAAAGGTCATAATGACCTTAGTTTGGCATTATTAGGAGATGACTATAACAGAATAATGAGGTATTTAAACAAGGAGATGAATAGTGGCAAAAAAGCAAAGGATAGGAACAACTACAAGAAACCATAAAATAGATATTCAGAGAGGTGTTCAATGGGTAAAAAGTGAAAAGGTGTTGACAAGTGAAAAAGACAAAGAAACTATTTTTGCTAACTATGGGGATAAAGATGGTCATGAAATATAAAAGAGACACGGGAGGGTTAAGGAAAGGATCACAGGAGGTTTATGAGGAAGGTAGAAGCAGGGAAGTGAAATACAGGAAGATGGCAAATGGGGAATGAAAAAAGTTAATGGTTGATGTTAAGAACGGGATGAAAGCTTTATTCACATATGTAATGGAAAATGAATGCTTTGAGGAGATATACTGGTGAACTAGGCTGGCAAGAGCAAAAGCGTAAAATAGCTAAGGAACTAAATGAACAATCTGCATGGTTTAACAAAGAAGCAGACAGGAAGATGCTAATATGGGAAATTTATAAAAGGTGAAGACAGACAAATAAGGACATGGCAATGGAGGACTGGAAAGGACAATGGAGATTAAAGAAAGAAATTACAAACAAAATGTTGGGATTCCACTAAGGCTTCTACAAAGACCTGTTGTGTTTTTTACAACCTCTGATAGAACTATTATGGTGCTCATTTTCAAAGGTGGAGCAAAAAGTACCAAGAAAGCAAATGTGCAGTGAGTATGTCTTCAGTATTGAGCAGATCTAATGTGGCAGTCCTGTGGTCAAAGATTATAAAGTTCCTCTGTTGGAATGGACAGAGCAGTGGGTAGCATTGGTTTACAGCAGTGACCTTCAGTGATCTAGTTCCATGTCTGTAAATGTAAACAAAAGTGCTAGTTTCCCCAAGTATCGTGCTGGCTGTAACATCCTAACTCCACTCCTTAACACTAAAATCTACAGTGAAGAGTTATTGTTAGCAATCTAATCAACACTGTTGCCTGCATTTGCAAAGTAGCTAATTTCCCCAAGAATCGTGCTGGCTTTAACATCCTAACTCCACTCCAGAATGCCTGAATATCTACAGTAAAAAGTGCTCATCAGCAATGTGTGTTTTATCTCCCTTGCTATAAAATACCAAGGCTATTTCTACCTAACAATCAGCATCTCTGCAAAAGGGACACTGGCATGCACACCAGCTAGGGTCAGCTGCTATCGGACATCCCCCTCCTTTTTTTTTACTACACAATACTCCCTCCTCTCTAGCTGCAAAAAATCTAGTTTGAAAAAGCACAGAAAAGTGCTAATATACGTAAAAGACTGGGCACTGTCCTGTGGTCTTTTAGCAAACTGATAGTTTTTATGTAAAAGTGTAATTTATTGAGTGTTGCTATGTATTACATACTATTTTATAAGGAATCTATCTTGTGGAATGAGCAGCCTGTCCTAATTGCTGCTTGATTGCGAATTGTTAGAGTTTAAATGCAGTAACTGACCTTAAAGTTTCTTCTGCTCAATGTTTTGCTGCTCCTTGATTGCCAACAATTGACTAGTACTGCTGGATTAGTTAAATAGCTTCTGCAATGCAGATCTCTTTTTTCTGTTGTAGGTAGACCTGGTTGCCTCAGTTTTATTTTATATCAGACCTAACTATATTGTACTGTTTTTGGCCTGCTAGTATTGTTAACAAATTACTGAAACTAAAACTGCCTGGGAATACTTGTAGTAGAGGCTAGCCTACAACAACTCATGCTAGGATAGCCTAATTACTTTATTTTATGGTTTTAATTTCCTGCATACATTTTTTATCTTTACCGGAAGACTGTTTTCTGATTATACACTGCTGCTGATAACCTAATACTCTCTCTCCCAATCTCACTCTTTTGTTGTGTCTTCCGGCTTTTCCCAGTTAGGGGTCGCCACAGCAGAACTCCGGTCTGCTAATGATTGGCAGCAGATTTTTACGTGCCAAGTTGTCAGCCCTGACGCACAACCTTCAACGAAGGTACGCCCATTCACGCATGTCTCCACACAGAAGACGCTCTAGCTGAGAATCGAACAGGACGTCTTATTGTGAGGCGACAACGCTATCGCAGCACCACCACCGCAGTTTCTCCCAATCTCATTCTACATTCTGTTTATATTTTTCTTCTCTTTCTCCTACAGCTACCCAGCCCTGTTGCCTGCATTTTCAAAGTAGCTAATTTTCCCAAGTATCGTGCTGGCTGTAACATACTAAATCCACTCCTGAACACCTAAATATCTACAGTAAAGAGCACTAGTCAGCAATGTATGTTATATCTCCCTTGCTATAAAATACCAAGGCTATTTTTACCTAACAATTCGTATCTCTGCAAAGGGGCCATTGGCATGCACACTGGCAAGGGTCAGCCGCTGTTGGACCCCCACCTTTTTTTTTTTACTATGCAATACTGCTTCCTCTCTAGCTGCAATAATCTAGTCTGAAAAATCATGGAAAAGTGCTAACATACTTAAAAAACTGAGCACTGACTTGTGGTCTTTTAGCAAACTGATATTTTTTTCTTTTCATTAGACAGAACTGCACTGCTAGCTTCTTGGATCTCAGTTGTCTTGTTTCTAACCACTCCGTTCACCCACACTACACCAGGGCTCACTACACACCCCTACCCTCCCCCAAATCTTATCCTGATTACACTTAATCTTAAAGTTCAGTAGCTCCACCCCACCTTCCCTCAACCACTCACAACCTCCCTCCAATCCTCCAGTTCAACCAGTCACTCCCACAAAACCCCGACTCCTCTCCCCACCCCCATACTGCAAACTCTTACCTACTCCACCCCTTTTTCCCCACACAGTAAGCAGTACAATCCATACTAGCTCTCCAAAATAATACATTGGCATGCACACTGGCTAGGGTCAGCTGCTGTTGGACCCCCACCTTTTTTTTTTACTATGCAATACTGCTTCCTCTCTAGCTGCAATAATCTAGTCTGAAAAAGCATGGAAAAGTGCTAACATACTTAAAAAACTGAGCACTGACCTGTGGTCTTTTAGAAAACTGATATTTTTCTTTTCATTAGACAGAACTGCACTGCTAGCTTCTTGGATCTTGGTTGTCTTGTTTCTGCCAACTCCATTCACCCTCACTACACTTGGGCTCACTACACACCCCTAACCTACCCCCAAATCTTATCCTGATTACACTTAATCTTAAAGTTCAGTAGCTCCACCCCACCTTCCCTCAACCACTCACAACCTCCCTCCAATCCTCCAGTTCAACCAGTCACTCCCACAAAACCCCTGACTCCTCTCCCCACCCCCATACTGCAAACTCTTACCTCCTCCACCCCTTTTCCCCACACAGTAAGCAGTACAATCCATACTAGCTCCCCAATCATGCACTATTACTCCAAAATAATACTCTTATCCACATTTACCACTACATTAATAATTCTCACACACTCAACATCGCTTCCTCAACTTACCCAAGAATAGTTGCACCCACTAATACTTATACCTCCAATCTTCCAACCCACCATTCTAGTTACCAGAATATTTCCACTCCAATTTTCATACAGCTTATCCTACTTCCTAGTTCCTAAACCCCTGGACTATACATATAGCAAACCGACTCTAATACCATATATAGCCAGCCCCTCCATAAAACTGAACAATATATACTATTATCTAATCTTTCTACTATCACAATGTGGTGACATCCATCCAAACCCAAACTTTGCCACTAACAATCCCTACAAAACATCACTAAAAAAACTAAGCTTTACAACCATCAAGATCAGAACCATATATAACATAATATCCCCCTCCATGCCTGGATAGATCAATATAAGCCCAACACTCGACATACTTGCCCTTGCTGAAGAATGGCTAAAGCCCAGCATACCTGATTCTGAATTCCTACCTCCAAACTAAAACTTACTCAGAGCTGATAGAACCCAAAGGAAAGGTACATGCTTAGCATTACTCTGTTCTCGCAACCTCAAAATCACACCTTACTTAACACCCCTACTTTTCCCCAACAAAAATTCTGATAGCCTTCCTAAACCTTTACAATTCAAAGAGAATCTGCATAATTTTTCTCTACATCCCCTCAAGAAATAACACTCCTATTCTTGAAGACATTCTCTCCTGGGCCACCCAGTCTTTTCAACATGAAATCATAATCTTGGGAGACACCAATATAGACTGGCAGACTATTAAATCCCAACTACTCACTAACAGCATCAACCTATATGGTTTTACACACCTAATCTCCAACCCTACTAGGTACAACAAACAATACACTCAGCATTCCACCTTAGAATGGATCCTGGTATCACACCCCACTAACTTCACCAAAGCTGGTACACATCCAAACACTCTTAGTGACCACCTACGTGCCTTGCCACTCAGGTAAACTCTCACCCTAAAACCCACACCCTAAAAACTGCTCATAATCTCTCTAACTTATCAATCACAAATTTAATGACCTATTACACAAAATAAACTGGTCTCCTCTAAAGGTACTACCACTAGACAAGGCAGTACACTTCCTAAAACTACTCGACACTTTATCCCCAGTTCGAACCAAAAAGAATTAAAAACAATCCTTTGTCATGGCTAACTAAGGAATGTAAAAACCTAATGAAAAACAGGGATGCAGTTTGAGCTGTATGGAAACAAGGTAATAAAGTACAAAATCTATTTAGATTTAGGCAGCTGCATAACCATACAAAAAACTAATTACCAAGGATAAACAGCCCTACTATAGTCTACTACAGCAAAAGCATACGACCAGTCCAAAAAAATTCTAGTCCACTATTTCAGCTCTTCCCACCCAGGAACAAAGGAAACCAAGGTTTCACTAAATGCCCCTACATCTCAAATTGCTGAATAACTCAACATCCACTTCATTAAATCAGTAACTGACCATATCACCAAATCCTCAAACACCAGCCACTCTTTCTCCCTATCCACCCCAATCCTCCACACTCACGAGACTCAAAACCTACTCACCCTCACTACCACCATATCACAAAAATACCTTTTGAGAACCATCCCCTATTCACTCTTCAACCATTACCCACAAGCCTAACAAAAAAGTTACTGCAGAAACTCAAACCCTGCTCTATCTCTGCTGACAACCTCCCTTCTGCATACCTGGAACTTGTAGCCGAGTCCATTGCATACCCAGTCAGCATCCTGGTCAATCAGTCAATAACTGAATACACACTACCTAACATCTGGAACAAATTCCACATCAACACCATCCACAAAGGAGGTAGCTCCACTGAATTTACTAACTTTTAACCTATAGCCATTCTTTCCCCATGTCTAAAATACTAGAAAAATGTATTCACCTACAGCTCATTAATTACTGACAGCAACATAACCGCCTTACTAACACAAAACATGTTTTTTGTCCAGACCATAGCACTACCACAGCCCTCACTGCCTTCACCAACCTTATAAACTGAGCTAGAGATTCAGTTAGCTATGTATCTGCACTATTTCTTGCCCTCTCTATGTTGTTAGATGCAGTATTTTAATCTCTTCTCCTAATAAAGTTTGCTAACTTAGGAATCACCACTCCTACCCTTTACTGGTTCCAGAGTTACTTAAACAATCAAGAACAATCAGTAAAATAGTCAAATGTCATCTCCCCCTTTCTTTCAAATCCCACTGGAGTCCCACAGGGATCCATCCTAGGACCCCTAATTTTTAACACTTTTACTAATGACCTCCGTTTAACACTTTTACTAATGACCTCTGTACACCGCGGTGGTGGTGCTGTGGTAGCATTGTCGCCTTACAGTAAAGACGCTGTCCGGTTCGATTCTCAGCTAGAGCATCTTCTGCGTGGAGACGTGCGTGAATGGGCGTACCTTCGTTGAAGGTTGTACGTCAGGGCTGGTAACTCGGCATGTAAAAATCAACTAACAGTCATTAGCAGAACGGAGTTCCACTGTGGCAACCCCTAACCGGAAAAAGCCGAAAGACACAAACAAAAACTAATGACCCCTGTAGAGCTGTAACTGGTGGTACACTCATCCAATATGCTGATGACTCTACAATAATATGTACCTCTCACACACTATCCCAGATTCTCTCCAATACTCAACAACGTTTCTCAGCTATCAAATCCTGGCTTACTAACTGTCATCTATTCCTCACCCCAAAAAAAATAAACGGCTTCTTTTTCAACCTAAAAACTATACTTCTACTCTAAGAAACTTCATAATTCTCTCTGCTGATAATACCACCATTGAAAATGTCCACCACATCAAGTTACTGGGTGTAGTCATTCATGATCAGCTTCGGTTTGATCTTACCATTCAGCAAAACATTAAGAAAACCCACCAGAAACTTGGGACACTCTACAGAAACAAACATACACTAACCTCCTCTTCCAGTACACAATCAGTAAAGCTTTCCTTCTACCCTCCCTACTCTACAGTGCTCCAATTCTTACCAATTTACAAAGCTGCTCTGTATCCAAATTGGAACAGTGCTACAACAAAGTGGCAAGTTTGCCAGCAACTCAAAAACTAGAACTCATCACAGTTTATTACTAAAAAAAAATCTAACCTGGCTAGAACTGGCCAACTACCTACTATATACCCAACTTCCTACACTTCACAACCTAGTCTACAAACCATTAGCCTGCCCAGCTCTAAACAATATTGTTACACCATATGATCTTAATAAAACACTAAGATCCACAGACAAAGAGCTTCTCCCTATATATAAACTGTCTAAGGCAGCGGGATAAAACCTCTACTCCCACTAAGTTGCCAAAGCATGGAACTCTCTTCCACTAACAGTAAGAACTATCACTAACTTTCTTGCCTTTATAACTATACTGAAACAACACATGCTCAACTCCTAGCTGTGCCCATGGCCTAACTAACACAAATCTTCTCTCCAGATGACACCAAACTGTATCTCTCTTTCACTGTCCATCTAACACCTGCATATCTGCTTCACTCACTTGAATATTTACCATCTGCCTTTTATCAGCTTTACTGTAATCCAGGAATTGCTGCTATCATTTGAGTATGAAATTGTATTGCTTTCTGTATTGTACTATATATATATATATGTATATATATATATATATATATATATATACACACACACACACACACACACACACACACACACACACACATATATATATATATATATATATATATATAGTTCCCATTCAGAAGCCTGAAACATCATAAGCCTGAAAATCAAAATCCTGAAACCAAAAGCCTGAAAATTCAGAATCCTGAAAACTCAAAATCCTGAAACCACAAATAATGCTAATATGTCACTATAAAGACACTAATATCTACCAACTGACCCTGACCCTAACCTTAACCCTAAGGTCCGTCACTATCGCACACTCACCTGACCCGCGCCCTAACCCTAACTCACTTAAACCGCCCCTAACCCCAATATTTGTCACTACTGCATACATGCCTAACCTGCGCCCTAACTCTAACTCACTTAAACCGCCCCTAACCCTAAAATAAAACCAACCGCACACTTACCTGACCCCAACGCATGACCTAACACCACAGGGCTAACAATAGCAAAGCCACAATGACATCAGTATGTCTGTTTTGTGTTTTCAGGATTTTGAGTTTCAGGATTTTGGTCTTTCAGGATTTTGGGCTTTCAGGATTTTGAGTTTTCAGGATTCTGAATTTTCAGGCTTTTGGTTTCAGGATTTTGATTTTCAGGCTTATGATGTTTCAGGCTTCTGAATGGGAACCATATATATATATATATATATATATATATATATATATATATATATCACCATTTATATATACATATATATATATATATATATATATATATAATATTGTCACCATTTATATATATATATATATATATATATATATATATATATATATATATATATATAGTCACAATATAGTCATATTGTCACCACAATAAACAGAACATGCTGGAGGTATAGATTCCTATGCCAGAGACTTCCCATACTCTGGAACAGACTACCTATCTATGTCAAACAGAGCTCCTCATTAGCACTCTTCAAGAAAAATCTTGATGACTGGATGGGAAATAGGAAATTCACCCCAGGGATCACTTCTGTGGCTCTGCTCGACAGGGGCACAGGAAAATAATTTTCTTGGGTGGCAAAAGCCAGGATACCTTTTTGGTTAGGCTTATATAGGCCCTAGGGCTAATAGCCTAGTACCTACATTGAGCATACATACATATATATATATATATATATATATATATATATATATATGTAAAATTCTATTGATATCTGTTTTGCGCCATGTTTGTATGAACTTGTAACTCACATAAGAACATTTTTATGTTTCCTGTATAAAGATTGTAAATGTTTAAATGTAACTGGAGCTTTTTTCCCTGGGCCTCCACTGCTCCACTGAAAATAGGTTATTTCTGACCCATTTGGACTTTCCCAGTAAACAAATGTCAAATAAATAAATAAAAGTAATCCTATGGATGGGCTCTAGCTGGATTTCAGGAAAACATTTGCTATATTCCCAAATGAGTACTCGTAGCAAAGACAACAGGAGGAGTAATCAGAAAAAAATATATGTGAATGGAAATAAAACTGGGTGACAAGAAGGAACAGCAGTTGAAGTGAAGAAGTAGTTCCCTAGGGTAAGAAGCTGGCAAGTGGTATCATGCAGAAGTCTGCCTTAAGTTCTCCTCTGTTTAATTAATTTGCCCCAGACTTCACCTTGGGCTTGGATAGCTGGATCACTTTGCAGATGATGTCAAAGCTGGGGGTGATAGCAGATGGTACAGCTAGCCTTTTAGGGCACTAAGGAGACTGAACACATTATCTGAAAGATGACAGTGTCCCTTAAACCCATGCAAATGCAGACTGATGCACCTAGAAGGACACAACAACAGACGGGTGGAGCATTCAAGTTGGGGGGAATAAGGCAAAATCATTAACAAGAAAATGACCTGAGGTTTATTATTATGGATAACATGAAGCATCAGTCTAAGAATAAAAAAAAGCAGCGGCAAAGGCAAAATAAATGTTGTGGTATATATCTGGGGGAGAGGAACCCAGCAGCAAAGCCAAAATTGCAACTTGGAAGGAGAGGTCTCAGTTTTGTAAAAGGAACAGAGGAACAGCTTCACAGTTTGTGAGCAGAACTGCACTTAATACATAGGTTCATAGGTGTGTACTAGGCTAATGGCCCTGGAGCCTTTACAAGCCTAGCCCATATAAATGCCCTGGTATTGTGCCCGACATTAGTTCCCAGTGCCTCTATCAATTAGGGCCACTGGAGTGATCCCCAGGGTGAACTTTCTATTTCCCATCCACTCATCAAGATTTCTCTTGAAGAGGGCCAGTGAGGTGCTCTGCTTGACATGTATGGGAAGTCTATTCCAGAGCATAGGCAGTCTCTGGGTTATAAACCTGTCCCTCCAGCATGTTCTGTTGATTGTGGTAATGAGGTTGAGGTTTGTGCAGTAACTCAGAGCAAACCTGGGTATTGCCATGGAGATTCTTGATATAACTATAGAAGGCTTTGTGGTTGTTTTTTGTGTCTACCGCAATTCTGCCTTCATAGTTGGCTTTAGAGGTTTTGATGAGGGCTCTTAACTTTTTGTTGAGGGTAATAAGGGAGTTTTTCCAGTCTTGGGACTTCACCTTTTTCTGCAACAGTTTCTTCCTTATAATGTAGAGTTTATTAATGGCAGGGACCACCAGATTGGCTTCCTTTTTTGGAGGAGAGCATCTTGGTTCTGTTGGGTATGGCTAGTTCCATGCATTTATGTACGTGTTCGTACAGTGCATTGGTGCATGACTCAGCAGTCATGAATCTATTTTCCACTGACATGGGTGCCATAAAGTTAGCCACCTCTGTTTTTAGGAGCCCCAAGTCAGCTTTGGAGAAGTTTTTCATGGTGGTTTCCTTTGCAGGGGGTGTGGATAAGATGTGGATTTCCATGGTGATTAGTTTGTGGTCGGATCTAACCAGGGAGGAATTGACTATTGGTGTAGAGCAACAGTTGCCCATGTTAGTAATAACCACGTCAAGGATATTGCTTCCTCTAGTGGGGGTAACAGTGAGCTGGTCCAAGGCATTGGAACTGATGAATTCCAGGAAGTATTGGGCCAGTGTATTGGTGCATGAGAAGTTGTTCCAGTTGATGGAGGGGTAGTTGAAGTCACCTAATATGAGAGTGTTGGGTTGGACCCTAATAGTTTCCAGGGTGCTTAGGAACGTGGAGTGAGAGTCTTGGGATATGGTTGGGGACCTATAGCAGGCTACAACCTGAATCGCCGTCTTAACCAACATTAGTTGTTCCTGAAGTATCTCAGATGCGTTATGCTAGGCTACTAGTCTGAAGGTGTACATATACTTTATGAAAAGGAGACACCACCGCCTTTGGAGCTTCAGTCCATGTTCTGGGGCTGAAAGGTGTGGAATGAGTTATAGCCTGGTAGCGCTGGGGTGCTTTCTGCTGCTTTAAACCAGGTCTCCGTTACAGCACAAATGTCGATGTTCTCCGTTTTGAGGAGTGCTTCGAGTGAGTGCATCTTGAGATTTAGACTTCTAGCACAGAGTAGCATTTATTTATAGCTGTTATGGTGGTAATTTGGTCTTTGGAACATCACCTAAAAAAGGCACTCTAAGGGTGGCAAGAGCCTTAGCAAGTATCCGGAAACCCAGGGATGATAGATGCAGGCCATCTCTGACAAAGCATCGAGGTCTGACAATTATGTCATCCCAAGCAGATACTAGATCCCCTTAGAATGACACCAGAAGCTTAACCAATTGTTGAAGTCAATCATTTTCTGCTTGTACTTCGGTATCATTCTGGGCAATGGTAGGATGCTGCTCAGGGCTAGGGTTATACCTGCATAGGCCACATAATCCGAGAACTCCTCCATGTCTCTTTTCATGTAGTCCAGGGAGGTGCATCTCAGGTCATTCACACCCACATGGACAGTGACAGAGTCATACTTGTACTTGCTGTGGAGTGAACTGAGTGCATCTGTTATGTGTCGGATTCTGGCACCTGATAGACAGCTGACTGTTACCTTCTACTTATTCAACCTAGTGAGTGGGACATCAGTGTGCCTCACTATTGAGCCACCTATGATTAGTGCATTGGGCAAGCTGTTTTTGCCTTAGGGGCTTAGGTTGAGGGACACACTGTATAGGTGAGCTATGTGTCTTGTGGTTTGTGCTGTGTTGCGGTGGTTGTGTTTCTGCCTTGGAGGTCTCTGCTGTTTGGGTAGATTTCTATTGAGAGCTTCCATGAAGGTGGGTGTGTGGTTTGTGTTTTTATGTGAGAGCTGTGATGGTGGGTGTTCTGGAGGGCTATCTGTTGCATGGGATGTGGTGCAGGTGTAGACCTTCTCCTCTTGACCAGCTTGTCCGGTCTTGGCTTGAGAGACCATAGCTTCCAATTTGGATATATAAGTGCATCTCTCACAAGTCTGCGTGTTGGGAGGTAAGAGGAGAGGGTTGTCTGTGTACATGAGGCAGTTGCTACACTGCCTCAGAATGCCCAATTTCACCAGGTTAATAGGAGAAAGCACAGAGAACTGACCTATAGACATGCCAGGAGGTATGGTCATTATTACTAAGTACTGGAGCTGTTTCCTTATATAGTCCTTTTACAGGGAAAAATGTCACTCATGGTGTCTGAGTCTGTACAGAGCACTGCCAAGCACTTGAGGGGAAACTAATATGTAGCCCCTGAAAATTTAATCATGAAGTATTTAGACAGATATTCTGAAGTTAGAAAGAAATCAAGCAGTACTTACTGAAAACAAATAATTAGCTTGTTAAGAACGATGAAAACAGGGGAGTCACATGAATGGCTACTGCCTGGCTGCTACTAATGCTGGTCTCAGTACAGCTTCATGCTGTTAGTATACAGTACTCCTTTGCTTCTTCTCTCACCAGAAGCATAATGTTAGCACCAATCCTAAGAAGAGAAGCAGGCCATGGCCTGTTTGGTGATCCACAGTCTTGTCCCAGATGATGCAAGGGTCTCAGGCTTGTAGCCTTTTTCTGATAGATGCCTCGAATAGCAACCAGACCAATCAGGTACAGTAAGCACAGACACTTGCTCTTAAACCAGAAAGAGTTAGGAATCAGTGCACTCTGCTTCTGCTCTCACCAGGATCAGAATATAAGCACAGATTCCAAGCTGTCACCTATAAAGCAGTTATTAAGCTCTCTGGTGATCAGTAGTCTCCAGGAAATAATGTAACTGCATGCCTTCTCTCACCAGAAGAAAACAGAAGCACTAATCTCAAGATGACGACTGAAGGCGGAATGTGGGCTCTCCAGTAACTGGTGGGCTTGCAATCGATGCTTAAAGGTAAGATGAAAAAAATGGTTTATCCTAAACACTGCAGTGTGCACTAGAGGAGTTAGATGTGAAAGTAGTTAACTTAAGTTTTATCTATCTAAAAAGTTAAGTTTTAGTGGAGAGTCACCATTTTTAAAACAGCAAGATAGATTGAGAGTGGTCACTTTTGTATTCTCGTACTATTGAATATAGTAGGATGGCCAATAAATTTAAATAGTTGAAGAGGAGTGATTTCACAAAATGATAATTTTGTGCTTACTCACACCAGTCAGTAAAAGCATGGAGGAAATGGGATATATGGTCAAATTAACATAAGGGGCAGGCAACTAGAAAGACTGTGGTGTTTAAGAACACAACAGTAACCTGGTAGGAGAGTGGGAAAAAAATCTGTTTGACTCGCAAGAGACAGAGCTGTGGTCTCTTTTCAAGTTTTAATATACAGTTAAACACAGAATGCAAGTAAAACAGTGTAAAGAAACCAAATCACAGTATACAAAACAGAAAAGGGAAATAAAGAAAACAAAACACAACAAATAAAAAGCAAACTAACCTTTCAATTACATCAAACTGTAGCAGCGTCTGGGTGAGCCTTTTTCACTAGAAAGTAGGGAAACGGTGAATGGGTAGCTGTTTGGGGGCTCATGTTATAAGAATATAATACACTGATGGAAAAAAGTGATAGAATTACACTGTCAAGGAAGGATGCAGCAAAATTGAGGTGCTACAAAGAAAAGATCAAAGGACTGCAATTTAATCAAAAAAGTGGTTGACAGGTGAAATCAATGACTGAAATTGGAGAAAAAAAGCTTAAACAGTTTGGATCTTTAAAGCAGAGTAAAACTGAAGGAGAAATAGGAGGAAAGGTAGAGGGGGTGGGTGACTAAGGCTAGCTACAATACCAAAGCAGACCAGACAAATTCACAGACATCTTCCGATGTCTTGTTCATGTAATACAATGATATGATGAACTATAATTTATTATAATTTTATGGCTATCATATAAAACTACTATTTAACTCAGGCAATAAGTGCAATGTGGACTGTCTGTGAAAGTCCACTACTGTTTTCATTTTTTGTAAACTGTCTATATTGCACATTCCACACAGTTTTTGCCTTTTTTTTCTTTGTCCATGGGGACTCCTATTCTTTGTACATGGGCACTCCTATGGCTAGTCTATTTTAGTTTGCTGGTATTATCTTTGACAGAAAGGATCCACTTGAGCATGAACTCCACCCAGTACTGCATTGTATTAAGTGATTTGACCAGTGTTTATTATTCTTTATTAGTCTGTGGTTACCAACCAACATCTACACAACTAGAAAAGCAGGTTACATGTGGAGGAACTAGACTTCAGAACCACCACTGCTATACACTGAAGCTTGAACTAATTTTGTCTTTTCGCATTACCTCTCATGACATACTGGGCTTGTGTTACAGTGTCGTGCTGAGACACCACAATGGACTCATTCCCACCTATGCAGTGATGAACCCTGACGCTACAAGCTTTCAACAGCACAGCTCTGATAACACTACTGACACTTACCTGGTTCAGACACATGTACCCAACAAGTTCTGCTCCCCCCTCTCTCTGGTCTCTGAGAATAGATGACTAGGCCAGGCTTCTTTACTCCTGTTCCACCCCACCTCCAGCTCTATTAGCTGCCCAGGCAAGCAGATAAACTCAGGTTATCTAGGTCATGCTCAGGACTTTATGGTTCTAGGCCAATGGAACTGGTATATTTTCAGTACACAATATTGCTAACAGCAAAAAAAAAAAAAAAGGATACAAAGACAGGGCTAAAGACCACTGTTAAGTTGCCTGCAATTTGCTTTTGCCTGTCATCTGTTCTATTCTCAATAGTGTCCCAAAGTGGGAAAAGAGCACAACAGGTATAGTATAGTATGGTAATCTCAATAAACTGATGTAGATTTGTGGGAGGCACAATGTTAAGGAATGCCAAAATGCAGAGGTCATGGGTCAGTGGAGGAAGTACAAAATAAAATATATAATTCACCATTATAGAAATGAACAGCCCTGAGCTGTATCTGGTAGTAGGGGTGACAAAAAGTTACCGGTATAACTCAGATAAAAGATATAATGTTATTTTGCTGCACATGAACATGCAGTTCAACATCAGGTTTCTAGGACCTAGAAAGAATCAAAAGTCTGAGGCCTACCATTTTTATGGAGCCATTTACTTTGCTGCTTCATCCTTATGGGCTGTATCCAGTGCCTCACATCCACCACCAGGTCTACCAGCCTCTCTCTATGCCACAGGACTTATTCCGATATGGGCTAGTGCCAGCATGGATTTTTAGGGCACCCTGAGGGGGTCTTACTGTCCAACTTCAGCTGGGGGGAGGATGTTTCCTTTAATAACCTACCCATTACTCTCTCTCTTTCTCCCTCCCCCTCCCTCTTTACAGTTGCATGGTCAAGTGCAGGGATCTGGCATGCAATGGGGAAATGTGGAGTATCATCTTGCCTCTACAGTACCACAGTCAGGTCCATCAGACTATCCCTACAGTGACATCCCCAGACTATACCAAGGATTATCTCAGGGAATGCCCACCCATCTACGTACCCAGCCCATCCTGCCTGTGCCTCAGAAACCCAAGATGCTAATCGAACCCAGGTCACAAAGACCATAGTTAGGGCATTACCTCTGTGCACCATGGTGTTGGCTAAATTTGAAGTCTTTTTTTATTATAGCAAGCATTAATACTGGCTAAAAACAGAGCAAATGATTACCACAGTAATGCCCTACATTCTGATTTGCAGATAGCTAAGTAGGTCAATGTTACAGAAATTACTAACTTAACTGTAGGTTCCCTAAAGTATTTAAAAGGCAAGTTATGACCATTAGAGAACCACTGCCCAGTTTTTTAATGGACGCTGGTCAGTAAAGTTAAACACTAGGTTAGCAAGAGGCTGCATGATCCTTCTACACGGTTTGGTAACAATTACTTTTTCCTCTTTCATTTGATAATGTTACCTGAACAGGACTTAGCAAACAAGATACTGTTGGGTCCTTTTGTTTATTAAAAGCAAGGTCTCTCTTAGCATTAGGACAAAACATTATTTAATATTAAGATTTACAAAAAAATGCTCTCTTTTGCTGCTTTGTTTCCTGCCAATTGCAAGGAGGGTGAAAAGGAAAATGATTCTGCAATCAGTTTGCTATGTCTGATAAGGATGTAACATAAAGTGTCCACTCCCACCCCCAATTCTACAGCCATCCCATGGATTAACACATTTATACACTCCTCACTATTCCAACAACCTTAATGTCACATTCTTCAACTCGTATTAAATTCAGTCCCCTTGTATAAAACTCCATAACTGGCTGCTGCACTACAGAGAACAATCTACAAAACTATCATGTCTCCCACTTATCTTACTCCCTACAATGCACACTGTAAGCATCTTAATCTGCAACGCATAATACCCTCTTAGGCAAATCTAACCCTAACAGTAAATGCCCACAACAAAACAACTTCTCTTCCTCTCCTACCCTACCTTCTCATTCACAACTACCCACTTCAGATATCATTTCTCTCACAAAATAGTCAAAGTATTGTCCCAACATCAACAATACTAATCCTACTGCTACGTCCACAGTAACCTCCACAATTACTTCCAGACCTCAGTAGTACATAGTACTAGAACCTACCAACTCAATGCGCACCCATCCAAACTCACTTAAACTCAGCTCTCTCTCTCTCTCTCTCTCTCGCATTTGTGTTCTACTAAAAGCAAAATGTGCAAGGAACACAAATCATCCGTTTCTTGGTTCTCACTCCCCCAGTGTACTAGCCATTACCGAATCTTGGCTCAAGATGATTGCCACCACATTCTCAATTTTTTTCCCATGATACAACTATACATTTGACTGCTCAAGTACAAGGTCAGGTGAGGGTATTTTGCTACTATATAAATCTACATTCAACTTCTCTTTAGTTGCTTAAGCCATTCACTCTAATGGTAATTAGTTCAACTGGCTTTTAATTAAGCTTCCATTCAAACCATCTTCACACACATACATTGCAACTGCTTGTCTACCTCCCCATGTTTCGGTGTTTAAATTAAAATCCCTACTACTTAGCATGTTTTCAGCATCACCACGTAACAAACACATCTTTGTCCTTAGTGACTTTAACATAAAGCTCCTCAGACCCGACAATCTGGACATCACTGAACTTCATGCAGACCGTAAATCATTTCAGCTAGTAAGCATCACCATAACCTCCCATCCTGCCAGTATTTCCTCCATTACCACTCACCCTCCCACCTTATGTGATCATTGCCCTGTAAGTTTCAGCATTGAAAATTCAAACATCCATCAAAGATGATCTACTTCAGACCCAAATTTTCTTACAAAATATTCAGATTATAGTTCCAATTTTCCACTGTTCAGCCACAGTTAGCCTTACTGATCTCAACTCTTTTGCCAATAAATTTATACCGGTCTTACTCATACTTCAAAACACCCAATTCCCCATAACTTCCAGACTATTTCAACACACTAAAACTGAATGACTCACCAACAAGCTAAAAACAGTAATGTAGCTCTGAGATGAAGCCTAGGAAAGGTGGAAGAAGGATCATTCTTTTACCAACACAGAATATTACACCAGTTTACAGAATATCAGAAAGCAGGCAATCCAAACACACAAATCTAAATACCTCAAGGCAAAACAAAACACTCTCCCTAACACTTTATAGTATAAGATTAATAACATATCTGAGAGAGAGCCTCACCGAAGTAACTCTCCTAACAGGACCACCTTACCTGACAAAATCGCAAACTAGATCCTTCTTCTCACCTAAAAGATTTCTCCAACCTCCCTTCAACACACAGCAAGCCCTCTACTCCCACAGACACAGACCCCAGGCTCCCATATCTCTCAGTTTTACTTTACAAAATCTCTCAAAGTAGAGTACCCCATTACTTGAGCAAATCCCACTTGCTACCCTTCTGGACCCAAATGCCTTTGCCCTTAGTTTCTTTACTTCTGCCCAAAGAACATTTTAACCTTAGCATAGCAAACAACACAAAGCCTGCAATCTGGAAGTCATTCTTTGTCAGACTAGTAACTAAGGAGTCAAATCGCACTTCATCCAGATGCTTCCATCCCGTTTCCATACTGCCCACTATTGTCAAAATCCTAGAAGATGGATCTGTAAACAACTGACAAAATACTAAAAATAAAAACAACATAGATCAACCAACACAGCAGATAAAATCAAAATATTAATGGTGAGCACTTTCATGGGGTTACCGATTCATCAGACCATGTATAACATCCAAAACCACACAGTTTAAATGGACATATGCCAACCAATAAAACTGCAACAATAAAAATAAAGCAATAAAAATCAACTAATGTGCTATTAACTGACAAAATACCAAGAAAATTCCACTTACTGTCCAACAAACAGCTCATCTTCTGGGTAGTAGTAGTATATAAAGTACACCCTGGACACTAACACTGTACTCACCAACATTGAACACAAAATACTTACTGAGGCCATCTTCATTGAATTAACTCAAGCCTTTGCCATAGGTTCATAGGTGTTTAGTAGGCTAACAATCACAAGGGCCTTTCTAGACCTAGCCATGCATCCCAAATCTCTGACAAGTTCTGGTACCTTTGGTAAGTGTCATCTGGGACTGGGGAGGTGAAATATTTATAAGCAGGGGCTTGGGAGATGAACCATTTACAGGTTGCCTCTGTCAATTAGATACATATGTGCCAAACCAGGGATGAATTTCCTGTTCCCCATCCAATAGTCCAAGTGAAAGGGGTTAGGGAGCAACTCTGCTTCACATGGATGGGGAGCCTGTTCCAGAGAAGTGGTAGTCTCTGGGATATATACCTGTCTTTCCAGCAGGTCCTGTTTATATCACAGGCAAGGCTACATTATTTAGTATGGGTAATTCTGGTGATGTTTGTTTTGCAGATATGCATGAAGTCCATCAAAGTGGGGTCTGACAATGCCTTGTAAGCCAGGCATAGATCTCCCATCAGCAGCCTGTAGGAGACAGAGTACAGGGATAAAGCCTTGAGGCGATTTGCATAGGACATGTTACTTGTGCCCTATATTCTTTTAGTGAGGAACCTGTGTGGATGTTAAAATTGTTTGACATGCCTGATTAGATACATACCAAAGGGGGCATTGTACTCAGTGACAGGTCTGATGAATGCTGAATACAGTGGAACAATGACCAATGACTTCCTTGGACCAAGATGTCATTGAAAAGATGCTTTTTGGTCGATCGAGGACTGCTTTCCTTTTAGTACTTTCAACCATAACTTAGAATGTTATCTACATAGAATGGAAGTGATTCAAACCTCATTTGTCAGAAGTGGGATTTGAGCCCAAACCTCCAGGGAAGACTCCACTCTTAACACAATGCCTTAAACTGCTTGGCCATCCTGTCATCTGTGGTTGTCCACTCAGTATTGGAAATGCATTTAATCACATTCCACTTAATTCTGTCAACTTTCTAATTCAGTAGTACTAATATTTAAAGTGTCATTGACTCGGGGCTTTTGTCCCTGATTATTTTTGACTCTGCCCTGATTGCGAAGATAAGAGATTTGTATAGATTGCTTTGATGTGACTGTTTCCTTGAGCTTCAAGAAAATGTGACATACAGTTTTTGCTACTACTAAGTATCAGTTATGATTACAGGCAGAGGGAGAGAGGGAAACAGAATCCTATATCCGGGACAATGTTCATTGGAAAATACACTCCCTCATACCAGGTCCCCTCATTTATGAATGGATGTTTTGTGTCACAGTTCTGATCAGTGCCACTACAGACAGCTGGGGCTCACTGTGTCCATATGTGTCAAGATTTATTGCTTTCTAAATACTTGCTTGGTGCTAAATCCACTAGTTTTATTACTCCTTGTGTGTGTGTGTGTGTGTGTGTGTGTGTGTGTGTGTGTGTGTGTGTGTGTGTGTGTGTGTGTGTGTGTGTCTTCTCTGGACAGAATTGCATTATCACCCCTCTTAAATGCAGTTTTCTTCTGGAAAACTGCTTTCTTGTTCATAAATGATCCGAGTTTGGGTCAGTGGGTTTCTTGGCAATGATCCAAGAAATTTCTGAAACTGTAGACTATTACTGGAAGTCTTTTAATAGTGTATGTTGCAATTTCTGAACACTATAAGTTAATGTCACCTGGAAGGCTATATTTTAGTGACTGGAAGCAGTAAAGATGCACTGTTACAGAAAACAAAAAGGTCATTCTGGGCCCAATATTATCATTTGGATTATAACTTGAAATAACTGTGTTGGTAATGAGACCACATGGCACACAGCTTACCCATTATTATGTGCACTAATGTCAACAATGTAAATAAACATTACCTTACAACCACTGTTAGAAAGGTGGTAATTATATAAACTATGTGTCAATCCTACAAAACAGTCATTTCTCATATTGTGAACACAACAGCTGCATCTAATAATAGTTTGTTGCTCCTTTTATCTGGAACCATTTATTACTAAATCTTAGTTTTGCTTGCTGAAGATTGACGGATAGCTGCTCAACCACATGCAGATTTATACAGAAAAAAATTGAATTCTACTGGCACCATGCATTATAACAGAAAACAGGAAGAATATGTTCTTTCTGACTTGACACTCAGAGCACAGGAGAGAGGCAGACATTTTATTTATATTCACATCCCCGTATTTCACTTCATATACAATATCCATATTTGGAATATTGTTCATGTGTGTACCTCTAAAGAAGGCAAACTGTATATTGCATGTTCTTTTCTTTGCAGAAGGGGGTTCACTGCATACATATTATTCAAACATAATATGGCTAACGTGTACATACATCTAAAAAGGCAGAGTGGAAGTGTCAGCTTTTCCCTGTTGCACAAGAGAGATTATTAGATAACAATGGTGGCAGTTTTTGACCACTCTAAATATCACAACATACCACTATCTAGAAATAGCAGCTTTCTTTTCCTCTAAAGATACCTGAAGCATACAAAAACAATCAGACATCATGCAGAGACTTGGGGACCATAAATGTACCATTAGATGTTTGCACTGATTGTAGTTGTGTTCCCTTCTGAGAAGTATATTTTCTGAGACCAAATAAAGTTTGGTAAGATGTTCAGTTGTTTGATAATCCATTATATTAATATGGTTATGTATGTTATATGAATTTTATTGTTATCAGCTCAGTTGTTGCAAGCAAATTATCATTTTTAACTATTGATCATAGTTTTAAGAAACCTTAGTATGTCCCTATGTTTTATATTCTATTGCTAAAGAGATACCTTTAAGGAATTTTTTGTGTTGTCTGATTTTCTGCTATGCTTTAAATACATTGTGAGCTAATAACTGTCTATAATAATGTCTCTTACTGGAAGCTTACTGACTACATAATTATTCAACGTCTGTTTACATTAACCCCTTAATAAAGTCTGTTTCTTCATTTTATAAATGGGCATTAATAAAACAGCAAAATTATCTATTGTGTTTCTTGAATACTCTAGGCATGAAGTGAACCTTGAATTGCTGTTTTTGTTATTTTGGAATTACTACAATGGGGGATGATCTATCTTCCATGTCCAGATCCTTGAAGGTACTCCTGTGCTTTTTATTCTCTGTATGTGGCTTTGTTCTGGGTAGATGTGGTCACTTAAATGGTGGCTTCCTGTTATACAAGGGGTATCTAGTTTGGATGTTTTAGCCTGTATCTCCTATCACCACTTCCTTACCTGTGTTTTCTGAAGCTTGTGCTTCTCAAAGTCATTAACCCCCCCTCATGCTTGTTTTGTTGGGTTAGATCCTGTGTAAGAAATGCTTTTGTTCTTTTGCATCTTTCCACTTTATATTGAAGGTGCCGTTGCCATGCTTTTAAAGTAATATTCCTCTCACACTGCCCCTCATTCTGCTTGATTTTCTGTACATCTCAATGGCTTGTCAATGCATTTAATTCAATGTTCTACCCCTTCTGTAAAGAAAAGAACATTTCATATAACCATTTAATTCTCATTCTTCAGCTGATCTCTTAACAGTCTGCATTAGCCTTTTTCATTGATTAAATGTTGCATTCACCATGTAGATGATAACTTTTAATAACATAAGCAACTAATACATTATTTTACCATTATTTGGTCACTTGTTTCTCTCATTCCTCATTCCTGTATAAATCCTTTGACATGATTACTTTGCCCTTCGGAATAATCTTTGAATGTATTTTACTTTACTGTCAGTCTGGTCTTGTACTTCCTGTATTTTAAGAATCATCTTAATACTTCAAATTAGAAATGGCTTCTACCCTTTCTGAATATTCCCAGCCTGTTTTTTTTTCTTTTCTTTTTGTTTTATCCTTTTCCATAAGTCTTCTTTTTAAGTATATTTCCATTAATTACGATTACATAATTACCCTTAAATCCCTGTCTGACTTTTCTAATTTCTCCTTCTTATGATATGAACTAATTTCTCCTGATCAAGCTGTCCCAGTGAATTGTTATGTACACCACTAAATCATATCTCCAATCTTTCCTAAGGATTTGATTCTTAAGAAACAACTAGAACAAAGTCAGACCACTGCATATCTATTCCATTCTGGTGAATCACAAATCACCGGGTCACCGAAACCAGAGTTCTTATTTAGCTTATAATGAAATGGAATTCAATGAAATGTGGTTGGCAAGTATCACATTGATGAAAAACTGATCATTTGTTGTGCATTTCTCTCTTAAGGGTGATTTCTATCACTGCAATAAAACCTTTATGTTAGGACTACCTCAGTTTAAATAGTTCTAGAGTAAATTGAAAAATCTTTCTAAAAACAAGAGATGGCAGGCTCTGTCATCATCTCTGTTCCTTTACAAATCTAATTGCTACTGTTATAGCTAAACCTTTAACACATATTAATATAGTTTTACATTCATCAAGAGTATGATTCTAGAGAAGTAACTCTGCCCAGTTGTTCTGTCTTTTCCTAATCGGTGGTTATGGCCCTATCTTGAACTTGTAGCTTTTGACAAAAACCACTAATAATGTCATTTTTACTCATTTTCTTGAGGAGGATAATAAATGTACTTTTTTAGCCCATGAACGTATTTATAAAAGATGGCAGTACTATCAGTATTCAATATACATTACTGATATGCTACTGCAATAAGTAAAATGTGTTTTAATTGGACCAGTTTTCAATTAACTAAAATGAACCTTAGACCAGTCTTTACTCTTTATAGGCTTAAGAAAAACACTCGAGGACTAATCACTGCTGAAACCAGTTAAGAGTCAAGTGTTGACTAAAAATTTCATGTCATCCTGGCCCTCTACTGGGTCAGGAATGACAGTGTTCTTCAAGGATCTTTTCATGGGAGTCTTTTCACTGTTCATTAATGACATTCCCGTACAGCCAACAGGGCTACAAAAATTACACTTTAACCTGATTTTAAAATGTAGAAAACTTCTAAAATTCAAAATGTTGCCAGAATACTTTTCTCAAATTTTGGCATTCGATATTAGCAGCACTTCTCTGTGTTTTATGGTACACTAATAAGTGCAGCATTTTTTACTTGGAAATATTCACACATTAAACAACCCATTAAGCAAATCCATATCAACAAATATCTGATTGTCTACCTAGATTTCATTTTCTGTTTTAAATCTCACATTGAGATCACAGCTGATAAATTACAGAAATATCAAAACTATGTTATAAAATCATATGTCTTCCCTGTGTATTGGAGCCAAAAATCAATGAAGTAAACATCCCATTTCTAAAACATGGAGCTAGAAGATCCATGTCATAAATATCCTAATTCTAGATTTGAATAAGACTTTCTCATATACGTCCAAAACTCTAATACTAATCATCTTTGCTCAATCAGTGAAATATGTAGGTTTACCTCTTGTCATATCTTAGCAGCATCTCTGTTTTACACTTCAAAAAGCCAACTGGGTGGCAATGACAGGGCTACTGTGTTAAGTATGTATTTACTGTTTAAACTCTTACATCTAAAATATTGTTTCCCACTTCTACATAAAATAAAAACTTCTACAAATGAAGAAACAATACCTCTCAACTGTACAGATTTTCAGAGAATGTCCAGATTGTTGCCTCATATTTTGGTCTGTTTTTCATACAATTGTAGTTTTCTGGCAAATTAATGACAAATCCATAAAGATTAGAGTTAGAAAATAGTGACAGACATTTCAGTTTCAGACTTCATGCCCTCCAGAAAATTTGCACTAATGGAAAACCTGTTATTCTATCAACTTTCTAAATTTGTAAGAGCAATATTTAAAAAATTTCCCTCTTTTTTAGGCCTTTGTACCACTTTTATTTATAGCTCTGTCCAAATTTCTTGCTCTAAGAGCTTGAGAGGAATGGACAATACCTGTAAATATAAATCTGTATTTTTAGTGGTTATCATAGTTAAAATCTTATTCAGTCAGTTTGTTGTTTGTCGAGAATTGAATAACGATGACTTACCCTGTAACGGCTCATTGTCTGTGAGCAACGATAATCATCACGGGGAGGGTTCAGGTGCGAACTTCCTGTTTAATGGAGTGTTTCTGTTCCTGCCTGCTAGATTCATCAGCCAGCACATCAAATGATGGAGCCAGCTGGCAGCGACTGTTTTGGAGGTCACTGTGAGGACTTCTTGACTGTATGGAGGATCTTTAGTTGTCTACATAGTACTGATACTCCATTTTGTTTGTTCTTTTGTTTTCTCTTCAGCTACCTGTTAAATTTAACTAATAGATTAAAAAAAAAAATAAGCAAGCATATTTATCACAAGTCATGCAGGGCGGCTGGATGAGGGTTATTCTAAAAGAAAATTTTACATATATATAGATATATATATATATATATATATATATATATATATATATTTTTTTTTTAATTTGATATATATAATATATATATATATATATATATATATATATATATATATATAGCTGGATCCCCTTCCAAGTCATGAAACGCACAACAACGAGCGTCAGAATGCTGAGACAAAAATAACAGACTTACAATCCTGAATGGACAATTTTTCTCAGGGCAAGTAAACAGTTGCCCAGCATATGGAAATATGCCCTTTTTCCCACTGTAGTGTGATCCTGGAGTTGGTATATATAGTTGGAGGGGGGGCAGTGGGTGGCGCAGACCCACAACACTGTGGTTTGATGGGCATAGCCTCCCTCCTGGGTAATTTTTATATAGGCCAGTGTGTTTACGGTAGGTGGTGGACAAATGTTTCCTTGCCCTGAGAAAAACTGACTGTTAATGATTGTAAGTCTTTGTTATTTTCGTGTCAACATTCTGAAGTTCAGTGTCGTGGGATTTGTGATTTAGAAGGGAATCCATATATAATGAATTATTATTAATATATCAGGCATAAAAAATGTATATGTAGCACAATTACTAAATATGCATATATTAAGAAAACACACAGTACTGGCAAAGCAGCTATTGTTGGGAATGGGGGTGTTTTCTAATTAAGCTATTAAACTACACATCTGAAGGGTGAGTGCTCTCATATTCAAAAACATATCTATGTAGCTATATATACACAATCAAATTAATAAACTAATAATTCCAAATGCAGGAGTAACTTTATAATATGGGTGTAGGGTAATAGTAAGTTTAAGGGTACTTTGAGGCAAACTCCTGCATTCTGCTCATAGAAAGAATTTATTAATTATGTAAATAAATGCCTGGTAACATGCATGTTGAGCTAATAAAATAGGGGTAGTTCAGTTAAAATTTTATGTTAGGGCATATTTTTTGATTGTTGGAATCTGTATGATTTTGGTACATATGGTTTTCTCCATTATTTCAGTGGGTTTTTAGTGCACTATCTTATGCTGTTTGACGTATGCTTTAATTATTTAGGACACATTGGTTGTGGGAGCCCGAGGAGTGTAGGGCATACATTTTATCATGCTTTGCTTTAGCATTTTGGATTGATGTATCAGTTGTACAGGGATGCTTATTTTGATGAGTTAGCTGCATCTCGCTTTTGTGGAAGGTTGATTTATTATACGGGTAAAATCTGGAATCTGCCGATGGGAAATCCAGTCAGATTTTATTTTTTATGTTCTAGTGGGGATTGTGCTTAGGTTAAATGGTATTATATAATTATTTGTGTGATTGTATCTTGGATGATTTTATAATAAACTTGTAGTGTTACTGTCAATTTTCTTAAGTGTTAGGCATGGCATTTCAAATAAACAGTAGTACATAATGTTTACCTCAGAATTTGATTCTTAGGTTGTACACATCCTTAATTTTGGCAGAGTGATTTGTGAAGGACGACATGACATTCCAGAACTCCCCCAACAGCTCAGCTGGTTTTAGTCACAGTGGCATTTTTTTCAAGAAAAGGATGAGCAAGGAAACATCCTGAGGACTATACATTCTAGAACTTCACAGCAGCACACCATGCAGTCTTTTTAATATTAAGTGGAACTTTGTATGGTTTTAGTTTGTCATATTTTCCTTCCCTTTTTTTTTTTGTTGGTATTGTTCCTTGTGCTAAACTTTGCTATCTTTCAGGCTCAGCCACAGTACAGTCCATTAAACAGAGATGGTTGCATTTATCGCAGGAAGTACAAACACTGTTGTCGGATGTAGATATACAGCATACCTCCTTCATTACCTGTAAACATTTTCTGTCTGTATATATGCCTAATGATCCACAGCAAGTTTCTTAATGAACTTATCTCTCTCTGCATCCATGTCTCTATGACTCTTGTATATATAAACATGTTCACCAGTCTCCAGTCCATTTATTTTAATTGCTTTTAGCTAAGAGCTAGTGCAATAAATTCCAACTGATATGACAGGAATGACAATTATACACCATGGGTCTCAATGCTCAAATCTGAGTTATAAAACATTGTAGAATTTGGGCTGTCTGTAAATTTTTTCAGAATAAGGCAAGTAAATAAAACCCAGCCATAAGTAAAATGAACAAAACAAATATATAAATGCATAAAAAAATGGCTAGCGCAGAACTGGTCAGACAGCTGTCATCTGCAGCTTGTGTAATTGCAGTATCACATTAGTTATATAACAATTATGGCTATGCAGGGTGACTTATAAAGAAATATACACCACTGAAAAAAATCTTCACAGCAACTGGTAAAATCCAAACAGCTTTATTGTACCACACACTGGTTGAGCGCTTTCTTCCCTACTGGAGGGACTTCATCAGATTCTTAGCATCAGCATCTATAGCTGTGCAGATAAGAAAGGAACGTTTTTTTCACCTTTGACTCATCCCCTTAGGCAGTATACCCTAGCATTTTGTTGTCCCAAGTTCCTGTCCACTCATACTGTATCTGTGGGTCCAATAATTTTGTAATTAATACCAGCCAGTCTTTTGCCTAGTACTTTGCAATGAAATCTCTTCTACTTCATGTGTTTTTCCATTATTCATACTTTTGGAGATGCAGAGCCCCATGTTTCACTGGATTAAACTTCTCCTGCAGTCTCTCGGATCCTGAACTCAGTCACCCAGATCCCTTTTTAAGGTTATTCTAACATTGTCCACTACTTCCATTATATTCTGGTGTCAGTCAAAAAAGATTTACTCATTTCTCCATTCCCAGTTTTACATCTAATAAGTAAATACTTAATAACACAATCCTCTAGGACTGAAGCCTGTGGCATGCCAAAGATAAACTATGTGTCATCATGACTAATTTATGCCTCCTGCCCTGCAAACATTTTTTTCTACCCAGTCATACAAGATGTCTCCCTCTTTTGCTCCCTTTAGTTTACTCAATGGTCTCCTGTGAGACATTGATCCAAGGGCTTTGCTAAAGTCTGTTAATATGGCAGTTCATAAATGACACTCATGTATTCCTTAAAAGCAGTGTAACATGCTTGCCTACCAGCCACCCACCTGAGAGTACAGCTGTAAGCATGGATCTGGTTGTTTTGATGGGATCTTTTGAATGTAAGCCAGTATTTATTATTTATTTATTTATTATTTTGTTTACCGGGAAAATCCGAATGGGACAAAACCCATTTTCAGGGGAAGCCTGGTAGAAATTCTCCAGATGTATGTCTTTGGAGTGTGGGAGGAGACAGGAGCACCCAGAGGAAGCCCAGAAGAATGCAGGAAGAACATGCAAACTCCAAACAGAAGGCACCCCAGCTGAGAATCGAACTGGAGAACCGCTTGCTCTCAGGCGACAATGCTAACAGTTGCACCAGTGCACCGCCAAACTGCAGTATTGGCTGCTAAAATGTCAGTTGCTGTCATCACTGAACATCACTAACCTTCCATTCAAATTAAATGATTTTTCCCTATAATCAACATTAGACCAGCTCTTCTGCAGTTTCTTGCATGCTTCAGGATCACTTCTTGTGTCCTTGTAACACTTTCGTGTTTCTCTGTTCTTTTACAGTATAGATGTGCCTTTCATTGAATACGTTGGAATACATGTCAGGAATTCAGCAGCACCTTTGTAACCTTCTTAAATACCCCAATGTTAATTGAACTGGTTCATGTGCCCTATCATCAAACAATACTAAAATTCCTTTTCTGATTATTCCCATTCTGTATTATAATTTATAAACCAGAATCCATTCATCTTGATGCTCTTTTACAATGGTTACACTATTTCCTACTTCACATTAGTGAACAATGTGGCAAGCTCTAGGTTCATAGATATGTACTAGGCTAACTGTCCTTGAGGGCCATTTTAAGTCTAGCCAACTTCCCTTTTTGTGCTTGAATTAACCTATTTCATTTGATTCGAGATTGGCCTTACCCATCCCATGGTTATTAATTATATATTACTCCTAAAGAGAATAACTGGAGCATACCATTAATAATTTGAGGGGACACATGATGAAATAAAGCATTAAGGAGCTGTCTCTATCCATTAGTAGTACAAGGATGAGTTCTGTTACCACAAGTATAAGTTGCTCTTGAATATGAATATTGATGGAGATTAACTTTGTTTTATCTGGATGAGGTGTCTGCTCCAGAGCATGGAGATCTTCTGAAACACATATCTGTCTTGCCAACGTGTATTATTTATGTCATTAGAAAAAAATGAAATCCTTAGATCTAGTGGTTTTCATGATTCATTCTGCAGATGTGCAAAAAGTCCATCAGAGCTGGATCTAATGATTCCTTGTATACCAGGCTAATAAGCACCTCATGTTTGTCTCTCTACTGCAACATTGAGATGAATGCCTAAATGTATGGACTCCTTGCAGTGGCTGGGAATCAAACCTGGGTTAACTGCTTGGAAGGCAGCTATGCTCAACATTATGCAACCAATGCTATAAATAGTTACTCAGGTTCATAGATAAGTACTAGGCTAGCTGCCTTTGTGGATCATTACAAGACTAGCCTATTTCTGTTACCGAAAATCAACCCTATACCTCTTGTGTAAGGCAAACACCTTAACCATTATGTTAAGTTCATTTGAAATTATTGAACTCTGAGATAATTACTTTCAGTAGCTTTAGAGTTTTTGAAGATGAATGTCACTAGCGTATAATATCATTTATGCAAAGGAGATACCATAGGAATAGCATACAAGGAAGGTATATTTGCTAGGAGCAGGTCAAGAATATTATGTTCTCTAGAGAGCTTATCAATAATCTGATCCAGGGAGGTTTTTTTTAATTAATCTACTAATTTTAAGGCATATCCTTCATTGGAAGTGAAAGTATTCCAGTCTATTGAGGGGTAATAATAACAATGGAGTTCTTGAATACTGGGAGCTCATCAAGTACATTTAGGAACCTTAAATGACTTTGAGGGGACAGACAAGGTGCCCTGTAACCAATTATAAACTGATAGTTGGTTCTGCTTAGTGTGATCTGGAGCTTAGCAAGTTCCATTTGTAGGTCTCTGTGAATCTATCTAGAGGTGATATGTTCCATAACAAATATAGAGACACCATGACAGTTACCATTTGGTCTGAAGACATGGTAGGTGCAAAACCAAAATACTGAATGAGTATTTTCTGAACATTTAAACCACATTTTATTTATAGCACAAATATAGACATGCTACAAATGCAGGAGAGCCTCAAGGTCAGGAAATCTGTTGTTGAGACTTCTGTGATCCTGTTTTAAATTTGATATGCTAGTTACACTGAGACGTCCATTAAACAGACTATGCCTAAAAAAAAAAACAATGTGAGGATAGGAAATACTTTATCCAGTATGCAGGAGCCTTAGAATACAGAGACTATCCCTAACCCTATTTAAGTGTATTCTTGACCAATGGATGGGAAATTGGAAATTCACCCTGGCTCTGGCCCCCATGTCTCTGATAGACCAAGGTAGACAGTAATGTCCAGATTAACACCCCCCACTCACACAACCTCTAGAAAGTTCAGAAGAAATATACCCTCTACTAATAAACCTCCCAATACATAGGGACACAATTGGTTTGGATGGAATGACTAGGCTTATAAAGGCCTTGGTAGTTGTATATAACTATAAACCTATAAAATTCTATGATGATGTTTCAAAATTTACTTACAGCAGCATCAATCCAAAAATTGCCACAGCAGGTACATTTACAAAGGAGTTCCCATCCCACTTAGATAAATGCATAAGATTGTCAGTCCCAAGCAGATCAAAACATAAGAAGAAATTTAAAAACAAACCACATTGGTGGTACACCAATTAAATTTACTCTATAATAAAAGACAAAAAAACGTTTACAGTATACAGCAGATCAAAAGATCCTCATGTCAAGAATAACATCTGAAAACTCACTAAAAGATTCAAAAAATACTATTATGTGTAGCCTTTAAACTTAGCAAAACATCTGAAGCTAAGGACAATTACATTTCCTTCCTAAGCTGCTTTAGGATACTAAGAAACATCACCTAACACTGCTCTGAACTTAATTATAAACGTACCACCTCCTCTAATCCACTAGATATTGCTAATGTACTAACAAACAAATTCAATATAAATTTTATCGTAGAAATAACTATCCAAAACCCATGTATCACTAAATCTGTCAGCAACACTCCATCTTCAATAAAGAACTTGAACTGAAGGTGCTCTCTAACATTAAAAATACTTCTTTTATGGGACCTGATAATATACTTGGATTTTAATAAACAGTGATAAAGAAACCCTGAGGTCATTGCTCAATTTATTCAGGACTGTTGAGACTACAGTTGTTGAATATAATACCCCGCTTTGAGATGTACCTTTCAAGAAAAAACAAACAAGTACAAAGACTCCAGAGGTCCCTAACTAAGAAAACCATTGGCTTAAATCCCAAAGCTACCAAAAAGACTGGAAGCACTGATCCTTTATTCAGTATCTTGTAGACTACTGAGAGCAGATCTATGCATTCCCTTCTGTGCCATTTGGTGCACAGTGGTCCTTGATCATGTGCATCTTCACAAATCAAATAGTCCTACAAATACAAGAATTAGGAATCTAAACCTTAATGAACAAATAAAACATGGTGGAGATGTAGGTTCCTCACACAGTGCCTTCCCATTGCTGGAATATATACACTTACATTGCAAATTAAGTTGTCTGATACATTACCTTCCTTTAAATGGGCACTGGGTGACTGGGTGGGTAATCACAAATTCACCATTGGCTTGAATGGCCTAGTGGTGTGCCCTAAGGATGGGTATTGGCAAGTCATAAATTGTCAAAGTACAAGGTCATCTTTTATTTCTTGTAATTCAATGTTCTGTGAACTAAAAAGGTAAAAGCAGTATTTAATATCTGTCATTGATTTGTGGCCTTTCTTTTCCCAATAATTTGACTTTTTTCCATGATATTTTGCTAAAAAGTTGAGAGAGTGATTTTTATTTATTTATTTTTATTTTATTAGTTTATAAGATTTGGACATCTGAGTGTACACAGAGCAATTATCTATATTTACTGGGGTTGTTAACAGAAGAAAACAAGTAACCGCTGTTTGCTAATTGTTCTTTCTTTACAAAATTACTTTACAGAATTAATGTGAGTTGTGTGAACCAACTTGGAAATCTTTTGAATATGTGGCTACTCTTTGCATGGGACGAAACTGAAATTTATTACATGTCCATCTTTATCATAAACAGATGTATAAAGTGCACACAGAGATGGCTGTAACTGAGAAGTGGAGATGAAAACAGTCAGTGGATGAAAGAAACTGATTATTTGGTTATCTACTCATTTTACATAGTTACTGATCTAACTTTGTACTAGTAATGTGCATTTCTGTGAAGTAAGATGGAATACTTTATGACTGTTTTTTATTTTTACCAATGTTTGGTGACACTTCCAAGCAAAAACCAAACCTAGACTTTGTTGCATACTTGCAAACTACCCTCTGCTGTAGCTTGATCACTATTAAATAGTAGTCATGGATCTGGTGTAGTAAGAGTAGTGTCAAAAATGTGTTGGGTAAAATCAGTACTGCTATGGTATCTGCTTATAAGTGTGTGCATGGGATGGGGTATGATTTTGCAGTTTACTTAAGAGTAATCAGTTACATCAGCTTTTCATAAGCAAGTTTACTGTGCAGTGGAGAGTGGGAAATATGCACTTTTCCACTGTAGTGTGATCTCTGAGTTGGTGTGTGTGTGTGTGTGTGTGTGTGTGTGTGTGTGTGTGTGTGTGTGTGTGTGTGTGTGTGTGTGTGTGTGTCTACGCGTGTATAGGTTTACTATCATAATGTTGAATGGCACAAATGTTTTGCTTAAATGATCAAAATAATACATTGGAAATGGTAATACTGAACTGTCATTATGCTGAACATGCTAACCATGACATTCGACATTCGAACTCCCCACCTTTCGGAATCGAAAGTCCATGTTTGCATATATTTTGCAGGTAGACAAGCCCATCTGCATACCCTGTATATTGTATATACCAACTCCGAGATTGTACTGCAGTGAGAAAAAGGGTAAATTTCCTGATCCCCATTGTAATGTGATCTCCATTCATAATGTCAACCACATATCAGCGAATGAGCACTCACATTCCCTAAAGTAAATCTGAATACTTTCAGTTCGGCATTATGGAAACTATGGATACATGCATTCAGCCATCCCAGATGCGTAAGTGCCATCCCACATTCTGATAGTAAACCCATATATATATATATATATATATATATATATATATATATATATATATACATAAACATTCATATACATCTATACATATATATACCTACATGCATATTTTATTTTAACAGGGGATGTGTGGTCTTGCCCCCTGCAAAAAAAAAGAAAAAGATGTTTTCTGCCTTTTTTTTTTTTTTTTTTAAGGTTTGATCATTTTTGGTTCAGTCCTTTGTGATATGGCCTGAGCAAAAAGTGTTACACCTCCCAAAAAACTCATGCACTTTTACTTGTGCGTATTCATATTATGGCAGGACACATACATAACTCTTCTGTGTGGCAGTAACAAAAAAAATGGCAAGTAACTGTCTTTTACAAACAAGGCATAAGATGCATTGTAAACCATCCAGACCCTCAAAGCTTCCAGAGGCATGGTGACTCCAACACTCCAGTCTGTGAAAGTGGATTTTGACACAGGTTTATTAGTTGTCTCTGCCCTGAATTTCATTATATAAACATCCTGACAGTAACAACTTTAAATACATAACAGTGCTTTACTTGTTCTTTCAGTTTCATTCCAGACTAACATCAGTGTTATACAGAATGTGGCTTTGTTTTTGAAGATGGGATGAGTATGCATGGTTTATATATGTTTGACACCAGCCACTTAAAATGACTGTGTCTTCATCCCAATCTAATACCAGAAGAATACACATTGGTGGGGGGTGGGGGCAGATACTATTCCAGATATGATTTATGTATCCTCTAAAGCGTTTGTTTTTTTCAGTTAATTGTAAACTACTAGTTTATCAGTCACAACTTACTTTTACCTCGAGAGACAGAGAAGGGGGGCGGGGGTAAGACTGGATGTTTTTCCTTGATATTGCATTTTGTTCAGGCCATCATTGGATCAAAAGTTGGGAAAAAAGGACTGAAGTAAACAACAGAGTCTCTATAAGCCCTAGCATCTTAGAATGCATCCCCCAGACAGATGGCTTAATTTGTTTATTTACACAGTTTTTGTAGTGTGCCATCGTCATTTAGAGTGTGTTTGAGGGATACAGGAACAAAAAGAAGTTATGTCTTACCATAATGTTCCATCTGTGTTGTCAGTCTTCACTAATCCTTGACTGTGGGCTTGGTTCCAAGCCTCGGAACCAACTCAGCCTTTTACTTCAACTCGCACTCTTCAAAGTTTCAAGCTAGGCTCTACCCATAATGCTCCTCTGTAAATTACCTTAGATCAAGTTTGTCTAAATTAGTGGCAGATAAAAAGTTAGGATATAAATAGAGACCAGATATATGTCACTGTGATTTAGCCAGTTCTATGAGAATTCGATCCACTATGAGTCTGAGGATGGGGATGGAGGGAGGGAATGTCAAGGATTAGTGAAGATCGACAACACAGATGGAACATTATGATAAGACATAATTTCTTTATCTGATGTTGTCAATCTTCACTCAGTCCTTGACTGTGGGACAGAGTCCCCAGCTACTTTAGTCTTGGGAGGTCTCACGGAAGGATATTCCTAAGCACCATCAAACCAAATGATGCCCACCCCCTTGAGACCTGATCCAATTTGTAATGAGTGATAAAGGTATGTGGAGAAGACCAAGTGGCCACTACACAAATATTGTCCAGTGATGCTCCGGTATGAAAAACTGCAGAAGATGCCACCACTCTAGTTGAATAGGCTTTAGCTGGGCATGGAAGTTGGAGCCCTTTCGACTGACAGATAAAAGAAATACAGTCTCTAAGCCATTTTGCCAAGGTAACCTTTGAAACTGTAATAAAAATATACCTTGAGCTAGAGAAGAAAATGCAACAAATAATTGTTCAGACTTTCTGAAATCCTTTGTTCTGTAAAGGTAAAAATTTAGTTGACTGTGGACATCTAGCAAATGAAGGGAATACTCCCCATTATTGGTAAAATTAGGGAAGAAGACTGGCAATTGAAGTGTCTGATTTATATTATATTCTGAAACTACCTTTGGTAAAAAAGATGGATTGGTCATAAGGGCAACCCTATGCTTCTGATATATTAAGTAGGGACGTTTGCAGGATAAGGCCTGAAGTTCAGATACTCTTCTGGCTGATTTGATAGCTGCATAAAGTAAAGTTTTCCAAGACAAAAACTTTTAAGTCACAAGTTGCTGATGGTTCAAAGGGAGACAAAGTAAGGGACTATAGGACTAATGTTAGATCCCAAGGAGGAATTGTTTCTTTAAATGGAGGTCTTAACATCAGGCGTCCCTTTAAAAATGCTTTGCAGAGTTTGTGTAACATTAGAGATGAGCCATCAAATCCCATATGAAAGTTTGATATTGCAGCTAGATGAGCTTTAATTGTTGATGCAGAGGAACCAGATTGGTAGAGGTTAGCTAAGAAATCCAAACCCTTATGAACCGGGCTTGAATAAGGATCAAGTTTGTTGTTAAGGGCCTAGTTCACAAATTTTTTTCATTTACTTTGTTAAAGTTTCCTAGTTGAAGGCTTGTGATGAGCCACAATAATTTATCAGACAAGAGAGGAAAGGGAAGGATGCCTGACAATTGTGGAAATTGGAGAAGCCACAGTGAGCTTGAGATGTTGGAGATTCAGATGAACCATGCCTTCTGGATGAGACAGCAAATCTGGAGCTGGGTCCAGAATCCACAGCTTCTGAAGAAGGTGAGGCCAGAGGAAGGGAAACCAAACCTGCCGAGGCCAGAGATTTCTTTAGAAACTGTGATATCAGGGGAGTTGAAGGAAAGGCATAGTTAAGATGGGGGGGGCCAATCGTGGAGGACAGCATCTCTGGGTGACTCCCCCCGGGGGGGGGGGGATTAAGGCAAAGTATCTTCTGCACTTGTTGTTCAAAGATGAGGCAAAAAGGTCACAGCAAGGTTTTTCCCAGTAATGAAAAATCTTGTTTGCCACAACAGGATTGAGAGACCACTTATGAGGCATGAGAATAGTTCTTATCAGCTTCTCCACTGTCATACTGGAGCTCCCCAGAATGTGCATTACTATGAGAAAGCAGTTGGAAGAAATCGCCCATTACCAAACTCTGTAGGGCTTCTTGACACAATGGATAAGATTTGGTTTCCCCTTGTTTGTTGATCTACCAGACCACCGACATGTTGCCTGTTCGAATTGCTACTGTCCCTAGAAGAAGGGCATCCTGGAATGCTTACAACACTGATGGCACTGCCCTCATATCAAAACCACTGATGTGCAAGTTGGCCTCTAGGTAGGACCATGTGCCTTGCACTGTTCTTCCCAGATAATGACCCCCCCACCCAATCTGGGAAGCATGCATGGTTACTATGGCTTGGGGTTGGGGAAGAATGAAAGGTCATCCCAAGAGAATCTGATTGGAATGGAGCCACCACATATGATCTTGTTTGAAGTGATTTGTAACCACAATTAGGTAAGACATTGGCTGGTGCATCAGAGACCACTACAACACAAGTAACCACTGGAGGATTTGCATGTGATATCTTGCTAAGGGGACAAGAGTTATTGCTGCTGTCATTGAGCCCAGAGCTTTTAGGACTAATTTTGCTGGAACTCTTTTGTTTCTTTGAATCTGTCTGACTTGAGATCTGATGCGTTGTAGTCATTCTGGATGGATAGAAGCAATTCCTGTAACAGTGTTTACGTGGTCTCCAATGAAATCTAACTGCTGAGAAGGTTTTAAGCTTGACTTTTCAAAATTTATTGTTAGACCTAGAGATGCACAGAGATGCAGAGTATAATCGCTTGCCCATTGTAATTGACACCTGGAGGTAGCGGTGAGGAGCCAGTCATTGAGGTATGGAAAAACATGAATGTCCTGCAGCCTGAGATGAGCTGCAACCACTGCCATGCATTTGGTGAACACCCAAGGGGCTGTGATGAGTCCAAAGAGGCAGTGCTCTGAATTGGAAATGAATGGCTCCCAGCCAGAAGCGCAGGAACCTCCTGGAACATTTGTCCATTTTTATATGGTAATACTCGTCCTGGAGGTCTATAGAGCACATCCAATCACCTTTTTCCAAGAATGGAAGTATCAACTGTACCAAGACCATCAGGAATTTGGTTCTCTGAACTGCCTTTTTGAAGTCGCTGAGATCCAAGATGGGTCTCCAGTCTTCCATTTTTTGGGCACTAAAAAGAACCTTGAGTAAAACCTGGATCCTGTGTGATCTGGTGGGACTTTTAGGATGACTCTTTTGTCGAGCAGTTTTTGAATTTCTAAGACTGCTGCTTCCATGTGACTGGGTGGGACATCTGGGAGTTTTTTCTGGGAGATTGGGGGGGGTAATAAAAGTGGGATTCTGTAACCTCTGGATATTATTCTCTGCACCCATTTGTCCATAGTTAATAGCTGCCAGGCAGATTGGTGTAGAGAAAGTCACCCGCTGACTGCCTCCAGAAGAGGGCAATCAAGCCCCCATTCAAGATGCTGATATGAAGCACCAGAGAAAGATTCTCTGGACCCCTGGTTTTGCGATCCATTTCTGCCTCTGGGGTAGCGTCTTCCATTACTTCCACCTCTGCCCTGGGGAAAGTCTTTGCCACGTGAATCCTGTAAAGGCCCTTCAGATTTTTTAAACCATAGTCTCCCACTTCTCTGGTTCCTCGAGTAAGGCCACTGAGGAGTGGAGAAATGTATGCCTGTGGCAGAAAGGGTCTTGCCATCTTTTTCACATCTGGCTAGTATGTCTTTTACCTTGGGACCAAAAAGGGTAGATCAGTTAAATGGATCATTGACGAATGATGCTTTAAATGGCTCCGCAAATTCACACAAGCACATCCAGGAATGCCTTCTAATGGCTATGCCTGAACCCGCTGCTCTAGTCATCCCTTCAGCTGTGTGAGCAATCAGCCTCATGGACAAGTTAGAAATTGCATAAAGGGATGCTAGCTGAGAGGTAACTTTGTCCTGCACCCCTTCAACCACTGCCACTGCTCATGAGTGGGTATCCTAGAGGTCCTTGATCAGATCCCTCTGTACATTTGTAAAGCGCACCATATAATTCAGGGACCTGAGCGCAAAGGTCATTGAAGCATAAATGAGCCTCCCAAAACTATCCAAAGTCCTAGACTCCTTGTTAGGAGGATGGATAGTTGGACTTTCTGCAAGTTCCTTCTTTGTAGTTGCCTCTATCACTATGGTTTCAACGGGTATACCTTTGGACCAGTGTGGCTCATCCTTAGGGGCTGACAGGATTCGATCATGCCTCATGGGGATCGGCTTGATGGAGTCGGGCATCTTCTATGCCCCCTGAGTGATCAAGTTAATAAGATCATCAGCAGGCAGATAGGTTGAAGAAGTAGTGGGCTGGGCAAAAAAAGCCTCCATGTATACCAACTCCTCTGAGGTAGATTGGATGGAAGACCAGCCACCCCTCTGTTTGAGGATTTTAGGATGTCCTTGAATTTAACATTATCAGGGGATGACGTGGGGGAACCTTCCCCTTCATCAAAATCAGTATCTTTGGTGAAAGACTCTGGGGAGTCAATGTGTTTCCTCTTGCACTTCTTCGCAGGTACTGCCTCAGGGGAGATATTCCAGGGAAGTAGCCAAAGAAGAAACCACCAACGTGGGTCTTTCCTGGAACTTTTGTGCCCTCTGTCCCAAGGATGAGACAGACGTCAGCTCAGGTCAAGGAGATGTGGAAATTTGTCCCGACAGGGATCGTATAGACTGTGAGTCCCCAATAGACAAAGGTTTCTCCATGATTCGGAAGGCCATCTCCCCCGTACAGGGATGGGAGCCCATAATGAAACAGACTCCTTTGGAACCAGGTTCACACCTGAAAACAAAAGCCTGGGTCGATCATACAAAGGCTGAAGCACTGAGGGACATGGATGACTCTGAAGTTAAGGAAACCAGTCCATGCAACTCAGACCTGACCAGAGAAGATCGACCCTGGAGACCTCCAGTGCCGAAGGGTCAGAGGAACTCAAGGTGGCTCTCGGTGCCAGAGACGAAGTTGCTACCAGAACTGAGGCAGTCAATGCCGGGAGTGTTGGAACCGAGGGCTCCAAAATCTCAATAGGAGAGCATACTCGTTGACACCATGGTGATAGCAGCAAGTACAAAGAAGAAACTTGCTGAAGAAAGTCCAACCATCCATCCTCTCCAGGGTCGATCTTCTCTGGTCAGGTCTGAGGTGCATGGGCTGGTTTCCTTTAACTTCAGAACTGAGGGCTCCAAAGTCTCAATAGGAGCTGGATGAGGAAATGGCGGTGTCATAGAATAAGAGGTTCTGACACTGGGCTTACTAGGAACCAAAGACAATCCCCTCGCCGACAGGAGTTGAAACACCAGTTTCATGATGTCGGCCTCGGAGAGACTCTTAGTGGATTGAACCAATGCTGTAGATGGAGACCTCTGGGGTCCGACATCGAGGAAGGGGCTAGGTGGTCTGTCTATATGAGGGTCAACAGATGGAGAGTACTTAGATCTAGGTACCAAGATGAATTTTGGTTTGTCTGGTGCCAATGGAGTTGAGGAAGCCAATGTCAACTGCGAAGATTCAAGACGTTCAGTGCCAAGTCTGGATTTCAGTGCCGAGGAAGTGGTCGGCACAGAGGAATTTTTTGGTGCCTTCTTTGTTGGTTCTGAAACACTGGGAACTGAAGAAGGATGTTTCATAGAAGAAGCTGAAGAGGATGAAGATGAACTGGCTTCAGTCATTGACCCAGAAATGGCCTCATCAAAGTCCGATTTTAGAAGTCCTTTTAAAACTAATTTGTTTTTACGTTCTGAGGGAGTCCTCATAGAGAAACCATGACAAATCGAGCAACTGTCTTGTAAATGAACTTTTCCTAAACAGTACACACAAAGTACGTGTCTCCGAATTAGGCATTTTGCCCTGACACTTTACACCTCTTAAAACCTGAGGTGCCCTTAGATTTAACAGGTGAATCTACTTTCCCTTCCATATCAGTCACACAGTCATACATTAACAGAAGAAAGCTTTTTTTTTTTTTTTGACAGGAACTACCAACGGTAGAAGAAAAATAAATAACAAGGACACTCATGCATACTCAGACTGTAGAGAAGAAAAGGAGAGGAGCGGATAGAAAAAGAATTATGCTAATGAGGTAAATAGCCTGAGAGAGAAATCTGAAAGAACATTTTTAAGAAAAAAATCACTGAAATATAGCCAAAGCTCAAGAACAGTAGAAACGTGTCTGACATGCAAAGTGGCAAACAAGATCTGAGACAATTTACAGAGGAGCATTATGGGTACAGCCTAGCTTGAGAGTTTGGAGGCCATGTACTGAAGTAAACAACCAAGTAAACAACTGAGTAAATCTGAGCCCACAGTCAGGGACTGAGTGAAGACTGGCAACATCAGATGTAAAGCTGAGGATTAATCCTTGCTGAAGAATTTTGTCTGTGCCATCACTAGATCAAAAAGTTTGGGGAAAGTCTAATAAGCAACCTCAGAACATCTAGAAACTCTTACAGATTCTGGGATCTTAGATGTATCCAGACCCCTAGATTACTTCAGATAATTCCTCCAGTGTAATTACAGTGCTGCCTGACCTAGTTAGGCAGCACAGAAAGTAGGCAAAAAAAGCTGAAGAGTAAGGCAAATATGAGAAAGGTAGAAAAAGGTAATCTAGATGAAAGCAGACCTTGACTGGGGAATTGGGTAGGGTTTGTGGAGAGAAGTGAGCAGAAGGGGAGGGTGCCATGGAGCTCTTTGACTACGGTGCCCTTTTACATAAAGCAGGCACTACTGATATATAACATACTTTAGTGAAAGTGCTTTTCACCGAAAAAGCACTTTCGCTAAAGTGCGTTAAGAAATCTAAAAAAATTACAAAAATAATAAAAAAAAAACACAGAACTCACATTTACGCAGAGGGGGAAAGCCCCTCTGCATCCCCCCTATATTCTCACTCTGAGATTGCACTACAGTGGGGAAAAGGGAATATTCCCTTATCCACACTGTGCTACGATCTCAACAACAGCCATCTCCCAACATTTTCACCCTTACTTAACCACACTTTCACAAAAGTGCTTTTTTAGTGAAAAGCACTTTCGTGAAAGTGTGCTCGGCAGTTTCACTTTCAGTGAAACGGCCGTTCGCTCAGTAGTGCAGATCCCATATATATATATATATATATATATATATATATATATATATATATATATATATATATATAGATATAGACATATAGATATATATAGATAAATATATATACATATATATATATTTATATATATATATATATATATATATATATATACATACATACACATGTATACATTTGGAAAGCTAGCACAATTGGTCAAAGAGGCATTTAACAAAAGAATATTGGCACTATTTAGTGCAAGATTGCAGTGTAGTGGGGACTGGGACTCATATTTGATGTATATAATTAGCAGGGATTGTGTAGATGGTGCCGAGGGAGCTTGCCCCCTGCAAAAAATGTTTTCAATTTTTGTTTAAGCTTCAGTCAGCTTATGTTTGAACATTATTTTTGAATATTTGCCCTTTGAAAATGTTTTTTTCCGACTGAGTGTCTGACACTCGTGTAAATGTATTCATATTTTCTGAAAATTCAAAGCTTTTGAATAGAGATCTCAGTACAGTGAGGATAGGGGAATTTATCCTTTCCCCCACTGTAATGCAATCTCGAAGTTGGAATATATAATATGCAGGGGGTGGGGGGGCTTGTACCCCTGCAAAAAGGTAGAAAACGGTAGATTTGTAATCGTTTTTGAAGTTCAGGTTTTCAGAAACTCGATCATATTGTCTCTACAATAGGAATTTTGAGTTTCTGCAAACTTTAGCTTCTGACAGACCCATATATGTATGTGTGTGTGTGTGTATGTATATATGTATGTGTGTGTGTGCGTGTGTGTGTGTGTGTGTGTGTGTGTGTGTGTGTGTGTGTGTGTGTGTGTGTGTGTATATATGTATATATATATATATATATATATATATATATGTATCTCACACATATACACACAGAAGTACAAAAATGAATAAAGCAAAATAAGCTGCAGCATACTTTTCAAATTAAGTACTTTCATCTCTTTATTGTATCTAGTCAATACAGATAACCTATAATAACCAAAAATCAAAAAAATAAAATCACTGCAAACATTCCCATATTTATATAATTACATACATTACAAAAATCTTTAAATAATAGTAAACTTGTAGTGTAACAATAGCCACTTAAAATCTGCAAATATCCACAAGGGGATTGCATAGTGATCTCATCCTTGTTGCTTTTAAAAGTCTTATATTAATAGAGTCATCAAAATTTTAGGCAGCACTGGCCATCTGTTTTATTTACAAAAAAAACTCTTCTGAAACCAAAGTTTAAAATCATTCTATTTCAGTCAGTTTAGCTTTATCTAAAGCAAAGAGCAGCTCTCAACTAAATATATAATTCCATTTTATGAACATGCACAACATTCATGCATAATATAAGGTTTCTGAGTGATTGCTAGTTCATGTGGAAAGGAAGCAATGAACAGATTTATTTTTCAGAATTTTTAAATGCAAATGCATTCAAGATTTCTGTTACTTTGAAAGTAGATTTATTCATGATGGCTTTTTTGGATGTGGAAATCAAATAATTTATAGACGGATCCATGAGAACCATTGTCCATAGGACACAGATTTAAAAAAAATTCCTTGCTTCCCTATACTAGCTACCATCCTAAACGTATAATGAGATCTGTACCTAAATCCCAGTTTATTAAAATAAGAATCTGCAGTGATGAATTTTAGTATGAATGAGGGTCAAAAGATCAGACTGAAAGATTTACAACCAGAGGCTATTATAGATATGAGGTAGTTAATGTTAAAAATGTGGTGGGCAAATATACAGAAAGGAAATTTATGCTACAAGGCAAAGCCACCCTGTACAGATACTGTTAGGTTCTGTAAAGAATGTGGTACAAATACTTTCAAAAATTCAAGACATCAGCCATCATCCTGCAACACTGGCCCTTATTACTGATCCACATACCTCTGTAGAGCCAAACCCTTTCTTGTGTCTCAGATTTCACAGTTCCTTATGCTGTAATAATCAGTACAGCGGCATGGTCACTATTAGCTAGAGTGAAAGCAAGTGCAACACAGGCTAATACAGACCATGCTGCAATAATCGGTACATGCTCCTCCCCTCCTAGTTTCTACTTAATACTCATTAATACCCACTTCCCACCTACTTCTTTCTCTCCTCTACATTCTGATTTACTCCTTTATCTTTAATTACCTCCATATTTTCATCTTCTATAGCCAATGCTGATGATGGCCTACTCCTACGATGTCTTAAATAAGGCTAATGTTCCCCATGATGACCGACCCCTCTTGTCCATCCACTTTCTGTTGCCCCTGTTCCATCATCTCATTCTTTTCCTTAGTTTTATTTGGAGAAGTGTCTTTTGAAATGCTATCCTGTCTTTCTCCTGTAACCTAAGAGGTAGGTATAAAGCTAGATTACCTTGGAACCCTTTGCCTCCTCTATTTACTCTTGTTCCTTTCTCTTGTCTTCCTTCATGTCATGTTTTACTCCGCATTCCACAAACATCTATGGTTGCCATTTCTTTCTCTGCTTTGCTCTCTAAATAACATGGTACAACCTGTTTTAAGTATTATATAATGAAAAGTGTTAAAGCAAGAAAGTCCACTGATTCTCTGTCACCACACCAAAAACAGTTCTGGGTGACTTGGCTAGTTCAGGAAATTAATGCCTGTATATTTTACAGTAATGATTTAACAATTATTTGGCATTGTCAGCTGTGTTTGTCGTATATGAACTAGATATCCTTGGTTTCAGTTATTCGTTTCTGATCACCACTGCTCTTTGACATAACACCTCTCATTTACATCTGTCTCAAGGACTGCTGACTGACTCTGTTACTGCCCAGACCTGCAGATACATGCTGTTTCAATGTTCACCCTCTTCATATTACATTTTGCATTCCTTCTCCTTTGGCAGTTAACTGCATTCCGAGAAATATATAAAAGGCATTTAATCCTGAAATGTAGAGCACATCAATACTCTCTGTTTAAAGTACTTTCAACAGTTATCAAAGATATTAAAATGTAGAAAGACACAGTGGGAATGCAGAGGAGTATAGTCTGGGCCTACCTCTGCTGTTCATGTTCCTACCTAATGATTGGCCTGCAAATTATTCTTTTAAAACTCAGTATGTCTCCCACCCGAGTACTTAAATTGCCTTATGTCTTCCCTATACAGTTCCAACTTTATGTTTATTGCTCATTAAGGAATGTTGTTACAATCTCCAGACTTGTTTTCAATAACCATAAGGTTTCACATTTGTTTTAAAGCACATTTTGTGCTGATACTTCATTGCACCAGAACAAGACATACTTTTAGCAAACCACATTCACACAATACATGCTGTCTAATAACAGCTATACTTCAAGTATAGACCCATTTAGAATTTTTTGTTCACTCACAAAACATACTATAAATATAGTGGATGACATGATGTGTGCCACTAGACTGACTACACAGAACTGGAAGCATACACAGGATGCATACAACTCCAAATCCCATCTCTCTCTCTCTCTCTCTCAAACACACACACACACACACACACACCATGAAAAATCATCACAAATAAATCTACAAACAACAAATTTCAAATAAAAAATTCTAAAGCCAACTAACGGATAAAATATATGCCAGCTGTACCCCTTACAGTTTATATTGCATCTTTGAGGTCCTGAAATGCAATGATAAAACAACAATTATATAGTGGTAAAAAAATGCAGCCCAAAAACAGATGGCTCTCTTCCAAAATACTGTAGTATAAGCAGTCACAAAACACTGTTATCATATCCATGTAAGACACTTTATTTTACAGAGCATCATCGGACATCCCCAAATGTGCCATAACAATCGATTACTCGTAGATATACTTGTGAAGTCATTTAAAGGTTTCCCATCATGTATTTTACAGCATACACCATTACATAACTAAACTCAGATGAAATGCACAGCTTGTACTACAGTTATTTACAGCCTGAAGTTAAGTCTCAATTTTGGTTGATTAGCCTCTAACATGGATAGCACAGAATCAGCCACAAACTCTTCAAGTCACATATTTGCTTCAGCAATTTACTTGTGCAGTGTAAATTATATACTCACCTCATAATTAATCCAAATACCAACAGGGAGTACACCAAGCTACAGTGGTTGAATCTCTTTTACTCAGCTGCCCCTTTGGAACATGTCCAGTTTTGCTGATCTGAAGAACACACACACTAATATGCTTCAACTTTTCCAATTTTCAGACTTGTTTTCTTTCAAAAGACTACCAACTCACAAAACTCCAACAAAATAAATAAATTTTAATGCAGTGCATATGTCTCTTTGTTTATTGGAGTGATCTCAGTGGACATTTTGCAGGCACAGCTGGGGTATGCTAAAAATACATATTTACAGATATAAGAATTTGCTACAACATTTAGTTCAATAAACAGTGTCAAATCATGAATAGAAATATGGTGTTATGCTTAGCAGAGTTTTTGCATAAGATGTAGCCATAATGTCTGAGAAGGTTTATGGTTCAGGAATAGCAGCACATCATTATATGGAGCGGTATGAATACATTACAAGAAATATAAAAAGTTGCAGGAAAGGATACATTTAAACAAACGAGTATATATCCTTTCAGACTGATGTTTTTTATATGCATGCACAGAACTTCACTTTCATCACATCGCACCTTTTCATATACAGCACTCATTCAAGTAACTGTCAGTTACATACTATATAGCATTTGATTGTCTGAGATAAGAATGACAACATTCAACCAGAAGTACATTATACAGGTTATTACACCACCTTGGCTGTATCAGCTAAGCTGGGCCTTTGACTGTAAATGCTTTCCTGCTTTTTTCTTCTGCAGTTGATATTGGACTCACAGTTAGAGAAATAGAATGGTTATTCTACTTGACTTGCATGTATGGTTCATACAAATTTGATTTATGCAATAGCAGTTATGATTTACCAAAACTAATCTTCCATAAAATAATTACAAGATTGTCTAATAGTGCTTCTAAATCAGAATACTGTGCAATTTTGTCAATGGATGGCCCTTTGTATGGGATGCTTTTTTGAAGTACAGAAATATCAATTTAATACTCTCAGTTCTGTAGTTAAATTGGCTTGAAACCACACTGTTTGATGATCACTTGCTCCAAAATGCCTAACAGCATAAAGATCTAAGATCCTGTATCCTTCTCCATTTGAGAAACCAAGGCAGTAATGGCTTCTTAGTGAGCAAATTCTAACACCTGCTAATGTAATTCCCTATAGAGGTTGTAAAGAATGAACCTTCTCTTCTTTGTAGCTGACTCCTGTCAACAGATGTGTATTTAGGCATGGTCTGTTAATGTGTTAGTTATGTTTTTATTTTTCATTAGCAGTGGTATGTATTTAGCACCTCCTCAGATTTATTTCCCTTGTTTGAAGTATACTGGTGATTCAAAGTGCATACTTTCCTCCCAGTGTCTAATTCCAAGCTCTGATGGTTTTGATCCTTTCCAACAGAGTTGGATCTACTCCTATGTTCTGCACATTGTTTTCTTTTATATAATATCATTTTCTTTTATATAATATCATTACCCCTTCCAGCACTGCAGCTCTTACTTGTAATAGAACACAAAGTCACAAGAGGTTTTGCATTATTTTATACAGAAAATCTAACATGTTTTGTCTCTCTTGAATCTACTGCAGTGGTGGTGCTGCGGTAGCGTTGTCGCATCACAGTAAGACGTTGTCTTGTTCGATTCTCAGCTAGAGCGTCTTCTGTGTGGAGACATGCGTGAATGGGTGTACCTTCGATGAAGGTTGTGCGTCAGGGCCGGCAACTCGGCACGTAAAAATCTACTGCCAATCATTAGCGGACCGGAGTTCTGCTGTGGCGACCCCTAACCGGGAAAAGCCGAAAGACACAACAACAATATTTAAATCCCTGAATCTCCTCACCATGAATCCATTGTAGCCCAAATTAGCATCAATAAAGCTAAGCTTATCACTGTTGTCTGCACCTGTATTTAAACCAGGGAAAGAAGAATCCATTGCTATAGAAACCTTTCACTGTTTAATCTCATACTCTAACCAGAAGCCATAATTCTCTGAGACATAAAGTTCATTATTAATCAGTGGATTCCCTTCACCTTCCTCTTTATCATTTTATGTTCTCTCTAAATTCATTTTGAAAACTACTACAGCACAAAAGCACAATGACAGGGAAAGTGTATGTGTCTGGATGTTAATTCTCCTCAAGTAATAATGTTACCTTTTGTCCAACTAAACTCTTAGGAATCACAATTATTAAAAACATAAACTGTGACAGCTGCATCCAAAACTGTTTTATATATATATATATATATATAAAAGAACAAAATACTATAAAGAACTAAAACATTCCTAAATGACAGAATGAAAAAAAAAAAACACAGCAAAAAACTACTTCATACCTACTCCAATTTATGCCTCCCCACTCTTCCCAAATTTACAATCCAACATGCCAGCTAAACGAACATTGTTATAATAAAATAGATTTGCAACTGATAATCACAATAGAATACATCACTCCATAGCTCCAAAACATCTCAACTTAGCAAAACTTACTAATCACCTCCAATAGAACTAACTCTTACTACCCATAGTCTAATTTAACAAACAATCCTGACAAATATCCTGCCCTCAAAGACATGCTTCAAAGCTACCACCAAATACAGCTCTCTATTGAAAAGACAAACTACTGCTTACCATGTCAAAAATCTCATAATTCACATGGAGGCTCACTGTACTCCATATGCGTATCAAATCTCTGGAATGCCCTCCCAACAACTCAAACAGATTGAAAACCTTCAAGCATTAAAAATACATCTTAGGGAATAATACTTTATAGCAAACTGGATATGTACCTGCATACCTCCTGGCTAACAGTTAGCACTCGTATAATTCCACTGCCTAACATACTTCACTCTATCAGCTCCCTAATAGTTATAAAGCTAACAAAAGTAGAACTCAATTAATCCATGCACCATATAAAGACAGCAAACACTAACCTACATTGTAACATCACCTCTACTCAGTATCTTCCTCCCTATAAACCCTTATATTCAATAAATAAGACCCTTAAGCCTTCAAAAGCAAACATCACGTATATCTTCACTGAAGTTATTTTGCAGCTTCCTGTACAACTAATATTAGCACCTATTTCTGACAAAAATATGTACATACACTATTGTCTATGTAACGGAATTCCTATTGAATATGGTAAGGTGCTAATTGTCCATATCAACTATACTACTGTAAATTAAATTCCACTATGTAAATAGTTTTATGTGATTGTATCTTACACTTTTACTTCTTTTTTCAAGATATATGTTTGTGTACTCCAGTTACTGTCATATCTATGTATAATGCTCAATTATAATTATTGTATGTGTCACAGTAAATTATGGAAATTTTATGTCCACACTTCCACTGAAAGGGAGTTTTCATGCCCAATCAGACTTCCCTGGTAAACAAATGCAAGATAAATGAATAAATAAATGAAGTATTGATTATCTTCCAATTGTATGTCATGTCAACCCTATTAAAATCTGTAAAACACAAAGTTTATCTAGTTTTTCAACATTCCAAATACATCATCCCCCTCAACCAGGCATCAACAGTTTGACCTTCCTTGCACTCATTTCCATTACATGAAGTTGTATCCTACTCCAGTCAGCTCTTCCTAGCTATTATCAATAAATTAGCACCCATTCCAAAAAAAAATATATATATATATATATATATATATATATATATATATATATATATATATATATATATATATTTCTGTATCATCACTGGCCTGGACCTCACTTGAGATTTTAAGAAACCCTTGAATAATAAGGACCGTTTCTAACATTCATATCACAAATCATGTGATCTTAGTAGTCTCAATAAATTTTGGACAACATAAAACAGCATGAAGAATGCTTATATTGCTAGCAAAAAATCTCATTTCACTAATTGTAAAAAGCAACATTTGTACAACTCACTAAAAATTCTGGAACTCAGCTGACAACATCCTTCACCACATTTGATCTCACCACCTTCCTGTAGCGGAGTGATGCCTCAACAGCATAAAGTTCCTCTAAGCATATTTCTGACTGTGCACAAAGTTTATTTTCAGTTCAGTTCTAATATACCATATATGGTCTGCACCTAACAATCCATATTGTTTTTCCATCTTACCAGCTTGTACCATATCTGTCTTCAAATTCTTCATGAAAGCCAAAGCATGGTCCCCAGAAAAAATAATGTGTTCCCCTCCTAATCCTCTCAACACAGCAGCCTATTCTCCATCTCATTCCAATCCTTCACATTCTCTGTTATACATCCTCTGTAGTCAATCTCACTCCAAACTGCAGACGCTGAAACAACAAACCATCTTAGCATTACCCTGATAAGCAACTTAATTTTCAGTTCCCATATACACAGTGCAGTTGAACAAAGAAAATAACCCTCCTTTGGAAAAACTGTGTGTGGCTAAATAAAATGCCACAGCTAGAGTCTCCACCTTTAGAGCCTACCTTGCACCTTGTCCTTGTATTCCACTTTCCTCATTAAAAATGGAGCCTTGTACTACTAAAAAGCAATCAGAAACTAGCATTATAACAGGACTGCCTGTTTTGCTTCTGGGTGCAATAATCATATCTGCTACTGTTATAAGTTTATAGGTTCATATGTTAGCACTAGATGAATCATCTACAGTCTATTATAAGCCTAACCAATGCCAATCCAATTATTACTGTTTACATTTTTAGGTGGCAAGGAGTGTCACTCTGCTTGGCATGTAATAGAAGTTCACAATAGATATGGAAGACACATTGGGATATGAATCTGCCTGACAAATTGTCTTATTTATCTACTGATGAAAGGGTAGTTTCTTTAACCAGATATTTCAGGAACAATTCAGTGTCAAATCTCTCACACTGAATGCTATGATTGGAAAATGCATGCCGAAAGGAGCATTATATTTATTTTACCTACTTGTTGACCAGTTAAGCCCACTAGACATGCATGTCCCTTTCCAAGGGTAACCTGGCACCACTGTCTGGTAAAGTGATTTGCTCAGTCACACTGTAAGAAAATGAAGGAATCAAATACTGTACTCTGGGGCAAAAGAATCAACTCCTTAGCAGCTTAGAGATTTAGTCTTCTTCATTAACTTACAGACGTATTCAATAATGGGTCACATAAAATATGACTAAAGGGGAATTATGACTTCCATGAATCTAGAGGAGATGCCTTTGAAAATGAGATGAACCAGATAGGCTTTCCAAACTACTGCAAAGTCATGATGGTCAAAATGAAAAGAATTATACAACAGTGGCTAGATCCCTTACATTACTGTCCGATTGCTGTGACATTTCACCTATATAGTATGATGTGAAAGTGTTTTGTTTACAAAATGGATAATACTACATTTTCTCACAAATAGTTTAAGCTCATTGTCCCTGCACAAATTTTTGCATAGGCTAACTTATGTTGTAGCAAATGTGAGTGAGTGGAAGCTTGAATAATACCACCTGTGATGCCACACCACTGAACCAGTAATCAAGGATCCTCAATCCTCACCACTGGCACCATTGAGGGATGTACACTGAGAGGATGACAAGGTACACACACAGTATTACCAGATGCAGCTCTCTGTATCAATTGCAATTTCTCTTAAGAGTACACAGAGACCACAGTCAGTCCGGGGCTGGTTTCTCCCTCTTTCTCCAGGTCCCCAGTAAGACTCCCCACTGGCACAACCCTAGAGTTGAGATCTCAGCTGAGTGGCCAAGCCAAGACCTCCAGTACCCTCTCTGTCCAACCAGTACTTTGTGCTCCTGCCCAGGCAGCTGACACACACACTCTTTGAGGCTTGATTAATACACACACACACACACACACACACACATATATATATATATATATATATATATATATATATATATATGTGTGTGTGTGTGTGTGTAGGTTTACCATTGAAATTTCTACAGATGTTCGAATACTTCATGTATGTGCAGGTTACATGAGCGAACGTTATATTTGCAAATGGACTGTGCATTCACAAATATGACGTTCTATTAGGTACAGGTATCACTGTACAGTGCGGTTAGGGAAATACATCCCTTTCTTCACTGTAGTGCGATCTCAAAGTTGAAATATTAAGTTAGGTGGGGTGTGGGGGGTAAACAGGATGTTAGTGTAGGGATTAGGGATTTACGGCAAGAGTGGCATTGTTGTTAATGACATAAAATGCCATTGTCAACGTTTTCAGCATTAACAGCTGTTTTTCGACAATAGAGCCGTTAGGTTATTTGTACTTTCAGCGAAACAATTTGCTAATTAGTACCATTTTTTATTTGAATTTCGACATTTCGACAGTAAACCATATATATATATATATATATATATATATATATATACACACACACACACACACACACACACACACACACACACACACACCTGGGAAAGGCTGGCACAGGTTTACAAGCTATGCCCCCTTTTGCCAAGACTATAATGTAGTTTTCACTGTCACCAGCCATCTGCTAATCAGCTACTTTAAGGCCCTTAACAAAGGGTGTCCAATCTTACTGTATAATGTTACTATTAATACAAATGGTAGTCTGACCAACAGCAAAGCTAATAGGAGTGGCCCACACTGTCACCAAATAAATATGCAAGTACTCTCAGAACTTAAATATCTCTAGACAGATCAACCACAATGAAATATTTAAATATATTTAATAATAAATAATAAAAGAACAAGACGATACTAAATATATATTTACATCTGAGTTCAAAATCACAGGAAATATTTAAAACAACATTGCAGGACAGTCTCAAATAAATGAAGAAAAATATCTACACTAAGCTTTGCTATATTCCTGACTATATCTAAGAGAGTTATTATTCCCTAGAAACTTACTTACAGAGCAAGGCAAATGTGTGGTGAATGAGTCTTCTTGTCAGGTCCAAGACAAAATACAGAATGCTGTCTCTCTCTCTCTCTCTAAGAGAGTTCTCAAATATTACTGCTGGTCTAGCTTGCAGAATGACATAATTTCTTGCCATCTGACTTCTAGTCCCCAGGCTCAAAACAACCATTGATGGCAGCTGGTAACATTTAGAATATACTTGTAAAATATGTAGACAAGGGCTTTTCCTCAGATCTTTGGCAAATGCTGGAAGTCATAAAACAATAAAACACTTCTAAGACAATATAGAAAGTTCCATAGTACAGAGATTGTGTCTTCTTGCTGCACTGAGACTGAAAGATATTTTTATTGCATAGCCATAAAGTAATTTAATTTCAGCTATTTTTGTAAAATTTACTAGACTTAGGTTAACCTCCTGTATCCCAGTTTCCACTGTTAAAATATATACATTTAAACAGTTACAATAGTGCATGTACATTTCTGTTCTTTTCCAGTAGTGGTTAAATTTCAAGCAGCACTTTGCAAATACCTGATATACAGTTATAATACATTTGTAGCACAAGCATCTTATATGCATCATGTTGATATTCATAAATGTCATGTAATTACTTACAAAATTCCAGCTAGCTGTGCTGGCAGTACCTCCATTGTCACACCGTCCACCACCCAAAATTACAACCACCTACAAATTTAGAAAAGCATAAGCCAGGAATATTAACTTAAAGGGCTGAAAACTAGACACCAAAAAGAAGGAAATGGATGTTAGTGCAAATCAGAGGCATTCCTGACTTCTGGCATATGTTTCAACAAGTTGATGAGCAAAAAGATCACAGCTTAGCTTGCTCTTCAGATATGACGCTAGATCATTATATTATTTCTTCTATTAAGAAAAAATGGAATATATTGCAAGGCAATTCAGACGATTAAAATAGTAGGTAGTGCTTTTAGGTTTACTTATAGAAATAGTTGCAATTTAAAAAAAAAATTGCAAAATGATTCTTACAAGGTTACTTATTTGGGTACATTTACAAATAGAGGTAGTGGTATTTGCAGAGCATGTAGGTATATTTTAGAAGGTCCTTTTGTCACCCTGAAACACCTAAAGAAAACTATAGCTGTTCCTGGTGTTTTTAGTTGTAAAACAATAGGTTTTGTAAATATTAGTTTATGTTCTCACTGTACTTGCTTTTATGTAGGGATATCTACCAGTAGCTTGGAAAAGCGTGTTAAGGAGCATTTTTATATTCCATTAAGGTAAAAGATTTGAATAATGCTTTATATAGACATAGTTTAGTTTGTAAAGAAAGTAAGAAGTTTCTCTTTTCTATCCTTGAGCAAGTGCCTAAGGATATTAGAGGGGGTAATTACAGAGATATTATTGAGCAAAAGGAAACACACTGGCAGTTAAAGTTTGAGGCTAACAAGCTACCTGGTATGACTGAGACTATTAATTCCAAATGCTTTTTGAAAAATAGAAAGTTGAAAGTTAATTATGTTAGATTGTGTATACATATTTAATACTGTTTTAATAGCTTAGGTTATTTCATTTTATACAATTATTTTACTAATTGATTAATTGATCAGTTTGGTTTTAATGGAATATCTTGACTGGCTTAAGAGTTTTGTATAAAAAAGGCTTGCTGTATGTGCTTATTTTATTCTGATGAAGTCTTTTACAGATGAAAGTGAAGAATAAAGATTTTTAACGCTAATCCTGTTGATAGCTTTTCTTCCTTCGAGTCCTGGTGGATTTTTATTGTTTTGGTGTTTCATATCTGCCTAATTGTTTGGGGATAATTTTGTTTTTTATTAGAAATTCTCATTACAGCAAGTGCAGTTATAGCATTCCTTGAGGAGTGTTCCAGACTGTGATAATGCATTTTTTCAGTAAAGTTCAGTGGGCAAACACACAAAGTATTTGTTCATGCAGACACAGATACATCTGAAACAAACATTCCCACAGTCCATCAAGCATGACTGTGCAGCCTATAAGTTCATAGGGACTATAGTCAAGGACACCATCAAGAAGTTCAGCAACATTATGTTGAACTGATAGAGACTAACATTGCCCCTTGTTAAGTAGATTTTCTCCATGTAACCCAAGTGAAAATTTTTGATTTCCTATGCATTCATCCAGACTGGTTTTAAAAGTTACTAAGGAAGTATCCTGTCAATACTATGTTTAATATTAAGATGAACCTTTTATTGAAATGGGAAAGTGGTTGGGTATGCCACATGTTATGCTATCTGGTATTGCTGTGGTAGCATATGTTTACATCTATAGATCAGGTGTTTACTTTACCACTGGTTCTATTTAAATTTACAAGTTCAAGAGTCCTGGGTCATTCATAGCATGGAAGCTTAAGCAAAGATCACCCCTCAGGAGTGTGTATGACACTGACAGAGGCAGAGGGCTTTTTGTCTATCAGAGTAGCTAATGGTACTCAGACCTGAGATCCTTTCAGTGAGGAATCACTGAGGTCCCTCAAGCTGGTATAGGTACTTAGTAAAGGGCACATCAAAGGGGCATTATACTCAGTGATGGGCATAAATTGGGACTTATGACTTTTTTAGACCTTTTGGAAATACCACAAAGGATAAGCTGTACAAGTTAAAAGCATTTTCTAACCACCAAAGGGACACCAGGGTGGTCAAATAAGAGTCTGCTATCAGCAGAAAGAAGCAAGTCCCTTATGACAGTGTCAGATTGAAGTGGAAAAATATCTACATGGTAAGTTGCACTGGTGCTAGATTTATCAAAGGAAATTATGCTGCATTTCTTAACACTGACATTAATCTCATGCTTAACACACAAAATATTTATTTGGCCTAGTCCTTGTAGGAGAAGTTGAGTATCAGAATGGGATTTGCTAACAGCCCGTAGTTTTTAGTCATTGGCAGATTTGGTTAGTCATAGTCAGTTGATATCAACCTTTAATGGCACTGCTGATGATGATATTCTGAATAAAATAAACACCCCTGATCTTAACATTATGGATTCTTTTGGGAGACAGTTACCTATCCAATAAATTTCATATAGAGTAATGATGAATTTAGAGGATTTGTCAATAGTGCCCTCATGGCGACAGTGTCAAAGGCCTTGCACGGTCAAGATAGGCAGCATAGACTATATCACTCTTACACATGGCCTAAGTTACGCTTTCAAAGAGCTCAGCCCCATTAACTAAGGTGATTTGGTATGTATACAATGAGATAGGGTCTGTATCATTGTTTTAGTTCAGCTGCAATACATTCCATAACCTTACAAATAAAAACAATAATAATGAGACTAAGACTTGCGCATCCCAGGATCAATAGAGGGACCATATTTATGCAAGGGTAGCATAATGAGAAGTTATGTACCTACCATAACGTTCCATGTTAGTTGTCTTCTTCTCACCTTCTTTCTTGCTGGATGGGTTCGGAGCCAACCTTCGGCTCCGACTCGGCCTATACTAAAGCTCGAGAGCTATTTATACAGGCTCGAGGCTACCCTATATCCCATAATGCTAGGCGCTAACTACCCAGATCTCGTTTGATAGCTGAAAACCATAGCAGTTTAGCTCTCCAACAAAAGGAGGAGAGGAACCTCACTTGAAAGTCACCTAGACCTATAGCTACCAGAAGGGGTCAAACTGAGGCAAGAAGAAGATCCCCAAGGATCCTTTAGGTCTGTCCAGGCTAGGGGGGTGGGGGGTGGGACGCAAGAAAGAAGGCGAGAAGAAGACAACTAACATGGAACGTTATGGTAGGTACATAACGTCTCAATGTTAAGTTGTCAATCTCGCCTTCATTCTTGCTGGATGGGACCGCGTCCCTAGCACCTTCACCCTGGGTGGCTCATCGGAACAGACTCTTGAGAATGGTGGAACCAAAATTAGCCCGGCTTTTGGAGGCCATGTCTAATTTGTAATGAGAGATAAAGGTATGAGGAGAGGCCCAAGTGGCTGCTGCACAAATGGAATCTATTGGTAATCTAGCCTGAAAAGCTATTGAGGTGGCTAATGCTCTGGTTGAGTGAGCCCTGGGCCTTGACGGTAGCTTTTGGCATCTGAGCTGATAGATGAAAGTGATCACAGATGCCAGCCATCTAGAAAGGGTTACTTTGGAAACTGGAAGGCCTTTCTTGCCTGCTGCGTAAGAAAGGAAGAGCTGCTCAGATTTCCTAGCTAGCTTGGTTCTATCCAAATAGTAACGGAGTTGATGATGAACGTCCAGAAAATGCAGTTTTTGTTCCGCTCTGTTGGAGTAGTTGGGGAAGAAAACTGGAAGATCGATAGTCTGGTTTAGGTTCGCTTAAGAAGAAACCTTGGGTAAAAAGGACGGATTAGTCCTGAGGGACACTGTGTCTTTATGGAAAACTAGATAAGGTGGACGAATGCAAAGGGCCTGAAGTTCTGATACTCTTCTCGCAGATGTTATGGCGACCAGAAAGAGAGTTTTCCAAGATAGCAATTTCAGGGAGCAGGAAGCTGCAGGTTCAAAGGGGGGAAGAATCAAGGAGGTTAGAACCAAATTTAAGTTCCACTGCGGTGGGGGGTCCCTGATTGGGGGCTTAAGCAACAAGATACCTTTGAGAAAGGTTTTACAAAGCTTATGGGACATGATACTGGAGTCCGAAAAGCCTGCATGAAAGTTCAAAATAGCCACTAAGTGTACTCTGATGGTGGAGGAAGAAGACCCTGAGTGAAACAATTCGGCTAGGAAGTCTAGGACTGATTGGATAGGGGCAGTAAAAGGATCTATATTTCTAGCTCCTGCCCAGAAGGAAAAATACTTCCACTTGCTGGCGTAAATCCTCCTGGTGGATGACTTTAGGGAAGCTATAAGTATGTCACACACAGAATGGGAAATAAGGGGAAGCCTGGCTAGGGTTGGAATTGGAGCAACCAAGCTGTGAGGTTGAGAGATCGGAGGGAGTGGTGCAGCTATCCCAACTGATGGGTCAAGAGATCTGGCACTGGGTCCAGATGCCAGGGCTGCCCCAAGAGGTAACGATGCAGGAATGGAAACCATATCTGACGAGGCCAGTAAGGAGCAATGAGGATCATGGTGGCTCTCACGCCGGTTGCTTTCTGAATCAATTGAGTGATTAATGGAAAGGGGGAAAGGCATACAGAAGTCCCCGGGGCCAATCGTGGACTAGAGCGTCTCTGGGGGGGTGGCCGGGAAGAGAGTGAAGAAGTCGTGGCACTTGCTGTTTTGAGGTGTTGCAAAAAGGTCGCAGCAAGGTCGACCCCATCTCTGAAAAATTTCTTCCACTACTGTTTGTTTGAGAGACCACTCGTGTGGCATGAGAATGGCTCTGCTCAACCTGTCCGCTATGATGTTGTTGTTCTTCCTGGGGATGTGCATTGCTATCAGAAACCGCTGAGAGGAGATCGCCCACTGCCAAAGTCTGAGAGCCTCTCGACACAAGGGATAGGACTTGGTTCCGCCCTGCTTGTTGATGTACCACACTACGGACATATTGTCCATCTGAACTGCAATAGTCCCGATGGGAAGAGAGTCCTGAAGGGCTTGCAATGCTAAAAGTACTGCTCTCATCTCCAAGATATTTATGTGCAGGTGGCACTTGAAAGGTTGCCATGTGCCCTGGACTGTCCTGCCCTGAAAATGCCCCCCCACCCCACCCGATCAGGGAGGCATCCGTTGTCACCGTGGCAACCGGGGGAGAAGGAACAAATGGTCTGCCCTGAAGGACTTGAGGGGAGACCATCCACCAAGAAAGGTGTTTCTTGCAAGACAGGGTTATTAAAATGTTGTGCGACATTGGAAGTTGTTGAAAGGACCACTGGGAAAAAAGCATCCATTGAAGGATCCGCATATGAAAATGAGCTAGGGGAAGTAGAGTAATGGCTGCCGCCATGAGACCTAATACCTTCAGGACAAACCTGGCTTGGATTTTGTTCTGAAGAAGGATATGAACATGCCTGTGAATATCTAGAACTCTTTGTTCAGTTAGTTTTGCGGAAAGCTGGACTGTGTCCAAGGTGGTGCCTATGAAGGTAATGGACTGACAAGGTGACAAGGCAGACTTTTCGAAATTTATGGAGATACCTAGCCCTTTGCAAGTATGAAAGGTGTAATCTCTGGAGAGGAGAGGTTGATGCCTGGTGGTGGCAGTGAGGAGCCAGTCGTCTAGATATGGAAACACCTGGAATCCTTGACGTCTCAGATGAGCCGTAACTGCTGCCATGCATTTGGTGAACACTCGGGGGGCTGTAGTGAGACCAAAGGCAGAGCTCTGAACTGATAATGACTGGTTCCCAGCCAGAAGCGGAGAAACCTCCTGGAGCGCCTGTGCATCTTGATGTGGTAGTACACATCCTGAAGGTCTGCTGAGCACATCCAATCGTCCTGACCCAGAAAGGGTAGAATGGACTGTAGCGTGACCATCCGGAACTTCGTTCTTCTTACAGACCTGTTTAGTCTGCTGAGATCCAATATGGGTCTCCAGTCCCCTGTCTTTTTTGGTACCAAAAAGAACTTGGAGTAGATTCCGGATCCTTGTTGGTCTGCTGGGACTGGCTGGATGGCACTTTTTGTTAGCAGTTTTGATATTTCTAGTACTGCTTGTTCCCTTAGACTGAGTGGAACGTCTGGAAGGGGTCCTTTTGGCTGAGTTGGGGTGTGGATAAAGGGAATCTTGTAACCCTCGGATATGATCGACTGCACCCATTTGTCTTGGGTGAGTGAAAGCCAGGCTTCTGGGTACAGTGATAACCTTCCCCCGACTGCCTCCGAAGACGGACAATCAGGCAGCTTCTCAGGGATGCTGGAAGGGTTTGTCAGAAAGAGACTCTCTGCTACCCTGATTTTACGGACCTCCTCTGCCCCTAGGGTGGCGTCTGTTATTGTCCCCCCCCTGCCTCTAGAGGGGAACCTGACCTCTTGCGTCAGGCGCGACCTCTTATGGTTTACAGAACCACATCTTCCCACCCTTCTGACCCTTAGGGTATGGTCTAGACGGGGTGGGAAAACGGACTCCCACGGCAGAGAGAGTCTTGCCTTCTTGCTCGCATCGGGTCAAAGTATCCTTCACCTGAAGTCCAAACAAAGCTGAACCGTCAAAGGGGGAGTTAGTGAAGGATGCCTTAAAGGGGTCTGCAAAGTTACAAAGTCGCATCCAGGCGTGATGCCTTAAGGCAACGCCTGTACCTGCAGCCCTACACGCCCCATCGGCCGCATAGGAAATAAGCCGCATGGAGGAGTTGACAATGGAATTCAGGGTTGCCAGCTGGGAATTTATTTTGTCTTGAGACCCCGCAGCTGTTGGATCCTGTAAGACCTCACCCACTTCTTTGAGCATGTCTCTTTGACTGCGGGTGAAGTGGCACAGATAATTCAGCAAACGCATGACAAAGGTCGCTAAAGAAAACATCTGGTTGCCGTACCTATCCATAGTCCTAGACTCCTTGTTAGGAGGATGGACAGGTACTGAAGGATCAGCCAGTTCCTTCTTAGTGGCTGCAGCCCACCACCATGGCATCAACCGGGACACCCTTGGCTAAACACCGTTTGTCCGAAGGGGCTGTTATAAATTTGGAAGGCCTCCGTGGGGTAGGTTCCATCGTATCAGGGGCCATCCACGCCTTCCGCACCACCACTTCCATGAGGGGGTCAAAGGGCAGAGACACCCAGGAGGTGGAAGGGCGAGAGCCAAAAGCCTCTAGGTAAACCGACTCATCCTCGGAAGGATTAAGGGTAGACCAGTTCCCCCTCTGCTTCAGAATTTCAAGGATGTCTGAAAAGGAGACATCCTCAGAGAGGGACCGTGGGGACCCTTCCGACTCATCCAAGTCGGTATCCGATGTAATGGACTCAGGGGGGTCCACATGCTTCCTCTTACATTTTCTCTTCTGAGGGGGTTCCCCTGACGGATCAGGGGAAACCTTGGAAGAGGAGGATATTCCCAATGGGGAAACCTGAGGCGTTGGATCTCTATGGTCAGGAATGAGAGGGTGGGTAGAGACTGCAGCAGGCACTACAGAGGGAGGAGCTGAGGGAGCTGACCGTGGAGCAGGCACAGGGGCCAGCACGCTCCTCATGAGTTCAAAGGCGCCCCTATCAGGCAGGGTCGAAGGTCCCCGCTCTGAAGAGATAAGGACCCCTCCCGGCACCAAGAGGGATGGCTCCAAAGCTGATGTCGGGGCCGAACTTACCAGCGCCGAAGCTCCGAGAGGGAGAACAGGGTCGGACAAGGGTCCGATGCCACTCGCCCCCTTGGAGCCGACGAGGAAGTCCATGCGCCCGGATCCCTCCAAGGATGGGACCATGGAAGAGACCGGAGCCGACGACGGAGCCGAAAGGTGAGGTATCGGCTCAGACGTGTCAACGGCAATGGCTCCCACAAGCTCCGGCTCCGAACTCAGAGGAAGAGTCGGAGGAGGAATCGAAGAAGGGGTGGGGATAGCCACTGTCTGTTGAGAAGGGCTATGAAGCATTTGGGCTAGTGCCTGAGACTTAAGAAGTCTACTAACCACCCTCTCGAGGTCATGGTCTGAGAGCCTGGAAGACCTGGAGGAATGGGTTCGATGACTCCGCTCTGAGAGTAAGGGAGACCTCGGAACCGAGTGAACAGACTCCAAAGATGGAGATCTGGACCTTTTATGGCTAGCAGATGGCGCCAACACCACTATCGGTGCCGACTGAGTCCCAGAATCATCGGCTCCGGTTCGAGCCGATGTAGAAGCCTGAATTTGAGGAACGTTGACTCCAGCTGGAGCCGATGATGAAGACTGTGTCTTGGACACATTGGCTCCAGCCGTAGCCGATGTGACAGCAGTTCGAGTACCACCAGTCGAAGGCTCTGAGCTTGGAGCAGACGGCTTAGATGGCTTCGAAGGCTTCTCCGAAGACTTGGTCGGGGAACCTTCAGGCTTTAACAAGCCCCTCAAAATTAACTTGTTTCTGCGTTCCTGCAGGACTCTTGGGCTGAACGCATGACAGACCGAACAAGAGTCCTGCAGGTGCAGAGGGCCCAGGCAATAAACACAAGAAGTGTGACCGTCTGTCAGCAACATTTTCTGACAGCACGAGTCACACTTCTTGAAGCCTGAGACCCTGGTGTCTTTTGACATCCTAAGTACAAAAAATTATACACACACACACACATACACACACACACACACACACACACACACACACACACACACACACACACACACACACACACACACACACAGACACCCTTTTAAACAGTAAAGTCAGTCACACAAAAATTAAACTGACAAGTAAGGCAGAATAGGCCCAAAGGCCTAACCTTATAACTAAGGGGATTAAAAAGGGCTTAAAAGGGATTAAAAAGGGACCGGAAGGGAGATTAGCTATGAAGGGAAGCTAATGAGATGGTCCTTAACTAAAACTAAGAAAAAAACCTGAATAAAAGATAGAAATTTTTTGAATTAAAACTTCTAACCTGAAGAGCCGGTAATAAATGCACCTCGCAGCTGTAAGCGGCAAACGAGATCTGTGTAGTTAGCGCCTAGCATTATGGGATATAGGGTAGCCTCGAGCCAGTATAAATAGCTCTCGAGCTTTATTATAGGCCAAGTCAGAGCCGAAGGTTGGCTCCGAACCCATCCAGCAAGAATGAAGGCGAGATTGACATCTTAACATCAGCTGTTCTCCACACTTTGGGATTATAACCCTTGGAAACACTCAGGAAAAAGTATTGATGGTAGAGTCTTGTTACTTGGGACTTACCGTGTCTCAGCAGATACCCAGGGATAATGTCAGAAGCCATGCTAATGGTATTTTTAGTTTTAGTTTGAGGAAGTGCCAAAGAGAGTTGTTCAAAAGTGATTTCAGGATGGGTGGTATGATTGGGAGTTGAAGGGACTAAAAGGAATCCAGCCACCAGAAGTGAGAATAGATAATAAAGTTTTCGGATGTTGGAGCACAAAAGATGTGTGCTACCTATCAAGCCGCTGACACTGGGGAAGATAAAGGTTTTCTGTTTTTTTGTCGTGTGCTTCACTGTTTATCACATTCCTCTTCATGGCCATACAGTAAACATTCTGTCTAACCCTTTCTCAGTTATGTACTTCATTAAAAAATGAGCCTTTCATTGCAATGTGTATGGGATCTGCTCAGTCAAAATTGTATGGTCCTCAGAAACCACTCAACAAGGTGTCTGTATTTTACCACTTAATTCTATATGGCTCTGCTTAGAACATCCCACGTACAACTGCAGTGGGTAAAAATGGTTTAGGGCTATATATCATGAAGATGCCACACTTAGTTCCATCTATTTTCAAACCAAAAATGAATAAAAATGCACCATTTATTATAGGATCGTTTCTTCTAACCAATTCACTCAACAAATCAATTAATTCTGAATTTTTATAGCAAAAAAAGAAGTTACGTCTTACCATAATGTTCCATTTGTATTGTTGATCCTCATTCAGTTATTACGCATGGGTATTGGTTCCAACCTCGGAACCGTGCCGGCCATTTTCCAAGCTCGCGTCAGCTTCAAACTCTCGAGCGAAACTCTTACCCACAATCCCCCTTTCCCTGTTACCTCAGATTGAGTTTGCAAATCAAAGAAGGTAGAGGCTACCTCTGGTCAGATAAACTAAGAGAACCGGATGGTGAGATCCACTAGAAACCACAGGAGGGGGAAGGAGGGAGGGTCGTAATGACTGAACGCGGATCAACAATACAGATGGAATGTTATGGTAAGACATAACTTCTTTATCTGATATCGTTAATCCTCGTTCATTCCTTACACATGGGACAGAGTCCTCAGCTACCTCTATTCCTGGGAGGCTCTCATGGAAGGACATTCCTGAGTACCATAAAACCAAAAGATGCTCTTCTCCTGGAGGCCAAATGCAGTTTGTAATGATTGATGAAGGTATGAGGCATAGCCCAAGTTGCAGCTGCACAGATGTCATGTAAAGAAGCTCTGGCATGGAAGGCAGCAAAAGTTGCCACCCTTGTTGAATGAGCTTTCATGGTAGTAGGCAACGAGATATTACATTGTGTGTAAATAAAGGTCAAACAGTCCTTCAACCATCTAGCTAATGTGACCTTAGCAACAGCTAATCCTAATCTAGGTCCAGAAAAGGCCAAAAATAACTGGTCAGATTTACGAAAGGGTTTAGTCCTGTTTAGGTAAAAACGAATTTGTCTGTGTATATCAAGAGTGTTTAGGCAATACTCTCCTCTGTTTGAATGGTTGGGAAAGAAAACTGGCAATTCAATGGCTTGATTAATGGACATTTCAGAGATCACTTTAGGCAGAAATGATGGATTAGTTCTCAGAGACACACTATCTCTATGAAAAATCAAGTATGGATTCTTGACACATAAAGCTTGAAGTTCAGAAATACATCTGGCAGAGGCAATAGCGACCAAAAACAAGGTTTTCCATGACAAATACTTGAGGTCGCAAGAAGAGGCTGGTTCAAAAGGTGCCATTGTCAGAGCTTGTAGAACTAATGATAAATCCCATGGTTGAATAGGTTCTCTAAAAGGTGGTTTCAGATGATTCACACCTTTTATGAAAGTCTTGCACAATTTATGGGACATAAGAGAGGAATCTTGGACACCCTCATGAAAACTAGAAATTGCAGCCAAATGAACTCTAATGGTAGAGGCCGATAGACCCAAATGAAACAGGTCGGCCAGAAAGTCTAGTATTATCGACACTGGTGCTGAAAAGGGGTCTACTTGTTTATCTTTCAGCCAACAGGTAAATCTTTTCCACTTGCTCAGATAAGTAATTCTAGTGGAGGACTTATGAGCAGCAATGAGAATATCACGTACTGGTAAAGAAAGATCATTCTGCCTGGCAATCAAGGGAATTGGAGTAGCCAAGCGGTTAGCTTCAGGCTGTTAAGGATGGGATGAATCAGGTTCTGTGGGTGTGAGATCAACTCCAGGATTGGATGGAGGATCCATGGTCGATCTAGTAGGTAAGGCCAAAGGAATGGGAACCAAATCTGTCGTGGCCAATATGGTGCTATGAGGATTACCTTGCTCTTCAACCGCCGGGCTTTCTTCAGAAACTGGGGAATGAGAGGAAAGGGCGGAAATGCATAGAGAAGACTCGAGGGCCAATTGTGGAATAGAGCGTCCAGGGGTGACTGTCCTGGAGGGGGGATCGGGGCGAAGTAGTTGCTGCATTTGTAGTTGGCCGGGGATGCAAAGAGGTCGCAGCAAGGATGGCCCAAGTGGTGGAATATTTCCGCTGCTATCAAGGGATTTAGGGACCACTTGTGAGGTTGCAGAATGCACCTGCTGAATCTGTCTGCTATCACGGTGGAACTCCCGGGAATGTGCATTGCTAGAAGAAAACAGTTGGTAGCCATCGCCCATTGCCATATCCTCATGGCCACTCGACAAAGGGGGTAAGATTTGGTTCCACCTTGCTTGTTGATTTACCAGACCACCGCCATGTTGTCTGATTGAATCGCAATTGTCCCAGATGGCAGCAGGGGATGGAATGCTTAGTAAGCAAACCAAAAATCCTGTGCCAAATGCCAAAGTCCTGCCAAAACACCAACAGCCAAATCCAGTAGATAAAATAAGTAAGGCAGGACACTGCTACGAAACCAAATTCTTTATTAAAATACAGATATCCAAGGTTAGCGCTTTCGGGATAAAAACCCTTTTTCAGACAAAATAAAAACTCATCAAACACTTTTTAAAACATCCATCAACCAATGAACTGTTAGTAAATTACCCGCCTTTTTTGTAATGCAGGTTTTAAAGGGACCATGTCATTAAGACCAGGGCTCCTATGAGCCATCAATTGTAAAATCCATCTTGATTCCAAGGATTCTGTAATCAATTTTATATCACCACCTCTTTTGTTCATTGTCACATTAGCTATGGCCTTAAAAAGAAAAGTATGAGTAGGGTTTAATTCAATATGCCTATAAAGTGCATTCTGCTTGTCCTTGTTCCTGATACTGGAGAGGTGCTGCAACACCCTTATCTTTAGCATATTATTAGTCTTTCCTACATAAAACCCTGTGCATTGTTTGCACTCAGCTATATAAACCAAATTTAATGTCCTGCAAGTAGCTCTAGCCCTAAAACTAAAAGTTCGCCCATCATTTGGTTGAGTAAAAGTGTTGTCCTTGTTAATATATGGACAGGCTTTACAGATCCCACAGGGTACAGTGCCTATGTTAACCTTAAAAGGTCTTTCTACAGCATGTCCCCTCTCCTTACATAGTATGTCTTTGAGGTTCCTGTTGCACCTATACCCAAAAATGGGACGTGGACCAACAATCTCCCTCAATTTGGAATCATTCCTAAGGATATTCCAGTTTTTATATACAATTTCCCTAATATCACCTATATTACTACTATAGGTGAAATATACCTTCGGACATTCTATGTTATCCTGGGTCATTTTGGGAACATTCATTTCATTTTGTGTGCATCTGAGCCAGGGCTTATATTTATCCACCCTTTTAGATTTGCTATGTTTCATGGTCTGATCTACCAAATGTTCCTTATAACCTCTATCCAAAAAACAGCATTTCATATTTTCCATTTCTTTTTCAAATTGTGTGTCATTAACACATATCCTCGAAGCCCTGCATGCCTGTCCACGAATGATATTCGGAAACATATATCGAGGATGCATGCTGTCAAGCTAAGCATGCTGTTCCTCCAGCATTCCTTCCTATAGATGCTGGAAACCAAACCCTCATCAGTCCTGGTAATACTGACATCTAAAAAATCCATATGGAGATCAGAATATTTCAAAGTAAATCTAAGAAAGGTGGTTGTGGAGTGTAAATATTCCACAAAACTTAACAAGGAAGAAATGTCGCCCTTCCAAAAGACAAACACATCATCCACAAAACGCATGTAAGCCCCTACATATTGCATCCAATATGGATTACGAAAGATAGTATCCCTTTCCCAAAAGGAAAGAACCAGGTTTGCATAGGTATTAGCACAGGGAGTGCCCATGGCCACCCCCTGTGCTTGCCTATATATCTGTTGGGCTCCTATAAAAATGTTGTTTTCTAAAACCAATGTCAACATGTTTTTTACCAGAGAAATTTTTGCAGGTTGTTCCCCCAACTCAAATAAAACTTCACCCACAGCATGTATACCATAGTCATTGCTAATCACCGTGAATAGATTTTGAACATCTAATGTAGCAAGTAACAGAGTACCCTCAGGCAAGTGTTGGTTAAATTAATTTACTACTTTCAAAAAACTCGCTGTATCCTTTAAAATGTTAGGTATTCTATTAACAAAAGGATTGAGGGTATGTTCAAGCCAGATGGAAACATTTTCTGTGACCCATCCCCTGCCAGACACTATCGGGCGTAGGGGAGGGTCAGACAGTGATTTATGAATCTTTGGTAAAGCTTTGAATATTGGGGTTACAGGTTTATCTATAAGCAAAAATTTCAACAAGTCTTCATTAATTTTCATTTCAAAACATAACTGCTTTAAATTAGCATGTACATGGTCTATCACTCTCTTTACTGTTGCAGGATTAATTGGTATATACGTCATTCTATCGGAAAGTAGTTGCTCTATCTTAATATGGTATGTAGCAGTATCTAACACCACTACTCCCCCTCCTTTGTCTGCATTTTTAATAACCAAATTCTGGTTATTACTCAAGTCCTTTAAAGCTTTCTGTTGTAGAGGAGATAAATTATAGAATCTAGTAACTTCTTTTTTCTTAAAGTATTCTTGCAGATCATTTTCACAGCTACTGATAAAGAGACTCATAGCTGGAGAAAAAGGTGGAGTGTAGCAGCTGGGCCTTTTCAAACCCCCTCTGTTAACATTTGTATTACCAAATATACATTTGAGGGCTAAGCCCCTACAATACATCATTAAATCCAAGATTACATCCTGAAAAACACTGTTTTGTCCAGGTACAAATGTCAATCCTTTCTCAAGAACATACAATTCTTCTTTAGTTAATACATGTGATGAAAGATTATATACAATACCAGGAGTATCAGAAATAGTCAGTCCATGGTTCTCCTCTTCTTGGAGGTATCCCTTCCCTCGCTCAATGAGCTCTTCCAAGCACCTCGTTTCTTGACAGGTGCTGGAAGAACTACCAAAAAAATGCTGGGGCTCCCGTGTAGTTTTCGGTCGTGCTCCCTGTTCCATGACCCTTAAATCACAAGTGGCAAGTTCTGAGGGAGACGTGATGTCTTCCGATGATACGATTTTATCCATAACCAAAGGAGCAAGGCATGCCGTCCGCTCAGCATGTCCTAATTCCGTCGTTTTCATGGAACCTAGACTATTAATGTTAGCCTCTGTTGTATCTATGTGCTCAATAACATTCATACCCTGAGATAAAACATTGGCTGTTATTGCTGCTACCTCCGTCGATTCCTCCGTGTACTGCCTCAGTGTACTGGTTTCCTGTTGACGTCGACCCGTTCTCTTGATGCCAGCAGCGTCACTTCCTAATTGGGATGGCCCCTTGTACCTGGGCCATACAAAGATGTTACCCTTTGAGAAATCCTCAAAGTCCCTCCATAGTTTGTTAATCTTCTGCAAGCGCAGCTTGTCATTACTATCCGCTAGCGTTTGATAAAGCTGTGTCAAACGCGTAAGGTGGATGGGCTCACAAAATTCTTCCTCCAGCTTGCAACGCAGGCAATCAACCTCTTTTTCTAATTTAATGATCTCTGGTGCAAAAAATGTATTAAGAATGTCCATGTATTTAAAACTGGTGAGTATGTTGAGTGACTGCCATTGTGCTAGCAGTTCCGGGTAACGGTCTCCTTGTGCAGGCATGCACAATATTCTCATGCCCCTAGGTACAATTCCGTACTGCTTGCAGGCTTCAAAGTGAAAAGTCTGCCATTTTAACTTTTGTAGCCTGTTGGTTTTGTAACTTAGATCTCTAATGCAGTCATCAAAATTCTTATCTGTAGCTGCTGGAATACAGCTGCCTTCCAGAACAGCAGAACTGACTTTAAAACCCAAATTCAATAAGGGGTTACCTTTTGTAAGAAAGTCCATACTTTGCAGCAAGTTACAGGTATCCCCTGGTCTCCTTATAGTATCTCCACCTTCAGAAGATGTGGTAACTGTGTTTTTCAATGTAGCATGCATGGCACAAATCGGACCAAGAACAAATAGTAAGCAAACCAAAAATCCTGTGCCAAATGCCAAAGTCCTGCCAAAACACCAACAGCCAAATCCAATAGATAAAATAAGTAAGGCAGGACACTGCTACGAAACCAAATTCTTTATTAAAATACAAATATCCAAGGTTAGCGCTTTTGGGATAAAAACCCTTCTTCAGACAAAATAAAAACTCATCAAACACTTTTTAAAACATCCATCAACCAATGAATTGTTAGTAAATTACCCGCCTTTTTTGTAATGCAGGATTTAAAGGGACCATGTCATTAAGACCAGGGCTCCTATGAGCCATCAATTGTAAAATCCATCTTGATTCCAAGGATTCTGTAATCAATTTTATATCACCACCTCTTTTGTTCATTGTCACATTAGCTATGGCCTTAAAAAGAAAAGTATGAGTAGGGTTTAATTCAATATGCCTATAAAGTGCATTGTGCTTGTCCTTGTTCCTGATACTGGAGAGGTGCTGCAACACCCTTATCTTTAGCATATTATTAGTCTTTCCTACATAAAACCCTGTGCATTGTTTGCACTCAGCTATATAAACCAAATTTAATGTCCTGCAAGTAGCTCTAGCCCTAAAACTAAAAGTTCGCCCATCATTTAGTTGAGTAAAAGTGTTGTCCTTGTTAATATATGGACAGGCTTTACAGATCCCACAGGGTACAGTGCCTATGTTAACCTTAAAAGGTCTTTCTACAGCATGTCCCCTCTCCTTACATAGTATGTCTTTGAGGTTCGCCTACTCAAAGACATACTATGTAAGGAGAGGGGACATGCTGTAGAAAGACCTTTTAAGGTTAACATAGGCACTGTACCCTGTGGGATCTGTAAAGCCTGTCCATATATTAACAAGGACAACACTTTTACTCAACCAAATGATGGGCAAACTTTTAGTTTTAGGGCTAGAGCTACTTGCAGGACATTAAATTTGGTTTATATAGCTGAGTGCAAACAATGCACAGGGTTTTATGTAGGAAAGACTAATAATATGCTAAAGATAAGGGTGTTGCAGCACCTCTCCAGTATCAGGAACAAGGACAAGCAGAATGCACTTTATAGGCATATTGAATTAAACCCTACTCATACTTTTCTTTTTAAGGCCATAGCTAATGTGACAATGAACAAAAGAGGTGGTGATATAAAATTGATTACAGAATCCTTGGAATCAAGATGGATTTTACAATTGATGGCTCATAGGAGCCCTGGTCTTAATGACATGGTCCCTTTAAAACCTGCATTACAAAAAAGGCGGGTAATTTACTAACAGTTCATTGGTTGATGGATGTTTTAAAAAGTGTTTGATGAGTTTTTATTTTGTCTGAAGAAGGGTTTTTATCCCGAAAGCGCTAACCTTGGATATCTGTATTTTAATAAAGAATTTGGTTTTGTAGCAGTGTCCTGCCTTACTTATTTTACTTATTTTATCTATGGGATGGAATGCTTGCAACGCCAGAAGCATCACCCTCAGCTCTAGAATATTTATATGCAGATGGGCCTCCTGTTGGGACCAAGTGCCTTGGACTGTCTGTGCCTGACATAGCCCCCCCACCCCATCAGGGAGGTGTCCGTGGTCACTGTGGCCTTGGGCTGCTGTGGGGAGAAGGGGCAAGAACATTGTGAGTGATTGTGTGCCATCCACCAATTTAAATCCTGTTTGCACCTGTGGGTTACTCGAATCATGGCTGAAAGAGGATGCTGAAAAGGATACCTTTGGGTGAGCAGTAGCCATTGTAGAAGCCTCATGTGGAACCTGGCCAGGAGAACAATGGTGATGGAGGCTGCCATGGAACCCAACAGCTGTAGAACCGAGTGAGCCGTGGATTTTTACTTTGAAAGGATTGGAATTAGTTGTTGCTTTATCCTTAAAATTCTGTGCTCTGGAATAGCAGCTCTGCAGTTTTTTGTGTCCAAGATTACCCCTATGAATTCTGTCACCTGAGATGGGGTGAGATTGGATTTCTGACAGTTTATGGTTATGCCTCACCTTTGAGCAGCGAGGAGAGAGTATGCCAGGGCTTTCTCCAGTAGATATCTGGGGGGGGGGGGCAGAAATGAGCCAGTCGTCTAGGTACGGAAACACCTGGAAACCCTGAAGTCGCAAGTGAGCTGTGACAACTGCCATGCACTTTGTGAACACTCTGGGGGCTGTAGAGAGTCCAAAGGGCAGTACTCTGAACTGGTAGTGACTGGCTCCCGCACGGAAGCGCAGAAATCTTCTTGATGGCCTGTCCACCTTTATGTAGTGGTATGCATCTTGAAGATCTATCGAGCACATCCAATCATCTTTTTCCAAAAGCGGGGGGATAGACTGTATTGTGACTATCCGGAATTTTTGTACTCTCACAAACTTGTTCAGTACACTGAGATCCAAAATTGGTCTCCAGTCCCCGGTTTTCTTTGGTACCAAAAATAGTCTTGAGTAGAATCCGGATCCTATCTGGTCTGGAGGGACTATTTGGATGACTCCTTTTCTTAGCAGCTTTTCTATCTCTAGTGCTGCTTCTTCCCCTTCACTGGGCAGAAGGTTGGGAAGATTTTTTGAAGGGCCAGGTCAAAGATCGAAGGGGATATGATAACCTCTAGTTATGATACTTTGTACCCAATAATCGGTGGTGATGGTTAACCAGGCAGAAGGGTACAAGGAGAAATATCCCCCAACCACCTCCAGAGGAAAGGAGTTGTGCCGCTCTTCAGGAGCGCTGGTAGGATTGACCAGGGAAAGAATCCCTGGAACCCTGGTTACACGGTCCCCCTCTGCCCTGAAAGGAGCGCCTTCCCCGTGAGTTTCCCCCTCTGCCTCTGGGGGAGAACTCGGCCTGTGTGTCATAGAAAGGACCCTGAGATTTCTTGAACCATATCTTCCCACTCTTTTGGTTTCGGGAGAAAGCACATTGAGGGGAAGAATAACAGACACCTACGGCAGAAAGGGTCTTACCGTCTTGTTCACATCTGGCCAGTGTGCTTTTGACTTTGGGCCCAAACAACAAGAAGGGCTCAATGGGGGCATTAAGAAAGGAAGACTTAAAAGGTTTTGCGAAGTTGCACAAGCACATCCAGGTGTGTTGTCTCAAGACTGCAGCTGAACCTGCCACTCTAGCTGCTCCTTCTGATGCGTGAGATATCATTCGCATAGAGGAGTTAGATATAGACTCAATGGTGGCCAGCTGAGAGGCCACTTTGTCAGAGACCTCATCAGACACTGCACCAGCCAAGGTTTCAGTGAGCTCAGAAACCAGATCCCTTTGAAGCCTGGTAAAATGTGCCATATAATTCAGGGACCTGATAGCAAAGGTCGCTGAAGCAAAAGTGCGTTTCCCTATTCTGTCCAGGGCCTGGGACTCTCTGTTAGGCGGATGGACAGTTTGGCTTTGTTCTTCTCCCAGATCCTTTTTTGTTGCGGCCGCCACCACCAAAGCATCTACAAGAAGACCTTTGGACTAATGGGGATCTGAAGCAGGAGGGAACAAGATCTTATCTGGCCTCCAGGGAACAGCTTCAACAGTATCAGGGGCCCTCCAAGCACGGTGCACGATGAACTTTACAAGTTCAGCGGCAGGTGGAGTAACCCAAGAGGTAGGTGGCCAGGCATGAAAAGCCTGCAGGAACACAGATTCCTCAAGGGTCAGATCAGAGGGCTGCCAGTCACCTCTCTCTTTCAGGATTTCAAGGATATTGCCAAAGGATACCTCAGAGGGTGAGCGAGGGGATCCTTCCCCCTCATCAAAATCTGTGTCTTCGGTGAGAGACTCCTCTGTGGAGTCCATGTGCTTCCTCTTACATTAACTTTTCCAGTGGACCTGCTCAGCGGGAGAAGCTGGGGAAGACAACGGAAAAGGGGATTCCTGAGGCAATATGTCCTGAGGCCCTTGCACCCAGTGTCTGCTAGGTGCGACTTGTGAAACCAGTGTACCAGAGGAGGGCGGAGGTATAGACAGTCCGGTATCGCCATCAGCAGCGAAAGCCTTCTCCATCAGTTGGAAGGCTGGTCCACCCGGAGAGGAGTGTATGTCAAGGACAGGGGGCACTCCTCCCCTAAGTGGCTCAGCCTGCTGACTCAGAGTCCCTGGATGGCTGTGGAGCAGCAAGCTATGCATATCACAGCTAGCATCCTGGGTCATAGCAAAACTTTCCTGCCACAAAGGCAACTGTGGTTCCTTAGTGAGATCCATAAAGGGAACCGCAGAAGGGGAAGACTGTACTATATCCATGGACTTCAAAGGAAATGAAGGAGGAGAATAAGAGATGGGTGATCTTTGGAGATGGGTGATCACCTCCCAAGGAAGGATAGTTCCTGGGGGGTGGAATACCTCTGGCCAAGAATGCCTGGTCCACAAGACGCAACCCATCATGCTCAGAAAGACTTCTAGTGGACCTCACAGAGACTGAGGGAGAAACAGGCCTGTCCACAAACGAGGCAGACTCGGTGCCTATCTCATCTGATCGCACCGAGGACAATGGTGCTGAGAAAAACTGAACTACTGTAGTCTGTACCGAAGAAGCCATCGGTGCTGATGTCATTGTCTGCACGGACACAGAAATCAGTGCCGAAGTGGTTGTCAGTGCCGAAACTGGAACCGACAAAACTGGAGTCAATAATAAAGGCCTCGGTTCTGAGGAAGGTCTTGGAGTCGACGTGGTCAAGGTCTGCACTGACTGAACGGTCGGTGCCGATACAGTGGTAAATGACTGAACCAAAGAGCCCCTCTGTGCTGATATGTAGAAGGCTGCAGGAGAGGACAGAGCCAAAATCACTAATGAGCTGAAGGCCTGGGCACAGAAAGCACTGGGGCTGACTGAGAGAGCTCCGGAGCCGAAATTTTAGCCTTTATAGATTTTGGTTGGTGAGAGTCCCCAGCCGGGGACGAAGGCAAGGATTTAGCCTTAGTAGAAACATTCATTTTCTTATGGGCTTTAGGAGGGGTTGAGAGCTCTGACCCAGAAATAGCCTCTGAAAAGGGAGATTTTAGAAGTCCCTTCAGTATCAGCTTATTTTTCCTTTCTAACAAAGTTCTATTAGAAAAGTTTTCACATACAGTACAAGGTGGTTCAACAGATAAATGGGAAGCTCCCAAACAATAAACACATAAAGAGTGAGCATCAGAAGTAGGCAGTTTGTGTCCACAATCAGAACACTGCTTAAACCCCGGACTACCCTTTTTATCTGCCATATTAACAAAAAGAAAAGTACCAACAATGGTACAAGAGAGTACCCGAAGGTATGAAAAAGAAAAGGAAAGGGATTACCAACGATGGTAAGGAGAAATTACCTCACGGTAAAAAGGGTAGGTAAAGGACAGAAAAGACCTGAGGAAATTATGAACGTTAGATGCGATAGGGCAAGAGACAATAAAAAATCAACTTTTCTGACAGAAAAGTAATTTATAAAGCAATTAAACAACAATTGACTGTACTTAGCTCAAGAGAAGTAGCTTGACACGACCAGATGGCAATGCGGCAAATGAAATCTGGGGTAACAGGGAGAGGGGGACTGTGGGTAAGAGTTTAGCTCGAGAGTTTGAAGCTGAGGCGAGCTTGGACAATGGCCGGCTCGGTTCCGAGGTCGGAACCGATACCCATGCATAAGGAATGAACGAGGATTAACAATATCAGATTATTTGCTTTTTGCCACTTTTTGTTGGGGTGTTTTAGCAGTTATTGTTTCCAGACTATGTACCACCTACAGCTACAGTGATATGAAAACTTAACAATGGAATTTGTTTCTGGTTTTCAAAGTCTCTATTGTTCCTTTGCTTCCAAGTTCCTCACCACAAATATAACTTAAAGGAATGCAAAAACCTTTGCTATTCATTTTTTTTTAAAAGGAAATGAGTCTTTGAAGAAAAATCTGATTTTCTAGTAAAAGGCTCTATTATGCTACCTTCTGCAGCAATAGGCTCTGTGACACTTTGAACACTTTTTAGGCTACAGGTGTTGCTTTCCAGATGTCACTTTTCCACCTTCAAACTGCAAGGCAATTTCGATGATTAGCACAAAACACAGCTCCCATAATGCTTCACCTGCCAAACAAGTGACTGTCACATTGGAAGTGGGAGGCAGCACAGATGTTAATTCTGTCTGCTAGCACATAACAAACAACTTGAAAACAGATGAATAATTAATCTTCTCAAGTGTCATTTAAACTTGGTATCTTCAAAAGATTTTCAGTCTGTCCTGACCTGATACATAAAATTCACTAGTAACGTTCTGAGAATTATGGTAAAACAAAAACCACCCATATGATAAAGAACAAATATTATGTTGACAAAGGTTTTTGACTCTGGAAGATAAGCTATCTATTGTAAGAGGCAGCAGCTTCAGTTAGTCTGAAGAGTTTTCTTTTCCTCATATCATAATTGCTAATTGTTATTAAAATCTGAGGGATGTTCTCCATTTATTTACGTCCACTTTAAGCTTTGTGAACTACTGGCCTCATTTCACAAATACCAGAAAATGTTTTCTGACCAGCACAAAAATACTCACAACTGTGCAGTTTACAAGCAAACACATTACATTTTTAATTTTTATTTTTCATGAGAGGGTATGTCGTTAACCACAACCCTATTTTCTTTATCACTCTCACTCTGAGGTTATGGTGCCTTGGAGAAACAGCAACTCTCAACATGAAATGAAACACCTGCCTCTTTTCTCTGGAAGCTGCTGTTTCAGACAACATAAAACATCATAACATTCAGTCATCACTACATCATTCATATATGGCATGAGAAACATCATACAAGCAGTTAGTGCTTTTAGTTGCAAAGCTTTAACAATTTGGTATGAGCAGTTTTCTGCTAAACAATAGCATACAGACTTTTAATCTACGAGATAGAGTTATGGACAGTGCTTCAAAATGTAGGTTATACATGGATGGGGTAAGTACCTTACAGATACAGTACACCATGTCTGATTCTGACCTCTGATTATTGGCTAGGTTTGTAACTGTGTACAGACAGATAGCCTAGTATTTACCTATGAACCTATTGCAAGTCTCTGGAGATGTAATGCTAGGATATACAGCTATGTGCGGTGCTTTTTTATGTATGTGTATATAAATATATATATATATATATATATATATATATATATATATATATATATATATATATATATATATATGTATATATATATATATATATGGCTCTACTTTACAAGCGCGAAGTTTCAAAACTTCAAACTGCAAATGGTCAAGACCATAAGATTGAAGTTTTGAAACTTCAAAATTGTAATAAAAAAATAAAGCCAAAAATATTTTTTTACTTTACACCACCTGCAAAATAAATATATCAACTTCAAGATTGCACCACAGTGAGGAAAACAGTAAATTTTCCATTCTGTGCTGTACGGCAATCTCCATTCAAAACTTTTGAAGTTTCAAAACTTCAATCTTATGGTCTCGACCATTTGCAGTTCAAATTTTAAAATCCATACACACACAAATACAATCTTATGCATCTATAAATATACACATATACATGTGTGTGTGTGTTTGTGTGTGTGTATGAATGTATATATATGAGACTATGTCAACTGTTTGCACTATCAAAAGCTTGAGTACTTAAACATAAAAAAGATGTATACATATATATTGAATCTAAAATATCCGACAAAGAAAAAAATAAAACAGTAAAATTTTAAACATTTTTTTTTTTGCAGGAAAGCAATTCTGCTTGCACCTGCACCCCCTCCAAGATCACACTACTGTGAGGAAAGGGCAAATTTCCATTCCACAGTATTATAGGCTCATAGGTTCAAAGTAGGATACTAGGCTAACGGTCCTAGAGCCCTTACAAGTCTAGCTATATTTATCCTGAGTTGCCCCAATTGTCAGTGGTTAGGTGAGTGAAGTTCACAGAGATAAGTGTCTATGGTAGTTAATAGAAAATTCTTCTGTCCAGGAGGGACATGAGCACCACCCCAGGAGTGAATTTGCAGTCACCCATCCATTGATCTAGGCTGAGTTTGAAGAGGGTCAGGGAGGGGCTGTGTTTCATGTGAATTGGAAGCTTGTTCCAGAGAAGTGGCAGCCTCTGGGAGATGTATCTATCTCTCCAGCATGACCTGTTCATGTTAGAGTCTATGTTAAGATCCATGGAGTGAGTGATCCTCCTGCAGTTTGATGTATGAATGTGTAGCATTTCCATCAGGGCCGAGTCAGAGACTGCCTTCTAAGCCAGGCACAGGTCACCCCCTTAGCAATCTGTAGGAGACAGAATACAGTAACAGTAGGGCTTACAGTCTTTCTGACTAAGACTTGTTTTGTGTAACCTGTAATTTCTTGGTGAGAAATCTGTGGTCTCTCCAGTTGTTGCAGGGGTCTTATGAGGAACATGCAAAAGGGAGCACTGTCCTCAATTATTGGTCTGCTGATGGTTGAGTATAATGGAAATATAACCTCCTTATATCTAGATTTGGTGCCTTTACTTATAAGATGTACGACACAGAAGGATTTCCTTACTACTGTGGATACGTGGTGGTCAAAGTTCAAATTGCTATCAACACAAGTACCCAGATCACATATCACTAGAGCTACACTTAGGGGGTTGCTGTCTATAATGTTATTAGCAGGGATGTCAGCTTTCCAAAAGAGAGTGCTAATGATTTTTTTAGCATTTAGCTTTAATCCATGGCTTGGAGCCAAACAGTTGTCTGCGTTAACCCTGTCTGCATTATATTAACATCATTGGGGGCTCAATGATTGCTCCCAATTTGCAATTGCCAGTGAAATTGGTCAACCAAAGGCTGTCCAAGTTTGCCTGGACTTCTGAGAAAGAAATTCCAAATAGTAAGGGGACCAGCACAGAACCCTTTGGTATCCCACTGGTGACTGGTCTTTTGCTAGAGGTGAAGTCACCCACTTTGACAGTATGTGTCCTGTCAGAAAGCCAGTTGGCTACCCATCTGGTAATGTAGGGGTTAATTCCCAATTGAGAGAGTTTTTCTATAATACCTGAGTGGGGGATTATGTCAAATGCCTTGGCTAGGACAAGATAAACAGTATGCACTGTCTTTTCCTCCTCCAGAGTGTTGGTGACTTTCGCAAAGAAGTCATCCATGTTTAACAGGCATGATCTACCTTTAACGAATCCAAACTGGCATGGGTCCAGAGTTTGGAGATTGCCTATGTCCTCGTTAATAAGGTCCATAATGATTATTTCTATAGCCTTGCAGATGAAGCTAGTCAAGTGTATGTGTCTATAATTATCTTGGTCGATTTGTGCAGAGGGATTAGTGTTGCTGTCCTCCTTTCCACCGGAACATAGCCAGTTCTCAGGCTATGCTTAAACAGGGATTCAAGTGGGTCTGCTAAGTCATGTTTTAAATTGGTTAAAAGGCAACCTGGGATGTTGTCTGATCCCATTGATGCCATGTTTTTAGCCTTGGAGAGTGCCAAGATGACCTTCTGTCTTGAGATAATAGGCTGGGGAATTGTGGAAGGTATACTTTGGGGTATGACTGGAGCGGACAGGGGGTTGAAGTCTTTAACAAATCTGTCATCTAGCAGGTTGGCTGTTACCTCCAGTTGGGTATGGGTGGTGCCATCTACAATGAGTTCATCTCATAGCTGGGTATTCCCTTTTAGATTATGGAGATAGTTAAAGAATGCCTTGTGACCATCCTCAACTAGGGAGGCTATTTTTGCTTCATAATTAGATTTGAGTGACTTGACAAGATCTTTTATTTGTTTAAGTAGAGAGGATTTCTTCCTCTGCTGAGCCAGTTCTCTCTTGTTCTTGGACATTAGTTTCTTTCTCTTCTTGTATAGCCTGTTTACACTAGGGGTCCACCAGGGTGGCTTGTGTTTTTGTCAGGACCTGGTTTTAACCTGGTCAGGTACAATCAGTTTTATACAACTGTTTAAGTGGTTATACAGGGTACTGGTGTATACCTCTGCATAGGAGTCCATGTTAACTGCATTTGAGGAGTCTTTGAAACTTCTTATACCATCACGTAGTAGGAGGTAATTTGTCTTAGAAAAATTCTTAAGCATTTTTGAGCTTGATGGGGTATCTAGTCTTATAATTATATCAAATGACACTGATTTATGATACGATCTTACAAGGGAAGACATCACACGGAGGGGTTGCGCTGCAGTGTTCTCACATGTTAGTAAGTATTATGTCCAGGACATTTGAGTCTTTTGTGGGTGTGCTAAGTAGTTGTTCCAGAGCATTTGCATTGACAAAGACCAGGAACCTCTGAGCCAGCATGTTTGTGGTTGTGTATGTTTCCCAGTCAATGGTAGCATAATTAAAATCACCCATGAGTGTAAGGTGCTGGTCTGTATGGAAGTGACTCCATTAAGTCCAGGTATGCATTATGCTTTTCTTGTTTCATGGTGGGGGACCTATATCTAGCTATGATGTATTACGGGGGTTTGACTACAGTTAATTGGACATGGAGTAGCTCGAGAGAGTCATCCTGTTGGACCAGGGTAGAGGTGTACTTACTCATTATGAAGATGGATACACCTCCTCCTTCGGTTCTTTCATGCTCAGTTTGTGGTCTGAACATATGGAAGACATTGTAGCCTTGCATGGCTGGGGTGTTTTCCACGCCTTTGAACTATGTCTCAGTGACTGCACAGACGTCCGCATATTCCAAAGTGAGGAGTGCTTCCAGGAAGTGCAGTTTTTTGTTTAGACACCTAGCATTAAGCAGCAGTGCCCTGAGTTTATCTTGAGAGGATTTATTATGTTGGGAGGTTGGTTATTTTGACACTGCCTAAAAAAGGCATAATAGGGATGGCTAATGCCTTTGCCAGTATCTGAAAACCTAGAGAAGACAGGTGCAGACCATTTCTGGTAAAGCAGTATGGCTAGTCAACCATGTCTTCTCAGGCTGACAGACATTGGATACCCTTGGACCGACAACAGATGCTAAGCCAATTGTTAAAGTCAGTCATTTTTGCTTGTATTGTGGCATCATCCTTGGAGAAGGTAAAATGCTGCTTAAGGCTAGGCTTATTACTGCCTGTGACACAGTCTGAGAGCTCACTCAAGTCTCTCTTCATATAGTCCATTGACGTACATCTCAAGTCATTCACTCCCACATGCACTATGATGGAGTCATACCAGTACTTGTGGTTGAGTGACTTGAGTGCTTGAGTGACTTGATGGATCCTGGCACCTGATGGACAGCTAACTGTAACCCGCTCCTTATCCAGCCTGGTGAGAGAAACATTTGTGTGTTTCACAATGGAGTCACCTATGACCAGTACATTAGGTTTTGTGGTGTTATGCCTTATAGGATCATAGGAGATTACTAGGCTAATGGCCCTGGGGCCCTTCCAAGCTTAGCAAAGAGTTTATCCCCAGAAAGAAACCTCAGTCAGCACCTGTCGCCCCTGTCAGTGAGGGACACAGGTAGAACCCCCTGGGAAAATTTCTGGTTTCCCATCCACTCATCATCAAGGTTGCACTTGAAGAGGGTCAGTGAAGTGCTCTGTTTGACATGTATGGGACGTCTATTCCAGAGATGAGGTAGCTTCTGAGAGACAAACCTGTCTCTCCAGCAGGTTTTGTTCATGTTGCATATTAGATTCAGGCCTTTTCAGTGGGTAGTGCATGAGGAGTTTGACTTACCAATATGGAGCATCTCTAATAGGGCAGGGTCCGAGATTCCCTTCTAGGTGAGACACAGATCACCCCTAAGCAATCTATACTATACCAAGTAGAGTGATAGTTATTTGAGCCTGTCTGCATAGGACAAGTATTGTAGGCCATGGATTCTCTTTGTGAGGTATTTCAGTGGCCTTTCCAGTTGGTGCTCATGTTTGGAGACATATATCCCAAACGGGGTGTTATACTCAATTATTGGTCTAATGAGGAAGGAGTATAGAGAGGTAATAACCTCTTTTTTTCTGGATGCAATCCCGTTATTTATGAGATGAACCAAGTAAAAGGCTCTTCTGACCACTGCCACTATATGATGGTAGAATGTGAGGTTGTTATCAACCTGAGTGCCCAGGTCTCCCACCACAGGTTGTTTGCTTAGGGGGTAGCCTTTGATGTGGTAATCAATAGGGGTCGTGTTTTTGCTGAATGTTATGATGATACATTTTTTTGCATTTAGCTTGAGGCTATGACTATGGCATCAGTCATTAGTTGCTGTGAGACACTCTTGCAGTATGTAAACATCATTTAGGGAGTCAATGACAGCACCCAACTTACAGTCATCCACAAAGTTTGTCAGCCACAGGCCATTTGTCTTTGCCTGGACCTCTGAGAAATAGATGCCAAACAGTAGGGGTCCCAGGACAGATCCCTCGGGAACTCCACTAGTGACAGGCCTGCTATCAGAGATTGAGGTGCCTATTTTGATTTTGAGGGTCCAGTTGGTGAGCCAGTTGGCCACCCACCTGATGAGATAGGGGTTTACGCCATGTTGTGTTAGCTTTTTGATGAAGCTCGAGTGAGGGATTTTGTCAAAGGCCTTAGCAAAGTCAAGGTAAGCTGTATGTACTGACTTTCACTCATCCAGAGCCTTGGTGACAGTCACAAAAAGTCAACCAAATTCAACAGGCAAGATCTGCCTTTGACGAATCCGAACTGGGTGGGGTCAAATGCTTGGAGACTGCTTATGTCCTTGCTTATGAGATCCATAATATTATACTCCATGGCTTTACAGATCAGACTTGTCAAGCTAATGAGGTGATAGTTTCCAGGGTCAGTAGTGGCACCATCTTTGTGCAAGGGGATGACAATGGCAGTTCTCCACTCTGCTGGAATGAAGCCAGTACTTAGGCTGTGGTTGAATAGGGTGCTCAATGGAAAAGGCAGTTCTTGCTGGAGACGGTGCAGAATACATCCTGGGATATTATCAGGTCCCACGAAAGCTGTATTATTTCCCTTGGGTAGGGCCTGTGACACTTGATATCTGGAGATGTGAGGTGCGGTACAAGTATAGTGGATGTCAAAAGGGCCTTTGGGGGGACATGGGGGTGAAGTTTGCACTAAACCCATATACTAGCAGGGTGGCTAAGTCAACAGGATCAGTGTAAGTATTACTGTTAAGTACTAATTTGGAACAAACCTGGGCTTTGCTACAGAGGTTCCTGACATAACTGAAGAAGACTTTATAATTTGTCTTTGTCAAGGAGGCTAGTTTCCATTCATAAATGGCCTTGGAGGTTTTTACTAGTGACCTAATTTGCTAATTTGCTTGTTGAGGTTAAGGAGGGAGTTTTTCCAATTTAGAATGTGTTCCCTTTTACCCTTGGACAACAGTTTTTTTTTATTGTAAAGCCTGTAGATAGAGGATGTCCACCAAATGGGTTTGTGTTTCCTTGAGGAGCAGGTTTTAGTTTTATTGGATATGGCTGAGTCCCTGCAGTTGTACAGATGCTTGTATACTGCACTGGCGTAATGTTCAGCATAGTTGTCTGCATCCTCTGTGGGGTGATAGTGGTGTGAAGCCAAAGATACCCTCAATCAGCTGTAGTCAACTTTCGAGAAGTTTTTTAGCTTGATTATGGCTGGAGGGGTTGGGTGGGAAACTTCGAATGAGACAGTCCAATGATCTGATCTCACTAGGGAAGCACATGGGCTTATTTGTGGAGACACTGGTGTTTGTGTTATGTACTGTGGTTGTTTTTTGCATTGTGTGTGTAAGTCGATTCCGTTTGGAAGGCCTCCATTCTTTTGTAAGTTACTAGTGAGTATCTCCGCATCTGTGGGTTTATGTATCATGTCTTTATTTAGTGTGGGAAGCATGTGAGTGTGCTGACAACCTGTTTGGCACTCACTTTGTCCTTATGTGAGAGTCTTGCCTCCAATTTCATAGTGCAACTACATCTCCCACAAAGTATGTGTTTGTTTCAGGAGTAAGTGGGTGTCAGCATACATGAGACAATTGCTACATTGCCTCGGGATGTCCATGTCTATCAGGCTGCCCAGAGAGATTATGGGAAACTCCCCATCCATGATAGCAGGCTCTTACTGTAATTTTTATTAGGAAGGGAATGGGGTACTTTTACAGGACTGTGCTTGTAGAACCAAAACTATAAGAGGGATCTATACTTTGTATAAGCTAAGGTTGATCAATAAGGCAATGCTGCTCAGTGCGCAACTGAGTTGCTCATAGGGTAGCTGAAAAGATTCAAAGGGTTTCACTGACAGCTGTTTAGGGAAAAAACTGAGATTCTAGTTTTGCATCTATACAAGGGCACTGCTAACCACTGCTGAGCAAAGAGTAGCACCAAGCAAACACAAGGCTTAAATACGAGTAAAGAGAATGAAGTTTTAAGCTAACTACCTATTAGGAAATCACACAATAAGCCTTCCACTAGTAATTCCCAACTCAGACAGGTTAGATCAGCACACTTCTTCCATAAGGGAGCAGAGAAACATCTTCTTAATGCAGAATAGCTTGTGTGGAGCCCAGTTGTAACAAGACTACACAAACTACCTACAACTAACAGATACAATGTAATACAGTGCAATCAATGACTTAAAGCGGCCCCAAACGCTCAATTACACAGAATTTATAAAGGCACTAAAAACAAAATAAGCCGATTAATAAGCCCTCAAGTCAATAAAACTACATACAGAAATCTCAAGTCTTTCCATCACCCTAAACAGACCAAGCTACCTCCCAGTGCACTAGATGGAAAATCCACTCTGAATGTAAAGAAACTGCTTGCTACAGTGTAAAAATACACTACTTTAGCCAACAGCTAGCTAGATAATGAAATCAGAGCAAGAAAATCAGTAGAACAGACAATGAGAGGCAAAATGCACTTTTTCAATATAAGTACAAGAAAAGGCAAATACGTAGTTCAAGATAATGACAGCAGTGTAGAAAGGGAGGAGCTTATTAACCTCAAATTACAATAGGGGTGGGCAGCTTAAAATCAGCAGGTTTAAAAGGCAGATCAATGAAGGAGAGGATGGGTGGGAAAAATTAGAAGGGAATCACCAGCAGGGCTGTAGTTTATGCAATCTTGCACCACCAAATATTGGCAAAGTTCAAAACGTGAATTTTCAAACTAGTTTACTGGTATTTCAAACTGTGAAACATTTGATAATTCAAGCTCTTGACAGGAACGTGTGTCTGTGTGTGTGTGTGTGTGTGTGTGTGTATATATATATATATATATATATATATATATATATATATATATATAGGTCCACTTTTGAATCTCCAAATACTGAAATGTCGAATTTCATTATTTCAAGACCAGAATGTCAAAAGTGCAGCACCTTAAAGAATCTACATTTCCCAAATCCACAGTAGGTGTGGTATGTAGCATATTGTTTGCTGTGTCTTAAAGGGCAGTGTGGTCTGTGATTTCCACATGGTGGCCAATGTCTGCTTATGTACGTAGATTAAGGTAGGTGTTTAGTTTTTTAGGGTTTTGGGTAGAAGTCTGTTAGTTTCAAGTATTTTGAGGGAGTTTTAGGTGTAGGTTAGGGTACGTAGGTGAGAGAGACTGTGTGTTAGTGTTGAAAGTGGTGATTTTTGTACATGTGTAGTTTGTGTGTGTGGTATTAGTAAGTGTAAGTATGACAGTGTGTGTAGGGCACATACAAGTAGGTTTTGGGTTTTTTTTTGAGTTAGTGCAACCTTAAAGTTGGTATCAGAGTATGGGGGGTGCAGGAGGGGTTGGCCCACTGCAAAAACATATGCTCATATTATTTGCTTTAAGTTTATTATTATTTTTGTTGTTACATTGGGAAGGGTTGTGTTTTTATTTGTGTTTTAGGGTGTTTTGATGTTTTGTAGTTTCGTGCTTGTACACTTTCAAACTTCTGGTCTCGAAATTCTGAAATTCAACATTTCAGAATTTTGAGATTCAGAAGTGGAGCCATATATATATATATATATATATATATATATAAATATATATATATGTATATATATATATATATATATATATATATATATATATATATATACACTGTATATAACTATAACTATATATATATATATATATATATATATATATATATATATATATATATATATGTGTGTGTGTGTGTGTGTGTATGGGTGTAGATGCAAATTTAGATTGTTAGATTATCAACAGGGTCTTTCTTGTAACAAGTGATTGCAAGTTTGTTTCATTGAATATGAATGTGTTCAAGTGTGAAAGCAAATGCAGTGGGTTTTAACGTGTGGTATGTATGTAACGTCTGTGTGTGGTTGTCTTTAGGCTTGCTAAGTGTATGTACGAATATGTATGAATCTGTTCCATTATTTGTTGCTTCTGATTCTGTAGCAGTAGGGGTTTTGTCTAATAGCACTATCTGCACTTTATTTCATGTTTATGCAACCATGGAGTTGTATACAGAAGTAAGCGGGTGGGGGGCAAACACCTCCACACTGGTCATGCGGGGGGGGATTTCTTGGTAAATCTTTCACACCCCATGACAATCTTCTCTTATCATATACTAGTGCTTGTGTAGTAGCTTTCATCAACTATGCTGAAAAAAAGGAAATATGGCTATTTCAGGCACTTATTAAAGCACAAAAGGCATACAGTCAATTATCTTCTTCTGTTTTGGCCATGTCCAAGAAGTCAAGTTATTTGAAACACATTTATGGAAGATACCACTTGGGCCTCATTAGTTAAGCCCAAAGTCTGGCTGTTCCATCTAGGGGATTAATAACCATATGATTTAAGCAACAGACTGGGACTGGCTAAGAAATTTGACCAGGGTGATATGCAGTCTTTTTTTAAACATTGTAGGTTTTTCCCAGAAGACCTACCAAAACATTTTGTTGCTTATAATGTATCATAGGATCATAGGAGATTACTAGGCTATTGACCCGGATGTCACTTTATGCCTAGCCATTTCAACCCAATGTAATACCGTACAAGTACTAGTCAATACACAAGATTGTCTTTAGTGATGATTGCCCATGTCCAGAAAGGTTGTGGGCACTATCCCCAGTATGAATTTACAATACCCCATCCACTCATCCAGGTTCCTCTTGAACAGTGTCACAGAGGTGCTCTGTTTCACATTAATTGGTAGCCTGTTTCACAGAGATGACAGTTGCTCGGAGATAAATTTGTCCTTCCAGCATGTCCTGTTTAAGTCACAGGCCATATTTAAGTCCCTGGAATGGGTAGCCCTAGACACCTTTAATTTACAGATATGCAGTAAGCTCATTAGGTTTTGGTCTTGGGTTTCTCTGTAGGCCAGGAATAAGTTTCCCCCTAAGAAGTGTATACAATACGGAGTATAGTGACAGGGATTTTAGATGGGCCATGTAAGGCATGTTAAAAAAAATAAAAATTCATCCAATCAGGCCAAAGATTACTAGGCAATATTTTTGCAATGTACTGCATTTCCTATGTAAAGTGTTGATAATGAGATCTGCATATACCTTCATCTTTGTTGTTTGAACATTACAAATAGTTCTTTTAGATGACATACTTTTAGCAACAGTCCCTTCATGCACTTCATTAATTTTGAAGAAAGATGTTAAATTGTTTGGATAATATTTTGCAATTCATAATAATCCTAGTTGGTGGTTTAGCTTTATTGCACATGTTTTCTTATGATAAAGTTCTAATAAAGTTTGGTTGACCAAAGTATAGGAGAAATGTTTAAAGAGCTTCAGTAGCAGTATTGTCTGAAGAAAGAAGACCACAAGGAGTATTCCGCCATATTTATCACATTGCATTATGCAAAATTGTGTGATAAGCGGCAATGCACATTGAGTGGGCAATTCAGAGACTCATGTAATGAAGTCGCTCTAAAAGATAAATAGTGCAGTGATTGAGGTATGGAAATTACTGCATAATAGCATGCAAAAAATGAGTGACATCATGCTACTGAGACCCTACCACATATGCAAATAATGAAATCAGACTTTGCAAAGAAATTCAGAGGTGTACAAATCTATCACTAAATGCTATGGTGCTCATGTATTATGAGCACCAGGATTTCTCAGTGTATAGGAGCTGCATTCATGCTAACATGAAATTAATTACAGCAGTCTTAACTGAATAATAAGATTTAGTGACCTCTCTCAAATTCAGTGTCCAGGATATTGAGCATCATCTCACTGTTTCTAACAGGTCTGTCAGTGGTTAACATACCATAACATCCATATCAAAGACATAGCCATCTACTACCATGTGGATAGAGGCACAATATGGGCGTTATTAGATATGTCTGGTAGTTGGAGTTGAGGGTAAAGCTGTGAGCTGTAGTTCTTGTGGTTCAGGGTTTGATTCCCTCAGCTCTCATTTGCCTACTGTGTGATGTTGTGCATATCAATTTAGCACAAAGTGCTTAGGGGCAATTGGGAATTTGTGCTAAGCTCTTCAGTGGTCACCTGGAATACAAGTCTAATAACCTGTGGACTAACACTGTGTTGCATAAAAAGGCATCAATTATTTGTGGGGTGAAGGGTGGCATGACAGTCCAGGTGTTTACCTTACAGACACAAGGTACAGGATCTGCTTCTCACCTATGAAAGGGAATTTGGCTATGCTTAAAATGGCCCACCTAGTGCTTGCCTATGAACATATGTTGCCCATGCTTGAAATCAAGGAATATGTGTGGACTGTCTATACTATAAGACATGAAGGTTTGTGTAGCAGTAATTTTGAATAATTTTATCTCATGGCCTAATAGTGTACTATTAATAATACAGTGTAAACTGCAGTCTGTTGCCTCACTGGGTCCTTTTCTAGTAAAGGACTATTTTAATGATAGCAGCTAACTTTTCCTAAGACTGTGCACCCTCAGAAGTTTTCTAAGGTAAGGGGATGCATGCTGAAGCCCCACTCATGTGAAGTGTGAGAGTTTGACATGTTATCACTTTATCATGTGGAGGAGGATACAAAGTCTCCGCCGGCAGCAAAAGAGAGAACTAGCTCTATGCTGTTATTCTGTGGCATAGTCCATTTCTCCTTACATTCTGAGGGCTATTGGTTACACCCACATTGTCTTCAAGGCCACACCTGTTCTGCATGGCATATGGTACCTTAGCCAAGAGAGAGAGTCCACTCCATTAGCATCCAAGTGTTTTTCGGTGTATATTGCATTATGTACAATGAGTCTGTGAATGACACCCAGACATTTTTCATAATCCCTACATGTGTACATATATGGAACACGTGACCTATACTAGCATTTCATGCAAGCTGACCTTCCAGCTGGTCTAGTTGGTACGTACATACCTGGGCAGGTAGCTTAACCAGGATATGCATTTCCCAAGTAAGTAGGTAAAAGGTAGCAGGCCACTAATGATAGTATCCAGTGTTGTGTGTTGGAAGTGAGGCTGAGTGTGCATTGGAACCATGGATGATTACCCCATCTGAAAACCCATATCATGGCTGAGATGGCATACAATGCCATCCATTTTGCAGCCATGGGACATTACAGAACATGTATTTGGATTCCTGTAAGTATGCTTCCACTGTTTGGATACATCCGGTAGTGCACTGAAGCATGCAATTAAGGTTTGCAGTTCAGTTCTTTGTGGTGTTTGCCTTATTACACAAACTGAAATATGGAAACAGCTGTAACTTGGGAACATCTCAGTATTACATGTCACACCAGCTATTACAGCAGATGGGAAGTTGGGCACAGAGTCATTGTATAAACCAGCTTCAGTAGCATGCCATACAAGGCAGAGGCAGGCAAAACCCACTGCACCACCAGCAAAGAGTCAGCATCTGGTCCACAGCTATATGCCATGGTAAGGGCAACAGAGAATAAACATGCTACATGTATTACTACACCTAGGCTATACATCATGGTGCACTAACTAGGCACAGTATGCATCTGACATTACCATAGCCACCCAAGCCAGATGGATGGGCCAAGGTACACTCATCATCACTTGCATAGGTGGTTTGGTTCAAGTGACAAGTATTGCCTTTTTATATGGTATGATCTGCAGAAGCAAAGCACAGGGCATTTTCTTAGCCTGTAGGTTTTAATGCACATTCCACATATGTCATTACACATTCCTGCACTGGGTCCAGTTATCATTCCCTTGAACACTTGCCTCTTCTGTTCTACCAACGCCAATGCTGGTACAACCTATTGCAGTTTTTGATGTTCTTTGCAAACAGGAAATCAGTAGGTGTTCAAACGGAAGCCCTTAAGGAGATATTAAAGTGCCTTATTGCAATCAACCAGCCCTTAGAAACTTCACTAACTACCCTCCCTTCCTGAAACTAAATTATGTTTACCACATCTGGATCCTGTCTACTAAATCACACTGAACACCATTCAGCTGATAATGAGTCTCCTTTGGAGCACAGTACAGAATGCGTTTTAATGTTGAGGGGTTATGACTACAATTTTAATTTGACCTAAGCACATCACTTTGAATATTAGAATTAATCAATCAGATCCATGTAATGTAACACTCCTCTGATATACTCCTGCTGACTTAAGTAAGGAAACATGATGGATTTGTGTTATTAGTCAGCCATCTCCTTCATCACTGACACTGGTTTTTGACTATCCCTGCCAGAGTGACCAGACTATAACTACCTGCCTTCTTTGTGATGCCAGTTTTGTTTGGCAGAACCATACCCTCCTCACAATTACCCTGCCTTCCACTGATCTTTTAAACTAGACTGCCAGTGGTGCAACTAGTATCCCCTGCAGTACTGACAGGAGAAACACTACAGCCTCACATGGAGGTAACTTTTGGCTACCAGTGCAGTGGTAGTGGGGTGTCTTACTGGCAAGGTTTTTTTTTGTATCTTTTACAGTACAACATCCAAATCAGCCAGGAGGTGACTGAATGTGAATCATAAACTTGTCTGAGGTACAAAATTATTTAAATCAGTCTGAAGTTATCACTTACTACTTAATAATGGACCTAAAATTGCCAGATGATGGAAAATGGCTAGTTGAACATTTTAATAAATCTAGGCTTTCTGATGCTCATATATTCTCTTAGCAGGTTTAATGATCTTTCAGCCAATGACTTTGCTTACTGCTTTGGCAGCACAAGAGATGTAAGTGCTGCAGGCACCAGCAAAAAACCCACATTTTTTTCTGCACAAGCCTGCCTTCTTTAAATGAAATGTTATTTATTGCAATCACCATGCTGACCTCTGGCATTTTATACTGTAGGAGACATTTATCCTGACATGCTTGCTTCAGAATGTACTTGTTTATACATTATGTTTGTGCAGCACTCGAGTAATCCATGACTGTATAATTGCTTATACTATTGTAATTACATGCATCTGAGTGCTGGTGCTTGTGTCGAGTTAAACTTATCTACAATTCCATGTTTCTTTATGCTACTGTAGCTATTTAAACTTGAATACCTCTGTGGTTTAGCTTAAGTTATGGCTGAAAGGGTCTTTTGGCATCTGCTCACGTCATAGGCTAAATAAAAAGTTGTCAAAAAGGCATCAAGCTCTTTGATATCTACAGAACTCTTATACAAGTGCTGACATATATACTATTTATCATGCATGTTGTACAAAATACCACAATTAAGGCATACTACACCCAGAAATAAAGCATATATTAAAAGCATAACTTCAGCAGGTGTAGGGGAAAGAAAAATAAGTGCCATAAGAAAGATATTCTGCAGGCTTCCAGAAATTATCTCAAAGGACTAGTATGGGTGCATGAACTAACAAGAAACAACTAAGATAAAATATAGAAAGATCATTTGCAGTGGTCATTCTCAAATGTTGTAAAGTAAGTTGTACTGAATTCTCTAAAAACAGCCTCTTCTAACAAGGCCCCGAAAAGGCAAAAATACCATGTGATACTAAAATTGCCCAGTGGTTGCACTGATTTTAGATCATTATGAAAATTATGATGTCAAAAAGCTAGATTATAAGATTGTTAAATACCATTTGTTAGCTGGTTAAACATGTATAAATAAGAGACAGTCAGGAGTAATGCAGAAGAGGAACTATCAGATAGCTCTTATTATTGAGCAGCAAACTACATAAAGCAGCAAGACTAATCCTGTTAATCTGAAATCCAGTGCATTCATCTGAAAACAAAAGTAATTGAAAAAAAAAACATGCTCCTGCAAATTTCTGTTGCAGCAAATTATTTCTGAAAACAAACACCTGATTAAGTATTGAATAATTTTAAATGATCTAAAAAGTCAGATGCAATATAGCCTCCCGCCACCCCATTCTGAAATTCTCTTAAAAGAATTTGCAAACTGTTAACAGAATCTTCAAAATGAAGGAGTTATGCATCTGTTACAATAAATCAAAAAGTTTCTGTGGAAAAGACATATTACTGATAGTTGACAAGCACTGCTGCTGCAAATTGATTCCCTCCTACATAAAAGCACTGCTGTTGTTATTCTGATTAGACTCGATTGCTGCAACGATCATGGTCTATTTAAGCAAAAATGTGTACAGAAAATTAAGTCTGATCACATCAACATAAACAGGCATAACTTGCTACATTACAGCAGTCTACTGACTTATTTACATTGGGCACAACAGGGAAGACAGCAGCAAAGCTAAGTTTCGATTTGCACAGCGCACATAGCCACAAATTCCACAAGATTTCAGTAAAGCAGTTAAGTATCTCACAGTTGTTTATCAACACAACAAGGAAGGAGGATTTTATGGATTTTGGTGTCATTAAGCCAATCTCTGATGACAGAACATTTTAGTGTTAGCAAATATAATCCATCAGGAGGGTTTATGTCTACATAATCTTATGTACTACAGAAAACTCAAAGGGTTGCCTAATGCATATTCCCAAAATTACAAAAAACAGTATTTCACTCACCTAATACACTTGTCAATAAATGGGATTTGAACTTTAATCCATGTGTGTGTTTGGATTACCGTCTATTTACCAACTCATGGTACACTGTGAATACATTCTACTGCAATCCATTAGATTACTGCAGTTTAGAAGTTACAATTTTATACTGTTAAGAAAATAACATCTATATGGTAATAGGTACAAAAATAAGGATTCTATAGATTGCACATAATAATGTCTGTTATGACTACATTGTTTTGGGAGCACAGAGAGAGGCAAACTGAATACATAGCACTAAAATAACCCAGGAAGCCAATGTTTTCCTGTACAACCATTTAGTGACAAATTCATTTTAAAAGGTGTGTTCAGATCAGAGGAACAGAAAAAAGCTAAACTTGTTTACTTAGCGTGCTTTAAAATGACTTCCCTGAGGTTTCACATGTTTACTCACTGCTTCTTTGATCTCTGTTCATTAGCAATGTTTTTTTTTTTTGTTTGTTTTTTTTTTTTTATTGTAGTTATTTATTTATTTCTAGTGTCCCAAGTTATTGCAAGAAACATTCACCATACCAGTCAACTAACCTGGCTAGCAGTTGAAAAAAAAAAAGAATAAAACGGTGCTGAACCATAAATAATTAGCATATTACTTTTAATCTTTTAATTAATTTTAAGCAGTAACAGATAACATACTGGTGACTTTCTTTATGCCATTAGATGAAAATGCATATACCTGATCTACTTTGCAAAAAAGCTAGAAAATCAGTGAGGAAACATACTTCAAGTTTATTTTTTGGACATGATAGAATTTAATTTAAAATATTAATATATGGAATAAATGTATTGCAGTCACCCAGTGCCCACTACCGCCTCTTTAAGGGGACTACTATTGTGAAATTTATAAAAATCAGTATTAATAACAAGAAGAAGAAGAGAACAATGTTCTGTTCTTGATAAAGAAATTTATCACAACCTAGATTAAGATTGTGTATATAGCCAAATTATTTAAAATAATAAGTTTAATAGGACTGTGTGCCTTTCACAAGGAGAAATAAGTTCTGGAATCCAGCATGGATTTTATAAGGATCATAGGATCAGCAGTACTATTTGAGTTGTTGCTGGACATTAAAAGCAGGACCAGTGACAGTTATCTGAGATGTAATCTGCCTCGTTCATAGGTTCATACCAGGCTTGTGTCCCAGTGGGCATCACATGCTTAGCTGTATTTGTTTGTGACTGAACCTGCACATACCCATGTTTTTATATACTCCTTTTTCAAGCAGTTACAGTGATTGATAATGTTTCATAAAGGGTGGGAGTTTATTTCAAAGGGGAGAGAAACACTGGGTAATGGTAATGATCAGTGTCACTTGCTAATATTATGGACAGAGATGCTAAAAGCCGATTTTGTTTACACATATGTCAGTTGTTTCCTTAATACTTTCATGGCATATACCACTCAGTTATCCAGATTTTCAAAGAATGTCCAGATTTTTAACCTCAGACTTATGGTCTGTTCCTCCTAAAACTTCTGTTTTTATGGCAAATGATTGAGAACTGAAGTCACTAAATAATGGCATACTGTGACATCCCCACACAGGGCCAGTCATCAAAGAGCCTAAATCCTCACCACTGACACTGGAGAGGGACGTTCACTTGGAATACAAATGGATACACTTAGCATTTCCAGATACAGAACTCTCTGCATCAAGCACAATTTCCCTTAAGAGTACCCAGGGAGCACCCTCAGTCTGGGGGCTGGTTCCTCTCTATATCTGTTCAGACCCCCAGTACGACTTCCCACTGGCACAACTCAGAGTTGAGTCCTTAGCTGGGGTTCCAAGCTAAGTCCTCCCACAACCTCTGTGCGAAACCAGTGCTTTGTGTCCCTGCTTCAAGCAGCTGACACACACACACACACACACACACACACACACACACACACACACACACACACACACGCACACACCCCTGGGAAAAGCTGGCACAGATTCACCTATTGTGTCCCCTTCTGCCCAGACTATAAGGTAGTTATCACTGCCTAAGAAAGTCTGCCAACTACTTTAAGGCTCTTACAAGGGTATCCAATTATAATGAGTGAAATTAATATTAATACAGATAGCAATGTTGACCAAACAGCAAGGTTTTCAGGAGTGGCCTGAGTTATCACCAGATAAATATATGCAAACACTTTCAAAGCTTAAATATTTCTGAAAAAGGACAAGCCACAATGAAAAGCTTACATATATGTAATAATAAATAATAAAACAACAAGAAAATACTAAATATCTATTCACAGTAAATACCAAAGTTTCGGGTTTCTATCAGTTCGTCGAAACTTCAGCAGTTTGAACACCATATGTTCGAACTGTGAAGGTCGTAAACTGATTATCGCGAAGCCGCAGAAAACCAAATTCTTTCCCAGGGAAAGAATTTGGTCAGCCATTTATGTGGCTTCACGATTTTCAGCACTGTGGTGGAAAGTTATGGGTCGGGTTCAGGTAAGTGTGCGATTGTGCAGATGTTAGGGTTAGGGCGCGGGTGAGGTGGGTGTGCGATAGTGACAGACTTTAGGGTTAGTGCAGGATAGGTGTGTTAGGGTTAGGGTGCAGGTGATGAAGTGGGTGTGCGATAGTGACAGACTTTAGGGTTAGGGAGGGATAGGTGAGTTAACGGTTAGGGTGCGGGTCAGGTGAGTGTGCGATACTGATGAACCTTAAGGTTAGGGTTTGGGTTAAAGTAAGTGGATAGATGGTAGTGTATGTACAGCTTAGTGTAGGGTTAGATGTAGGATTTTAAGTGTATGTGTGTGGATTGCTGTTTTTTTGATGTGCTTGTGTTGTGTGTGTGTTTCTTGGAACAGTGATATTTTTCCCTGGGAAAAAATTCGCTGTTCTAAGCCTTCAATGGTTTTGCACTTCGAGGTTAGAAGTTTGAACATATGGTGTTCGAACTTCTGCTGTTTCATCGAAGTGATATAGACCCCAAAGTTTCAGTCCAGGGAGTATTAAAATAAGAGATGGAAAGTTTCACACAATTATAGAAAAACAGTATTTAGCAAATTTCACTATCTATTCCTGATTGACTAAAAGAATTACTGTTCCTACTTACTAAATATAGCAAGACAAGATGGGTGATTGGTCCTTGTTGTCAGATCCAAGACAGAATGCAGCAGAGACTTCAGTCTCCTCTAATATCGAACCATTATTTCTGTACAGAATGGCATTGCATACATCTCGTCATCTGACTGTTTGCCACACTATCCCCCATCACCAGAAGCTACCAGGGTTTAGCACCTGTGTGCTACAATACACACAGATAGAGTTTTGTTCAGATGTGGTACAGCTGTTAGAAGTTATAAAACCATTTCATTCTTCCTACAGGTGCTACCAACACTTCTCTGGTACAGACATTAATTCTCTGGCAACATTTAAAACTGTGGGATAACATCTTTATGGCTTAACCTATAAAGTAATTTAATTTGAAGAATATTTTGCAAAGCCAGGTGGATTAAGATTAATCTCTTCACTTCTAGTAAATGCTGTTACAATGTATACATTTAAATAGTTACAATAATGCATGCACATCTCTTTTCCTTCCTGCAAGGCACACTGTTGATACATTTTAACACAAGCCGACCTCACAAATACATTTTCAGCACAAGCATCTGTACAAATCAGTTTGCTATACAAATGTCATATATTTACAAAATTCCAACTAGCTGTGCTGACATATGTTACAAATCCACTGCCCCACTTCTCCTGGCATGGCTGGCAATACCTCCTATCATCATACCTCCCCCCTTTGAAGACTCAAGCTAGTTTCTGAAGTGCCCCTTGAGAAACATTGCTTGAGAAGAATGAGCCTATCTGGGAATACATTATCCCATACCCTGTATTGACAGCCCATCTGCACTGGCATTGCTAACCCCACTAAAGTGGGGTTAGCAATGCCAACCCCACTAAAGTGCTGCACTATCATATCATATGCCTGCAACCCTAGGCTTCACCTTAGTAACTTGACATTTTGCTGGCTGGCTCAATGTAGCCATGTTAAGGGACTGTGGTCTGTAACTACAGTGAATTCCCTTCCATACAGATAGGGTTGAAGTTTCTGCAGTGCCCATACTATGGCTAAACATGATATTTCTACTGTTCCATAACATTCCTCCTTTGGTTGGAGTCTGAGTGCTACAATACACACAGACAGAGCTTTGCTCAGATGTGGTGCAGCTGCTGAAAGTCAAATCATAACATCATTTCACTCTTCGTACAGGAGCTACCGACTATTCTCTAGTACAGACAATCCATCTCTGGCTCCATTCAAAATTGTGGGATAACATCTTTATGGCTTAACCCATTATTTTGCAAAGTCAGGTAGGTTAAGATTAATCTCTTCACTTCCAGTATATGCTGTTACAATGTATACATTTAAACAGTTACAATAATGCATGTACATCATTTTTCCTTCCAGCAGGGCACCTTGTTGATACATTTTAACACAAGCAAATCTCACAAATACATTTTTAACCCAAGCATCTGTTCAAATCAGTTTGATATACAAATGACAGATAATTATTTAGAAAATGACAGTTAGCTGTGCTGGCCTGGCATGGCTGGCATCATGCATACATTAGAGTTTCAGACTAAATCAAAACCTATTATTCTGGCAATTTTCTAAATTTATAATAATAATATTTACAATCTGACACTGATTTTGGGCCTTTGTCTCCCCATTACTTTTGACTTTGTCAATATTTCTTGCATATTTAGGTTTAAAGGTATGTCAAGGCATAATGTTTCAGATTGGACGGTGGCTCCTTCATGGCCACAAATGCTAGGGATATGACACCTCTACAGATACCTTATGAGAATGAGATGAGGCAAGGACAGTTCCTTAAGCCTTTCAGTATAACAGGAATGCATGCCTTGTACCATGCAGATGTTATCACATCTTTAGCCATCAGTCATTGTTCCATTTCAAGTTGCCATTTTTTTTGTTAAAACCTACTGATAACAGTTCACTGAAGGACCAGACAAACCAATGACTACTGTGGAAACTTACTGAATTGATTTCTATTTGAAATAACTATTGACACAAGTGGGAAATTAGTTATATTTAGTCTTCTCAAACAACTTAACTATGGGCACTAGTGTATATAATCTTCAGACAATGCTGGTGAAGGTGAATTGGATCATGTACAACTTGTAGTGTTGGAAAGTAAATGATGGGGTCTATGTTGTTAGCAAGAGATTAAGTATATGAGACAGTGCTTTCATAATTATACATCCATTTATCTTAAAGACAGCTATGTGAAGAGGAAAAGACCGGACAGGAAGTGGTCTACAGCCTGTCAAGTAATGTTCAAATTGTTCTACAGGATGCTACCACAGAATAAAAGGGTGAGAAACAGAAAGATGCAGATATAGGACTATGTGAAAATGTTTGTGAGAGGGGATCAGGCCAGACAGATTTTTCTGATTCTCCAAAACTAGAATGCACTCTTTGATTTCATTCAGCAGAGCACCATCCATATTCCCACAGCAGTTATGCATAATATCAACAAAAAGATCTTTGATAATCTACAAAAACCCTGTAGTTTGTACTTTTCAGAACTGTTCTATAGCCTAATTTATTACCTACTAGCTCCCCTGTACTGATGTATTCATGGTGGTGCAATGTGTATTTGACTTTATCTTATTTTGTTTGCTGTATTGATTCTGAATTAATTAAAAATTATAACAGTTAGATGTTAGTTACTGTACATTATTATTTATTATAAGGTCTGAGTAATGCTATGCATTTCTTCAAATACTAGGCTATAAATTCTTCTTTTAGAAGTTATCTGCTTTAGGAATTCATTATAAAATATAAACCTGATGCCCTGATTTTGCAGAAGTCAGAGTTTTTGACAAGCTAAATAAACAGCAAAAGATGTTGCTTTTCCATTATCGGGGCATCAGTTAGAATCTGCAAAGGCAATGTTAGCACTCGCCAGCAATGATAGCAGAGATAGCACCGCTGGTTTTCATGTAGGCAGCTCACACCAAACCTTTGACAGCGACATTCCATTACATCCAGCATTTTGTAAATTTGGAAAACATATTTTACAGAGGGCACCAGATTACCAACAATTCAAAACTTACACCAACAAGCACCAAGCACTGTGATTTTGCTTATAGAAGCCATCCACATAAGACAGCGGCAGGGCAGTGTAGCGCCAATCAGCAATATCACCTTCTGTAAAGCAACCATAACATGTAATGTCACCTGAAAATTTCAGACAAACATGACAGACTGTCTTCAACTGAATATTTACTTTATTCCATTACTTTTGCAAACCACATGGATCAAAGCACACGAAGAAACACTTAAGCAGGAGGCATGAAAGTGGTAATCTCTTTCAACATAGCCAAAAAGACTAAATTTTTTGGATGAATTCAGCCAAATAGGAGTCTAGGTGGTGATGAGCACTGCCCTGATGCTGTTTATTATGCCATTTGCCACTGCCCCACAAGCGCTCCACTGTTGGGGTATGATACCCACTGTCCAGATCCACAAAATTGTATTTGTGGTTGACAGTGAAATGTTCATAACCAGCATCCCGCAATTCATCTGTCTTGTACACTTTCAGCAATCTAAATAAATCACACTTCCTTCTGCTATGTTTAAGAAAGCTTCATGGATTTATCATAAAACATTTTATAAGATTGTAAACAACCACAAGAAAATCAATTGTTAAGCTTGAAATACATATGAAGAATTATGTATTTATGTTTTTTTTAGATATGATGACAGATGTCATGATACTGGTGCCTACATAATTAACACATTTTCAGGTTAAGGATACTTGTAAGCTTTAGATATCACAAGTTTAGAAAGAGGATAATGTTGGACAGGTATTGAACCTCATTGCTAATACTTTCTAGACGATAATTATATGCAATAGAAACATCTAGCTTTGAGCTTTAATATATTCAGTCAAATTATTTCTCAATATAACCAAGCATGTCTACATTAACACTTCCTGTCCTAGTTGTAATGGCATCACAAAGTTATATGTTTATTTTAATAACAAGTCAGCATTTCTAATTGTATTCATTTTCATCACAAAACAGCATATGTTTTAAAATCTTCAACTGTGCTAGAACTTTATTTTGATAAAATAATACATGAGATAGACAATTACTGGCCCTCACTTCCAAAAAAAGTATAAACTTCTTTTACTACACCTATCCAACAACATCCATTCTTCGTGAAACGGAAGAATAAGTGGAGGTATGAAGAATATACTGGGAAACCAAGTGAAGCAGGAATAACTAAACTGAAAGAGTCAGATTTCAGTTTGAGTAAACATAACAATATCCTTAAAAATGTTATATACTAGTTCAGTGGACCTACCTGCTGGCAGCTGAGAGTCAGGTTGTAGTGAATTCTTCCATAAATTCAGAAGATTTTAAACAAAGGATAATTATTCCTAGCCTATCTTACTTTTAACATACAGAAGTTTCCTCTTCAGAAATGTAATATTGGATATATGCCAGTTGTTCTTTTCCAGAATTTTTTATGGTTTCATTAAAACGAAAAATTATTATCTAGAGACAGAGAAAACCAAGACTGGGAAGAGAAGTCTTTATGGTCTAAAAGACGTGCTGTGGGGAGAAACATGCAGAAGAAAATAAGGACTTCTGTTACTGGTTTTTTTATCTTAAGACTGTTCTGCACTAGTGAAGATGCAGATGCATTTAAATTTCAGTTTACATCAGTCTCTGAAAGGGATTAATACTGACCCTAAAGTTTTCTTTAGAAGCTAAAACTATTTCTACAGCTGATTGTATGTCCTATTAGAGATAAAATGGAAATTTGGGAAATTACTTCTTTAGAATGAAGCTAAATGGACTGAAAGATGGGGAAAAACAGTTATTCAATGAAAACAGACCTCTCTAGTTTCCAGAATTATCTTTAGAATATCAGTTTAATCTAATATCAGTAATGATGAAGATATTCAGTTTCAGTTAATATTTAATAGGTATTAATACCGCTAGAGGCTCAGTGGGTACAGAGATAACTGATTTCACGTTTATAGATTTTCGTTACTATACCTATCCAAAAGCTCTTCAGCTCCTTCCCCATTGATCCATCTTCCTTCTTGTTTAAACCGACTAGTTGGCTAACACATTAATATTTGTTCACTTACACAGACACCTTCAGTAAACATGGCAAAGTGTTAGGCAATGATTAACTGTAATGTAAAATATGATGAAAAAACAGCCAAGTCAGAACAGAGCAATATTTTCAGTTATTGTGTAATAGAATTTTATTTTTCTGATCAATGGCAAATAAATGGCATTCAGAATTGCAAGAAATGAAGAGAATGAGGAGGACTACAAGATATATAAGGAAGCCTAATAACAACCTTTGCTACCACTTAGCCACCATGAGACCCACTCTCTTCCTGTTAGGGAAGCTGTTACAACTTTTTGTCAGCTAGCTGGAGAAACTGTGTGAATAAGGTAGAAATGCAAATGTTATGACATACTGTAACAGTGTGCCTTCCAAAAGAAGAAGAAGATTCACGATTGGGTTAAAATGCCACCATTTAAATGCAGAGTACAATACAATTGTAGAGTTGTCCTTTATTTATATTGGGAAGATAATTGTGGCAAGACAATAGTCCCCCCCCACCACCACCACCTAAGTAATGCATGCTAAACCTAGTCATAATCTTGTGCTTACACCATTTAAGTCACACAGTTATAACATGAAGAAATCACTAAAGAAATTATCAAATAGTGTTAGTGATTAAATACACACAGAGAAATATGCAAGCTATTATTCACAATGAAAAACTATAAATATATAAAAATGTTTAAACATAGTGTTTGTGTGATCTGAAAAGTATAAAACAGACACCATTAAGTATTTTAAAAAATAATTCTGAAATTGTTAATTTTCTCATGCACTTACTAGCCTGAAAGAAGAGTAACAATAAGTTTGTATAATACAAGGCTGCCATCTATCACACAAACTGATATTAACCCCATACTTAGCAATACCAATAAAAATAATTATCCAAAATAAAATTTATATAAAAGCTTTGACTCGGACTAGGGAGAAAAAGAATCCCAATACCGACAATCCACAATTTCTCATTCTGATTAAGGACATTACTCCTTTTAGAATTATTTAATTTTTAGTCTTTGAGACTATCAGTTCCTGGGAAAGTAAAATTAACATTCTGATATGTTAACATACTCTTATAAAGGCCACTGGTATCTCTTCTAAGATGAAGGTCACTCATTTGTAGTGAAAGTCATAGCTTCTTGACACAAGAAATCTTCTTCACATAAAACACACTGCACACATATAAAGCCATGCAACCTATAAATTCCACCGAACGAGTTATTCAGTGCCTAATTTAGAATACTGTCTGAGAAACTATAAAATTAGTGAAATGGGTGTGATTGCAGAGAATATTCACTGATATATTTATTTCCTCAGCAGTTCTAAAGCCATTTCAGACAGTCTTTATCACCATTAACACTATGCTATCTCCTCTGCATACATCTCATAAAGAAGAGAAAAATGATTACTATTTTAAACAAGTGGCCATGATACTGTAATCCCTAGCCAAAGGCATAGCAATATACCTCTTTACATGATTAGCATACCACAGTACCATCTATCTGCATAAAATAAATACTTTTATTTCATTCATACTGCATCTGTCTAACAACGCAGAAATCACACCATTGTTTCCAACATTTTACTGCATTCAGGTCAGTCAAGACTCATTTTGGCAATCTGCATTTTGATACGTTACATTCAGTGAATTCTCTTTCATCAAATTTGCATTTGCTGAGCCATATGCATCTCATTTTAAACATCGTTTAGCTCTATTTATAAATCAGGTTTCCCCTTTTACTGCTTCAGATTGAGGCAGGCATTCTAATGTTTTCAGTGTCAAACCAGATTTCACAGTTCTCTCCAGTGTCACTCATTTAGCAAGGCCTTGCAGTATATGACTGTTACAGCTAACATTTTATAGCCAAACTACCCAGTGAAGGATAGGGGAGTGAATCAGAGAGTGCAGATTCTCTTAGTAGGAAATTAATGCAGTAATAGCTAACATTATTAGTTAATTTCTGCTGAGCACTCTGTACACATTAATGCCATCACTCATCAGAGTGTCAGTACAAGGTCACAGCTTGATGCTCCGATGCTGTTACTTTCATGAAAGACACAGCTATTACTAATGGCATGATTAAAGACCTGAGGCATCCACTGTGGAGCATATTAGTAGCCTTATTCAGATTACATTACGCAGAACAGTAGTGTGGTGTCATGCAAGACAGCCCATAAAATCTCTCCATAAAAATTAAAGTTCCACACAGTATCAGTGGACCTGTAGGTTTCCTTAGAACCTTGGACAAACTATTTAAGAAATGCATAGATGATAATTTGGCAGAACAAATTAGAGAAAACAGGGTGGCAAAAATTAATAAATACAAATGCATACAAGGCTGTTCCGGTAACATGGTGATGCTCTGTTCTTTTAGGGAAAAAAATCATGGTGTTAAACAAGACTGCACAAGCAGGTGCTAAATCAGATTTCTTTAGGGAGCAGTAACCACAGTTATTTATTTATTTATATATTTACATATGTATGTCAGTTTGTTAACCTGGTAAATCAACTGGTTGACAGACCCTTTGCAGCCATGATCCAGGCACAGCAGTGCATTTTAAATAATAAAGTAACAGATGTACGTAGGTTAAGTATAGGACAAAAGAAGGTAGAACCTCTACAGAAGTATAGCACATGACTTTAGCAATGGTAAGTTACACATGCAGAAATATTCACACAGTGGACTGTATTGGAAAATGATTGAAAAACTACTGTGGTTTATGTACCCACACACCAATTGGTTCAACAATATCCTTATTTATGGGGACAAGATAAAATTAAGTATTTAGGAGTATGGATTAAAAATTATTCTGGTGTGGTAGCTAAGGATATGTGAGAAGAGACTAAAAAGATCATATAAAAACTGAGAAAATGGAAGCTTTGTTATATGGATATGGATAGTAAGATACAAGCAGTCAAAATATTTTTATCAACTAGAGGAGAAGCTGTGGATAGCAATTAACAAAGAGCTGAAGGACTTTATCTGGGAGGGGAAGACGACAAGAGTCAAGTGGCATACACTGATTCTGCCAAAGCAACATGGTGGATTGTGATTACCAGATTTGAAGGGGTATTTCACATCCACAGAGTTAAGGCTATACATAGAACAAGCAGAGCACTATAATTCAACATGGAAAGAAATGATGATGCAGAGGGGAAGTTCAAAAAAAGGAGAAACTGAGACTTTGGATGCAGGCCTTTAAGAAGAATAACAACAATCATACAGAATATTATTTCCATAAAGTAGCAGAAAGTATTCTAAGAACTAAGCCAACATGGGAATGGAGAAAGGAGATTCTGTTGACAAGGATGACTGCAATTAGGGATAAAGACAATAAGCAAGAGGGGACTGGATTTTATTGGAAAAAACTGTTAAAGGAAACATGGTATTGGGAGCAAATAACTAGAGAGGAAAAGATGTTAGAATGGGAGGATAACAAGAATTTATTTGGACTGCAGATTAGAGATCGTTTTCCCTATCAAGGATTGACATCAGAGTGTAGACAAAGAAAAAGAAATGGGGGGGTCCTAAATGGAAGACCAGCACTGGCAGAGTTTTTAATAGAATCTAGAATAGAAGCTGCTATTAAAATGGAATAATTAGTAGAGCATATAAAATATTGCATGATAACTATAAGAATCAACCAGACGAGGTTAAGCAGGATTGGGAAGAGAGACTGGATAAGCAATTCACAAAGAAATAATGGGAGGATATATGTATGTCTCCCAAATATGCAACATCATCTAGAAGATCTAGAATTTTTACTTGAAAACGTTTACACAGATATTTCTATACCCCAAGTAGACTCCAGAGAATTTTTCCTCAAGCAGATAGCAAACGCTGGAGGTGTGCAGGGAAAAAAGAGGTACTTGGGAACATATTTTCTGGAAGTGCAGTTAGTTGGTGGACTTTAAGGATTCCCTGCGGGATGCACTGTCAGAAATACTGGATGGGTAGATTGGTGTGATGTGAGAGATTACTTTTCTGAGCTATGATACAGAATTGAAATTGCCTAGATATGGTTAGACCTTGCTGTCTCAAATTATGGTGGCAGCCAAAAAATGCAATTACTAGAAAATGGAAATCAGAATCTAAACCAACTATATTAGAAGTAGTGAATCTAGTAACAGGGATAAAACAACTGAAATTAAGATCTTTAGAAAAAGGTAGGAGCAAACTACACAGGAATAAATGAGAATTGTGGGAACGATACATACAGGGGAGGAATGAGGTTTAAAAGAAGGCAGGACTTAAATGAGCTATGTAATGTTTGATAGAAAATGATTGGTTAGATTATAAGTAATGTATAATGTCTGCAACTGGAAGTGTGTCAGGATGGTAAGTGATGGTTTAATAAAGATGTTTCTTATTTAAAAAAGGGGGGCAGGAATTGAAAATTTATTTAATGTTACTTAGGTTATATGATATATAGCAATATATGTGAACCATAATGTTTGTCAATTTTACCTTGTTAATACAGTTTGATTACTTTTTTATAAATGTAAATGTGCCTATGTCACAAGTGATAATTCAATAAAGGTGTTTATTTATTTAGTTTGACCAGGAAAGTCCACTGGACACATGTCCATTTTCAGTGGAGGTCTGGGGAGAAAAGCTCCACATATAATCAAATAACAAGGAAACAATTGTTATACAATCTGCAAAAAATAATGATAATTATGCTGGTTACTGAAATATACATCATATTTTAGAAGATACATATTTAAAAGTCTATGTACATACAGATGACTAAGTAATCTTATATACAATAAAACTTGGAATATTTAAGTAAGAAAAACAGAATGTAAAAGGCAACTATTCAGAGTATTGGGCAGGGAAGCTAAAAATGGGGACCAGCCTGGTGTAGAACAAGAACATAGCCAAGTTGCATAGAAGTGAGTCTTTAGTAATTTTTTTTTTAAACTGTGTTAAGTAAGAAATGAGGGATATATGGGTAGGGAGCGTGTTCCATATTTTGAACAAGTAATATGAGTAAAATGATTCCCCCACTGTGTTATTGGCTTTTGTTACTTTGAGAAGGAACTTATTGCTAGAGCAGAGAGATCTGTTGTTAGAGTAGGGCTGAAGTAGGTTTTGCAATGAAGGGGTTTTCTCTGGGAGATAGAGAATTTTATGAGCTAGAGAAAGTTGGTTGTAATGCAAGAGTTGTGGGCATTCTAGCCATTTGAGTTGCTTTAATACTATGCAGTGATGAGCTTTATATTTGGATTCTGAGGCAAATCTAGCTATTTTCTTGTAGCAGGACTCTAGCTTGGTTAGATCAGTCTTTTTGAGATTAGTAAGAATAGGGGAGGCATAGAGAAGTGTGGAGATGAGTGTTTGTTATGGTTGTCTTTGTGTGCTTGGTAAGATACGGTCTATTTCTATAGAGGGTTCCTAGTTTTTTTTTTACTTTCTTAATGGTATGGGCAATGTGTATATCAAATCTCAACTTGTTGTCAATTTCGACTCCAAGAAGTTTAGTGTGAGTTATTGGAGGGATAATAGTTTTGTTCCTGGACAAGATGTTAATGGTGGGGTCTTTGAACATAGATCTAACAGGTTTGAACAGTAGGAGTTTGTTTTGTTAGGATTTAGTATAAGTTGGATATTGGCAAGCCATGTTTCAACTGAGTGGAAGGATAGCTGCGTTAGTGTTTGGAATTCATGTAATGAGTAAAAAAAAAAAAAAGAAAAACTGCATGTGGTAAGTTGAAACTAAACAGTGCATTATTGATGACTATCTGAACAGTGAATAGCCACAAGGCTTGGAATAGGAAATTTAAATGTTTTCAGCACACATAGGCATACAGGTTAGTTGCACGGTCAGCATCACAAAACATCTAGATCACATCAAAGGAAAAAGAAAAACAGTAAAGAAATCAAAACCAGCTAGGTACACTGAATACCAGGTCCAGCTACTTAACAGAAAAATGACACCCCAAAAAATACAAAACAGACCCAAATGATTACCTAATGTAGGAAGACATTCCTGATTAGTAATACACTTCGTAATTTTTGCTTTTATGAAAATGGTACGTATATAATTCTAAGAATACTCTAGATAAAAAAAAAAAACGTACCTTAATACTCTTGTTATCTCAAAGAAGTCAGCCAGAAACGTAAATTATTTTTTTAATATTTACTATATCAAGGGTCATGTATGTTTTATTATTATTCAACAATCTGGATAGAATATCCATAGAATATAGCAGTTCTTTGCAATTCCCATAAAACAGAAATTGATATAAACAGAACGAAACAAATACAGACAAAACATGTAAATGTTTCAGAGGTATAAAAGAGAACATTTGCAAGGGAATAAAGATTTAAACATCGATTCCAACCCTGAAACTAATTAACAACTCAGTATGAGGAAAAGGAAGTAAGACTGCAGAACCATTAGACACAGCAGTGTGTTGTTCTACATATGCCAGGAACAGGCTCTTTGCAATGAAAGCCAGAAGAGCACAGTGGTGCAAAAAAAGACAAAAGATAGGAAACACATAGCCATCAACAGTGCATTATACCAGAACTCATAAAATAATTTATTATTGCCACTTTCATGCATTTAGCTATCCAGTTTGGATGATCCAGTCTGATATGGCCATCTCCTTGAAAAGAATTACTACAAGGAATAATATTAATAAATACTCAAATCAAGCCCAAAACCGAGAGCATTTTTCGCCTTGAGAAATGCACTGCTTCAAAGGTGCAGATGTACTTTTGCGCCACTCATTTCATGATTAATTTGCAAGATGGAAGTCTTTAAGACCATGAAAAGTTAATGCATAGAAACATGGTATCATGTTCTGATGAGAAAGTAATAAAACTGTTTTTAGATGAATCCAGTGTCTCACTGAAAAATCTCTTTTGTATTTACTGAGACTAGGGAAGTATGGGGGAAAGGAAGCATCTCCTTACCTTAGGGTGGTAGGATCTCAGAGTCAGTATATTTAGAGATGGGGTGATTTGGAAGCATATGCCTCTGACAAAATACATTGTTTCATAAAAGTCAGCCATTTACATTGTCAGCTTTAAACATTTGCATGCATTTCCTTCTTTTAAATAGGGTTTTTTCATTTAGTCATAGATCACAGCAGAATCATGTGTCCAATACAAGTAGCAATTCATTGTGAAACTAGAAATTACTTCATAGTATCTCCATCTACTTGGGGACAATAAACAGTTACCAAAATAGCTCTAGAGCTTTGGCATACATCTCACATTGAATGCAGACTTTAGAATTATTTTTCTGCTTGACAGAATAAGACAAATATGGGTATTCTGATGCTAAAAGGTGAAGAAATTGACCACTGATTCTAGCATGTATATTAAGAGTTTCTCTGCCAGTTCAGTGTGTGGAGATCTCAGCCAAGGAATAATGGAGGTGGATGAAGACAGAGTGCATAGAGGGATCAGCTGTCACCTCAATAGTACTACACGAAAACACAAAAAACTGGTGTATATAAAGCAAACCTAAAACTATGAAAACAGTATTTACTTTACTAGTACATTTGACTTACACTGAAGGATGAGTAGAAATAACAGCTGCTGTCAGATTGGTAACTAAAACAAGGAAGCCTAACATACAAAAGATGTTTTGATGAAGAGTTCAATATTTTACAACATTCTGACTATTTTTTGAACAGGGTCTAGCTGAACATTTGTATATTATCAGAATACAGGGTCTTAAAAAAGGGTACCCAGTTATAATGAGTGAAATTAATATTAATAGAAATGGTAGTGTTTTGACCATTGCAGTAAGACATTCAGGAGAGGCAACAGTGTCATTGAAAAAATATAAGTACTCTCAAGGGTGAAAAAATTCTCTTAAGGACAAGACACAATGAAAAGTTTAAATATACTTAATAATAAATAATAAAAGAACATGAAAATACTAAACATCTACTTACAATAAACATCAGAGATTCAGTCACAGGAAATATTAAAACAATACAGATGAATAGATTTATACAGATACAGAAAAACAGTACTTAACTAATCTCACAATATTTTTCTGACTGATCTAAGCATTACTATTCCCTAGCCACTTACTAAAGCAAGACAAGATGAAGTATGTGAGTGATCCTTCTATGTCGGGTTCCAAAAACCAGACTGCTCTGAGACTTCAGTTTGATCTAGTATTAAAACATCATTTTTGCCCTGGATTACAGAATGAGATCACATACATCTGGTCATCTCACTTCTGGTTCCCATATTACCCCCTTCCTAGAAACTGACCCAGAATCTCAGAAATAATACACACCTAAAGTTTTGCTAAGCTCTGGAAGTCTTAAAAACAATAAAACACTTACACTCTTCCTACAGGAGCTAATAAACCATTCTTTGGCACAGACATTTCATCTCTAGTTGCAATCAGAACTGTAAGATACAAGCCTAAATTAAGTAATTTAATTTTATACTATTTTTCAAAGTTAGCTGGAGCTCAGCTTAACCTTTCAGTATCTTCTGTTACAATATTAATTTCAATACAGTCTTTTACAGTTTCTCTGTCCAGTAGAACATATTGTTACTACATTTTTAATACAAGCAGTTTTACAAATACATTTTTCAACACAAGCATCTGTAAAAAATCAGTTTGATAAGCAAATGACATATAATTTTTTACAAAATTCTAACTAGCTGTGCTGGCATATGTTACACATCCACTGCCTTACTGGTATAGCTGGCAATGCCTCACATTGTCACAGATGACATAAAAATGACGTAGCTATGAAAGGTTATGTATGTCATTTCTATGAAGTGTTCTCAGAATAAATAATATAGCTTGCCTTGGATCTCTGCAGAGTAGATGCTATATCTATAATGTGTTCAAAAAATATTTTTCATATGCCAAGTCAGTGTAGTGGAAAAGAAAAAAAATATGACACAAAAGTGATATAAAGTCTCGCTGTCTAGGTTATACTTCAGCCCTAACACTCCACCTGGAAGCCTAATGACTCTTAACCATCTCCCACTGTCAAAAAAAATGCATGCACACATGCAGACACACACACACACACACACACACACACACACACACACACACACACACACACACACACACACACACATATAGTTTGCAAGTACAGAACAAGTTTATTTGGAATATTAATAGCATGACTAATTGAAGAGAAAATAGTGATAAGCAATTATTTATTTTATTTCCCATCAAAATAGAAACGCCACCAAAGTATTTAAAGGAATTTTACAAGCCTCTTCACCATTCCTATAATCATTCACTCATTATGATTGTACATCAACAACTTCCTTCATTCCACCTTCCACAACCATTGCACCCTGTCATACCATCATAAGACTCTGCTTTGCACCAACTTCATACACATATCCCTGGGACCTTTTTTCTACTCCTCACCACTATAAACCAGTGAAGGTCAGTCATCAACCAGTTCTACCACCAGAAGTGGTGGACAAAGGTAAATTACCATAACAGGAAAAAAAAGTAAAGATGTCACATGAATGTCTGCACAAAACTGCTTCCGCAATATCAAATAGCCTTCCTCACCACAGGGTTCTCCAGTCTTGACATACAGTCTGGCAAAGTTTGCTGTTGACTGCAAGCATCCCTGTTGTCATAAATGCTCCAACAGATGATCATTTCTTGCAAAAAAGTCTAAACCATAATTATCCCTGGCCTGGAGTCAATACCATGATCTATAGCTAAAGGCAAAAACATGCAGGATCATACTCATTGGTAAACAAGAACACCCTTTCACCTAGTATATTGAAAATAACCCCATCAAACTTGATACTATTGTCAGAGGCCTAAGCATCATATTTCAAATGTCATTATAAAATCTTTGTACCTTGCACAATGCGTCTATATTACATCATCTAAGCTTTGGTTAACTGAATAACTAAAGCTCGATCTTGTAATATCAACAGCTAAAATTCTCGAACAGCTGATTCAACCAAGGGAGACACTTCCCTTGGCTGAATCAAAAAAAAAACTTTCCATCCGAAATCAAATCAGGGGCTTTGCCCTCCACACCCCCCGATGTGGGAGGCTGGCTGTGCCCCCCACACACCCGTACTTAAATATACCAACTCTGAGATTGCTCCAAATTGTAGAAATGGGCATACTTCACAGAACAGCCAAGGGAAGTGTTTCCCTGAGCTAAATCGGCCGTTCGACAATTTACGGTTTCGATATTACAAGTTCGAGCTTTACTTATTCAATTAAGTAAAGCTTTGATCATGTAAGAGGGAACCTGCACAATTACTAGATGTATATTCTTTATATCCAAGTAAGTTATTGCCCTGCTCTAATCTTCTGTAATCAGACCCTTCAACATGTATCCATCTAAGTATAATAATGATTCCTAACAAAGAAAATGTTAGCCATGTCCTCTAACATAAACTGAGTTACTGAAGTCTCTGTCACTTTTCACTGTGTCTTACAGACCCCTGTATGGTGACCTCTGTTTGTCTCCTAAGTCAATGAAGGGTCCTACCCTGCTTGATACATTTTATAAACAAAAACTCTGGTAATACCACCATTATCCATCCCAAGGATCTAGATATCCATCATAATTTTAAAAGAACTATTTGGTGGAATGGATATCACTTCTAAAAGCTCTCCACCTATGAAATAAGCTCCTACTCCATGTCAAAGTGCCCTTTATTATGCTTTAAAACAAGTCTTTCAGAGTTGATGAGGATCCAAAAGTGTATGTCCAGGCTGGCTGTGACCAAGCTTAATAATCTTTTGGATTTGTTTCTCAGAAACTTATACCATTTCTGTTGCAAGTCTCTACTCATCTTTCTTCCCAACATCCTAGACTCTTGGCTTCTTGGTATTCTTACTTCTTGTTCTAACTCTTCTAATTTAGATTTTCTGGTTCCCCTCTTCTAATGGCCCTTCAGGATTTTATAGTGGCCCATCCTCATCTTCAACTTTTCTTCTTCGGTCATTGCTACGCAGCCTTATTTCTCTATGCCATTTAGCTCAGCCCACTTATCTGCTCCCTCTCCTCGCAAACTTTGTTTAGAACTTTGTCAGCTCACTTCCATGAAACCTGTTTTACAATGAGCAGAGCTTGGAGAAATGTCTCCGTTATGGCTTTCCACATTCTTCTGTAACTTCTCAAAAAAATAAAAATAAAAAAAAAAAAAGAAAGAAAAGATGTGAAACATTCTTTGGACACATAGCAGCCACTTTTAGTTCTAGGAAATGCTCTATTTTATATACAGATGAAGTCCATCCACCTGGTCAAAATGGTGGGCCTGTGTAACTGGCCATGCCTAAATTCTGGCCTCACATTTTACTTGCCTCTATCTATTAAGCACAAAATAAAAAAAATGCCACCTTCCACACATTTAATTTATAAACATCACACAAGCATGGAACGTATTCTCCCTAGCCTACAGCAAAAATATTGCAAGGCATATACTTAAGAAGGAAAAATACTACTTGTTGGAACCATCCCACTATGGTCTGTTCTGCCCACGTTATTGACTGGTCAGCTTTTGATACTACTGTTGTTGCCCTATGAGCTTTGTGAAGTCCATACCCAAGAATCTAATTATTTACCTAGATTTGCTCACTTCTAGTAACAAAATGAATTTTACATTCTCCCCTCTCACTACAGTTTCAAGCTCATCCACTTTAAACTGAATAGGGATTGGCTTGTTCTTCTAAATCTACCAAGTCCCAGTTAGACTCAGTCACAGTTGCAAACTTCAGTCATAATTCAGGCTAAAATTACTGTAACTCTATGTATTCTGTAAATATAATGCTTCTCCACAACCTGATGCTATTACACCAGTGCTAAGCATACTCTTTCTGTATCTCTTCCATTCAACATCATCTTAAGGGATTTGCTAAAAAATAATATTTGATATGTTTGTCTTTGCCTTGAGGAAATAAGCACTGCTGACACAAACATCTAGATTACTGATTAAACACCAACCTAAAATGAGTTTTTTCCTTCAGTAATGTTGAATCCTATTGCATCTTTAGTTCTGCAATATAAATTTAAAAGGGGACAGAAGTAGTATAAATCCAAAAGCACTAAAAATGCAATTAGCTTATAGTATATTTATTTTTGCTTTTACATGTTTTGCCAATAATCTGTGTATTGTTGAGAACAGTTGAATATAGTTCCATTAACAGAACAGATGAGTTGTAGAAATGAAAAACCTTAATATGCCCCAAATTGCTCAATCAGACAGTGAGATGCAATATAGCCAGTAAAAAAGAAGTAACAGTCTTAAAACATAAAAAGTAAGTCATACTAATAAGCTGACAAGGTGAATTAATGTGTGATACTGCAAATAAAAGTAAAATTTCTTTATATGTCTCAAACTAAAGAAAAGTTAATATGTGGAAATTAAATCTATATATGAATGTCTGCAAACATTTACTAATCATGGAAAAACTTAACTTTGTATGAAGTTTAATATGCAGTTATTAATGACTTTGGCTAAAGTTTTGCAGATGGAATTTAAAACCTTTATAAGACTATAATTATTAGGATCATAGGAGATTACTAGTCTATTGAACCAGAGGTCATTTCAAGCCTAGCCAATTCATCCCAGTGTAATACCATAGATGCTCTAGTCAATACCCAGATTGTATTTATTAATGATTGTCCATGTCCAGGAGGGTTGCTGGTGCTACCCCCAGGTAAGAATTTATATTGCCCCATCCACTTGTCCAGGTTCCTTTTGAAGAGTGTCTTAGAGGTGCTCTGCTTCACATGAATTAGCAGCCTATTCCAAAGGTGCAGCAGTTGCTGGAAGACAAATCTGTCCCTCCAGTACATCCTTTTCTAGTCGCAGGCCATATTTAGGTCCTGGAATGGATAGTGCTATTCCCGTTTGATTTACAGATGTGCAGCAAATTCATTAGGTTTGGATCGGAGATTGCTCTGTAAGACAGACATAAGTCTCCCCCTAAGAAGTCTATACGATACTGAGTATAGTGACAGGGACTTTATTCGGTGTGTGTAAGGCATGTGCTGGAGTCCCTTGTTGTTCTTAGAAACCTCTGAGTTCTCTCCTATTGCTGCAGGTGCTTTGGATAGTACATGCCGAAAGAGGCATTATATTCAATTATGGGCCTGATTAGTGATGAGTATAGAGGGGTTTTAACCTCCTTTGCTCTTCAGGCGATGCCTTTGCTAATCATGTGTGCTACATAGAAAGCCTTCTTTACTACAGTAGACACATGGTTGTCAAAGTTAAGGTCTCAGTCTACCTGTGATCCCAGACCTCTTACCACTTCGTAGGTACATAGGATATTGTTGTTAATTTGATAGTGTGAAGGGACATTGCTTTTACCGGAGGGACTGATGATGCATTTCTTTGCATTCAGTTTGAGACCGTGACTAAGACACCAGTTGTTGGTCTGCGCAAGACCCTCCTGAAGTATACTGACATAATTTGGAGATTCGATAATTGCATCTAGTTTGCAGTCATCTGCAAACTTGGTCAGCCACAGCCCCTTTGGCCTGAACTTCTGAGAAGTATATAGCAAACAGTAGAGGCCCAGCACTGACCCTTGTAGAACCCTGCTAGTGACAGGTCTGCTGGTTGATGTGGAGTCACCCACTTTGATAGTGTGTGACTTGTTTGTGAGCCAGATGACAACCCATCTTACAACAAAGGGGTTAACATTCAGTTTGCTAAGTTTATCAGTAATGCCTGAGTGTGGGATTGTGTCAGAGGCCTTTGCCAAGTCAAAGTACGATGTGTACACAGATTTCCCCTTGTCAGTGGCCCTGGTCACATTTTCAAAGAACTCCACCAGGTTTAACAGGCAGGATCTGCCCTTGATGAAGCCGAATTGGGTTGGAGCCAGGGTCTGGAGGTTGCCTATGTCTTTATTTATGAGGACCATGATGATACGTTCCATGGCTTTATAGATGAGGCTGGTCAGAATTATGGGTCTATAATTCCCTGGGTCTGTTGTTAAGCCACCTTTGTGGAGGGGAATAACTGTTGCTATTCTCCATTCTACAGGAACAAAGCCAGTGGTTAAGCTGTGATTGAATAGGGTACTTGATGGTGATGCTAGTTCATGTTTTAGTTTGTTTAGAACACACTCTGGGATGCCATCTGGTCCTACAGAGGCTGTGTTTTTTTTGCCTTAGATAGGTTATGATGACCTCTTCAAATATGTAGGGTGGGGGAATTGGGGGCAGGTTTCCTGATAAGTTTGGAGGGGACAAAGGAGTGATATTTTCACAAAACCTGTCCGCAGGTTTGCTATCTCTGCTGGATCAGTGTGTGTGATACTGTTAGTCACTAGCTCAGCACATGCTTAGGTCCTACCTTTTAAGGAGTGCCTTCTGTGTGGAGTCTGCATGTCCTCCCCGCAGTTGAGTGACCTTCCAAAGACATGTGTGAATGGGTGTGCCTTCGCTGTAGGCTGGGCATTGGGTTGGCACCTCGGCACCATAAAAATCTACTGCCAATCATTAGCGGATTGGAGTTTCGCTGTGGCGACCCCTAACCGGGAAAAGCCGAAAAGACGAACAACAACTTAGCTGTAAAATGCCTTATGATTTTCCTTGGCTGTGATTGCTAAGTTTTTCCTCAAAGTTACCCTTAGAAGATCTGACATATTGTCTTATTTGCCTGTTGAGGCTGAGGAGAGTGCTTTTCCATTGTTTGGGCCTCGCCTTAATTTTCTTAGACAGCAACTTTTTGCATTTGTTGTAAAGTTTGTTGATGCTGGAAGTCCACCAGGGGGATTTTTTTTAATTGGGGCTCTGTCTTTGATTCTCTCTGGAACAGCTGAGTCTATATGCTTATACAAGTGATTGTACAGGGATTTAGTGTAAGCTTTGGTGTAGTTACCACTTTCAGTTTTGGGGGGGGCTTGAAATGCATTTATACCTTCCCCCAGGAGGATACAGTTTGCTTTGGTGAAGTTTTTTAGTTTGACCTTTGTGAGTTTTGGTGTTAGTGCCAGTTTGAAGATGAATGATTTGTGGTCAGGTTTAACTAATGGGGGGCCGACAGTTGTAGTGGTGAATGTATAGGTTATGTTAGTGAGGACCAGATCTAGTATGTTTGTTCCTCTTGTTGGAGTTTGAGCAATTTGTTCCAAGGCATTTGAGTTAAGAAAGTCAAGGAACTTTTGCACTAGTGAGTACCATGACTTTGTTAATCTAAGCCAATTATTAATTTAGCTTCAGAATAAAGATAGATTTTGCAAATTGTAAGCATTATAGTGCCTGTCAACCTGTAATCGTAGACATGTGAAATAAATGTGTTGGATTCGGCCATGATTTTTTTTGTGTTTGACACAATTCAGCTGATGTAATGTCTCAGACCTTGAACTTTCTGTTTTCCTATTGTTTCTTTGGTGTTACTAACATTATTTGATCTTTCTGCACTGTAGAAAAGCATACCTTTCAAAGAATTGTAAGTATCCTGAGATGACACTATGTGTCACTCTTAATAAATCTGATCATTTTTTTAAATATTTCTGAAAAACTGCTTCTGTTCTTTTTTAAACAGATTTTCATTATCAATATAATATAAGACTAGATTCAGAGACATCCAGACACCACAGAGTAGACGAAATTCCAAAATCGGTATTGCCCTGATTTGGGAGTCACACAGAATATTTGAAAATTAATTAGCGCATATAGGAGCATCTGAAACAGTTAAAGTATACAATGCATCATGGCTCAACCAAGTTCATTCTGGCCATATCAGCCTCATAAACCCCAAGTCACTCAAAAATCTGTATATAGTACTGAAGTCTATAAGTCTGCTTCAGTTAAAACACACCATCTGCCACAATTTACCATGAATGAATGACCACTACAAGCTTCTCCCCAAAATGATTCATTAAGTGCAGAATTCAGTTACACTTATCTGTCTCTGAATAAGAGGATGTACGGTGACCTTAGACTTAGTTTACTAAAAAAGCAGGGGTAATAAGACGCAGCTGGTCACTAACATTGTCACTTTTTCCTTATGTGTTGACATTACACAACCTCTAACCAAAGTCCCTTGTATTTTAGGCCTCTGTTCTGCAAGTCTTGTTCATTTCCATAAACAGGAGTTGTCACTACTATGATTTTTGGGGTACAGTATTAAATGTGTGTGTACATGTACGTAGATATATACACATATATGTATATACATATATAGCTTCACTTCAGAATCCTGAAATATCACAATCCTGAATTTCATAAAACTTCATAATCTGGAAGCCCAAAAACTCAAAATCCTGAATCCCAAAAGACTGAAAACACACAGGATACATATACTGACTATTGAGAACAGAAACCAGATTACATTCCACCAAATATAAGCAGGGGGACAAGCCCCCCTGCACCCCCCCATGTGGGGGGCTGTGCCCCCCACATCCCCTGCTACTTAAAAAAGATTGCACTTCACTACACTATCATGTGTTATGTTATAGTATAGCAAGTTAAAAGGGAATGTTACTAAGGTTACAACAGGCAGTCATGAACACGTGATGGTATGTTTGCCATTTTTTCTATGGAGTGCAATCTTGGAGTTTATATATTTAATTAGGGGGTGTGGGGGCACAGCCCCCCACATGGGGGTACAGGAGGGCCTGTCCCCCTGCCCATTGTCTTGTATGTGTTTCTTTGTGTTCGTGTACTGGAATATTGTCATTCTTTGTGTCCTGTATATTTTCAGTATTGTGTGATTCAGGATTTTGAATTTCCAGGATTTTGGGTTTTGGATTATGAAGTTCAGGATTGTGATATTTCAGGATTCTGAAGTGAAACTATCTATCTATATATATATATATATATATATATATATATATATATATATATATATATATATATATATATATATATATATATATATATATATATATATTTATATATATATATAGACACACACACACACGTGTTCAGACAGGACAGTAACTTACCTGGAGGGCATTGTTGTTACATACCCCAAATGTGTGATAGTACCTGTAATATCCATCCAAAAAGTGCTATACTGTAATTTGATGGCCATCTATATTTCTTTTTTTTTTATTTTTCTAGTTTGAATTTTATTTTCAGTTTCTGTAAAATAATGATGTTTTCCAGGATTTTATAACTTTTTTTACTGTGTGGCATTTTGCTATAAACATTTTCAAAGTAGTCATTTTAGAAAATGATCTGTCAAACTGTTATGTGCTGTTGAATAATTCCACAACTTCCTGTAGTATGATTTGTCTCAAATAAATAATTGGTGTCAAAATCATGGTGTGAAGCTAAATGCCAAGCTAATGCATTGTTGGATCTTTTGGGAAGTCATCTAACTCAGGGAACTACCAAATTGGCAATACACCACTAAGAGTTGACCTAGTTGTTCAGGATTTGTGAGCTTATGTGGACAGTGATCTAACTTTGGACCAACAGATCAGAGAGAAAAAAGGTGGGAGGCTCCCTCTGCCAGATTAATTGACTAAGGAAGGAGGGAGGGAAGGTTGAAGACAAATGAAGAGCAACACTTCAAATGGAAAGTTATGGTGAGTACATAACTTCTTTATCTGAGATTGTCTTCTTCATTTGATCTTCAACCTGTGGGACAGAGTCCCCAGCTACTTGTACCCTGAGAGGGCCTATGAAAGGATATTTCAGAGCATGGTGAAACCAAAAGAGGCTCTGCTCTGGTATAAACTATCCAATTTGTAGTGGAATATGATGGTGCGAGACCTAGCCCATGTAGCCACAGCACATATCTCAGCTACTGGTACTCTGGATGAAAATGCTGATGAAGTAGAGACCACTCTGGTAGAATGTGTTTTTACTAAGGAAGGAAGAGAAACACCATACTCATCATAAATAAATATGGTACATTTAGCAATCCAGTTGGCGATGGTTACTTTGGAGACAGGAGATCCCACTCTGGCTTTAGAATATGAGACAAACAATTGATTGAACTTTCTGAAAGTTTTGGTTCTATGTAGACAGAAACAGAGATGCCTATGTACATCAAACATATGCAACTCGTATTCCCCTTTGTTCTGGAACTCTGAAAAGAAAAAGGGAAGGTGAATGACCTGATTAATATTTGTTTCAGAAGTGACCTTGGGTATGAAGAAGGGGTTTGGTCAAAGAGAGACGTGGTCCTTATGGAATATGAGGTACTTGTCAGAATGCAAAGAGCTTGTAACTCTGAAACCCTCTTAGATGAGGTCAGGGCCGCTAGTAAAGCAGTCTTCCAAGACAGATACTGTAGATCCACCTTTGCAGATGGTTCAAACGGTGATGACACCAGCACCTGTAGTACAAAAGTTAGGTCCCAAGGAGGAGCAGGTTCATTAACTGGTGGCCATAAGAGGAATGCACCTTTCAGAAAGGCTTTGCACAATCTAGAAGCAGCTAAAGATGAGTCCTTAAGTCCTACATGGTAATGAGAAATGGCAGCAAGTTGGACTTTAATTGTAGAGGAACTGGTGCCTTGGTTGAAGATACAGGCCAGGAACTCTAAGACCGAAGGCAGTAAAGGAATTTATGCAATGCTGACACCCAAATAGAAAACCTCTTCCACTTGCTAGCATAAATCTTTTTGGTAGATGACTTGTGAGCTGAAAGCCAAATGTGCTTCATCAGAAAGGAAAGCCTGAGAAGTCTAGGCATCATTGGAACTGCAGGATCCAAGCCATGATCTTCAGGCTTTCAGGATCTAGATGATAACCACCCTCCAGATTGGATATCAGATCTAGACAAGGATCTAAAATCCAGGTAGGGCCAACATTGTGAGACCAGAGGAGAGGAAACCTAGCCTGACAAGTCCAGAAAGGAGCAATGAGGATTACTTGACACCTCAACCTTTTTGCCTTCTGAAGAAATTTCGACATAAGAGGAAGAGGAGGGTAAGCATACAGCAGACCGGGGGGGGCCAAGCATGAACTAGAGTGTCTCTGGGTAGTCCTCCTTTTGGAGAAATTAGGGTGAAGAAGTTGCTACACATGGCACTGGAAGGAGAGGAGAAGAGTTCACAGCAAGGTTGACCCCAATTTTGGAAGATCATTTCCACCACTGACTGTTTCAGAGGCCACTCGTGAGGAGACAGTCTGATCCTGCTGAGTTTGTCCGCTAAGTTGTTACAATCCCCCCGGAATGTGTATTGTGATAAGAAAGCGGTCAGAAATCACCTATTCCCACAATCTGATGGCCTCTTGACACAGGGGATATGATCTGGTTCCTCCCTGTTTGTTGATATACCAGACCACTGACATGTTGTCCATCTGTGTCATAATCATTCCTCGGGGGAGAAATGAATGAAGTGCCTGCAGCACCAGAAGCACTGCCCTCATCTCCAGAATGTTGCTGTGTAAGCTGGTCTAATGTTGACCATGTCCCTTGAACAGTCCTTACCAGCCAATGCGCACCCCCACCTGAATCAGGAGGCATCCGTGGTGACTGTGGCTACAGGAGCAGGAGCCAAGAAGGGGAGACCTTCTGTCAAGTTCTGGAAATCTAAACACCGCAGAAGGGATGATTTTCAGGTTTTAGACAGGCAAATGGGATGCAGTAGAGGTTTGTCCAGAAGAGACCGTTGTATGGCTAGGGTCCACTGAAGGATATGCATATGCAGTCTTGCAAGGGGTAGAATAATGATGGTTGCTGCCATGGACCCTAAGGCTTGAAGAATCTGAGCTGCTGAAGGAAGAGAAGCTTTGAAAATGACATGAACATGGAGCTGATCCTTTCACTGGTGAGGACCTTCCACAGAGAAGGTTTTAACCATGCTCTTATAAACTGCAGAGAATGGAAAAGTTCCAACTTGAATTTTGGAAAGTTTATCGTAATGCCCAAGTTTGAAGCTGATTGGAGAAACTGGTCTCTGGCTAGAAGAAAATGATGCCTGGTGGGTGCAACTAGGAGACAGTTGTCCAGGTAGGGAAAAACCTGTATTCCCTGCAGTCTGAAATGTGCTGCAAGTACTGCTACCACTTTGATGAACACCTTACGGGCTGTGGTGAGACCAAAAGGGAGTACCCTGAACTGGAAATGCTTGGCTCCTGACCGGAAGTCTAGGAACCTTCTGTGGCACTTGTCCATATTTATGTAGTAATATGCATCTTGGAAGTTCACTGAGCACAACTATAAGTCCTTCTGCAGGTAGGGAAGGATGGATTTAATGGTAACGATTTGGAACTTCATCTTGGCGACAAACTTGTTTACACAGGTCAAGTCCAGTATGCGTCTGTGTCCCCCTGTCTTTTTGGGCACCAAAAAGAACCTTGAATAGACACCCAATCCGGATAGTTCTGAAGGGATGGCTGGATGACTCGCTTGATAAGCAGCTTGGAGATTTCAAGATTGGCTTCCTCCCTGTGAGCAGGTCAAACATCTGGGAGAATTTTCTGGGATCTTGGGGGATGAAGGAAGGGGATTGAATAACCCCTGGATATTATTCTAAGTACTCATTGAGCTATTGTGATGGCTTTCCAGGTTGATGGGTATAAGGAAAAATGACCCCTGACTGCCTCCAGGGCGGAGCAGTTGGGCAACACTTCAGGGTCGCTGGAAGGGTCTGTCCGGGTGAGAGTCCTGGGACCCTTGGCCCTGTGAAGCCCTTCTGCCTCTAGGGCAGCATCTGAATGTATCATTCCCTGATCTGCCTCTAAGGGAAGAGTCTGCTGGTACATCCTGATGGAAAGCCCTGGACTTCCGGAATCACAGCTTCTTACTTAACTCTCTGATACCTGGAGTAGGATCACTGAAGAGTAGAGAGGCAGATCCAAATGGCAGACAGGGTCTTGCCATCCTTCGTGCACTGGGCCAATAGTCTCCTTCATGGACAGGCTGAAGAAGGTTGACCCGTCAAAGGGGGGCATTCATGAAATGCGCCTTAAAGACCTCAGAGAAGTTTCACAGCCTCATCAAGGCATGATGCCTAGTAGCGATGCCTGAACAGGCTGTTCTAGATGTGCCTTTTGTGGCACAGGAAAGGAGCCTCATAGAGGTGTTAGAGATGTTCTTAAGAGTAGCCAGTCTGGAGGAGAAAATAATCTTCTCCTCGGCAGATATGTACTCTGGGGTAGACGCATATACCTCTTTGATGAGTGATCTCTACAGCTTTGTAACATGTGCCATATAATTCAGCACCCTCAAAAAGAAGGTTGCTGAAGTGTAAATATGCTTCCCCAACCTATCACTTTCAACTCCCTGTCAGGCAGATGGACAGAGGTGTTCTCCTGAGAGAGCTCCTTTTTTGTGGCAGCTGCAACCATCAAGGCATCAACAGGGACACTCTTCTGCCAGAACATTCTATCCTGAGGGGTGCTTAACACTTTGTCAGGGTGCATAGGTACTGGTTCCACCGGGTCCGGTTCCTTCCATGCCCTGTGGGCAATAAGGTCTACCAAGGGGGCCACGGGGGGGGGGTCACCCAGGAAAATGACTCCAGGAGCGCTGACTCATCCGGATTGGGCTTTTGTGAGGACCAGTCACCTTTCTGTCACAGAATTTCCATAATGTCTCCAAACGAGACATTGCCAGGTGGAGATCTTGGAGAGCCCTCCCCTTCCTCCATTTTGGTGTCTTTGGTAACAGACTCTGGAGTGGAGTCAAGGTGCCTCCTCTTGCACACATGCTTCCAGAGTGGGCTCCACAGGGAGGGTAACCTGGAGGGTCAAGGCAGGCTCTTTCTGATGTGGAGATCTGGAGACACTGAGCTCATATTCCGGCTGAGATAAGAAAGGATCTGTAGGGGGTGGCATCAAGGATCTCAACATAGAGGTCGATAGAACCCTCTCCACCACGTCAAACACCAACAGTGAATGGGAGATCAGTGCCAAAAGCATCAGCACAGAGGCACTCAATACAGCTGGAACCGAAATCCCTGACTACATCTGCACCAATGGTGGAGTCGGTGCTGAGCTGCACAACACTGAGGCTCTGAAGGGAAAGCATTGTACCAAAAACTTGTATGCCAATGCCAACCCCTCAGATCCACCACCGAGAGGACTACAGCTCTGAGAGCCCTCCAACACCAAAGTGAAAGGCGCCGAGGAACTCAAGGCTGTGGTCGGCATTGAAGAAACCAAAAACCTCGATGCCAGACGTTCCAATATTCACAAAGCCATGGGGCCTGGGAAAGGAGGATGCCTGGCATAGACATTGGGAGGACCCACTGCTCCTGAAGGGGAGGGGAGGGGATGGAAAGGACCCCCAGCTGGATCTGGGCCCACAGAAACTATCTCATCAGATGGTCCACTTCTGTCTCTGACAAACTCTGGAATGATATGGCAGAGGAAGTCACCAACTCAGGCTTGGAAGGATGCCTGACCGAGGCAGATGGTATCTCAGGATATTCAGGAGAAAACCTCGATGGAGGTGAATACACCCTTGGCCTGGCCTTGGGGGGAAGGTTCCACAGTAGATGTTGAAGAATCCAGCAATTTCCACTTTTCAGGATGTCTGTCTCTATGCCTAGACTTTTCTCTCTCTCTCTCTCTCTCAGCCTTCTTCTCCTCTTCCCTCCTTTTTACATTAGGCAACTTAGGGCGGGGTTGAGTCCCTACGCCCACAGAAGCAGAACTGGGTAGCAGGCCCTTTAAAATAAGTTTATTCGTTCTGTCCATGATAGTATGGGTACTGAAACCCACACAAATGGAGCACTCAGAGTCCCGGTGGCCGGGGCCTAAACACACTACACTGGTGTGATTTTTCAGCCATATCCAAGAGAAAAATAAAATAAAGCAGGTTAGAAAGAGGAACCCGCTAGACTAAATAAGGATTTTTTTTTATGCAAAGAGCACGAGGGTAGGGTTAAGAAAAAGAAAATTTATACAGAAGAGAACACAATACCTGAAACAAGGCCATACCAGATTAGAAATCTTTCAGAACCAAGGAGCTCAGTCAACCCGCTTGTTGCTCGAATGGCGGAAAATGAGATCTGGGCTAGTGAGGGAGGGAGGGGCATTATGGGTAGGGGAGGAGCTCAGTTTCGGCACCATAGCTTGGATATTGCCAGCTCGGTACCAATGTCGGTGTCTATACCCATAGGCTGAAGACAAATGAAGACAACAATTTCAGATGCAATGTTAATAGCATGACACATAGCATACTTGCCTTTGGTGCAGAAGGCTGTGGGTTCTAGTCGCACATGATGTACATGAAGTGTCAATATTGCACTGCCTCCTTTATCTGGGTATGGAGGCAGGTGCTGCACTCCTGAGTTTGTCTTCCTTTGGATGAGATGCCTAGTAACAGTGAACCTGCTGCTGGTTTCAAAGCCATTCCCTACTGCAATATTACCAGCTTACACATTTTTTTAAATGGAACATAGGCAGTCTATACTTCCAGGGCAGCAGGCACTGAAGTTTACACCAAACACTGAAATGTAAAGTTGTTTGCAATCTCTTCATTAGTTATAAATACCTTTAATGTAGAATTATGCAGATGACTTTTACGAATGCAGAGATTGTGTGTATTGATTGATACTGGTGGATTTTAATGACAGAAGTTTGAGTGGCATTTTGTGGTTGAGATATTCTGCAATGGGTAGATTTGTCCTTATTGGTTCATACGTTTTGTTTCCTTGCTTACGGGAAAAATATCCAAACCTAAAAATGTAAAACACATTCTAACAAGTGGTTCTGTATTATACAATGAATATAACTTAATACAGTAAGGAGGGTGCATCAAAGAACACACGCGTGTAGGCATGGTCCAAAAATGTGTGCAAGGGACTTATGGTTTGAAAACAATGTAAAGGTAAACTTTATCCACCACTGGCCATAGATACATTTTCTTTGAATGTGGGTTTCAATGCCATTTCAATGAATGTGAGTTTTAAGGGCAGAGAAGCTTACTGCTCATGCTAAGTCTGTTTTTATTGTGAGACTGTATTGTTGTATTTAGGTTTAGGCTATCAGGTTTTTGTGATATAAAATTTGAAATAAACGTTTTAAATATTTCTAATCATTGTAGAAGTAAAGAAGAAAATAGTCTGCACACTGACAGGTTTGAACAGTGTGTATGGTAACTTGGGGAGAAATAGCCAAGTAATGGGGCACTAGAATGGCTGGGGGGTGCTGTTAGTGTGTGTGGCGGGGCCTGTTGGAGGAGGGGCTGATCCATTTCCCTGCCTAGTTAACCACTTGATTATGATCCAGCTCTGAGGTAGGACTGCCTGGAAACACCTAGGCAGACTAAGGATTTTGGCTTGGTGAGTGTCAGATGATTTATAGGTGTAGCAGCAGTGGTTGGGGGAGTCAGGATATGAGAGTGAATCCCTTTAAGGAATTTACCTTGAGGTTCAATGACACCTTGAAATAGGTGCCTATTTAAAGAGGGTTCATTGATAACATATTAGACATCAGATTTGCAGTGTTCTCAGTTCTGGGGGAGTTTAGAAGTGGTATCCTAAGGAGAAGGACACACCAAGACTAGAGCAAGTGATTGTGAAACTGGAAGGTTTCACTTATAGGTTCATTGGTTCACAGCTGAATCCTAGGTTAGCTGCCCTGAAGATCTATTTAGCCTAGGCAATATCCTAAGGTCAGAATTAAACCCTATACCTTGTGTCTAGGAGAATAATCCACGGTGGTGCAGCGGTAGCGTTGTTGCCTCACAGCAAGAGGTTCTCCCGTTCAATTCTCGGCTGGAGTGCGGGGAGTGCCTTCTGTGTGGAGTCTGCATGTCCTCCCTGTGGTTGGGTGGGCGTTTGAAAGACATGCGTCAATGGGCGTGCCTTCGTTGAAGGTTGAAAGTCGAACTGGCACCTCAGCATTTGTGAAAATCTACTGCCAATCATTTGCGGACCGGAGTTCCGCAGTGGCGACCCCTAACCGGGAAAAGACAAAAGACAAACAACAACAACAACCTTGTGTCTTGGAGGTGAGGACCTTAACAATTATGTCAAACCCAACCTAAAATCATAAAGCCAACACATTCTGACTAGGCTTATAAATGCCTTCGGGCAGATAGCCTAGTACCTACCTATGAACCTATAAGATAAATACTGGGTGATTAGTCTGCAGGTTATTACAAGCCTAGCCAATAACGAGAGTTCAGAATTAAACCTTTTACCTTGTATCTGTGAGGTTAAGACCTTAACCATTATGCCAATCCTCCCCCTCTTTTTGCTGAGTACTACATGTCTGCCATTGGAAATTCTGTTAACTTGAAATGCCAAGCCATATATTCCTTGAAGAAATGATGGCCACAGTTATTGTGTTACATGCACGTGCTGAACTGAATCCTATGAGAATGAGTGACTGAACCAAACATGTTACTTGTTTATTCACTAAAGTATGTCCTAAGCCACTAACTTACTAAAGACTTGGGTTGCACAAACCAGTATTCACAAGAGACTCTTCACAGTTGTCAAAGATGTTTATTTTGTCCAGAAGATGTACCAAAGCTGCTATTTCTTTGTGTTAGGGACTTATAACTGCTATACATGAGGAACATAAATGACCAGAATGTTATACCTATGAGTCTGTTACAAACTGTTTAATGGCATGCAATAAAAAAAAACAATGCTGCACACTAGTAAGAGACCTAAAATAAGGAACTGTATATTCATTTAGTCTGCACTTTAATATACAATTTATTTTGCATACTACTACTACTACTAATAATAATAATAATAAAAGTTCCTCTTTACAGCTGCATGCAATAGTGATGCCCCTCTTTCATCCTCAGGTCTTTTTTCAGAGCATTGACATTTTAAAAGGATATATTTTTTTGGGGAAAATTGACATTTCAGAATGTGGAATTGCATATGGTTGAGACCATATGATCAACGTTCCAAAAAAATCGAACCTTTGGACTGAGATGGCTATAGGGTGGGGGTCAGGGAATTTTGACTTTTCTCCACTATGATGTCATTTTGGACTTGGTTTATATAATTAGTAGGAAATGTGGGGGACACATAGGGCTTGCCCCCTGAAAAATCACAGTCTTGTGCGTTTCTGTAATTTTCAGAATTCCGTAACCTCGATCATATGGGTTTGACAATATGCAGTTCAACATTACAGAAAGTTGATATGCTGAATGGGACCCAAAGCAAAAAATAATCTAGCATGCAGGATCAAAAATCAGCTAATTGCACATACCAGATTTTTAAAAGTCTGGAAGATCACAGCACAGTGGATGTTGGGTATTTGCCTTTCCCTACTGCTGTAGTGTAATCTTGGAGTTTGTATATATAACTAGCAGGGGGTATGACAGCTTGCTCCTTTGTAAAAAAACATTTAACTTTGTTTTATTCTATTATTTTGATTGGTTGGTGACTGACATGTTCTGCTCAGTCACTTGCCAGTTGATATTTTGTGTTTTCAATATGTGGATATACATGAATACATAAATAGTCGACATTTGTTTGGTCGACGCTGTTTGGTTGACAAAAACAAATGGCCATTAGGTGTGCAACATTGACAATCCCCGAGTAGGGGAATATTTCCTTTACCTGGGGATTGTGCAGTCTCAGTGTTTATATAATTAGCAGGGGGTGTGGGAGGAACAGCTTTTGGTTTAGTCTACTTGTTGGTAATCTTCAACGCATGCGTAGAATGTGTCAATGTTATGAGTTTCAACATTAGTATGTCGTTATATACATGGTTCAGTGACCACTGAAAGTACTTGTGACTGATCCCCATTTGCTCAAAAAAAAAATGGCAGAATACATCTAACTGAAAAGTCATTTTGTTGAAAATTGTTGAAGACTAGGCATGAAATTTTTGTGTCACTTTGGATTATAGGGGTTGTGGATTGGTGATGTCTGCCTTCATATTATACCCCCAAATGTGTAGAAGTTTGCACCAATTCTCTGTGCTTGGTGTTTTTTTTTTATTTTGTCCATGGGTATATGACTGTAGAGCTAGAATATACAAGTAAGGGGATGATGGGGGTTCAAGGAGCTTGCCACTCCCTCAAAAATATTTTTTATGGTTTATTTGTTGTGTAGAATGCTTTTTGATGAAAATGTTTTTCAGTGAAATAGCTTTTCAGTGAAATCTGCTTTCGGTAATTTGTACCACCTGATTTTTCTTTTAGTCAAATTTACCTTCCATCAAATATATATATATATATATATATATATATATATATATATTTATATATATATTTATATATTTATATATACACTTTCGGAAAGTTGAAAGTCATATGATGGAGACCACACATTAAACTTTATGAAAAGTTGAAGCATTTGTACTGAGAATGTGGTGCAGTGGGGATCAAGTAATTTACCCTTTTCCCCACGGTAATGTGATCTCAGAGTTGGTATATATAATTTGCAGGGGTGTGGGGGGTGCAAGGGGCTTGTCCCCCTGCAAAACAAACAAAAAGATATATATATTTTTGCTGTTTTTTTTTTTTATTTTGACTTTTTGGAAAATCGAATATATGGTCACGGCCATATGACTTTCGACTTTCCGAAATCTTTACAATGTCATATAGATATGTATATAAATATAAATATCTATATATACATATATATAAATCTATATAATGAGTTCATTTTTAATAATGGGAAGACATCACTGTAACAGCTACAACGACCTTCCCCAAGGAAGGACGGACGGCAAGCACTGGCCATTCAGTCTCCCTCCTCCACTGGCCCTCCATTACTTCAGTGTCCTACTGCACTTAGTTCTAACTCCTCTTAAAAGCAGAATAACTACAGATGAGACTGTTGAATTCCCTGTAGTTCTCCAAATGTAGTGTCATTTTACTTGTATCTAGCATGACCTGAAAAATGTAAAATAACAACTCCCCCAAAAATCTTTACAAGACAAAATATTGGTTACAAATTCACTGTGATCTCCAAAATCAGAAAAAAAGAAACCAAATAGACACATTGACAAGAGAGAAACAGATACTGTAGATAGAATGATGGAAAGACAGACAGATGGTCAGTTAGATTAACATGAAACAAAATCCCACTCACTCTTACCCACTGTGTAAAGAAAAAAAATAAATAAATAAAAAAGCATAGGCCTAAGAGAAATATACCACCTGTTTCCCATTCAGCACTTTCTTATGTTCTGAGAGAGTTAACTGTTTCAATAAACAAAAAACAGATAATTCAGTTTCAGTTTTATATTTGCTGTTAAGCATCAAGCTTATTTGCTTATTTGTAATAGCCATATGAGCCGGAAAAGGGATATAAAAAGAATTGTATATTTTTTATCCCATAAATATTACTGAATTTCTGAAAACAGTCTTCCAGCTTATGCAATATAATTTGGAAGGTTTTAAAAAAATATGCAGTTATGCATCATTTAGAAGTAAAGATTGCTATTCCCTAAATTTCTCCACCACAACATCATTATATGGTAATTGAAAGAAGCTGATAACAACAGGTTGTAGTGTATTAGTTAAATGTTTTAAGTCTGACATTTCTGGAACAATAATAATAAACAATGTTGTCAATACATCATTTCTGGAACATCATGCTCCAAGCTTCCAAGGTGCTGAACAAACAGACGTACTAGAAATTGAAAGAAAAATAAATACTTTATTGAAAAATGACAAGCATTGGGGCTTGATAAAAAAAGGTCACAGTTCAGTCCGAAAGGTTGTCATTTTTCATTAAAGCTTTTGTGATTGTACTTTTCCATTTGGTGTTGACAACTTTATTTTTTTAAATCACCAGTGACAACTTTATTTTTTTAAATCACCAGCTGACATGCTTGGATTTCAGTTACAACGTATTTATTGCCTGTGCCACAATAAGCTGTACTGAACATTTAAGACAGTGCCTTAGAAATACAGCAAGCTTTCTGTGCCTTATTTCAGTGTCCTTTATCGCTTCATCTAAACGCTGCTTGTCTTATTGTAACACTTTATTTTTGAAAGTTTTTTTTTCGCGGTGCAGGTGAGGTAATGAATGCTCATGTTAATTTAATTTGTCACACGTTTTTAACCTGCTTGTCTGGCATACATTTTTGTACTTGCATTACCACCATCAGTGTGTGTGTGTGTGTGTGTGTGTGTGTGTGTGTGTGTGTGTGTGTGTGTGTGTGTGTGTGTGTGTGTGTGTTTGTGTCTGCGTGCGTATGTCTGCATGCATGTGTGTGTGTGTGTGTGTGTGTGTGTGTGTGTGTGTGTGTGTGTGTGTGTGTATATACACAAAATGAATATCACCCATGACACTTTTGTAATGAACGCAAACACAAGACAAAAACAAAATTCAATGCTTTCTTTGCAGTCTGAATTTTGTATGGCGCTATGTAAATGACTGTTGATGCCTACTTCCTTCTTACATGTATTCTGTAACTGTTGATGCCTACTTCTTTGTGCGTAACTTCAAGACTTGCTTAAATCACAGTAATGTGTAGGGTTAGTATGATATCACCTCTCTAGCCAAATTCGGTAAGGAAGAATTGCATTTTATCTTACAGATGTATCTCTGCCTTAGAATCTCAAAGACCCATTTCAATTGAGAAAATGATGACAACTGCAAAATCCAACTCTGGGCAGAAGTAAATTGTAATCACTGAATTTTGTGCATGTATTACATCCATCATGATACTGTCATCTACAGCATTTAACCCTGAGTGGATTACAGCAGTGTAATATGCAAAGAACACGAACAGTGTCTGACCAGCACTTAAGGTAACACTACTAGAAAATGTATTTTAATTGTCTTCCCTCTCTGAAACATGATTACATATACAGGTCTAGTTATACTTAGTGCTGCCATAAAGAACGTTATGCAGACAGAAAGAATAAACGAAACTATTCCATAATCAAAAGATTAAAATTGCATAATTAGATAACTATAAGACTACCGCACCTTTAAAGAAACGCTGGCCATAGTATCTCACTTAGTTTTTCCCTCAAGGATGTAACAGTGCATAAAATTACCACTGCTCTTGCCTTTACATTTTAATACATGCAAATTTTTTTTCTTCAGATTCAAAAACTTCTGCAATATTATAATACTAACAACATTTAAACTGATCTATCTCTGACAAAGCATGGACACCCTTATGAGTACATGAAGGCAATTTTAGGAATTAAAGGGTGGGGAGAATGCTTAAAGACCAATGAATGAAAACTTAATAATTTCCCATAACTTCTCTTATTAATAAGTCTTCATTGCATAACTAATGAACTATAGGATGCATTGCAGAAAACTAGATAATGTTTTGCAATTAGAGAATAAGACATAATAAGAAAAAACATAGGCAGATTAATCAACGTCTTAGAAGTGCAATACAGAGAGACAAAATGAGTCTAGGCTTATGTTTTTATTTTTTCCCCTTATGACATAAATTGTGAACCGATTCATAAAGTTACTCATATTCACATTACACAGACTGTTTATCAAAGATACAGAAATAAAAGTGCAACTATATTTTAGACTGTTAACATTAGCTAGGAGCTTATGCTACACTTAAAAGTGTCTTTATTAGAGACTATGCCACTAAGGTGAACATCTAATCAACCAAAAATTCTAGTTATAGGTGACTCCACTATAAAACATACAGATGTCCCTCATCAGGTTGAGGAAGACAGAGTGATCGTTACTTGCTTGTCTGGTGCCAGGATCAGTCAGATCTCACAAACACATTCAAGTATTTGAACAAGTACCAGTATGACTCTGTCATTGTACATATGGGTGTCAGTAACATGAGATATACCTTCCTGGACTATATTGAGAGAGACAAGATGGACCTCTCAGACTGTCTGTCCCAAGCAGGGAGGAGCCTAGCAGTGAAGCAGCATTGTACCTTCTTCATTGCAGATGCCAAAATATGAGCAAAAACATACTATTCATTATTTTTAACATTTGTTTACCATGATAGTCTGGCTGGACACCTAGTGTCTGTTTTCAGCGGAGTCCTGGGGAGAAAAGCTACAAATGGTTACAGAATAAAGACTAATACATGGTAGTACTTGAAGGTTACAGAGTTTAAATGATAACAACAGGTTAGGAAAACATGTTTTAAAAAGGTTAACAATGTAAACAATACAAATTGACTTCAATAATTGGCTTAGTTTTTGGTGTCAGGATTCTGGTTCAATATTTGGCAGCCTTGGAGGATATGACAGACATCCCACAATGCTTTGCCAGTGATGACTTGCATCTGTATTCTCTAGAGTTCTGATTATTGGCAAAGATAGTCTCACCCTCAATTGTGCCTTTTTTAGACAATGCCAGCCTCATAAACCTACCAATATAACAAAGCAAGCCAAGGAAAATAAGAATGTGTTACTGATCAATGCTAGGAACCTAAACAAGAAAGTTTCACTCCCTACAAGCCCTTCTCATATTGGAAGATGTGGACATCTGTGTAGTGACTGAGGCCTGGTTAAAAACAATGCAGAGCATTCTAGCTCAGCTATAACACCTACTACACATTTTGAACAGCTATTGTATAAAACTGGGAAAAAAAGGTGGGGGTATCTCAGTCTTCATTCAGAATAGATTCACATCAAGAATGGTAAAGTAGCAGGATGCATTAGAGCTTTTCCATGAACAAACCACCATCAGAAAGTTCCCATACCATATATTAGCTAGCTATAGAACTCCCTCTGTGATCCGTGAAAGTCACAATGCCTATCTACAGGAAATGGAATCAGTCAGTATTAAACCCAAATTTAATTTTTCAATGTGATCTAAACTATCCAACTACAGACTGGGAAACCTACACCAACACAAGTGCACAAGCGCAGACATCTCTGGACTTTGTCAGTACAAATGTTCTGGAGCAAATCAAAGTACACACAAGAGGTGTGATTAGAGAAATGATAGGTCAATAAGCAAAGGAGAGTAGTATTGCTGGAATTGAATTCATCCTCAATTCTTGAAGAGGAGCTTCTCTAGGTGAACCTTGCTTTTCATAAAATCTCACCAAGATGGCACTGATATATAGACTGTATTTTATACAACATATATGGACAGAAGTAGGTTAAAAGTAAAACAAGATAGCTGTGTGCACAAGACCCAGGATAAAATAGTGCCCAATCCTGGTAGGCACACTGGTGCCAGAATGGAAAAAAAATAACAGTGTAGAATCCTCAAGATAGGGAAGCATTCATATAATGAGGCTAGACCAGGCCCAGGGGAGAATTGTAGAAGGAAGTAGTAGTCCACAAAAACATCACAAAAACTGGTAGGCCAAGAGCCATAAAGATGACAAAGTGGACTATAGAGGATAAGAAAGAAAATATATATTGTTACTATTATGCAAGAAGTCCAGAATTTCCAGACAGAAGATGTACAAAAAGATTAACAGAGAAATTTCAGGAAAGAAAAATATTTCCACAAGATAAACTATCAGAAGCTTCAAATAATAATTTGTGTTCATTAATACAACAGATTTGTGAAAAACATTAAACAGAACAAAAAACTTTGGGCCATTTGGAAAAAGAAGTGACTAAGTGAGAAAATATAAAGAACAAAATCTAGAGAATTTAGAAAGCTATAAAAAAGAAATATGGACATGGAAAAGAAAGACAGATCTGATATGGTGCAATATTTATGCAAAGGTGGAAGCCAAATTAATCAACAGAAAAAAGGCAGTCCCAAGGATATTCAAAGAGAAATACAGGCAAAGGCATCCAGATATGGAAAATTTCACAATAAGAAAATAAGATCACAAAGAGAGAATGTAGAACAGAAGATTAGTAAAGTAGAAGTTACAAAAATAGAAGTTGAAGTTATGGAAATACTTGAGAAGTTAAGGTTTTAGTGTAGAAAGTTAACACAAGTTATATCACAGCATGATGGAACAACAAGTCCCCCAAAGGAAGGAGAAAAGAAACGAGAGAAGCAGGAGACATCTGAAGAAGAAATATGGACATGGGAAAGACAAAGATATTTAATATGGTGCAATATCCATGCAAAGGATAAAGCAAAACTAATTAGAACAAAAAGAGCAGCACCAAAGATATTTGAAGAAAACTGAAGGCAAAGGCATCTGGACATGGAAAATTTTACAATACAAAAAAATAAGGAAACAAAGTGGGAAAGTAAAAAAGAAGATTAGTAAAGCAGAATTTAAGAAATAGAAACTGAGGTTATGGATTACTTGTGAAGTGAAGGACTTGGTGTAGAAACGCAAACAGATAACATCACAGTAGGATAGAGCAATGGATCATATGAAGATACTGTGGTGCTTTCTATAGGATACCAGTGCAAATGTTCAGCTGGAGTTGCACAGTAAGGGAAGGGACAGGAAACTGTGGCAACTCTGATGCAGTTAATGTTGTGGAGTGATAGCCCAATGAGTTCCCATATGAAAGAGCAACGGATGACATAGGATGAAACTGAAGAGAATGTGGCACAGGAAGATGCTCTGTAACTTTCTATAAAATGCCTGCAGGAAATGGAGAACAAAGAATGCGCCCTTAGTTTAGAAAAAAATGATCTAAGAGACAAGTTATTTTATTTAATGGAGATGGACAGACATATTAAGATCAGTGAAAGAAATAGACTACAGAAAGTCATTAAAACCCAAAAAGTTAGAAGTTTGTTAAAGCAAATTAACACAGTAATTAGGACTGTCCACAGAGATTCATATAATATAACAGAATATGATATATTACTGTGCAGCTAAATTAATAACAGATAAAGTCTTACCACAAAAACACAGGGCAGTAAGGGAAAGGAAGGGGAGAAATTGAATGCCATCATGGAAATATCGAACAGAGAAAACTATAAACCAATTAAGACAAAAAGTGTCACTGTTAGAAGAGTATAGAAGAGGGAACAGGTGAACAGACGTAGAAAGATAGACGTGATAAAAGCAGTGCACAGTATAAGAACAGATCAGGATCTAGCATGCACTATCGCAAATAATAAACTAAAAATATCAGCACAGGCAGAAAAAAATTAGAAGATATGCAGATAAATATAAAGAAAAACTACAAAATAAGCAATTTATTGATGTCCCAAAAACGTTTTGCAGAGAATTGGGAGACAAGGCAAAAGGAATTGAAATGCCACCAATACAAGAACAAATTGATACATTTTGGAGAAATATCTATGAAGATCCAGTGAAACATAACAAAGATGCTAAAATGGATAGAAGAAGTAAAAGAGAGAATAAAAAGTTCATATGCACACAATATGAAATGGGATGAAGTAAATGCCAGAGAAACTGAAACAAAGTTAAGAAAAGCTCCTACTTGGAAAACCCCAGGCCCCAGATGCAGTACCTAACTTCTGGCTAAAAGTATTAAAATCTTTACATGAAGATTTAGCCATGAGTAAAAACTATTTATATGCACACCAGGAACAAACACCAGCCTGGTTAACAGGAAAAACTATACTCTTACTTAACAGCGAACTTGCAAGCTATCCTAAGAATGATAGACCTATAACTTGCCTTTCTATGATGTATAAATTATACACCAGAATTGATGACAGAGTTTATAATCATTTAGTAAAAAACTCAACTAGAACAAATGGGCAATAAAAGAAGGTTGTATGGAAAAAGGATCATTTGTTGTTAAAGTCATAACTGAGAACTGTGAAAAGTGGAAGAATCTCAGTATGGACTACAAAACAGCATTTGACAGTATCCCACATTCATGGATAAAAGAGTGCTTAAAAATGTACAAGATATACCCTACAATGATCAATTACATTACCGCAACCATGAAACAGTAGCAAACCACTCTGCAGTTAAGCCATGATAAAGAACTAATTATTATTCTAGGGATAACAATTCAAAGGGGTATTCCAGGGTGACTCCCTGTCACTGTTGCTCTTTTCTCTTGCCCATAAGCTGTCTATTTATTTAACAGATTAGTTCATGGCTTCAATTTGGCTCCCAGAAAACAAAGTGTAAAGACTTCTCATATTCTTTTTGTAGATGATTTACAATTGTAGAGCTCATCAGATGAGGAACTGAAAGTACAACTGTAAGTTGTCAAAACAATTTCATATGATATAAGAATGCAATTTGGTCTTGATAAATGTGCAAAAGCGATCTTGAAAGTGGGAAAGCTGCATCCCCAAGAAAACAGCAGCTTGGGGCAGGAATTTGATATAAAAAAACTTGAGCAAGAGGGAGTGTATAAATATCTGGGAATTGATGAGGGATCAAAAATAAAACATGAACAAAATGTGAATAAAACATAGTGAGGAATATTTTAGAAGACTTAAATGAATACTGAAAACAACGTTGACATCTAGGAACAACGTCCAAGCTATAAACCAATTTGCTCTTCCTGTCCTAACTTATAGTTTTGGAGTGACTGACTGGCCCCAAACAGTGTTGGATAGGTTGGACAGGAAAACAAGAAGGATGCTTCTTGCTCATCAAATGAATTATAAAATTCAGTGCATACCAAGACTATATACAGTCCCCGTTCTGAAGGCAGCATTGTCCTTCTCAAAATTTATTACATGTATAGATCTGCAATCATGGGACTGCATGCATAGCTGCTGATCTCGTAAGACCCAAATGTAGTGAAAGTTTTAAAACATGAGGAGAATAAGTTTACAATGACTTCCCTGCTTAGAGTAGTAGCAGCATATCAGCATCAAGCAGGAATGGAAATCAAACCAGAAGTAGATAAAAATAAGGCAGCAACTGAATGCGCTAAAAAATAAAGAATACAAGGTGAAGGATCAAAAGAGGTAGCAAGATAAGTGGAAATGCATAAATATAGTTGCAAGTATAGAAGATCCTTGGAACAAAAAATTGAAAGCAGAAATGGTTAAGGTGAGGTGAATTTAAACCAAAAGACAAAAGGTTAATATTGGTGTGCCAAGATATTGAATTATGTATAAGCCGCGGTGGTGCAGCGGTAGCATTGTTGCCTCACAGCAAGAGGTTCTCCTGTTCGATTCTCAGCTAGAGCGCCTTCTGTGTGGAGTCTGCATGTCCTCCCCGCTGTCGAGTGGCATTCGAAAGACATGCGTAGAATGGGCGTGCCTTAGTTGAAGGATGGGCGTCAAGCTGGCACCTTGGCACCTGTAAAAAGTCTACTGCCAATCATTAGCGGACCGGAGTTCTGCTGTGGCAACCCCTAACCGGGAAAAGCTGAAAGAAGAACAACAACAACGTGCTGGTTTACAAAATCCATTGAACATGTGGGAGAAACCGACAAATGTAGGTTTTGTAAAACTGAATTGGAAACAGTTGCACATCTTGTTGCTGGTTGTGATAAATAATGGCAGAAGGACTGTACACTGAAAGGTATAATAATTTGGCAAGATTGTTGCATTGGAGATTGTGCAAATATAATAATGGATAAGCTGAAAAAAACTGGAAACGTGTCACAAAGCATTATAGAAAATGATGAGGTTTATATCACATGGGATCCCCATCACCAACAGTTCAAAACAATAGATGCAAGAAAACCAGATATAGTGGTCCATGAAAAGAAGACAAAAGTAGCATTGATTATTGAAACTGCCACACCCAGTAACTACATTGTCTTATGTACAGAGGCGCACAAAGTCATAAAATACATGGATTTGCAGGCAGAAATGAGGGCAATGTGGAAGAAAAATACCCAGACAGTTTCAATAGTAGTAGGAGGAATGGGTTTTATAAACAAGAATTTACAATCATACTTAGATATGCTACTGATACATGTAACTCTATACAAATTGCAGAAGGAGTTACTACTCTACACATTGCGGGTGCTGCAACGAGCACTTCCGTCTAACATCAAAGATTGAAACAATACTAATTTCATGATCTTTAATCATATTCTGACTATGGAATGGGTCCATTCCCATCATGGTTTTAGAAAAATAAAATACTTGGAGAAATTAAAAAAGGAGGGATACAACATCTTTGATCTTGTCCTTACTAATATGGAACTATCTTCCATCATCTCTTGTCTATATTTTTCATGTGTTAGTTCTGAGCATAAAGCCATCTCCTTTGAAATTATACTGAAGCCAGAGACATTTCCACCTTATGTACCTTTAGGAGTTTCTTTAAGATAAGCTATCTACTCCTAAGTGATACACTGGTGAGCTTCACATCCCCACCAAACCCAGTTAAGACTGCTAAGTACAGACGTGCAGTGTGCCATTCTGCTGTACCCAGCAGGAACAAGAGCAGGGCAAACCTCAGAAATTTTGAATAAAAGTACAAAAAAGGAGTAATTCACAGAATGATTAAGCCCTCATCATTAAAACAACTCGGGAGCTTAATAAAATCCACAAAAGCCAAGTTTGAGGCTAAAATAGTCACCCAAACAAATTTTCTAACTAGGTTCAAAAGATCAGAAGCACAATGCATCAATGCTAATTGTGATTATTACCTACTCTGAGGCTTATGACATAGCAAACCTAATTGCCGATAAATTCAGCCCAAACCTTACCCCTCTCCCCCTTCCATCTATCCCACAAGATATACCACTAACCAACTCGGCCTTAGCTAACATACAAGACCAAGTCCTAAAAGTGCCATCAGAAGCTAAAAATACTACACTGATGGGTACTGATAACATCCATGGATGCATCTTTAATAACAAGAATTAAGATTCAGCCTCCCATATACATACATTTTTTAAACCTCAGCCTCTATACAGTTTTTGTACCAAGCAAATGCAGAATAGCTACTGACATTCCTCTGCATAAGGGAGGGCTTTCGACAGACCCAGGAAATTACAGATGCACAAGACTGACCAGCCTCGTATGCAAAGTCATGGAAAGACTTATCACAAAACTAATGTATAAGGACATAGGAAACCCCCAAAACCTGGGCCCTTCTCACTTTAGATTTGTCAAAGGCAGGTCATGTTTACTCAGACTGTTGGACGTTTTTGAAAGGTTCACCAAAGCAATGCATAAAAGTAAAATTGTACAGACCACATACCTTGCCCTGACCAATGCTTTTGCACAATCATCCGCTCAGTCATAGTAGAAATGCTAAAGAAACTGGGAATAAATCCCTGCATCTCTCACTGGATTACCAACTGGCTCACAAATCAGCTGTAAGAGATCAAAACAGGGATAGCTACCTCAACAAAGAGACCAATCACCAGAGAAGTCCCCCAGAGTTTATTGCCAGGACCTCACTTCTTTGGCATGTACATCTCTGAAGTAAAAGCCAGTATAAACCATTCAAAGGTAGTAACTAGGCTGGGAATCCAGGGTACCACTGAGAAGCCTAGCTTAAATTCCCAGTTACCCCTAAGCCTGTGGAGCAGTCATTCAATCACTAAATGTCTTAGTCATCTTCCATGAATGTTTGTCCCAAACAAATAACTGGTGACAGAATTATGGACTGAAACTAAATGCCAAAAAATGCATTAGCATATCCTTTGTGAAGTCTCATACCCTGAGGAACACCCTCATTGACAATACACTCCTAAGGGTTGACCTATATGCTCAAGATTTAGGTAGCTATGTAGACAGTGACCTAACCTGCGACCAATATCTGTCCACTGTTGTAATAAATTCCTTTTATATTCAACAGCTTATAAACAATGAGATTGTGTCAAGATCTAGAGATGTCTTTGTCCCACTTTACACAGACCTCATTAGTCCATTCACTAAGCATAATGACCCCCTTTGGCATATATCTGTCCTGACACACGTAACAACTGGAACACCCACAGAGATGCATTACTAAAAGGATACATGGCCTAAACAACATGTCCTACATGGACTGACTCAAAACTGTATCACTATACCTGGTATCCTACATACTGCTAAGATGTGATCTTTGTCTGGCATATAAGGCATCCTCCAAACTAGTACTGATGGACCAGTTACCGCACATCAGCATATTAAATGAAATCAGAAATACTCGGTCCAAGGATTCAAAACGCGTCTGCAAAATCATCATAACAGTTTGGAGGGATTGGTATATCTCACAGAGAATATTGCTGCTCTGGAACACACATCCCATCCATGTAAAACAAAGACAGACATTGGAGCAAAGTATGGGAAACAGAAAATTTAAACTGCAAACATGCTGTAAAAGTGCCCAAAACATAACTAATAATCCAAAATTAGGCACCAGAGACCAGCAGTTCCAACACACAAGTACTTTAATATTCAAACATAGCAAAAGGAACACACATACACATAAACAGAAAATTTACCCCATTTACCCCAGGGCTGCTCCCTGTATTACTAATGGACACTGGCAGCTCCTAAAGGCTTTATGCAGTGCAGGGGTCCTCTCAAATTACTATGATATGATCCCAGTTATTCTCATTAGAGATAATAAATAATAATTGTCCATAGGATGGATAAGGACAATCTAACAACTAAAAGGACAAGTTAATTCAAGCACCAAAAGGGAAAGTGGCTAGGCTTAAATTAACCCATAAGGGCAACTAGCCTAGTACTTCTCTATGAAACTATTTTTTTTTAATAATGCTGTCAGTGTTGGTTAAGTGAATTAAAACTAGATAATTATATTTAATGCACAATTTTTTTTTAAAATGGCAATGAAATGTGTTGCCTCATAGGGCCAAGCTAATAATGTAACACAAAGTTATCTTACGTAATGTTAGTGTGACAGCAGTCCTACAGCTGACTGTCAGACTTTAATTAGAAGTTATGTACCTACCATAACGTTCCATGTTAGTTGTCTTCACTCGCCTTCTTTCTTGCTGGATGGGTTCGGAGCCGATCCTCGGCTCCGACTAGGCCACTTACTAAAGCTCGAGAGCTTATTTTACCGGCTCGAGGCAACCCTATATCCCATGATGCTAGTCGATAACTCCCCAGATCTCGTTTGGAAGCTGAAAAACCTAGCATAGGCCAATAAAACAAAATCCTCCAACTGGAAGGAGGAGGAAGAGGGATAAAAACCTCCAAAGATAATTATTTACACTACATATATCTTAGGACACCTAGATAGTGAACAAAGAAATAAAAGGACCCTTCAAGGAAGGGAAGATCTTCTCGGTCTGTCCAGGCTAGGGGGATGGTGGGTGGGATGCAAGAAAGAAGGCAAGAGACGACAACTAACATGGAACGTTATGGTAGGTACATAACTTCTCAATGTTAAGTTGTCAATCTCGCCTTCATTCTTGCTGGATGGGACCGCGTCCCTAGCACCTTCATCCTGGGTGGCTCATTGGAACAGACTCTTAAGAATGGTGGAACCAAATGTTGCTCTGTCCCTGGAGGCCATGTCCAATTTGTAATGCGAAACAAAGGTATGAGGAGAGGCCCATGTGGCTGCCGCACAGATAGTGTCTATTGGTAGTCTAGCTTGAAAAGCTGTAGATGTAGCTAGTGCTCTAGTTGAATGGGCTTTTGGCTTAGAAGTTAATTCCCTGCCTCTGAGTTGATAAATAGATGTAATCACAGAAGACAGCCACCTAGATAGGGTTACCTTGGAAACAGGAAGGCCTTTCTTATTTTCTGTGTACGATAAAAACAGTTGATCAGACTTCCTTATTTGTTTGGTTCTATCCAAATAGTATCGGAGCTGGCAGTGAACATCTAGATAATGTAGCTTTTGCTCTGCTCTATTAGTATAGTTTGGGAAAAAAACTGGGAGATCAATTGATTGACTTAAATTTGTCTGCGAAGCCACCTTGGGTAAGAAGGATGGATTAGTCCTTAGAGAAACTCTGTCTTTATGGAAGATTAAGTAGGGAGGACGAATGCAGAGGGCGTGAAGCTCTGATACTCTCCTAGCAGAAGTAATGGCGACTAGGAAAAGTGTCTTCCAGGAAAGAAATTTCAAAGAACAGGAGACCGCAGGTTCAAAGGGGGGGAGAATTAAGGATGTTAAGACTAAATTAAGATCTCACTGAGGTGGAGAGTCTTTGATCAGAGGCTTAAGTAAATATACACCTTTAAGGAAGGCTTTGCAAAGCTTATTGGACATGATGTTGTGGTCCGATAAGCCTGTATGAAAATTCAATATGGCTGCCAACTGAACCTTTACTGTAGAGGCAGAAGACCCTGAATGAAAAATTTCTGCTAGGAAGTCTAAGACCGAATGAATTGGGGCAGTAAAGGGATCTATATTCCTTGCCTTTGCCCAGAAGGAGAAATGTTTCCATTTACTAGTGTAAATCCTTCTGGTGGAAGATTTAAGGGAAGCTACTATGATATCCCGGACGGGATTAGAAATCATAGGAAGCCTGGCTAAGGACGGAAGTGGAGCAACAAAGCAGTGAGGTTGAGAGAATGTAGGGATTGGTGCAGCTGCCCCGACTGATGGGTCAACAGATCTGGAGCTGGATCCAGATGCCAAGGCTGTACCAAAAGATAATGATGTAGGCACGGAAACCATATCTGTCGAGGCCAATAAGGGGCAATGAGAATCAACTTTGCTCTCAAGGCGGTTGCTTTCTGAATTACTTGTGGAATTAGAGGAAAGGGTGGATAGGCATAGAGAAGTCCCCAAGGCCAATCTTGGACTAGAGCGTCTCTGAGGGGATGGCCTGGAAGGGGGAAGAGGGTGAAGAACTCGGGGCATTTGCTGTTTTGGGATGTAGCAAAAAGATTGCAGCAAGGAAGGCCCCACTTCTGAAAAATCTCTTCCGCTTCCAATTGTTTGAGAGACCACTCGTGTGGCATGAGTATGGCTCTGCTCAACCTGTCCACTATGAAGTTGGACTTACCGGGGATGTGCGTTGCTATGAGAAACCGCTGAGAGGAGATCACCCATTGCCAAAGTCTGAGTGCCTCTCGACACAAGGGATAGGACTTGGTTCCACCCTGCTTGTTGATGTACCACACTACGGACATATTGTCCGTTTGGATTGCAATAGTTCCTAGGGGAAGAGAGTCATGGAGGGCTTGCAACGTTAAAAGCACTGCTCTCATCTCTAGGACATTTATGTGCAGGTGGTGCTCAAAAGGTTGCCAAGTGCCATGGACCATCCTTCCCTGAAAATGCCCCCCCCCCCCCACCCGATCAGGGAGGCGTCCGATGTGACCGTGGCGACCGGGGGAGGAGGAACAAAGGGTCTGCCCTGATGGACTTGTGGGGACAATATCCACCAGGACAGATGACTTTTGCAAGTTTGAGTTATCATGATCTTGTGGTGCATGGGGAGTTGCTGAAAAGACCATTGGGCGAACAGCATCCACTGTAGAAGACGCATGTGAAAACGTGCAAGGGGAAGAAGTGTTATGGAGGCCGCCATAAGAACCAATACTTTCAGGACAAACCTGGCCTGAATTTTGTCACTCTGAAGAAGAACATGGACATGGTTTTGAATATCTAAGACTCTTTGGTCTGTTAACTTTGCTGAAAGTTGTATGGTGTTCAAGTTGGCGCCTATAAAGGTAATAGACTGACAAGGCGACAAGGCAGACTTTTCGAAATTTATAGAGATTCCTAGCCCTCTGCAAATGTGAATGGTGTAAGCTCTGGCTTGGAGAAGTTGATGCCTGGTGGTGGCAGTGAGGAGACAGTCGTCTAGATATGGAAACACCTGGAATCCTTGCCGTTTCAGGTGAGCCGTAACCACTGCCATACATTTGGTGAACACTCTGGGGGCTGTAGTGAGACCAAAGGGCAGGGCTCTGAATTGGTAGTGACTGGCCCCCATCCGAAAGCGGAGAAACCTTCTGGAGCGCCTGTGAATTTTGATGTGATAGTACGCATCCTGAAGGTCCACGGAGCACATCCAATTGTCCTTGCCCAGAAAGGGCAGAATGGACTGTAGCGTGACCATCCGGAATCTTGTTCTCTTTACAAACTTGTTCAGTTTGCTGAGATCTAATATTGGTCTCCAGTCCCCTGTCTTTTTCGGTACCAAAAAGAACCTTGAGTAGATTCCGGATCCTAGTTGGTCTGCTGAGACTGGCTGGATGGCTCTTTTTGCTAGCAGTTTTGATATTTCTGATACTGCTAGTTCCCTTAGACCGGGTGGAACGTCTGGAAGGGTTCCCTTTTGTTGAATTGGGGTTTGGATAAAGGGAATTTTGTAACCCTCGGATATGATCGACTGTACCCATTTGCCTTGAGTAAGGGAAAGCCAGGCTATTGGGTACAGTGACAATCTTCCCCCGACTGCCTCCAAAGGTGGACAATTGGGCAACATCTCAGGGATGCTGGAAGGGTTTGTCAGAGAGAGGCTTCCTTCTGCCCTGGTTTTGCGGACCCCCTCTGCCCCTAGGGCGGTGTCTGTTGTTGTTACCCCCTCTGCCTCTGGGGGTAAACTGACCTCTTGCATCAGACGTGACTCCTTGAGATTTGCAGAACCACATTTTCCCACCCTTTTGACCCTTAGGGTATGGTCTTGAAGGGGTGGAGAAACGGACTCCTACGGCAGAAAGAGTTTTGCCATCTTGCTCGCATCTGGTCAAGGTGTCTTTCACTTGAGGTCCGAACAAAGCCGAACCATCAAAAGGGGAATTTGTGAAGGACGCCTTGAAAGGGTCTGCGAAATTACACAGCCGCATCCAGGCGTGACACCTTAAGGCCACTCCTGTGCCTGCGGCCCTACTCGCTCCATCGTCTGCATATGAAATCAGGAGTTAATCGAGTTCAGGGTTCCAAGCTGTGAGTTTATTTTATCCTGGGACCCAGCAGCTGATGGATCCTGTAAGACTTCTCCCAACTCTTTGAGAATATCTCTCTGAAGGCGGGTGAAGTATCACAGGTAATTCAGCGACCGCATGGCAAAGGTCGCTGAAGAAAACATCCGCTTACCGTACCTATCCATGGTCCTAGAATCCTTATAGGAGGATGGATAGGTACTGAAGGATCAGCTAGTTCCTTCTTGGTGGCTGCAGCCACCATCATGGCATCTGCCAGTACACCTTTTGTTAGGAATTGCTTGTCAACTGGTGCTGTAATGAATTTAGATGGCCTCCGAGGGGTGGGTTCCACCAAATCTGGGGCCGACCACGCCTTCCGAGCCACTACTTCCATAAGGGGGTCGAAAGGCGGAGACACCCAGGAGGTGGATGGTCGAGAACCGAACGCCTCCAGGTACACTGACTCGTCCTCGGAAGGATTAAGGGAAGACCAGTTCCCCCTCTGCTTCAGGATTTCTAGGATGTCTGAAAAAGAGACATCCTCAGAGGGGGACTTTGGGGATCCCTCCGACTCATCCAAGTCGGTGTCAGATGTAATAGACTCAGGGGAGTCCACATGCTTCCTCTTACATGTCCTCTTACGTGGAGGCTCCGCTGACAGGTCAGGAGAAGCCTCAGAAGAGGAAGAAATTCCCAGTGGGGAAACCTGAGGCATTGGATCTCTGGGTCCGGGAGCAAGAGAGTGAGAAGAGACATCAGCAGGCACTGTAGTGGGAGGAGCTGATGGAGCTGACCATTGACTAAGCCCTGGGGCTAGTACGCTCCTCATCACCTCGTAGGCTCCCCTATCAGAAAGGCCAGAGGGCCCCCGCTCCGAAGAGATAGGAACCCCAGGCCGCACCGACAGGGAAGGCTCCGAGGCCAATGTCGGGGCCAAGCTCACCAGCGCCGACGCTCCGAGAGGGAGAACGGGGTCGGACAATGGTCCGATGCCACTCGCCCCCTCGGAGCCGATGAGAGAGATCAGGCGCCCGGATCCCTCCAATGAAGGTATCAAAGAGGAGATCAGAGCGGAAGACGAAGGAGCCGAAGGGGGAGGTATCGGCTCCAACGCCACAACGGTCACGGCTCCGAGGAGCTCCAGCTCCAAAATCTGAGGGAGAGTCGAAGGAGGAAAAATAAGTGGAGTCGAAATAGCTACCATCTGATGAGATGGGCTAGAGATCATCTGGGCCAATGCCTGAGACTTTAACAGCCTACTTACCACTCTCTCAAGGTCGTGATCTGAAAGTCTGGACGACCGAGAAGATCGGCTACGATGGCTCCGCTCCGAGAGCAGGGGAGATCTCGGAGCCGAATGGATGGACTCCAATGAAGGGGATCTTGACCTCTTCTTAGATGGAGCCAATGGAGCCGAAGACACGTCGGCTCCAGCCGGAGCCGACAGTGAAAGCATGGGCTCAGAGGTATCGGCACCGAGTGGTGCCAAGACCGGAACTTGTGACTCAAATGGATCGGCTCCAGCCGGAGCCGATCTAGGCACAGACAAGGAGCCAGCAGCCGAAGGCTTAGTACTTGGAGCCGACGGTTTTGCAGGTTTCAAGGGCCTCCCCGACGCAGACTTAGTCGGGGAGCCCTCGGGCTTTAACAAGCCCCTCAGTATAAGTTTATTCCTGCGCTCCTGCAGGACTCTTGGACTGAATGCATGACATACTGAACAAGAGTCCTGCAGGTGCAGGGGTCCCAGGCAGTAAACACAAGAAGTGTGACCATCTGTCAGAGACATTTTCTGACAGCACGAGTCACACTTCTTAAAGCCTGAGACCTTAGTTTCTTTAGGTTCCTTCGACATAACAGTGTCGAGGGTTCACAAATGTAACAGAAAAACACACACACACACAGACTCTCGAAAATTATAAATTAACAATAAAATGTTAATAGGGATACTGACACACCCAAACACTCCACAGGATCCCTAAGAAAAATTCGGAAAGGGGCAGGCTTAAGGCCTAACCTAAGAGTGGAGGGACTGGGATATAAGGGATAAAGAGGGAAGGTATATAAAAAAGTAATAGAGTTAAGGGTAGTTACTAACTATTGAAAGAAATAACTAGGTGAAATTTTAACTCAAAAAGGGTGACTGAATACTATGTATATATAAGACTTACCAGGAGCCGGTAAAAAACGCACCTCGCAAGCGAAAGCGGCAAACGAAATCTGGGGAGTTATCGCCTAGCATCATGGGATATAGGGTTGCCTCGAGCCGGTAAAATAAGCTCTCGAGCTTTAGTAAGTGGTCGAGTTGGAGCCGAGGATCAGCTCCGAACCCATCCAGCAAGAATGAAGGCGAGATTGACAACTTAACATCTGCTCTTCACACAAGACTGTTTAAAGGCTATCATATAGTGATACATAAAAGGCACTATTTGGGTCAAAATGCTAATAAAATATCATCTGTATGTGCTAGAAAATACTGAAAGCATACTAACACAGCTTACCAAATTACAGTGAAAATGGAGATGGTCTTTTTCTGAATTCAGCTACATGAAGATTCTACAGATTTTAAAAATGTTAAGCGGTTTAAATGGAGTGATTTGACTGGATGTGCATAGGCTAAAAGAAAATTCAAACAGGTAAAGTGCTGTGTAATTTGTAGTGAAAATAAATGCATAAGGAAATGTGCAAAACTCTGCATTAATATTTATTAACTTCCCTCAAGTAAAATGAAGTAGTAGCCCGTGTTAGTTTTTGCCCTGCAGAGAATGTGTCTGAAGATACAAATCTATTAAAACGAGATGTGCAAGATGTTTTGCCATTAAGATTTCTACCACTAAGCTCTCATTTAGATTGCACAGTTATACCTCCACATTTCTGAATTACTTTAAAAAGTGTAACATTATTGTTTCAGTGAGAATAGAAGCTAGTAACAAAATATTGCAAGGGAGTTGAAATTAGTTAAAAACCTCTAGACAGTAACAAATGTAATCTGTTCAAGAAGAAAGATTCCAACATTTCAGATGCACCCACATTATTGTATTAGGGCAGCTATGTAGTTTGCTTTAGAAGTAAGTTGCTTTGACATTTTCCATAACAGAAATAGGATGTTACCTAGCGACACAGAAGCTAGAGAGTCATACTCTGAATAATAGGCACACAACCAATTTATGAGAGAAGACAAGCTCAAGAATGACATTTTTCATGTTGTAAAGCATATGCAAAGGAACTGTTGGTATACAAGAGAACACATTCCAATTTACATTTGTACTCAAACAACTAATTTCTCTCTGTAACTCTACATATAATAATGTCCTGTACTAAAATAAAAAAAAAAACTCCAGCGCTTTCATTTAAAGGACTGCATCAATTAGCAGATTCATTGTAATTACTGATGTCCATTAAAATCTTCTGTAAAACAACAAGAAATTTGCTATGGAACCCTGACTGACAACATGGTGAGGAATAGCATCATTGAGCAAAACTGACCAAAATACCAGAAGAGAAAAAGAAACTCACAAATAAGTGCAGAACGGTCACTAAAACAGGGAGAAGGCAATAAGAGCTGTAGAATCCACTCCAAATAGGGTTCTTCTTTGCCAATATAATGAGTAGAAAATACGCCAGAAATTCCACAGTCACTTCCGTTTATTGCAAACAAATATGTAAGTGCTTTCGTCCCAAAATAATACTAATAGGAACTTCATCAGAAACCAACATTACACCAGAATGCATTCATTTATCCACCTTGTTACATGATGTCACTTCCTCTTTTAATTAATACATAAATTAAATGTTCTCTTAAAAAGAGAAGCAATGCACCTTATAAACATAGACTACTACAGCTACAGACATAAACATCCCTACATGAAACCCTACAAAAATAAAGTAGTAAGATAAAAAAATATAAATATATATATATATATATATATATATATATATATATATATATATAAAAACTTTCTGAACAATTTTTAAATAGCAAATATAACCCAACCACCTCATATAGGAGCTTTAAAATCATTAGTATAATATAAAACAATAAAGCTCAACCATAATGATGGCTCTTACTGCCTTCACCCTGTTTTAGTGACTGTTCTGTATTTAAAAAAAAAAAACTCAAAATGTAAATATTTTTACAGGGGTCAAATCTCCCTGTACCCTCAGTCGATTTGCTCTCTCATGAGAGAAGCAAGCTGTTCACATACCAGCAAACTTATAAATGTGTATATACATAAAAAATATAGTTAGAAAATGAAAGTTTGTCCAACAGGACGCAGCCCTAACCCTCTGTGGTTATTGCCAGATCCAGTTCTTAAAAAAAAAAAAAAAAAAAAAAAAAAGTAGCACACCAGCTCCATCTTGCTCCCCAAAGGGCATCCTTTTCATCATTTGCTAACTGCTATATGTACAACAACATCAAATACATTACAGCCACGTACAGAAAAGACAGTGACAAATATGTGAACAGCTATAGTACATACTGTACATGTATAAGAAGGCAGTGTCATTCATGGCGACTACTACATTACATCCACATACAGAAAAGGCAGTGCCACATTCATCAGGAGCTACATTACATCCGTGTACATACAAGGCAGTGCCACATTACATCCATGTACATACAAGGCAGTGCCACATTCATCAAGAGCTACATTACATCCATGTACATATAAGGCAGTGTAACATCCAGCATAAACAACTACATTACTTCTGTGCACATGCAAAGCTTTCAGTTCTATTCCCAACCTTCACATCAGTACAAAATAATGGAAGAGAAATGGCATGCAAAGTATAAAATAATATAATTTTAGAAAAGGCAAGATTATTCTTAAATGTCATTTATACTAGCAGTATCTTATATCAGGGTCATAAGTAATTTGAATTAGTACTCATAAAGTAGAACTTGGCTGGGAATGTAAGGGCCTTAAGGCATTAGCCTAGCAACTTCCTGTGATCCTAAAGTTGGGAAGGTGCTCAGTTTATTTATTAAGGCTGCTGTCTTATGACCAAAGAGCAGTCCTCCCCACTATAGCTAAAATAGGAATTAGCCACTTCATACCAAGGTGTTGTCACAGTACACATTTCCTACAATGTTCTTTTTTTCTACCTTTTATGATATCACTTACATTTTTGTTAACTGCTCCCTAATATTTATTTGGACTCCAAAACTGTAATTTTTATTGTACAGTAGAAAAACAATCAAAAAGTGTTTCCTGTGACATCACTAACACTGAACTGTGGCATTAGCATTGATTTATATGCAAGTCAAGAATCAAGTGTAACGGTGCATCGTATTATTTTTATATACCCAAAACAAAAATAAATCTACATAACCATGTCTCTGTTAGATTACATCCAATTATATGTTTGGTATCTATCAAAACTAAAAAAGTGCTGTATTCTAAAGTCATATTGACATCTGAACAAGATGAAAGAAGAGAATTACAGGTCTACCATATCTGCACACCTATTTCTTCCCTTTCTCCTTTATACATGGTCATCCTATAGTCCCTTAAGCTTTCTAGGTGGTTTATAACCTATAACAACTCAGTATGAACATAGCACTTGCCTTACATCCCCTCAGTGAAAATATATTTCTCATGTCCTTCTTAAATTTACAACCTTGTGCTAGCTGAATGCATCTGCTTTCTTAACTAACCTTCCTTCCAGTATCCAGACCACATGAATGTCCTTTCAAGACCTTATTTACTCATGCCACATCCTCTTTTCCTTTATTTTCTACACTGTGCACCTTTCAAAATTTCCTCTACGTGCTCATAACTTATTTAATTCATCTAGCTGCCCTAGCTTCGGTTACCTGCACTCTCTACAACAACCAAGTTTCCTTCTCCCTGAATGGCCTTCAGAGCTTATAGTAATGCTACGTATGTGGTTTCATTGGGGTAAGCCCCTTTTTATATTCCCAATGTAGTGACTGCACTACGAAACACCCAGATTACTGCTGTGCATACTACTTTGAGGTTGCCGTACCTTAGGTTAAAGTGAACACTCTGAGCTTCTGCAGCCTCGAACTTATATATATCCCCATCACAAGCTCCATAAAATATTACACTTCTGAAGCTCACAGTTATATTTATCATTATTACAGTGAGTTCCTATAATTCATACTAGCTGCAAAAAAGAATATTTAGTTTTTTTTTTCTTGACCTGTGTGTCAAATCGATATCTACATAAATATCCATACTCACAGAATTATTACTCCAAAACAGCAATATTTTTTTTTGGGAAGTGAAACTGAGCTGTCATGTTTTCTTCTGCCTATTTTCTCAGTCTCTTCAGATTTCCCCTCATACTTGCCCATTTGCTTCCATCACAAACTTCCTTTCCTACCTCCAGTTTTGGTGTGGTGACAAACATATTTACACTAGTCTCAGTCCTTTTCAAGACATCTGACATATAAATAGTAAGTAATGCAAAGCCCAATGACCATTACCTTCTATTGCCTAAATTCTAACCAGCTTTTGATCTATTTTACCATCATTGGTCCTTCCTCCATTACTAACATAACCAACAACATTGTATGTGGAAACGTGTCAAAACTTTGCTAAAGTCAAGTCAGTTCTGTGACACAAGCTTAGCCAAGATGATGGCTCAAATGACTGAGGTTTGTTAAACAGTTTAGCCACCAGGTATGCCAGCTGGAAAGGGTGGAGGTGATTGACTTTTGCTGGCTCACCAGTCCAAGGAATACAGGCTGATATGCATCCCACTGCATGACCAACACCTGTGGGCCACAATGATGATGTATGGTCCCTGCAAGAATAAAGGACACAAAAGCATGAGAAAACAAAGTAGAACATCAGTCTCTAGGCATTGTGTAATGTGGTGAAGCATGCACACAATTAGAGCTTGGATTAGCAAGCATTACACTGCACCTGGTGCCCAACAAAGGGAAGAGTTAAGAGTATATAAAAAGATGTCCTGACTCCTTGCAGGGTGACATTCAACAATAATGGACACCTGCCTGCTATACCAGTATCACTAAATGCCACAAAGGTAAAGAAGAAAGTGTCAAAGCAAATGAGGCTGTGTAGCTGCATGAAGACCTAGGAGGGCAAAAACAAGTATACGAAAAAGAAACAGCTGATGTCTGAAAAGACTACATCCATGTTATCAATATCTCTGCTCAACCAGTCAAACAGTTTTATCCAGCTGATCTAACATTATATTTTGTGAGTAAAATCAGGTTGGTTAAAGAGCTGCTTCTTTCTGTAATCTTGCAGTTGACTAACGTTCTCTGGGGCCTTTTCCATCACCTTACATACTTCTTCTTCTTCTTTCGGCTTTTCCTGGTTAGGGGTCACCACAGTGGATTACCTGTCCGCTCATGATTGGCAGTGGAGTTTTATAGTGTCGAGTTGCCAGCCTGGCACCCAACCTTTCATATAAGGCACACACACACACACACACACACACACACACTCACGTCTAGGGCCAATTTAGAGTGTCCAATCCACCTACAGCATGTCTTTGGGATGTGGGAGGGAACTGGAGCACCTGGAGGACACCCATGCAAGCACAGGGAGGACATGCAGACTCTGCACAGAGGGCACCCCAACCGAGGATCGAACTGGAGAACCTCTTGCTGTGAGGTGGCAATGCTAACCGCTGCACTACCGCAGCCGCCATCCATCACCTTACCTTCTACTAATGCTAATTCTGCAGTTCATTGCTTATCACCTTAGCTGTACTATAACCCTCCTCTGCTCAAAATCAACATAACTTGTTTTCAGAAACATATTAAACAATCTTGCTAGGTACTAACTCAGTAACTCACTGAACCCCTGAAGAGCTCTTAAGGAAGTTCATCAGGACCCTAAGATTGATTGTACATAAGGAGGCTAACTCTTTGCATTTTTCAACCTTAGTTACATCTATATTCATCCGTTTCTTATCTCTGTATCTATTAGCCCTTCCATGTTTGCACTCTCTACTTTTTATCCCAAGGAACAATCAAATAAACTCATTCAGGATTTTCAGTTTCTCAGAAGTCTCACATCATCTTTTCTCATTCTTGCCAAGCTACTTTGGATAAGTCTAGGCATTTCCAAAAAATATCTTCACTCCATCCTTTTTTTCTGAGGCATGTTCTTTCCAGTTTCATTTTTAGCTTTCCCTGCGTCCACATATCCATTTTGTCTTGCTTCATCATCTGTATTACTGGTTGAAATGTTTCTCCTTTCATCCTGTTTAAGCCATTTTCTATTTCTACACTTTAATATTAAAACAAAATACAACTATTAAAACAGAGAAGGAAATTAAATGAGTTGGAAGCTTAGGTATCCATTAATAAGCAGTTAAGGCTGACAGAATAGGTCAATCTTGTAAAAACAAGGCAAGATTCACATTTGTATTTGTGAATAAGATTTCAATAAAGTGATTAAAGCACAACAGAAATGACTAATCGCAATTAAAGAAGTTGTTTGAAGAATACTAAAAGCTAAGCTCTTTTTCAATATGAGAAGCAAACCAGCAAGAAGCAAGAAAACTCCAAATTGTACATCTTTAATACACCATTAGCAAAATAAATATGCATTTAAATTCCATTCCTATGTTGACAGAAACATAAGTATTTAAAACACAGTTGTTGTTACTATAACTGATAATTTTGAAACTGTGAAACTTGTGGATGATGCACAAAAATATTAAAATGAGAGACATGTAAAGCTGCTAAACAGATTATGATAGCATGTCCACCTATCTAAGAGCAAATGAAAAACAAGCATTGACCTATTCTGACCTATTCTGTCAGCCTTAACTGCTTATTAATGGATAGCTAAACTTCCCACTCTATATTAAACTTATCCAAGCACACAAACTTATTTTCAGCCCCACTCTCTGGCCATCCCTTGCCTGTACCTTCCAAATGCATCTCCCTGTCAGGCCTCTAAGATCAAACTTCCAAAATTTAATAGAAGTACATAACCCTGCCCACCCAGCAGGCAAACACCTTCTATCCTTCTCGCTAGCACACCACTGGAATGCTCTCCCACCTCTCATCCGGACCACTATTAGTCTTTCTGCCTTTAAAACCTTGCTCCACTCACCCCTAACTACACAATGGGAATGTTCTTGCCCCCATCCTACATAAATTTCATGACTATAGTTACTCTCTGTAAACTAACTTATCCATGAAGAACCACCTATAGTCTTATAATGCCTAGCAACAAATTAGAAGAATTAGCATATTCTCTGGAACTTCATTTGTCTGTAATGAATTTTTTTCTTAAATGCATTGTACTAATTTGCTGCTGCAAATGCCAATTTTTATGTTACTTTGTTACTTTGTATTTTTCTAATTCTAACATACTTGTAATTTTTGTAATCTTGCAAATTGTAATATTTGTACTTTTTCTGGCGCTTTTCTCCCCAGGACTCCATTGAAAATGGACTCCATGTGGCCCAATGGAACATCCTGGCAAGCAAACTGCAAGTAAATAAATAAATAAATGAGACATAAATGCATGGCTTATGTTCTCAAGCCAGGGGAACCAAAGCCATTTACACAACAAATTAGAGTAACTCCCTAATGCTAAGTTCAGAAGAGAAACAGGCAATACAGAGGCCTCTAGGAATAATGTTGTACCATGAAAACTTTGCAGCTCTTATGTCTAAGCTAACTTAAGTCTTGAAGACAGCTATTACAGTAAGATGTCTTAGGGATGGTACAATGAACAAGAAAAGATTTTTGAATTTCTCAAGAAAGTAATTACAAAAACATCAACATTAAAGTATGATGATGTGAGCCAGCTGTACTGCAAATCTATGACTGTCAGAATGTTACAAGAGCTGTTATACAACAACAACAAAAAAATGAACCAAATAAACATGGATCAAGAGGATTTATAGAAATACAATTCAGAGGTACGTGGAGAGAAAAGTAACTCCAATAATGCATGGATGTTAGAAATTCCATGAAGGTATGTCTGATAAAGAGGTTCATGTGGAAGCTGACCACAAACACTTGTAAAACATATTCAGAACCTATTTATACAAGGCATCTCCAGGATCACAGAGGATCTTACTTAATTTACATAAGTATGATTTGAAACTGAAACACCAGGCAGTGAAAGAACTACATCAGAGATGTAGTTACATTGATATGGAAATGCAAAAATGTGGTCACTGAAAGAAGGAAAAAGCATAATCATTAATGAAATAAATGTAGCTTCTTTTATTTATTTAGTTAGTTTGTCAAGAAAAAACTAAGTTGTGTCTAGGACTTAATGTTCAAAGCTAACAAAATGATGTTTCTTTAGGTTTACTATTAAATGTTCGAATGCACTCCATGCGAACGGCGACCCCATTGACGCGTTTGCGCGAACCGACACACCGAAACCGTTTCGATAGTGAACCGAAACCGCGAAACTCCGACGATCGACATTACCGGCCGCGCAACACCTCCACACCCATGCTACCATGGGTCGGATGGGGGCGAGATTTTGCCATTCACACATCTGGGCGTGGGTGTAGTGATGTTCGCAGTTCCGCGTTCGGGCAATACGCGTCGCACAAAACGGGATCGACAATTTGATAGTAAACCGTTTCTTTACACAACCAAGAAGGCAATTGTTTGAGAGAATAAATGAAATGTAAAAGTAAAATGCAAAGAAAGAGAACAGATGAGATGTTCATCTGAAAGTATACTTAGCTAGAGCAAGCAGTGCAGTTTTACCATATGCGGTGCATATCATAACAGAAATCCACTTGGCTGTAGTGAAAAGGGATGAGTTCAAAGGCATATTTACATAGTGAAAATACTGTTGAAACAGCTTTAACAAAAGATATGAAATCTATCATTCTCGGTTATAGAATATAGGAATACTCTACTGCCAAGACTCAGTCTCTCACTAGCTCAGTTTTTAAGAGAAAATGATGAAAACCAAACTGCCTGCTTCTACTATATTACTAATGCATAAACATCAACAAAATAAAAGAAACTCTGGAGAAAAACTGGCAGACAGAAAGAGCATTATCTCAAACACTACCAAAGAGTACTATATTTACATGCAGAAGAAAAGTAAGAATATAAAAGTAATTTTAAAAGTTTGCAACCTGAAAATGAAGTGGATTGTAATGCAGCTGAACCAGGACACTTTGCAGTCCATTGCTTAGATGAAAAGCTGTATGAAAGAAATTGGGCACATTAGTATTAGACAAATACATCATAGTTACAAGAGGAAAAACAACAAGATATGTCATAGCCTCTTCTATTGCAAGACAGAAGAGACCGACAGCACTAGTAGCTGAGAGAGGCTTCTTCAGGTGTTTCTAAGAAAATCTTTTACACAGAAAGAATAGTTTTAAAAGGAGCGAAACATGTCCAAATATTCTTGATAAACCCTAATGAGTGGGAGAGCTAGTGAACAAACTGTTGAGTTATATAGACAATCCAACAGCTCATTGTGGTGCTTAAGGATTGAAAAGCTGCATTTAGTAAAGAATCTTGAGAATATGTAGGAAAGATCTTATTATTATGTCAAATATACATTGCATGATTAGTATAAAGAAAGTTTTTTTTTTATAAATGATCAATATTATGCAATGCATGACACCACACCACCACATAATGTACATAATATAGATTTTTAACAAAATAGGAGGGATTTAACAGGTGTACTACATGAGATATATAGCTTTATATTCTAATGAATTAGCTATAGGAAGCTGCATGCCATGTAATACACTTTTAGACAGCTTAATGTCATAGTTTGACAAAGCAGGAAAACAAAATCTCTAATATTTTACATGCTCCACATCCCTAACAATAATATACTCACTTCTAGTCACACAGCTATGACCAAAGGAGACCATCAAATGCTATAGCTGACATTATGTGGCTCGACTGTAGATTTAAATAAGTAAACCATCATCCAGTCAGTCCTGATGCAAAATCTATATTCAATCAAAGCGGTTCTTGAACATATGAACTGCAGCTATAGGTGTAACTATATATGTATATCTTTATTTGTATCTGTATCTATATCAGGCAAAGATGGGGGATTTTCTGAACTAGAAATCAAATAAAGTGCTATATCAATTAGACGCTTTTGGAAACATATGCCTTGGTCAAACTGCAGGAGCAAAACACTGAAAGCACGCATGCTGCAAGAATGATTCAAACCCAGACCCTCCAGATTACCATCCTGGTTGTTCTTCCATTCATCTACTGAACCAGCTAAGAAATGAGCAATGTAATTATATCTCCCTCACACATATGAGCTACACACACAGATCACTGACACTTTTTTTCTTTTCCACAACAAAAATTGAATATTGAATGATCTTTCTGGTTCTGTTTATTGCAAATAAAAATTACTCCATTATAAAGAGGAAAGTCTGGATAATGGGTCTGAAATCAGAGGAGGCAAGTCAGACAGGTGTCAGAGATGGTGGAGCATATGATCGAGGAGGGGACTATAAGATATGGCTGATGGCACACATCTGTAGTGGGGAAAAATGTAAAATTAATAAATATGTTTTTGACCTGGCTGTTGCACTGGTAGTTTGAATTAATATCTATAGAAAAACTTAATTGAAGTCTGAAAAATCAGGCTGTCTCCTGATATCGGAAACCTTTTAAGACTAGACCATCAGCAGTTTGGCTTTGTCAAGTGAAGACCTTTCATATTAATGCTGGTTAATATTTTTGAGTGTGTCACACAGACAACTGAAAGTGGCCACATAGTACCTGCACAGTATCTAGACCGGGTCAATGCATTCAGCACCATACCTTATGCTGGCATGATAAGAAAGCTAGATTATTTACAAACTAATCCCTATATGTTGTGAAGGGGATAGCAAACTTTCTAAAAGGCAGAACCCATATTCTACAACTTGAAGGTGCCTCATCAGAAGATTTAAAGGTGGTATCTCTCAGGGCTCAGTGTTAAGACCCCTCCTAACTGCCATTTACTTTTCTGGTCTCCATGCAAGGAGGAGTATCTTGGCTTACTAAGTTTACAGATGATTAGAAGCCTAAAGTTATACTTAGGTTCATAGGTAGGTACTAGGCTATCTGCCCGAAGGCATTTATAAGCCTAGCCGGAATGTGTTGGCTTTCGCCGCCCCCTTAGATTAGTTCCCTGTGCCTCTGTCCAGCACAGCCATTGAAGTGATCCCGGGGGTAAACTTTCTGTTTCCCATCCACTCGACAAGGTTTCTCTTGAAGAGGGTTAGCGAGGAGCTCTGACTAATGTAGACTGGAATCTTGTTCCAGAGCATGGGAAGTATCTGGGACAGGAATCTATCCCTCCAGCACTTCCTATTTATTGTTGTGGTGAGGTTTAGATCCCTGGAGTGTGTGGCTCGAGGGGATATGGTTTACTTTAGGTGGAGCATGTCCATCAATTCTGGGTTGGACATGGCCTTGTATGTCAGGCAGAGATCACCTCTGAGTAGCCGGTATGCAACCGAGTACAGCTGGAGTTTCTTCAGTCGAGCTGCAGATGGTATTTGCTTGAGGCCAGTGATCCTCTTGGTGAGGTACTACTGTGGTCTTTCCAGTTGTTGCAGGTATCTTGTAAGGTACATCCCAAATGGGGCATTGTACTCTATGATGGGTCTAATGAGTGATGCGTAGAGGGGACCAATGACCTCTTTCAATCTGGATGCAAACCCTTTTGTGATTAGATGGGCCACATAGAAGGATTTTCTAACCACTTTGGCAATGTGATTATCGAAGGAGAAGTTACTATCTACTTGGGTCCCCTTTGGTATCTAAACCATACACAAGCTTGTCTCCACATAAACTATTGGTATTCTGAAAATGGGTTAAGTGTAAATGCTAAAATATGCAGTATCATCACATTTGGTATAAAAGCCCTCCATTCAGCATGCTGCATTGCCAAAATACCACTACAAAAATAAAAATGTAGTTAGGGACATTGGAACTGGGGTTGTTAGCTCTATATCTTTTGACTGTCTTGTGACAACAGTGGTCAGGAAATCCTACTTGGCATAAGTAATCTCCGACAGAATATCCTCCAGATCTAAGGAAGTTATCTTCCCTGATACTCAGCATTAATTAGGCCTCATACTGAGTTTAATGCCCCTTCAGGATGTGCCTCACTTAATATATCAAAGCACCGGAAAGGCCACAGAGGTTATTAACCAAGAAAACCACAAGCCTAATGACCCTGAGTTACTGGTAGAAGCACTGTCCTTTCTTTTAGTATCTTACAGACTTTGAGGTGAGACTTATGCCTAGTTTAGTGTCTCAGTATAGATTCAGTTGTTCTTCATCACTGTTATCTGCACAAGTCTAAGACTTCTACTAATACCAGAAACAGGGACCTAAATCTTCAGCAAAAGATAAACAAACATGGTGGAGAGAGACAGGTTTGAAATACAGAATGACTGGATGGTTCAGTGTAAATGTATACCAAGACTGATTGGCTTAGCCCTCCATGAGAAAGAGGTACAGCAGGAGGTACTGACATTGCATATATAGTCCCTAGGATGAAATTACCTTGAAATGTTTATGAATTCTGTTAAAGTATGCATTAGGAGTTAAAGTCAGGTGGATTTTTGCATTGCATTTTAAACTTGTTTTTACGGCTCCTCTTTATGACCCATATTAGTAAAAATAGGTACCGTTTGCTCACAAAGTAAGTATATTAACAAAGGAAGTGAAAGTGCCATTTGGTCTGGAAAATTTGATTCTAGTCTCCAACTCTGAAATGACAAATGGCAAATGACAAATGTTACATTTACAAAGTTCAAGGAAATTTATATATATATATATATATATATATATATATATATATATATATGTATATATATATGTATATATATATATATATATATATATATATATATATATATATATATATATATATATATATGGGTCTACTTTGAAACATCTAAAACTCATAACATTGAGACCAGAACATCTAAAACCCAAAACATCTAAATCCCATAACATCGAATTTCATAACATCTAACACTACAAATCGTAAGAAAATAAAATCCCCTCCACATATAATGACACCAAACTACCAAACACACTTTTTACTATGTTTCTGCAGGGGCCTGTGACATGTCTTCTGCACTTTCAGTGATACTTTTCAGCCATGTCCAAATAGACTTTTATTCGAACATAGATGAGCGCTTTTGCGATAAAATTGCTTTTTCAGATCATACAAAAAATCAGCAGCATCTCAAATATTTGAAATGCAATCAATTAAATATCTACCAATAAAAAACATTCAAGTACAATAGCTATAAAAATTTAAAGGCACAGCTTTCTTTTAAGACAGAAACCATAAAAGGCTATTGCCATAAAAGCACACATAGCAGTATACCTATTTAAGAAGCTTTCTTTCTTTCAGAATTGGCTTAAGAGGTACTGATTCATTTAAACCTGCACCTCTATGTGCTGATAGTTTAAGAATCCATATTAATCCTTTCCCTTCTGTGACATTAGTTATATCACCCAATACCATATTTCTTTGCTGTCATGTACTGTTGCTGACTGACATGAAAGTATCACTGGAAATGCAGAAGCCGTGCCACAGGCTGATTCTGTTGGCAACTACAGTCAAGGAGGCGACTACAAAGTTTCTTAAATATACAAGGTAATCCTTTGTTAACTGAGAATATGGATGTTTCTGCACACAGTTTAATAACTGGGCATAATGAAAGTGCACGCATGAAAGACATGTTTAAACACTTGGAAAATAAGCTATACAAGTTAGAGACTTCAGTGTCAGAAATTGCATTCTGAAGCCTCCTGTTTGCTGAAAGTTGTTCCTAGAGGGCTGAGGGTATTGAATATGCCCTTATACGCAACAACGTACCCGGAACGTTTAGCAGAATGGCAAAGAACTAATTTAGAGACAAGTTTTTCTTATACTACGTTGCTCACTGAAGAAGAAGAAGTTGCTCACTGACCTTTTTGTGCCTGTAGAGCAACAAATTTGTGAAGATATCAACAAATTACAAAAACAACTGTATAGCCTTAATATTGATGCACAAGTTGATCTTTGCATGAGTGAGTTAATTGAACAATTACACCTGTATGAAACTAAGCTATTAGCTCAAAAAAGAAAAAAAACTTAGGAGAGACATTGTTGATTTCCAACAACAAAATATTTGCTTGGCCGAAAGAGCAGCGTAAAGAGCCATTACAACTTAGAATTTCTAAGGCTACTAACTCAGAGGAAGTTTCCTCTATTACTCAAAATAATGGTTCTGATAATGCTTCAACAGTGGTGCAGGAATGTGCTGTTTCTTCACCTAATGCTAATACCTCTACATACAGCACACCTTTGGTGGTCCCTCCCCCAACTGAGCAGCAACTTAGAAGAACTGCTCTTTCTCCAGAACAGGTAGTACAGCCTAAAACACTGAATATTTCTTGTGACTCTGTTTTTTTGGGTCTCCCTTTACCCTGAAAATTCCAACGCAAGGAATACAAGGATGCAAACATCGAAGGAAAGAAATTCAAGAGAAAGAACTACTTTCAGGACCGAGAACCACAAACTCTCAAGAAAATGTGCAATGTAACAAACAACTAGTATGGAACTTATCACAGAGACAGTTAACAGAAGCTGAACTTTCTTTACTTAAAAAAGGTTTGTCTTTTATTCCTTCTCAAAGGGCTGATTTAGCTGACACTATTACAGAGCTGAAATTGTACGAAAAATAGCTCTTAAAGAGCAGTTTGGTTTTTCTGTGTCACATAAAAGTGTTTGTTTGTGTCTTTCGGCTTTTCCCATTTAGGGGTCGCCACAGCGGAACTCCGGTCCGCTAATGATTGGCAGTAGAGTTTTACGTGCTGGCTTGCCAGGCCTAATGCACAACCTTCAACGAAGGAACACCTGTTCACGTATGTCGCCACACAGAAGACGCTCTAACTGAGAATCGAACGGGCAATGTCTAACTGTGAGGCGACAACGCTACCGCAGCACCGTGTATGTAACTATAAAAGGCCAAGTGCTTTCTGTCCAACATTGTCTTCCACTTTGGAAGTTTTTTCAAATGTATGTGAACAACAGATTTATAATCTTTTTGAAACTAATAGTGAGTATAAATGAAATAAGTTTTATAACTTAAATAAAAATGAGAGACAAGCACTTGAAAATTTACAGATATAGTGACATTGTAATACGACCAGCCAATAAAGGAAATTCCTTTGTTGTATTAGATAAAGTGTATTATATTACTACTATGAATACCATGCTTAGAGATGACAATACATATACCAGCATAGAACTTTATTATGTACAAAAGTTAATTGAAAGGTTCACTAAGTCTCTTGTTAACTGCTTTGAAGAAACAGTTATTTCTAAAGAACTGTTCCAGTACCGTATAGTAGAACATCCTGTTTTACCTACATTGAATGGTTTGCCGAAAATACATAAAAATCTTGTAACTCCAGCTTTTAGACCCATAGTAGCTAGAGATGGATGGCTAACCGAACCGGCGTCTTTATATGTAGAAAGACATTTAAGATCTATTTTAGACAAGTATGCTATTGTTTTGCATGATACAGAACATTTCTTAATTTATTTTTTACTCTTTTCTTGAGAGTTATGCTGAAAATGGCACAGAGATTATGGTAACATTAGATGGTACTTCTCTGTTTACAGTTATACCTAGCCAAATAGGTCTTTCCTATGTAAACATTTTCTTAAAGAAGAAGGCTCTCTCACTGATGAAAAGTAGAGCTTATCTGCTACCTTATAGAGCTGGTACTAGAATTTAATGTTTTTCTATTTGAGAAGCAATATTACTTGCAGACCTCTGGCATAGCATGGGGCACATCCCATGCCAATAGCTATGCCAGTATGGTCATGGCATACTGGGAAAATGTAAACATCTTAAATGTTGAACAATTTAATGTGCATGTAAAATTCTATTGGCGTTTTGTAATGACTTGTATATTTTTTGGAACGGAGACTTTGAAAGTTTAAATAATTTTCTAAGTGCTATAAATTCAAGTACATCCTTTCTTAAGTTTACTATGAAACATTCTTGCACTTATATAGATTTCCTTGATGTTACCCTGTATGGGGGCATAGATGGAAAGCTGCACAATAAGAGATATAGAAAACCATGTTGTACACATAGTTATCTTGAACATAATAGTATGCATCCACCACATATTTTTGAAAATGTGGTAAGAGGTCAACTTTTAAGAGTTTCTAGGCTCCATGACCAGGAACAAGAATTTGAAACAACTATGTGTTCCACTAGTATGGAATTTATAGAACGTGGTTATAAACCTTTTGAAGTTAATAAAGCATGTGAAAGGGTTAAGTTAGACAGACAAAGTAGTGGAGGCCCGTTTTTTTTTCACTTAAAGAAAACATAAGAAAGACTGCCCATAATAATTGTTATAGCAATGTAGCTTATTGTATGACTTTTAGTACTGACAGCATAGATATAAAAAATATTACAAAAAATTGGCATATTTTGTCTTCTGACCCTATTCTACGTGAGTTTGTTTGTGCAGCTCCAAATTTTGTTTATACAAATAAAAAAAATCGCTGAAAAGACAGCTTTGTTTCCCTTCTTCTTTCGTCTTTTTCCCGGTTAGGGGTCACCTAATACAAGTAAACCAAAGCAACCTAGTATTAGAACAACTAGTTTTGGTAACTCTATCTGTGGCAAATGTACTTTTTGTAAATACATTGATGTATCCAATACATTTATACAACCAGACAATGGTAATCATTATGTTTTTAAAGTTAAAGCTAATTGTGACAGTAAAAACGTAGTATATTTAGCAGTGTGAGTGACTTGTTCAAAATTTTATACAGGAAAAACTAATAGGCGCCTTAAGGAACAAATTAGAGACCATTATTACTGTGCCAATAAGGGCCATAGTTATAGTGCCTTAGCTAAACATATACTAGAGAAAGGCACTAACCATTGGTTCAAGTTTATGGCAGTAGAAGTAATTTATGAAAGTTTTAGGCTGGGTGATATAACTAATGTCACAGAAGAGAAAGAATTAAGATGGATTAGAAAAATAATCAGCACATAGAGGTGCAGGTTTGAATGAATCAGTACCTCTTAAGCCAGTTCTGAAAGAAAGAAAGTTCTTAAATAAGTATACTGCTATGTGTGATTTTATGGCAAAAGTGTTTTATGGTTTCTGTCTTAAAAGAAAGCCGTGCCTTTAAATTTTTATCGCTATTGTACGTGAATGTTTTTTATTGGTAGATATTTAATTGATTGCGTTTTAAATATTTGAGATGCTGCTGATTTTTTGTAGGGTCTGGAAAAGCAATTTTATTGCGAAAGCGCTCACCTATGTTCAAATAAAAGTCTATTTGGATTTTACACTGCTCTTTGCCATCTGGTTTTTATTGGTTTGCTGTGGTGCTGTGTTCTACATTTTTTTCATACTATTTGGTTTGTGGTTGAGCACAGCTTTACAGTTAGCAGGAATTGTTTTACCATATATATATATATATATATATATATATATTGCTGTTAATGTAATGTAACAGAATATCTGCATATTATCTTTATCATTTAAGCACAATTATATAATGCCACTTGTCACAGACATGTAGACGGCAGTGAATATCAAAGTTAAAAGGACTAAGAAGTTATACATTTGAGAAAATTATCACCAAATGTACCATAATACCTTAGTCCAGAATTAGAAAATATTAATTCAAAATTTCAAAATACTTGCCTTAATGCCTTACCTTAAAAAACTATGGCACTGTTATGCTCAAAGTTATAATAAATGGTATTTTTTCAGCTGCAAGGTTTGGTTATTTGTTGAAAATTGTCATATAATCTCACTGAAGTGATAATAAAAAAAGTGAATTGCAAGTGTTTGCCTCCTTCCCTAATTAGCTCCCAGGTAATAATGATTCTAGATGGTTAGTACAGCTGGGGTAGGGGGAGTGACATGGTTTATGTTTACTGGCACTAGGGATGGGTTTCCATGAAGCAAACATCAGTGGACAATTTCCCCTCTGAATGGAAAAAGTAGTGGATTAGCCACCCTCCAGTTTAATTGTTAAGTGGCTGAGCTTTAACAAGGAGACCAAACTACCAGTGGAGTTCTTTTACATGATAACAGCTGATCATAATATTAAGTTAAAGGAGATGCTTTTCTTTGTGGGAATTACACTGTCTTAACATTGTTGCCTCACAGTAAGACGTTGCCCTGTTCGATTCTCAGCTAGAGCGTCTTGTGTGTGGAGACATGTGTGAATTGGCATACCTTCGTTGAAGGTTGTGCATCAGGGCTGGCAACTCGGCCCGTAAAAATCTACTGCCAATCATTAGCGGACCGGAGTTCCGCTGTGGCGATCCTTAACCGGGAAAAGCTGAAAGACACAACAACACTGACTTTACAGTTGTATGCCCATGTACTAGTAGAGAATGCTGATGATTCTTTCTTGATACTTTTTTTTCAAAATACATATTTTTCTTTTGTCTTTTTTTTTTTTTGTGAAATGTTTTGTATTTCACCTGGGCCGAAAATTGGTCAATATTGATCAGTGCACTACCTCAGTTAACAAATGTAAATAAATATACTGTAATGTTGGGTTTGGACAAACTCAAATGCTGGATTGGAAATCATTTTAGTTTAATGATCGATATTTGTGTGCTTAATGCAATTATTTGTTTCAGAGATGAATGATGGAGGATTGGCAAGACAGCTCACATTTAGATAGTTGGCCATATCCTGTCTCATTACTTTTGAGACACTGTTCTTGAAGTATATATACAAATTTTGCACATGTTACTGTGAGTCTGTGCGCAAATTCATGGACATATCTAATATACATACACAATCAGATGCACTACCATTCATATATACACACACACACACACACACACACACACACACACACACACACACACACACACGCGTGCAAAAAACATACACCAGACATGTCATATACTGTTCTCATTTTCGCAAATTCTCTATTTTGGAATCACTCACTTTGAAGTATCAGTGTTAGTATTAGTTTATTTGGCAGTGGTTACAGACGGTTGAGGCTGTGAGCTGTACTTTCTGTCCTCATTTGCATGCTGGGTGACCTTGCATAAGTCTATTAATCAGACATTGCTTCCAGGTTGCCCCAAAAATGGACTGTGTCAGGTTCGCCTATATGATTAACAAATGGGCCTCATCATCATCATCAACATTAGTATTAGTAGTAGTGTTACTATTATATTAGCCATCAACAGTATTATTATAAAGTGGTGTTTACTGAAGTGGGGTCATCCATTGGATATGTAGGGGTAAGAGTGTTTGACATAAATACGGCCACATCACCAACTTTCACTTTGCCAAGATGAAAGGATAGAAAGACCAGAAGACAGACGTCTGGAACACCGACTTTCCACTCGAGGTAAGTAACTGCTTGGCCACCCCCCCCCAAAAAATAAACCAAACAAAATTAAACCTCCCTATGTGGGGGGCTTTGCCCCCTTACACCCCCTAACTAAATATATATATATATATATATATATATATATATATATATATATACACACACACACACACACACACACACACACACACACTCACACGTACACACACACATATCCACACACATGCCTTTATGAAATTCAAACTAAAACTGCAGTTTTTAAAGGTGCTTTTCTTTTTTCCTGGGAACTGAAACAAGTATTAAAAGGACCTGTAAAACTATCAGTGTCATCAACCAGTAAAAACAAGCCCTGGGATTCAATAAAGCCTACACTTAGTGTACACAACATGTATTCAATAAAATTCTTATCTCATTTTTTGTGTTTTCTAGTCACTCATGAAAGATTAAGCTAAGTGTACATGTAGTCTACACTTTGTAGTTACCTTTAAGAATCCCTGTCAATATTTAAAGCAAAAATATGGAAAACTAAAATTAGGAGGAAGAAGGTGTGTGTTATGTCTGCGTTTCTCTATTCCTCAGAATACTGTACACTTAGTGTAGGCTTTATTGAATCCAGCCCAAAGACAATGCACACCAACATGAGATGCTAATGTCACTGGCTTTAATTCATTCCCTGCTTTCATCATTAGATAAACTAAATGCATGTAAGAAAGGCATGCTGAAGTACACCAGCACTGGTCAGAAAATAATTAGTAATCCTAAACACTTCAACCTATGTGCTCTTAACTTTTCTAACAACTAGGACTGACCATATTATCATTATTTCTGAAGGTAGGCTCTATAACAAGTAAGTAACCAGATCGCATCTGCAATTAAAAATCCCCAGCTGTATTGGTATCTGATCACCATATCCACTCAACTGTTTTAGTTTTCAGGACAATCAGTTTGGTTAATGAGCAACCCAACAATTAAGTATAAGTGTTGACAAAGGTAACCAATATAAATCTTTAACAAATTCCAATATGTGATTTTTCCTTCGGCAAGTAAAAGACATGCTATTTTCTGTGCTGAGCACAGAGAAACAGAACATTATATTACTGGTTCAGGAACATTAACTGCTGTGTTTTGTGTTAAATGCATATTATATGGATATGGTTCACTGTTGACTTCTGCCTTGACAACCTTAGCTTTTTTTTTTTTTTTTTGTAGCAGTTATCCTCGGTTTTACAGGAAAGGCAGCAAGCTGCTGAGATATGATTAACAAAGCAGTGAACAAGCAAAGTCAAATGTCCTTCAAGCTTTTCAAAAGAACGTGCCACTCATTCAAACAGCTGTATTAAGAAATGTCAAGCCAAAGCACTGAGTGAGCATGACAGAATACAAAAATACAAAGCAAATCAGAAGTGGTGTCTTCTTTATGCATGCATGGAAAACATGCCTGTATGGGTGTCAGCTGTCTACTTAATGTAAAGAAAAATATTCCTGCAAATGGAGATGTAAAGCTGCTACCAACAGTGCTAAAGCACTATTAAAAGATGTATGGGGTGTGCGAAGCGTACTACTAGTAATGCAACCTCTATCACATGGCAAAGTGGACCAGCACAATCCACATAGACTGCTTCCCAGTCACTAAATATTCTGTACCTTTGTGTGTGATGCTACAGGGGTGTTATCACAAAGGGGAATGATATACTGTGGAGGTCACATAAATACATAGATGATAGTAAAAGTATACAATGAAATAAACATTGAACTGGGTATGAGTCCTATTCTGTCATGTGAAATTGATTTGACAAGTGGCCTCTCATCTGCTATACTTGTGAAATAGACCAACTCTGTTTCAGTGTTAGTGGAGCAACAGGTAGCACACACTCCTTTTGTGCAGAGGGCTATGGGTTCTATTCCTACACTGGATAGATTGATTGCTGAGACTGCAGTGTGGAATGGAGGAATTTCCATGATACCCTGACCAAATTTCATCTAATAGTACTATAAATGCCTTATACAGTCCCCCCTGAAAAAAGGCTACTAGTGTTATGGAACTAACCTGGGCAACAAAGGATAAATAAATAAAAGAAATTTAAAAAAAGAAATGTGAAAATGGCAGTCAAAAACATTAACCTTAAGAGACACTATCTGATACCTGGCTATATAATTCAAGATGAATGGGTACTTGCCAGGCCAATTAGCAACAAAGGCGGTAGCAGTGCTGAGGTGGAAGGCAACATACCTGGCCAGAAGTCACACTACCAAACATTGAGAAGTTATTACGGTCCCTTCATTACTGTGATAAAAATCTACATATAACAACCAAGAATTAAAAAAATCCCCCTCAGTACCACCCATTAGTAATGGAACAGCTGTACACATCAGACAGGGATTTTCCAATACCCAGGTTATTAAAAATAGCAAATGTTTGCAGTCTACTATTACTACAACATTCAGATGATAGTTTTTGCTGTACACATAGTATGCATTAACAAATTATTAAATGGACAGCTTGGTGATGTAGTGGTATCATCTCTTTCACAATGGGTTCTAAAGTAAATCCTGACTTTCACTCATTGCATGTACAATTTGTGAGGTTTTGTTACAAGATCTCCCTGTGTCTATCTGGCTTTCATCTGTGTACTTCATTGTGTCAAACCTCTTAAAATGTGCTTATTGACTGGCAACACCAAACTGTTGACCCTTCTACTGCATTTATCCTTATCACAGCTGAAAAGGTCTAGCAACCAACACACTTACAGGCTAACAAAAAATAAAATTAGTAAATACAATTGTATTAACTAAATATATCTTGAAGTACATTATCAAAAGTTAATATTATCAGGAAAACTATGAGATATGCTTGTTCACAACTCAACACTCACACAAACATTCACATGCATGTGGACAAAGATATGCACTGCAACCATGTGCAGCATGAGTGTGCACACAAACCAACACGTGCAGTTGTGAGCCATGTGAACGTGTGTTTCTTATACAGGCACAGATGACACAGATATATAAATATATATAGAGGAATCTATGGGGAAAATAGAGGAAAAATGAGGTAAAGAACAACTCAAAGACAAATACAGAATAAAGACATGGTGATGGATGAGAAAGTAAAGAGCTATAAGACTGCAAAGAAAAAAGAATACATGTTGGACTATTACACCAGACCATGCAGCAGAAGTGGGCAAGAAAGACCAATGAATGGGAATGCTGAAATATAAAAAGATTGTGACATCAGTACTGGGTTGGCATGTAATGTATCAGTGTGAGGGACAGCTGCAAGGCCACAAAAAGTCATAAAAGGCCCATGTGCATGTTATAGGGTCTATATTATATTTTCGAAAGTTAGAAACATCGAACACCATATGGTCGACAACATATGAGCGATGTTTGAAATTTCGAAAATATAATAAAAAAATAAAAATAAAAAATTATACTTACCTAAACGCTGTAGGCAGGGGGGCAAGCCCGCTACTTAAATATTCCTATTTCTTTACAATTTTCGATCACACGATAGGAACCCCATGGTATATCCATGCATAGGCAAGATTTAAAAGTTAGTGTTATGCTTGATGGCAGGCATCCGAATTGTGTAGTGGGGTGAGCAAAAAAAGAGGACAGTTATAGATAAGTGCATGCAGCATTGGAGATTTCATTGAATCCTATAAGTAGGACAACACAGGAAATGCTAAAGAGGATGGGAGAATCATTTATACACTGAAACAAACAAAACTGAAAATTAGAGATGGGGAGAAGATACTGTCTCAAAGGGAGAAAAAGACAAGATGGTGAGGGGGAATAGTTTAGAAGCAATTACATTTCAGACAGAGTTTCTAACAACTGCAGAGAAAGCAATAACAAGTGGGCTAGGAAAAGTGATCTTCTGTCAGAGAAAGATGGAAGGTTTACAGGTGTACACTAGACACATATATGCACCAAACATGTATGAAGAAGGATTCTTCAAGAATGCTTTTGGCAGCTTGGCCAGACAAGAAGAGATGAAATAGAGAAAGTAGGGCAAGGACAAAACCAGAAAAAAGTCAGATTGTGTGGAAGGAGGGAATATAACAAAAAGATGAAACAAGAAGATGACCAAGGATGACCAAGGAATTGGCCTGAAATGGTGGCTGGACATATAGAGAGAAAAGTAATTAAGTGGGAAAACACCTTCATAAGAAACATTTTGGTACAGGCAAATTATACAATTTCTTAGGGAAGGAAAACCTAGTGGAAATAATGGCAAATATCCAAATACAAGGTGAAAGACGTATCAGATCATGTAGCAGTGAGACTTAGGTAAGAGTGCAGGAACAGAAAACAATGCGAAGGAAAGGCTAGCTTCAAAGAGAATAAAACACCGACAAGGAAACACTGCAAGGATTACTAAAGTAGACGACAGAGGACAATATGAGTGACAGGGACAAATTGGAAGAGTACTAGTGGGATAGGATCAAAGTCACTATTAGGGAGAAAACTGATGAGAGCATTAGGAAAGCAAGAAGTGAGACTGAGGAGCTTGAGAGAGAGCAAGAATGGGAACAGAAGAAATATGGAAGAAATAAAAAGAGAAGAGAAGCATACAGATCAGAGAAAATCAATAAGAATGGAATTATAAAGTTAAATTATTACACAACAAGAAATTCCGCAGAGTTTCTGGAAAGAGTACTCGTGGATACTGGAGGAGGCTTAAGGGAAACAGCCAATAAATATAAGCAGCAGGTGGAGACAGAGAGAGAGTGAGAGAGGGGTATGAAGAATAAAGGGAGGAGATTGAGAATATTTAGAGAAGGTTGAGGCAATTAGGGAAGGGATACTACAAACAACATAAAGGGACAAAAGTCTCTGAATGAAAATCTGGAAAGAATATAGAGGGATATCTACTGTGTGATGAACAAAGACGAGACAATCAGAATACAAGATGTGGAGATGAAAACTGGATGGCTAGATGGATTGAAAAAAGAAGTTTTATGTACTTACCATAATGTTCCATGTGAGTCGTTCATCTTGCCTTCATTCTTACAGATGGGTTCATCAGCCTACTACAAAGCTCGAGGTCTTCACATAGCTCAAGGCCAAGTCCCTATCCCATGATGCACCTACAGTTACCTCAGATCTTGTGTGTTGCGTATCATAATACCATATGACATTCTATGACTTTATAAGAGAAAGCTGTAGAAGGGTTCAGCAACCAGGAAGAATCCAGCATCTTGGCCTTTGAAAAACCCTGGAGGGGGGGTAGGAGGGTGAGAAGTAAGAATGACGGCGAGATGAGCAACTCACATGTAACATTATGGCAAGTACATAACTTCTTTATGTGAAGTTGTTCTATCTCGCCATTCATTATTACAGATGGGTAGCGTCCCAAGCACCATCTATCTCGAGTGGCTCACGGGAGTATGTTTTTCAGTACAGTAGACCCAAAGTAGGCCCTTTCCTTGGAGGCCCTGTCAACTTTGTAATGAGTGACAAAGGTATGAGGTCTTGATCAAGTGGCTGCTGCACAAATGTTATCTAAAGGAAGTCTGGCAGAAAAGGCAGAGGATGTAGACACTGTTCTTGTAGAATGAGCCTTAATTTTTTGTTGTAAGGGCATATTAGCAGCTGAATAAGCAAATGTGATACAGTCTGATAACCACTTAGACAGAGTTGTTTTGGCCACTGACATACCTTTTCTGGAATCTGAAAAGGACACAAAAAGCTGTTCAGATTTCCTAAAGTCTTTTCTTCTATCCAATTAAAATCTGTGCTGTCTATGAACATCAAGTTCTGCTAGGTGTCACTATTGATCATAAGCTCAAATTTGACATACACATTACCCAAACAGTTAAGTCTGTTAACAAAAAACTAGGATCTATGTACAGAATTAAAAACTTCCTAACTCCCACTACCAAATTAACTATTGCTCACACCCATCTCCTCTCTTCCCTCCTCTATGCTTCCCCGATCCTCTCTTTTCTCAATAAACGTGAACTTAACATGCTCTCTCTTGCCTATAACCACATTGCCAGATTTATTACAGGTTCCCCTTATCGAACCCATCATTGCCTTAATCTGGGAAGACTTGGCTGGTTGGAACTGCCAAATCTCCTCAAACTTAGCCAACTCAAGCTTATAAAATAATCAACCATCCTGATAGAACTCCCTCACTGTGCAAAATTCTCACTCCATATACTAACCTCAACAGTCTCCGATCATCAAACAGCATCCAGATCCTAACCATTAAAGCAAAAACTCAGGTGGGGATGCCTCACGCTTAATTCCATTGGCAAGCAGTGGAACTCCCTGCCAAACAACCTTAGACTTACTACTTTGCTCAATCATTTCAAAGCTAAGAATATCTCTCCACACAATGGACATGCCCATGTCGTGAACCTGACTAACTACATATCTGATAAGTTCTAGTTCCACTTCCCTAGCCCATTTCCTAATTGCAGATCTCTAAAATTTCTCTTTCCTTTTAGTAATAAGGAAAATCTCTGATTTCAGTCTATTTTCCAGTATCTGTAACGAAATCAATGTTTTGTGTATAATTTCCTGTCTGTCCTTTTGTCTTATATAACATCTATGTAAATTTTCATTCCTGCATATGTAAGCTATATTCTCTTGTTGTAACAATACTTTGAATCTTGCAATTTAATTATGTACTTCTATTGTGTATTGGAGCTTTTCTCCTCGGGCCTCTACTGAAAACGGATATGTATCCAGCTAGACCAGCCCGGTTAACAAATGTAAAATAAAATAATAAAATAAATAAGTTTGTGTAGCATGTATTCTAAGTTGTTGGAGTGATTGGGAAAGAATACTGGCAAATCAGTAATTTGATTAAGGTTAGCTCCAGTACAGACTTTAGGCAAAAAGGAGGGATTAGTTCGTAGTGAGACTCTGTCAGCATGGAAAATCAAATAAGGAGGTTTAATGGACAAGGCTTGAAGCTCTGACACTTGGCAGGCAGAAGTGATAGCTACTAAAAAGATTGTCTTCCATGACAAATATTTCAAATCACTTGAGGAAGCTGGTTCGAATGGAGGGAGAATAATGCAGGAAAGCATAAAATTTAGATTCCATGGGGTATACGGAGATTTCACAGGTGGTCTGAGATGAAAGGTCCCTTTGAGAAAGACTTTGGATAGTTTGTGTGACATTATGTTCAATCCTTCAAATCCAAGGTGGAAATTAGAGATAACAGCAAGTTGAATACAAACTGTTGCTGCTGCAGCTCCTTTGTTGAAAATCATGGTCAAGAACTCTAGTATAGAAGCCATAGGGGCTAGGTAGGGATCATTGTTGTCTTGAGATGCCCATATAGAAAATGTTTTCCATTTGCTAAGGTATAGCTTCCTCATAGAGGATTTATGAGAGGATATTAGAATTTGCTGCGTCTCATTAGAAAGGTTATAGAACCTGGCTATGATGGGAATTGGAGCAGCCAAGCTGTCAGCTTCAGGGACTGAAGAGAGGGATGAAGTTCCCCCGATGAGTGCGTCAGAAGATCTGGAACTGGGTCCAGAATCCATAGGTCCTCCGATTGATGATGTCGAAGGATGGGAAACCAAATCTGATGAGGCCAATGAGGGGCTATTAGAATGATGGTCCTTCCCAGGGCTTTTTCTTTCTGTAGTACTTTGAGTATCAACGGAATTGGTGGGAATGCATAGAGGAGACCAGGAGGCCAATCATGTACGAGTGCATCCCTTGGGGCTTCTCCTGGAGGGGGAATCAGGGCAAAGTAGCTTCTGCATTTTGTGTTTATGTGGTTGGCAAAATGGTTGCAGCAAGGCTGTCCCCACCTGCGGAATATCCTTTCCGCTATTTCTTTCTTGAGGGACCACTTGTGAGGCAACAAAATTGCTTTGCTCAGCTTGTCTGCTATCACGTTGGATTTCCCTGGGATGTGTGTTGCTAACAGAAAGTGCCGGGTTGATGTACACCATTGCCATACTATTAGGGCCTCACAACAAAGGGGGTAGGACCTGGTTCCTCCTTGTTTTTTCAAGTACCAGACCACTGACATGTCTGTCTGAATCACAATTGTACCCAAAGGAAGAGAGTCCTGGAAGTACTGCAATGCTAAAAGTACTGTTCTCATCTCTAAGACATTGATATGCAGATGTGTCTCTTGGTCGGTCCATGTGCCTTGGGCTGTCCTTTCCTGAAAATGCCCCCCCACCCTATCAGGGAAGTGTCCGTGGTCACTGTGGCCTCTGGTGGGGGCAGAACAAAAGGACGACCTATTGTGACATGAAGAGAGGTCAACCACCACCGGAGATCCTTTTTTCATGTGTTCATGATCATTATAAGATGAGACATTGGGAGCTCTTGGTAAGACCATTGAGTGAACAACAGCCATTGCAAAATCCGCATGTGCATGCAACCCAATGGTATGGCTAATATTGCAGATGCCATCATGTCTAACAATTTTAGTACATCTGATGCTGGAGCCTTGTTTTTGGATATGATATTGCAGACCTGCTGATGGACTAGTAAGACTCTTTCTGCTCTTGAAAGGCTCTTTGGGCATTGCGGAACCACATCTTTCGTCCACTTTGACTCTTGGGGTAGGGTCTGGTAGGGGTGGAAAAATGGACTCCGATGGCAGACAGAGTCTTTCCTTCTTGCTCACACCTGGTCAAAGTTTCCTTAACTTTGGGCCCGAAAAGGGTCGAGCCATCAAAAGGGGTATTTACAAAGGATGACTTGAAGGGCTCCACGAAGGAACACAAGCGCATCCAGGAGTGTCTCCTAAGAGCAATTCCTGTACTCACTGCCCTGCTTGTTCCATCAGCTGCATATGAAATGAGGCACTTGAAAGAGTTTACTATTGAGTTGAGGGTAGCAAGCTAGGAGGCAACCTTATATGAAGCTCCTGCAGCTACTGTACCCTGAAGAGTATCTCCCAGCTCTTTTAGGAGATCTCCTTGCAGTCTAGTAAAATGGGTTAGATGGTTGAGTGAACACAGTGCAAAAGTTGCACAACTGTAAGTGCACTTCCCATACCTATCCATGATCCTAGTATCTCTGTTAGGAGGATGGAAGTTTCTGAAAGCGGCCCATTTTCAGTAGGCCTGGGGACAAAAGCTTCAAATGATGCATGAAAGTTAAGGCAAAGCTACAGATGATACATGAAAGTTAAAACAATGTAAAGGAACAAAACCATAGCAAGTATTAAAGCACACAGTAAATAAGTAATGGATACTAAATAAATACAGAGAGGTAGATACAATAATAAAAGCATGTACTGGATAGACAATACCAAATAAAACTAATCTTGTAGATTACAATTTTTTTTTTTATAGGATTAGGGTAGAGAGTCAGGCAGAGGTTTAGAATGTTAGAAGCAAGCATGTGCTAGAAGAATTGTGGAGAAGGATGGGAATATTTAAGGGTGTAGAAATACATGTGGTTTATTAGTTTGATATGATAATGGTTAGTGGATGAAATTCGTGATCCAAGGATTGCCAGGTGTAGAAGGGAAAGGCCCTAGAGAGTGAAAGGAGATTCACCTGTTAGGGAAAGAGTAGGGCAGTATGTTTTTTTAGGGTGTGTTTGAAGTTGTTTAAAGCACTCAGTGGTAGTAATGTCTGTTGTAAAATAGTTCCAGAGATAGGCGGTAGCATGGGAGTATAGGCATCATCCAACTCTTTTGTTTGTAGTGTAGATGGTTACCAGTTGTTTGTTTTTAGAGTGGAGGGCTCTAGTAGGGCTGTAGGGTTTTAGGACAGATTTGAGGGCTGGGAAACTATCAGGTGTATACATCATTTTATGTGGAGAAGACAGCTGAACTAGGTTTAGGTGTTGTGTGTGTTTGAGCCAGTTTAGTTCTTTCAGAGCTAGGTTGTGATGGGAACGGTAGGAGTAGCCTGTGGCAAATTTGGCAATTTTATTGTAGCAGGATTGTAGCTTGTTTTTAAAAGATTGTAAATTGGTGTATAAGGGGCTGCATATAAAAGAGAGGGAAGCAAGTAGGTGTTTGCAATGGTTTTTCTGATGGAGTTATCCAAGAAGTTTTTTTATCTATAGTATTCCTAGCTTGATGTGTGCTTTTTTAATGTTATTACAGATGTGGTGTTCAAAGTTAGTTTGTTGACTATGGTAATGCCTAGTAACTTAGATGTGGAAACTGCTTCAATTTCTGTGTTATCCTGAGAGAATATTTTAAAGTTAGATGAGATTGATTTTGCTGAGAAAAGCAAGAGTTTTGATTTTTTTTAGGATTTAGTAGTAGTTGGCCTTCTCTCAGCCATGTCTCTATTGAGGTGAAGGTGGTTTGGGTTAGTTGTTGGAAATGTATGTTATTAGAGGTGAAAATTATGGTAGTGTCATCTGCGTATTGGATAATAGAGCTAAGGGGTGATGAGGCATAAAGGTTATAGGTGAAAACACTAAAGAGTAGGGATCCAAGTATGGACCCTTGTGGTACCCCGGTTGTGTTGGTTTGATATTGGAATATTTTATTTTGCCATTTAACGCATTTTTGGCAGTTGGATAGGTAGCTTGCAAACCATTTGAGGGATGTTGGTGTGCAGCCTATAATGGACAGCTGTTGAAGAAGTTTGTTGTGGACACTGTGTCAAATGCCTTTGATAAGTCTAGTAGTAAGACACAGATGATATTGCCAGAGTCAATGTATTTGGACACAGTGTCCATAAATGAGATTAGGGCAGTGGTGGTGCTGTGAGATGGGCAAAAGCCATGTTGGGGAGGGGTAATTAACTTGTTTTGGATGAGGTGGTAAAGCAATTGCCCATGTATGCATTTATCTAGGAGTTTGAAAAGAGGAGAGAAGATGGAGATTGGATGATAATTGGATAGTTCACTGGAGTTTCCTCCTTTATGTAAAGGGGTGATAGATTTTTCCAGAGGTTTGGGACAGTCAACTCAGTTATGGAGCGATTAGGATGCTGACAGAATATGCTATGGCTTCTGCAGCAAGGCTTATGTATTCAGTGGAGGTTGTCAGTGGAGAGGGAGCATGGTTTAACTTTTGAAGTAGTTTTTGAATGAGTGAGGTAGGGACAGGTTTAAGAGAAAAGGGGAAGAAGATGTACTAGTTTGTTGAGTAGTTGAGTGGTTCTTTTTTTGTTTGTGCAGAAGTCATGAGATCATGGTGGGGTGGGATCAGAGGTGGGGATTGGGGTAGTTGCGGCCGTGAGATTTGTTAACAATTTGCTTATGCTATCTATAAAATGAGAATTAAACAGGTTGGCTATCTCTGTGGGAGTTTTATCAGGGTGTGGTGATAGAGATTGTTTAGAGTCTGGGGTAAGGAGGTTTGTGAAGTATTTCTAAAATTGTTTTGGGTTGTTTTTGTGGTTTGCCAATTGCCTGAAGAAGTGTTTTTTTTCTTTGTTTTGTAACTGTTTATATTTGATTAGGTTATCATCAGATTTATTATTGTGCCATTCCTCCCAGGCTTTATATCTATTTTGTGAATGTTTGATATTATTTATTAGCCAGAGGGCATGCTTAGTTTTTATTCATTTGGTGAGGAGGGGGGCTAGACAGTCAAGAGTATTTAGAAATGCACTGTTAAAGTATTTAAGGGCATCTTCTAGTGGTAGTATTTTAAGTTGATTCCAGTTAGTGTGTTTTAGTATTTCATTAAACCTTTGTTGGTCAAAGTTCCTGATATTTCTGGTGGATTTGTATGTGTGTGTTCTTGTAATTTGTGGTGTGGATCTATATATGAATATGGTTAGGTGATCATAAAGTATTGGGTAGAGTGTAGGGATTAGAGTATCTGTCAGATTAGAAACTAGTATCCAGTCAAGAGTTGTACCTACTGTGTTGTTGTTATGCACACAGGTGGCAGTAGCAAGCTGGGTGAAACCATAGAGGTTTATGCTATTAGTAGGTGAGTCAATCATTAGACCTTGCCAGTTGATATTAATATCTCCCATAATTATAGTTACATTACTGATGTTTTCTGATATCCAAAAGAGGATATCTTCCACAGTTTGGATGTTTTGTCCAGGGACATATATACAGTCCAACAATGCATATTTGATTTGTTTTGTTAATTTGTAGGGCTCCAATTAGAACTTCAGCATTGTTAAAAGCTGGTGTTTGTTTGAGGAAAGGTGAGATTACAATGCTGCTAGGATAGATTAAGGCTACCCCACCACCTTTTTTGTTGGTTCTGTCTTTTCTAAGTATATTATAACTGGGGGTGTTATTTCAGTGTCATGGGTATGGGGTCATAGCCAAGTTTCAGTTATTACTAGAATGTCTGGGGTATACTGATTTAACCAAACATGTAATTTTGTGGTTTTGTTACATATACTACATGCATTTAGGGTTGCTAGAAGAGTATTTTTAGGGTTTAGGCTTTTAGAACAGGAAGCTGTAGCTGGGGGCCCTGGGTTGGGGTGGATGTTCCCTTACAGGGTTAGAATGTGATGCTTGGTGGAGTAGAGTTTCAGGTATTGGGTAGGTTTATTATTGCTGAGTATTATGTCAAAGTTAAACTTACTAGTGCTGTTGTCGAGAAGGATTTTGAATTTTAAGAGATGCATAATGTGATACTGAATTAGGCTGACTGATATGTTGCTAAAGCTTTCTGTAGGGTTGTCTTGATGTAGAGCAAGAGTACAGAATGTAAATGTTTCTAGGTTTGTGGAACAGTTCAAGGAGGTGATATGGATTAGGAGACTGATATATAATGTTAGAAGCAGGTTAGAGAGAAGGGAGAACATTGTTAGTGACATGTAATTTGAGCTCTAGGCTAAATTTGAGGTCAAGAAGGCAGGTGTAGTGGAATGGGCAGTAGGAAGCAGATTGTGAAGCTTTGAAGTGGAAAATAGTGTAGTGGGCAGGAGCGGCCTTAGGTCAACTGGTACCCTAGGCAAAAGGGCTCCATGGCACCCCCCACCACACCACCCAGTGCCCCCATCCTTGCCTACCTACACCAAATAAATACTGGAAAAGCGCCCCTGATAGAGTGGCGCCCTAGGCAGCCGCCTAGTTGGCCTATGCCTAAGGCCGGCTATGGTAGTGGGATTTGGATGTTAATTTACAATATGGAGGTGGGAGTATGTGTAATTGGATAACAAGCCTTAGGGGTTGAGTAATGGTTAGTAAAACTGTAAGGAAACCAGGGATGGGTGGGAATGGGGATAGGATAGGGGAGCAGAGTGAGCCCAAGCAGGGCCGGTGGGGGCCCCCAGCAAGTTTCAAGTTGGGGGCTCTACAAAGGAAAATACAAAAAGTGTGACCATATTGCCATCATGCCCGCTTCCCTATAAAGCTCATGTAGCACAACTTAACAATCATTGTGTAGTGTTACTACATTCAGACCATTAAAAAGACCTGAAATGTCAGGGTACACACTGACTGGTATTTAGTACCAATGTTTTATTATGGCAGGCCCCTGTACCACAGCAAGGTAGCCAGCCATAATGGTACACACACACACTCTGACTGGGACTGCGCAGTGGTGCAGCTGTTAACACTATCGCCCCTCAGCAAGAGGTTCTCTGGTTCAATTCTCAGCTGGGGTGCATTCTGTGTAGAGTTTGCATGTCCATGCATGTCCTCCCTGCATTCACATGGGTTTCCTCCCACATTCCTCCCACATTCCAAAGACATGCTTCTGCAACATTTCTCCCTGGGCCTCGGCAGAAAATTTGCTCTGTCCTAGTCAGACTTTCCCAGAAAACAAATGTTAAATAAATAAAATTTAGTACCAATAAATTATGACAAGTCCCTGTACCACAGCAAGGTATCTATACACAGAGGTTCACACATTGACTGGCATTTACCAATGTTACATTACAAGCCCCTGTACCACTGCAAGGTAGCCACTCACAGATGTACACACACACACACTGACTAGCATTTAGTAGTAATGTTGTTATATCATGGCAAGCCTCTGTACTGCATCAAGGTAGCCAGTCCCTCAGAGGTACACAAAAACACACACACAGGCTCTCTCACACAGGACAGAGACACAAGACACAGTGAATACAACAACAAACCACAAGCATCCAACAAAGGAAAAAAATAACATCAACACAACACTCCACAGCACAGCTTCCAAAAATAACAGCAGGCAGGGTAAATTTTCCACCATTTATTCTTCTCTGGTACCTCGGCTTTTCACATTCAAAGGAATAAATTAACTCCACAAAAACCCACCTTATATACCATTCAAACACACTTAATTAAACAATAAATTCATTATCCAATAAATTAATTATCCAATAAATTCATTCTCCAATGAATATATTTTTTCATAAATTCTGCAGTACTGAGTACTCAAAAAGAATTATTTTGTTTAAAGCATCTTTTAAAACATTCAAATTTAGAGACCCATAGAAACATTATAAACAGTTAATCAAATGTAAACAACATTTACCTTATTAAATGTTTTTAACATTTAAGCATTTAAATGATCTTATACTTTAAACAATTTTAACACTAAATGCATAATGCCTATCTAACCCAAGTGAGTTATTTTATAAGATTAAATTACTATCAATATTCATACCACGTGGTTGAAGTGTTCTATAGTTAATAATGAATCTACATTCTAACTTATCCAACTCATTTTTAAAACTACCTCCATATTCCATAAATGGACGTGCTAGAACACTAAAAAATAAACTCTTAGAACAACCCCCACGTGCAGATACAAAATGATCACCTACTGGACAGACAGCTACACAGACTTGCACACAAGACATAGACACCCACACATGACGAAAACAGCACTACAGTTAAGACTGACCATTAAGAATTTAAAATACTGGGATTATGAACTAATGCTAGAATAAGCATGCACTGTGTAACGCCACAGTTTTGATGAACAGACCAAAACTAACACACATCTGGACATTGTGTAACATTCCCACAGCCCCTACCAACCTCCTAACCTCTCACCATAATTCCAAAGCCGGAAATAACTGCAGAACAAAGGTGTAACATCAAGGATAGTTGCAAACATTGCTATGATAAACTTAAAAAGATATTAGAATAACAGGGACTGTCTTCTTCTTTTTCTTTGGGCTGGTCCCATTAGGGGTCGCCACAGCAGATCATCTTTTTCCATTTCTTCCTGTCCTCTGCATCTTGCTCCGTCACATCAACCACCTGCATGTCCTTTCTCACCACATCCATAAACCTCATGTTAGACCTTCCCCATTTCCTCTTACCTGGCAGCTCCATCCTTAGCATTCTTTTCCCAATATACCCATCATCCCTCCTCAACACATGTCCAAACCAACGCAATCTCGCCTCTCTGGCTTTGTCTCCAAACTGTCCAACCTGGGCTGACCCTCTAATATACTTATTCCTAATCCTATCTACCCTCATCACACCCAGTGCAAATCTTAACATCTTTAACTCTGCCACGGCCAGCTCTGACTCCTGCCTTTTTGTCAATGCTACCGTCTCCAACCCATACATCATAGCTGGTCTCACTACCCTCTTGTAGACCTTCCCTTTCATTCTTACTGGTACTCGTCTGTCACAAATCACTCCCGACACTCTTCTCCACCCACTCCCATCCTGCCTGTACTCTCTTTTTCACCTCTATTCCACACTCACCATTACTATGAACTACTGATCCCAAATATTTAAACTCATCCACCTTCGCCAACTCTACTCCTTGCATCCTCACCATTCCTCTATCCTCCCTCTCATTCACACACATATATTCTGTCTTAGTCCTGATGACCTTCATTCCTCTACTCTCTAGAGCATATCTCCACTTCTCCAGGGTCTCCTCAACCTGGTCCCTACTCTCACTACAGATCAGAATATCATCTGCAAATATGTGGACAACAAGGGATTGTATTAGCATTCATTAAAATAATCAGTACATTCTGCAGAACTCTCATAGCCCCCCCCTCCCCCCAAAGTCTCAGCACAGTTCTAGAGCAGGTAAAAACAAAATAAAAAAAATTAAAAAAAGACAAGGATGTAGCATTAGGGATTTAAAACACTGGGCTTATGAACTAATAAAGAATAACAGATTTTTTCCAGTAGCATGCATTGTGTGAATCCACATTTTTGATGAGTAAAAACACAGATCAAACATCTAAACATTGTACAACATTCTCACAGCCCCTACCCCTCTCCTAACCTTTCAGTGTAACAATTACAGACAAAGCCTCCCCCCCAAAAATGGCAGAACAAAGGTGTAACATCAGGGATAGCTTGAAACTTTGCTATGATCAACTTCAATAGTTGAACAGGGTTTGCATTGGCACACATTAAGACATCAGTACATTCTGCAGACTCCTCACAGCCCCTACCCCCCAGTGTCTCAGCACAATAAATATGGATGAAGTGAAAACGAAATAAAAACACAAAGGCATAACATTAAAAAACAATGTGTTTATGAGTAAACAAAGATGCTGGAATAACAGATTTTGCAGTAGCATGCATTGTGTAACCCACATGTTTTAATGAAAAGAGGCAAATACCAGGCAAACATCTGAATATTGCACAACATTCTCACAGCCCGTAACCACCCCCCCACACCACCAACCTGTCAGCACAATAACTCCAGCCAAAGCAAAAAATGATCATAGATCAACGGCGTACCATCAGGGATAGTTGTAAACATTGCCGGTATACACAATGTTAGTATAACAGGGTTTGCATTAGTATATATTAAAACAACAGCTGTACATTCTGCAACATTCTCACAGCCACTAACTCCCCTCCCAACCTCTCAGCACAATAATTGTGGACAGAGCAAAACATTATCCTAGAACAAAGGTGTACCATCATGCATAGTTGTAAACATTGCCGGTATGCATAAAACATACTAGTAGAACAGGGTTTGCATTGGTATACATTAAAACATTTGTACATTCTGCAGCATTCTCACAGCCACTATCCCCCCACTACCAATATTTCAGCACAATTGTACACAAAACAAAAATGCATTAATGAATATTCTTATGTAAGACTAGCTAAAAAACTACTTCAGATCTGAACATTAATTACAGACAAGCCTTCCTTCCTCAATCTCTTAGCAGAAGAATTCTGGCCAAAGGTAAAATAAAACTGTTACAACCAGAAGTCTACCCCCCCCAAAAAAAAAGATCATCTTAGCATAAGAACTCTGCAGAAAAAAAAGCTATACAGTCCTCCCCATAGGTGTCCTTACCACCCCCCAGCAAAAAATAAAGTTAAAAATAAACCCAGCAACTTACCTTTTCTGCAGTTGATACAAGGCTGGTATTAATCCTCTTCTTACTTCTCCTACACACAGACCAGACCAGTTCAGCCCCTTTAAAATTTCCCTCAAAAGGACAGTTTCTCAGATCTTGAGAAATTGCCCTTACAAGGGCAGTTAAAATACAGCTGCTTTGCTGGTCCCACAGTCTTTCCAGAAAAACTTGCATTCTCCATCCATCCTCACACCACACCTCTCAACCTCTTAGTGTGAAAAATCTGGACAAAGCCAAAAATAATGGGGGTACAAAGGCTTTTAAATATTACTCATATAAAGTTACAAACTTGCTTTCAGGTCTGAAACATAAATGTCTGCCATTATTTAGTGAAGAAAACCCAAAATTTTATGAAGAACAAACTAAAAATATGAAGCAAAAATGTGGACATTATTAAAAAAGCTGGGCAGTTCGGAGGTATGCCTAATGCCGAAAATCTATTGAGCTGACCCAACAGACCACAGATTACAGCAAAGCCAATCAGAAAACTGGAACTTGTGTGACTGCACCCAATCAGGTCCCTGAAGCGGACCTGATTGAGTGCAGCTTTCAAGTGAAGCAAGGGACCTTATTGGCTGCAGCAGTCAAGGAAGCAAGTTCTTTAAAAAAAAAAAAAAAACGGAATCGTGTGACGATGCTAAATGAACAAGGCAAGGAGCAGAACAGATGGTGAAACCTGCGGCTGCTTAATGTGGAGGCCCTCACATGTGGGAAGATAATCGGGGGCTCCCCGCAACCACGGGTTTGGCGTGTGCCTAACGCCGGCTATGAGCCCAAGTGTAGCGAGGGCGAACAGAGTAGGGCTACACCTGCAGTAGGAGGATCATGCAGAAAACAATCATTCAGTAAGTAGGGATAGTTTATGGAATCTGTTAGATCTAAGAGGACAGGGTAAACAGTACTGAAAATAAACCATTAAAGTATTACATTTGAAGATTAATGACTTTGAAGGAAAGAAAACCTAAGTAATTACTAGGAGAAACTATATTCAAGGTTGAAAATGAGGGTAGTTATAGTGATTATTTATATAAAAAAGTTTAAAAAGGGCTGAATGCTATTTATTGGGAGTAGTAGTAACGATTGGGGAGGGGGAGATAGTTGCAAGATCTGGTGGTTTTAATAGCCGTAGGTTTTGCAAAGTTAACAAATAGTCTAACAATGTGATTAATATAGTTGCTTAAACACATACTTTGGAGTTAAACCTTTCAGGTAAAAGAACTCAGACTACCCGTTGGAGAAAGGATGCCTTGCTTGCTGTAACTCAGACCATGAAACGTGTTGCTATAGTTGAAATGGTAATACACTGTAGTTTGGTGTTTGAGACAGGGTGAGATTTTTCAAGGTACTTCCCATGAAAGATGGAGGAGGTCTGGTTAGAATAAGCTGTTGTGTCAAGCTAAGGTGTAAAGTATAGAAGCTAAGGAGAGGAAACAGGAACTGGAGTGTGAAAGAGCATAACGAAAAAACAAGTGTGGAGGCGTTAAAAAGCTATGAGATTATTTAGCAGCTAGAACAGGGAAAAATAGTCAGGATACAGGTTATATCAAAGTGTACAAATGGTTAAATTAATAGGTGGTTAGTTTACAGGTGGAACAGTGAAAACACTGAAGAGGTAGGTAATAGCAATGCATAAATTGTTGTTAAAATAATTAACAATACAAGCAATCCTACATTTCTTATCCCTAATATAGTGAAATTAAAAGTAAGCATAGACTGGCAGGTGTTAAACAAAAAAATGTCATTTAGGTTCTATCTTTCAAAATCTGGTGTAAAATATACTCCACAATGAGGCTAAAACAAGTAAAATATAATGTCTTGAGTCCCTGAGATTAACTTGTACAAATTTAGTATCAACTGACCTCTCAACAAATGTTTATAACAATTCGGGTTAGGCCTGTTATAGTATTTCTTTGTTAAGTCAGTACATTAACAGTAAGTCTTCTAGTACAATTCACAAATTAAGTTCCCAAATAAAGAATTATCTGGTCATAATGCAAAGCTTTCTAGATGTTTAGCTATTAAGAAGGTGAATGCTCAGAACTACAGCATTCATTAATACTCAGTAAGTAAAATCCTTAAATTGATTGCACAGACTACTATCATACAGATATTGTTAATAAAAGAAGACTGATAGTTAAATATAGTGATTAGGTTCTGTGTTCATAGCTATATACTAGCCCCTAAGGCAGGCATTTATAAGCCCAGCTAGCCTAACCAGAGTGTGTTGGCTTAGATTAGCCTTTAGTGCACAGCTACTGTGCCTCTGTAAAGGGTTTCACCCTTGAGAGCCTGAAGGCTTACTTAGCCAGCTGGGTTCAGCAGGGACACAGAAGAGATCCCAGGGATTTCCCAAGATTTCATCCACGCCAAGATTTCACTTGAGGGTGGTGAGGGGGCGAGGCTCTAATGAAAATGATTCTTCTATTTAGTGAGGGAGGTGAGGGAAAGATCTCTGGAATCTGTCCCTCTCTATTTATTTTGTGCTGAGGTTTGTGCTGAGGTTTCTCTAAAGCTCTAAGGGACTTGGATTTCCACATGTCCATTAATTCTGTCCAGCTATGGCTTTGTTTGACATGGCTTGCACGTGGCCGGTACGCGTCTGAGTAGAGCTGTAGAGCTGGAGTTGAGTAGAGCTAGAGTTTCTTTAGTCGAGCTTACTCTTGGTGATGAATCTCTTTTGGTCTCTTGGTGGTTGTCTCAGTTGGCCCTCCCAGGGCTGCGGGTATGTCGGTAAGGGGCATCTATATTCAATTATATATTCAATTAAGGAGTGCATGAGCACGTGTCTTGATCACTCTCTGCGTCTTTTGAACCCTCATGATAAGGTGAGCTATATATAGGGCTCCTAGACCACTCCTTAGGCAACGGATTAACGTGAGAGAGATTACTATTTACATTGGTCCCCAAATCTCTAATTACTCTCTAATTACTTCTTGGATTACCACTATGTGGTAATATGTGTGGCACCTTGTTTTTCAAAGGGGATGACTATACACTTTTTAGCATTTAGCTTGGAGGTAGTGGCTTCTGGCCAAGCATCCCATCTGTGAGATCCATTTCGGAGGATGCTTGTGTCAGCTGGATTCAAATATGGCCCCCAGTTTACAGTCAAGTCACGAACTTTGTCAGCCATAATCTCCCCGCCTAGCCTGAACCTCAGAGAAGTATACTGAACAAGTGCAGTCCCAGAACTGTGCCTGTGGGGCGCCACTTGTAACTGGTTTTGGATCGGACATGGCACCTGCAATTCTGACCATCTATCTCAGCCAGTTTTTGCAACCCATCTTGTGATATATAGGTTGGGGTTGATATTTTATGATTTATTTATGATACCCAAGTGTGTATTGTGCTTGGAAGGCTTAGGCGTCCAGTAGGTGTGGGACTACCTCCCCCTGCCCTTTGCCTCATCTTTGGTAAGAAATTGACCAGAAAAAGAAATTGACCCAAGATAAAGCATCGCCCCCAACAGGGTAGGTAGGTGAGGGTCCAGTGTGTGGAGGCTTTGCTCGTCTTGTCCATGATTGCTCCATCATACGCCCATAGCCAGAGCAGAGACCAGGTTAGTGGGGCGATAGTTTTATAGTTCCGGGTGTGGCACCACACACTTGGGTGTGGGACCACTGGTAGCACACGCCATTCATTGGGTACTGGGACACCGTCCCTGTGGTTTTTGCTTTTTGCTTTGTTTTCTCCCTTCCCCTCTGTGTCGACGTCAGGGAGGGAGGTTACCAGGGGGTTTCGATAGGCATTTGCTTGGGTTTGGAAGGGGGGGAAGTTTGATTTGTCTCTGTTCTGCAGATGTCTGGCTGTTTCTGTCTATGGGTATATTTTTTGTACTTAAGAAAACAATTCATGAGTATTCTTGGGAGTTTCCATGTTTTTCTCGACATTAACTAAAAGAAGGCCTAGTTGTATCTTTTTAGTGTCTAGGGCAATTTTTCTTAAAAACTGGCTTTGATGATTTTATGAGGTCCTTTTAATCTTACTGACAGAGATGCCTTCCCTTTTGGGATTTTGCTCTGTCATGTAGTAGCTTCCTCCTTCTGTTGTATAGCTTATTTATGGCCGGGGTCCACCAGACCAGTCTCCTGTTTTTGGAGGAGTGAGTCTTGGTTTTATTTGGGATAGCATGATTCATGCATTCCTGCAGGTGCTCATAGAATGCATTTGTAAAGGATTCTGCAGATTGGGCTGTATTATCCTCTGACCCAGGGGCTTTGAAGGATTTCACCTCAGTCTTGAGAAGTGCAAAGTTGGCTTTTGAGAAATTCTTTACAGTGATTTCCTTGGCTGGGGGTGGGGTCGGGATATGGATGTCCAGGGAAATTTGTTTATGGTCTGATCTTACCAATGAGGGGTTTACCTCTGGTGTGGAACATAGAGTCCCCATGTTGGTGATGACCAGGTCCAATATGTTGTTCCCTCTTGTGGGAGTGGTGACCAGTTGTTCCATTGCGTTGAGTTTATAAATTCAAGGAACCGTTGGGCGAGGGTGTTTGGGCTTGAGTAGTTTTCCCAGTCAATGTTTGGATAGTTGAAGTCACCCAATAACATAGTGTTTGGAGAGACTTTCATATTCTCCAGTGTTCTCAGGAATGCCAAGTGAGGTTCCTGTAATAGGGAGGGTGTTCTGTAGCAGGCTACAAACTGAAAGGCAGTTTTGCCCGCTGTTAGTTGCACATGGATGGTTTTCGATGCCACTAATCTGGAGGTGTAGGTATCTTTGATGAATATAGATACTCCCCCTCATTTTGTGCTTTGGTCCGAGTTTTGGGGCCGAAACGCATGGTATGAGTTATAACCTGGTAGTGCTGGGGCACTCTCAGGAGCCTTGAACCAGGTTTTTGTTACCGCACAGACATCAATTTTCTCCATACTGAGGAGAGCCTCGAGTGCATGCATTTTTGAGGTTTAGACTTCTGGCTTTAAGTAGCATTACCTTTAGTTTTTCTATACTTGGGTTGTCTATGGAGGTGGGTTTGTCCTTTGAGCCTTGCCTAAAAAAGGCACTATGGGGGTGGCAAGAGCCTTGGCCAGTATACGAAAGCCTAAGGGTGACAGGTGCAAGCTGTCCCTAGCGAAGCAATAGGGCTTGTCAAGCATGTCATCCCAGGCTGACAGACACTGGATCCCCTTTGAATGACACCAATATTTTAGCCAATTGTTGAAACTGATCATTTTGTCTTTATACTGTGGCATCATTCTTGGTGAGGGCAAGATGCTACTCAAGGTCAGGGTCATACCAGCCTGGGCTACATGGTCAGAGAGCTCCTCTATGTCTCTTTTCATGTAGTCCAGGGAGGTACGTCTCAGGTCATTCACACCAGCATGGACAATGACGGAGTCATACTTGTACTTGCTTTGGAGTGACCTGAGTGCTTGCATTATGTGGCGGATCCTGGCACCCGACAGGCAGCTTACAGTGATCTTCTCCTTGTTCAGTCTGGTGAGTGGGACATCAGTGTGCCGGACAATAGAGTCCCTATAACAAGTGTATTTGGTGTGTTGTTTGGCCTTAAGGGCTGTGACTGTGAGGCACACTGATTTTGTGAGATATGTGATTCGTGGGTATTGTTGAGGGGTGGCTGTTGCTTGGATATCTGCTTAGAAGGTCTTTGCTGTTTAGGCAGATTTTTATTTAGAGCCTCCGAGTATGTTTTTGTGTGTTTATGTGTTGGGTATGCAGATGCAATAGGTCTATGTGAGACTGGATTTGTGGTGTGAGTGGTAACCTTTTCCTCCTGACTGATTGTGCCAGTCTTGGGTTGAGAGAGCTCTGTCCAGTTTGGCTGTGTAACTGCATCTCTCATATGTATTAGAGTTTGTTGGAAGGAGGAGAGGGTTGTCTGTGTACATAAGGCAATTGTAACATTGCCTCAAAATTCCCAGATTCACCAGCTGGACTGGAGAGTAACCTTGAAACTGACCCTTGGACATACCAGATTAGTATAGGGAACTGTTTTTTTACTGATCAGATTAGGGAAGGGAACTGATTTTTCACTTGATCAGGAAGGACCAATCGGGAGCCTAATACTTATGAGAAGTCAAGGAGGGTGTAGTCCTTTAGTTAGTTAGTGTTTCCTTATAAGAGCTGAGCAAGTGCAGGGCTTTAGAAAGACAACAGAGTGATTACTTTGAGAGTTTGAACAGTTCTAAGGGAAAAAGTGAAGAGCAGACTTTGTGGAGCCTGGAATAGTTTAAACCTGTTTTGGCGGGGCTGCCTGACGCTGCTCAGTGCGCAAAACCGCGCAAAAACAGAGTTGCGGGGTTTTAAGAGAGAGAGATCAAGGAGTTTAGAATTGACCCAAAATGGCCAATAAAACTACAGCTTCTAGGTAGTAACCACTCCTCCAGGGACAGGCAGGCTGTTCAGTGTTAACCACTCCCACTGGTGAACACAGAGACTTCCCTTTAGCCCAAGTAAGCACTGGCCTTCTAGAAACTTCCAAACAGTTCAGAACAGCAAATCTGTAACTGAACTTTCTTAACTTTCAGAAAGTGGGAAAAAAAGCAAGATTTTTTTGTTTTATTTCTTTTTGTTGAAGTTTAAAGGTAGCAGCAAAATAATCACAGCAGTGTAATAAATGACCCCACACTTGAGTGCTAGGCCAAAATCAGGTAAAATGCAGTTTTTAGAGAAAAAAAACAATCAGACACACCCTATTGCTCAAAGATGGGTATCATATTTGTTCTGTCTGTATAATCAGCTCCAGAAATAAGATGGCTAAGCATGCAGAGGAATAATGCTCATTCATTCCAAAATCCTCAAAGAAATATAAACCAAACTAGAAAAAATACATCCTCTAGCTAAGTAATAAAATGGTTGATGATACCAGAAATAATGTATGGTGCCATCATAGTTTCAGAGATTTCATACTGCATTATGGTTCTGATTTGTTTATAGCTAATTAGAAATTCCACTGGAATGCTTTTTACTTAACTTAATTACCCTTCTGAAGAAAATGTGTTGGAGATAAATGAATACAAAATTTCTTGCATGACAAAATACATTTAGGGACTTCACAACACGGCCCAGAAAATTTTGAATGGTACATAAAGTCACAAAGGTAAGCAGTGGTGGAATTACTGCTAAGCAACAAACGATCCAATGTGTTCCAGCAGTGTGAGATGATTTTCCACTATAAACATTTCTTTAGAAATGTCTTATGTCTCTTGATTCTGAATGTCTTTTGGAGCAGTATTTCTCACAAATGAACTGCACTCAAACCTAATTTCCACTCCCAGCTCTATGATGTACCTTCAGATCACAACTGAGCTGCTTTAATAATTAAAAAACTGAAATAAATAAATAAATAAATAAATGAAAGAATACAAGAGCCAAACTACTAGTTTGAGTTATCTGTAAAGCAGGACTAGTTGTGTTTAAGAAATGGAAGTCTTTTCATTACAAGCAATTTATATGCATGCCCAGAACCATTGACTTATGGTTGTTCAGTATTGCTTTTTGGGAGGTGTGCTTTTAATAGCTTGAGTGTTCTGAGCAGTTGCACAAAATAAATGGTAAACACTATTTGAAACTGAAGAAAGCTTCTCAATTAATGTACTTCAGAAAGACAGATACTATAGCACTGGAAAGCAATAGATGAAAAGTAATATCTGTGTATTGTGAGTATTTTACATCCTGGAGTTTCTGGTGATCCATCAATCCAAGTTAATCTTTAAGAGAAATCACTATTAATTCATGCAGTCATTACATCACAGAAAACTTGCTTATGGTAAAATAAAACAGTCGTTATACAGTGTTTGTTCAAAATTCTTAGTTCAGTAAGGTAATTTAAGAGGATGGAAGTAAAGCAAATGCTAGAAAATATCCATTAAAAGGATGTATAATATAAGCAAAAACTGATTGGATTACTCAAACTGTAAAATATTTTGCAATTACTAGATGTACGACTCACAGCCTGAAAAGACTGCAAACTCCTGCCTTAGCATATATGCCTGTATCTACGTATTTGATGATAAAGCAACATTCTTAATAGGTAGGATATTAACATAGTTACAGGGGATAAAATGATTTTGGCATATATTAAGCTCAGCAGAAAACCCATGTCACAACAGAATTTTTTTTGTACTAATAAGTACACCTACAACATATTTGAGAATATTTATTGCACATTTGTAGGCATGAAATACATGCTGATTATGCCTGCATCTACATTACAGTACTGTGAGCATTCATATGATTAATGAGTGGCAAAAGATCAAAAGGCTGCATGCATATGTGTGGTGACATAGATTATGAATTCTTTAGGACAGGTGGATTAGTTGAGCTCTCAAAATGTTTTCTGGGCTAATACTGGCTTAGCAGAGAAGGGTGTTACTAGATGGAAAGTTTCTATTTACCCCAAAATGAAACTGCCCTTTTAAGTTAAGGAATTTATAACACTGCAGTGTAGAAAGAGGCCCTTCCATTCTTCACATTACTTACCTGGCTGCTCAGGCTTGATGCCGAATTTCATTAATGAATAGAGAAGATAACAGCAGTGCATTTTAAAAGCATTCATGTTAAATAATTGTACTGTATCACAGGGGATAAAATACGTGAAAGAAGTATGATTTAGCTCACAATGTGAAATGATGTTGTTGTTGTTGTGTCTTTCGGCTTTTCCCGGTTAGAGGTCGCCACAGCAGAATGCCAGTCTGCTAATGATTGGCAGTAGATTATTACATGCTGAGTTGCCAGCTCTGACGCACAACCTTCAACGAAGGTACGCCCATTCACGCATGTCTCCACACAGAAGACGCTTTAGCTGAGAATCAAACAGGACAACGTCTTACTGTGAGGCGACAACGCTACCGCAGCACCACCACAATTGAAATGATGTAATTCACAAACTTCTCCTTGATAAAATTAAAAAAATGATAAAGACCTGTTGATGCTAAAAATAAATCATATATATGCATCCAGTATCCGTTTTATCTTTGCTTTGCATATGTAACCCACAAAAACTGCACCTTGTTTAGTGTTACTTTGTTAAGCAAATGCAGAAATTCTGGATGAGAAGCCAGTTGACTGGAAACACAGACTGCCCTGAAATTTGAAGAGCTGTCAATGAGCACACACAGAACACCGAATTGACAAATGCATGCTTTTCACTAACTGTGGACATTACTACATACTTTTTTTTCCACATATGTAAACTAAGTTGTCCTTAAGGACTAAAAAAATTTAAAATCAGTTATCTTGCATTTAATGTGTTATAGAAGTGATACCTTCAATATTCTTAAAACAGTTCAATATCTTATATTTTACTGGTGATGAGAGCATGGAATAAATTTTGACATTTGAATGAGAAAGATCTGTGAACTAACAGTATCTTCCTACTACAATGCAACTAAAAATAAAATGAAGAAAAATGAAAGAATATTGCAAATCTGATGAGTTAGTAACTTCTTACCTGGAAATGGTTAAATGTGTTGAAGAGGGACACTTTTTTTCAAACTGCTTCCTAACACAGTTTGCCAAACACTATTAAGAAATGGTACCAGCTTTCAAGTCAGTTCTGCGTTCATTTACAAATACCCTTATCTGTATCAGTGTTATGATAAATTGTTCCCTATAAATTGTCACCTTTGCTTTAAAATCATAAAGTATTGCTTAATGAATCAATGAAAGTGGCAAGAAAAGAGAGGTCACCTTGGCCATCACTGGTGTCATCATCGGTCTCCTTTTACCCATTTTTATATGGCATGGGTTATCGTATTAGCATTCGTCAATGTGACCAAATCGCCTAAAGCCAATACGAAACCTGTATATAAGGGCAGAGGAAATTATAAACCAACTAGAGACATATTAAACTACAGGACACAGTTGTGAAAGTTATAAAAATGTGTTTATTGGGTATTTTGTTGCCATGCCTAGAAAAAAAGCCAAAATTATGTTTTCCAATGAGCTTTACAACTGACAACTCGTGTATTATCAATAGCCTATTCTTACACATTCAAAGTTGAAGTGCCATTTATGAAAACATGTAAATGACATCTGTCTTTGTTTATTTCAGATGTGAATGTGACAGTTGCAGCCATGTGAGAAAAATATATTCAAATGACTTAGCGGTGAGAGAGAAAATGGTGAATTACTATTAGAAGTCTAGAAACACTTATTTAATTTTTACATATGCATCAAGTTTTTAGCTGAAAATGTGTTACAGAAAACACACTGATGTCAGGTTAACTACTATCATAACTGAAAAAGAAGGGCTACAGATATACTTAAGCTTTCCTTAAATGGTAGTAACAACCAGGTGGAGACCAAGAGGCTAATATCATGTAGTCAAGAACCATGCCTATCATCACCTCAAAACTGGCATTTCAATATTATTTGTAAAAGAATTTTTCGATGAACTCAGAAAAGTACTGGATCTGGGATTTAGCAAGAATACACAAACTAGCTTTTAGAAGACATGGTCAATATATTTGCTTATATGCCACGGGAACACTTGGAGTCATATTAATATACTTAACTAAATCTTCATATTTTATGTTAGATGCCTATTAATTTTCCATGATAATTCTGAAGGTAGAGTATGCAGTAACATTTCTGATCACAGAAGGCATACATTCATAACTAAAAGATTACAGAAACAGCTAAACAGGAAATTACCTGGCATGAGGAGACATAAGAGAACAAGCTGAATTAATGAAGGCAACAAGGAGCCATGGCTGAATTCCTGCCTGAATGCTTGAGACTTGTTATTCAGTTAATCAATTGTAGTGGAACAGATATGTATCAGGGATTGGAATGTTTTAATTTCAGTGATGTTAGTATATTTATGATTGGTTTTCTGATGGTGTGGTAGCTGACTGAACAGGTACCATTGGTAGCAACATGACTAAGAATGAGTTTTAAGTTTTAATTGTATGAATACATTGGGCTAAGACACTGGATCCATTTCCAAAAGATCTTATCTTGGTGCAAGTCACTTGCTCTCAGAGTATGTCTGCTTGATAGATAGGCTTTACATTGGAGTAAGCCACTTGCACTGAAACTAAGGCTAGTATTCATAGTACAGGACTTTGCACACGCCTAGCGGTTATCTGTACTTAGCACCGCTAGATGGACATGTAAATAAAGTCAGTATAGGTGATTTGCAATGAACAAGCATAAGTAAGGTTATTTTTATAAACTTGTCCAGTTATGGCAAAAGCATAAAGTATGTAAAATTCAGCATTAGGAATTTGTGAGTTAGTACATAAAAGCCTGAGACTTCAAATTATTTAATTTGTTTTCGAGTGTAAGGGACGAGCGTAGCAAAGTGCAATCTCATTTGGAAGGTATAAGGTAAGAGGCAGAGTGTGCAGCATTTATAATTTAATTTTTAAAAAATAAAGGGGATTATAATGTTTTATACAGGGGTATCCTTATGTGGACAACCCTGATGGTTTTATTAAAAAACAGAAAGGGGAGATAGGAAAGACTGAAAAACGAGAGTCAAAGAGGGGAGGGGATGCACAAGGAAAACATTAAGAATATTTGTACTGGAGGAGATGAGAGAGGAGGGCTACCATGTTTTTGTCATTGGACAGACCCCTTGTTTAAGACTTTTTTTTTAAAGGGTAGTATGGGTGGGCAATTGGTATGAGGATAATGGCCAAGGATAAGGGACAAAGGGCTGAGGAAGAGATGGTGCAGGAATCCTGAGTCCACAGAGCCTCAAACACTTCCACTACCATATAGTTGTGCAATGGAGGACCATCAGACCACTCAACCAATTGGGGACAAATTTCAACAGAATCAGGGACAAGTCAAGAAAAAATCAGGGACAATCAGGGACACTTTTAAAAAATTAGTGCTATTAACTTGAAACATTGACAGAATCAATGCATATGCATTAATACACATTTTCTGAAGTAAAAGAAGTTTATAACTCTTAATTATTGTCATTATTCATTAAGTGTAATTCACCACCTTTCCTCCAAAAGTCACTAGTTTTAGGAGGGATTAAGAGGGACAGAGCTAAAATTTGAGTCAAAATCAGGGACAGTTGAGAGGTATGAGGACCATGATGCTGAAGGGGTAAGTGCTTGTGGTGGTGAGGTGGTTGGTACCAACTGGGGAAGTGTATGTTCAAAACACTGAAGAGAGGCTCCAACATGCTAAATTAATCTGTCCATGGGCTGTATGTCCCCTACCAAGTTCTGTAGCCCATTTTCAGTGAGGCTTTCTAGGCTGTCATGTGCTTGGGTGCCTGCAGGATTGGTGCCACTGCCACAACCCTGTGAGGATGTCACTGGATGCTCAAATGGTGAGTGCTCCCTATCCTAGGAGGTATGTGCATGGGCCACTCCTGAGGGCATTGGATCTTTAGAAAATGTAAAATAAATGGGAGAGAATCAATATAATAAAGGAGATATAAATGCATAATTAAAAAAAAGAAAAAAGGTGAGGGGACAAAAGATAAAATACACAATAAATCTACACATCATGTTACATTGCATTTCATTTCTTAAAACAGTTTTATAATATATTTAAATCTTTATTGAAGTAAAACTTGTATACAGGAAATGCTTATGCATATAATGGGAGAACTCATTTGGAACGTGCTTGCGTACTTGGTAAGAAGGATATGAGCGATGCTTATAAATACTTCAGAAGAATTCATAGGGGAAGTGCTTGTGAGTACTTGGAAGGACAGTGTGTTCACTGACGTTGTATACATGTTTCTGTGTCTGACAGTCAGTATAAATGCCATTTATTAATATTAAAGTTAATCAATTAAAGACAAAATAGGGTGGTCTATATTGACAAATCCATTACATTTGCTTGCAGTAATGTAATGATTTCACTGCAGTTCTTTTAGGTAGAATAATCAAAAAATATTTCCTTATAACCATTAAATAAAACAGTTTAAGATAGACTGCTGCAATTATACAGTCATATATCTGCTAGTCTTGTTTACAGTGATATAATGATTTCACTGCATTTGTTTACAGTAAGTGGTGCATACTTTTTTATCTACATTAAATATTTTAAGGCAGAATACTGCACTCGTATACTGATATATATGGCAGTCTTGGTTTCATTTATGTAATGAATGCCCACTATTGACTCAATTAAGATTAATATAATATATAATGAAATCAGTTAAACAGTTATTATTGTATGGAACTGTAGTCATAACTTACATAAAGATTCAAAGAGTATATCTACTCTTATTTCCTGCTGCCATTTGTTATACCTTATGTCTTCCTCAGCTTTAAAGAGAAGGCAGATAACAATTCTTGCTTATTGTATATTAGTGTTTTTCCATATGTACAAGGCAATGCACTCACTGCAGTATTTGCGTAAATTTTTTTAAATTTTTTTTCGTGGGGGATTTTGTTTATATATGGATGACTGAATTCTTATGCTGTGGCAATCTTCCCTTTAATGCAAGTTAAAAAGAAATGTATGCAATGCTGGTGGAATGTTTTCAAATTACTATGGTGTGACTGGTGTTCAGTTAGAAGCAATTCGCACACAGACATTTGTAGCAATTCATGGAAGTTAACATTTCCATTGCTGTACAAAAGTGTGTGATTTGATAGCTATTGAAGAACTCATAACAATATGTCCTTGTCACTCACTTGGCACAGTAACCTGCACCCACCCAACTTCCCCCAGCATCTACTTTCACTGGGGTGTGGTGCCTGACAGATATCAGCCACGTTGTATGCGTTCTTAGATTACTTTTGAACAAACAACTCTGTTAAGCAATTGTTACAGTAATAACTCCATGCCCTACACAAACAATACTTTAACAAAATCGGCTGCATGTAATCTACATAGCAATTCAGTTTATGCAATGATGAATTAAATTATTATGCATAACTACAAATTTTTACTTTATAGTTTCAGAGGTAGGTACTAGGCTACTGGCCCTAGGGCCTATTTAAGCCTAGCCGAAAAGGTACCCTGGCTTTCACCACCCAAGAAAATTATTTTCCTGTGCCCCTGTCAAGCAGAGCCCCAGAGGTGATCCCCGGGGGGAATTTCCTGTTTCCCATCCAATCATCAAGATTTTTCTTGAAGAGTGCTAATGAGGAGCTTTGTTTGATATAGATAGATAGTTTGTTTCAGAGCATGGGAAGTCTCTGGGACAGGAATCTATCCCTCCAGCATGTTCTGTTTATTGTGGTGACAAGGTTTAGGTCCCTAGAGCATGTAACTTGGAGGGATTGGGATTTCTTTAAGTGGAGCATGTCCAACAGCTCTGGGTTTGACATAGCTTTGTATGTTAGGCAGAGATTGCCTCTGAGTAGGTGATATGTGACGGAGTAAAGCTGGAGTTTTTTGAGACGGCCTGCATAGGGCATCTGTTTGAGGACAGTAATCCTCTTTGTGAGGTATTTCTGTGGCCTTTCAGGTTGTTGTAGATGTCTTGTGAGGTACATACCAAAAGGGGCATTGTACTCTATAATGGGTCTAATGAGTGATGAGTAGAGGGGAACAATGACCTCTTTTTTCCTGGATGAGAAACCTTTTGTGATGAGGTGTGCCACGTAGAAGGATTTCCTGACTACTGTGGCGATGTGATTATCAATGGAGAGACTACTGTCCACCTGTGTACCTGTGTCCCAAGGTCTCTTATCACACTTTCGGTGTTAAGTAGACTACCACCTATGTGGTAGCACATGGGTACAGAGTTTTTACCAAAGGGGATGACAGTGCACTTTTTGGCATTGAACTTGAGGCCATGGCTTTGACACCAGGCATTTGTCTCGGTATGCCTCTTTTGTAGGATGTCCACATCGTTAGGAGTTTCGATTGTGGCTCCTAGTTTGCAGTCCTCTGCGAACTTCATTAGCCAAAGACCTTCTGTGTTAGCCTGTACTTCAGAAAGGTAGATACCAAACAGGAGAGGACCCAGGACTGAATCCTGTGGTACTCCACTTGTCACTGGTCTGAAGTTGGATTTGTAGTCTGCTACTTTCACATTGTGGGTTCTGTCAGTGAGCCATTTGGCAACCCATCTTGTGACATAGGAATTTATACCTAGTTTAGTGTATTTATCTATAATTCCAGAGTGGGGAATGGTGTCAAAAGCCTTGGCGAGATCTAGATAGGCTGTGTGAACCACCTTACCCTTGTTTACGTGCTTGGTGACTGCTTCAGAGAAGTCTATCAGGTTTAGGAGACATGATCTGCCTTTTACAAACCCGAACTGGGTGGGGTCCAGAGTTTGGAAATTATCAATGTCTTTGTTTATAAGTTCCATGGTGATGCATTCCATGGCCTTGCAGACCAGGCCCGTTATGCTAATGGGGCGGTAGTTCAAGGGGTCCGTGGTGGCTCCCCCTTCATGGAGTTGGATAACCGTCACTGTGCGCCATTCAGTGGGCACAAAGCCTGAGGTAAGGCTATGATTGAACATGGTGCTTAGGTGGGGTGCCAATTCATTCTATAGTTCATGTGGAATGCAGCCTGGGATGCTGTCAGGTCCCATGGATGCTGTGTCCTTGGCTTTGGGGAGTGTGGTTTTTACCTGGGCAGCCATGTTTACAGGAACTTTGCATTCTTCCTGTATAGAGATGGGCCCTTTAGGGGATGAGAGAGGGGTAAAGTTAGCTCTGAACCTATCTGCCAGGATGTTGGCAATATTAGTTGGTTCTGTATATTTAGTGTCATTGTGCTGTAACTCAGAGCAGATCTGAGTGCTGCCATTGAGATTCTTGACAGAGCTATAGAATGCTTTGTGGTTGTCTTTAGAATCAGTGGCGATTTTGTTTTCGTAGCTAGCTTTGGAGAATTTTATGAGGGATCTCAGCTTCTTACTGAGGATATAAAGAAGGCAGTAGACATTGAAACAGCTTTAGTGGACCCCTTGGTTTCATGGATAGAGTCTTGTTGTGTGCAGTATAAATACATGAACAAGTACTTGCAATCCTGCACATGTATGTCTTTCATTTACAGAGATATATTTGCAGCTTATTAATTAATTATACATGTGCTTCATTTGCATTTATTCAGAACTTTCTATTAATACATACCCATCATATATTTTTAAACAGTGCTTGTATGTGTATAAATATATTTCTCACTTCCTTTGCATTAACATAATAGCATTACAGATATTTGCGGTTACAGATATCTTTCTCAGCAAATACTTCTATTTATGCAAACTTGTGATACTCTTTCTATTTTAAATATGACCCAATAAAATAGTGACCAGTAAAAAATTGTACTTACTATAGAACTCTGGCCTTCTCTCCACTACCTGGTCTACCCACTTGGCCAGCTGGTCAGCTGTACACTTCTGCAAGGCATCCTATCAGTGATAGCACTGTTGGCCAGAGTGGGTGATACCTGTCAGGTATGAAGTTGGTTACCCAACTCCTGCCAGATATAAATATTTTTCCAGTTAAAGAAAATTAGAAGTTATGTACCTACCATAACGTTCCATGTTAGTTGTCTTCTCTCGCCTTCTTTCTTGCTTGATGGGTTCAGAGCCGATCCTTGGCTCCGACTCGGCACTTGCTAAGCTCGAGAGTCCCTTTTACCAGCTCGAGGCAGCCCCATATCGCATGATGCAAGGCAGTAAATACCCAGATCTCGTTTGGTACCTAGAGGGAAAACTGCCTAGCATAAAAAAACTTTCCACTAAGGAAAGAAGAGCAATTAGCCTAAGGGCTGTAAGGGGAAACCAGATAATCAAAGAATAGCACTACTGGTGCCCAAGGAAGAGATCTTCCAGAGACAAGGGAGATCAAGGTCTGTCCAGGCAAGAGGGACAGGAGGGAGGGTCGCAAGAAAGAAGGCGAGAGAAGACAACTAACATGGAACGTTATGGTAGGTACATAACTTCTAAATGTTAAGATGTCAATCTTGCCTTCATTCTTGCTTGATGGGACCGCGTCCTTAGCACCTCTATCCTGGGTGGCTCAATGGAACAGACTCTTGAGAACCGTGGAACCAAAGCTAGCTCTATCCCTGGAGGCCATATACAATTTGTAATGAGAAACAAAGGTATGAGGAGTGGCCCAAGTGGCTGCTGCACAAATAGTATCTAAGGGTAGCCTAGCCTGAAAATCTGTACAAGTGGCTAGGCCTCTAGTGGAATGTGCTTTTGGTTTTGAGCACAGTTGTTTGCCCCTAAGTTGATAAATGTCGGAAATGGTGGAAGACAGCCATCTAGATAGGGTCACTTTGGAAACAGGGAGACCTTTCTTATTTTCAGCATAAGAAAGAAAAAGCTGATCAGACTTTCTGAATTGCTTTGTTCTGTCCAAATAATATCTGAGTTGGCGGTGAACATCTAGGTAATGCAATTTTTGTTCTGATCTGTTGGAATAATTAGGAAAAAATACAGGAAGATCAATGGATTGGTTTAAATTTGTTTTTGAAGCAACCTTGGGCAAAAAGGATGGATTAGTTCTCAAGGAAACTCTGTCTTTGTGGAAGACCAAATAAGGGGGACGAACAGAGAGGGCATGAAGTTCTGACACTCTCCTAGCTGAGGAAATAGCGACCAGGAAGAGTGTCTTCCACGAAAGAAACTTTAGTGAACATGAAGCAGCTGGCTCGAAAGGAGGAAGAATTAAGGATGTCAGCACTAGATTTAGGTCCCATTGTGGTGGAGGGCTCCTGACAGGAGGCTTCAGGAGAAAAATTCCTTTCAGAAAAGCTTTACAAAGCTTGTGGGACATAATGTTGTGGTCTGCAAACCCGACATGAAAGTTCGAGATTGCCGCCAACTGAACTTTAACTGTGGAAGATGAGGAACCTGAGTGAAAAATCTCCGCTAGAAAATCCAAAACTGTATGAACAGGGGCAGTAAAGGGATCTATATTCCTCGATTTCGCCCAAAGGGAGAAACGTTTCCACTTGCTAGTGTAAATCCTTCTGGTAGAGGATTTAAGAGAAGCTACTATGATATCTCTAATGGGGTTAGAGATCAAAGGAAGCCTGGCTAAAGAAGGAAGTGGAGCAACCAAGCTGTGAGGTTGAGAGAAGGAATGGACCGATGCAGCTGACCCGACTGGTGGATCAGAAGATCTGGCACTGGGTCCAGATGCCACGGCTGTACCAAAAGATGATGATGAAGGAATGGAAACCAAATTTGTCGAGGCCAATAAGGTGCAATGAGAATCATTTTGGCTCTCAAAACGGTAGCTTTCTGGAGTACCTGTGGTATCAATGGAAAGGGAGGAAAGGCATAAAGAAGTCCCTGGGGCCAATCTTGGGTAAGAGCGTCTTTGGGGGGATGGCCCGGAAGTGGGAAGAGAGAGAAGAAGTCTGGGCATTTGCTGTTTTGGGGACTAGCAAAAAGATTGCAACATGGGCGGCCCCACTTCTGAAAAATCTCCTCCACTATAGAATGCTTGAGAGACCACTCGTGAGGCAAGAGAATTGCTCTGCTCAATTTATCCGCTAGTATGTTGGTTTTCCCAGGGATATGAGTTGCTACCAGAAACCGATGAGAGGAGATAGCCCATTGCCAAAGTCTGAGAGCTTCTCGACACAAGGGGTAGGACTTGGTTGCGCCCTGCTTGTTGATATACCACACTACGGACATGTTGTCCGTGTGAACTGCAATCGTTCCTAGCGGAAGAAAGTCATTGAGGGCTTGCAACATTAAAAGCACTGCTCTCATCTCTAGGACATTTATGTGCAGGTGGTATTCGAACGGTTGCCATGTCCCATGAACCATCCTGCCCTGATAATGGCCCCCCCACCCAATCAGGGAGGCGTCCGTAGTGACTGTGGCTACCGGGGCCGGGGAAACAAAGGGTCTGCCCTGATGGACTTGGGGAGAGGAAATCCACCAGGATAGATGGTTCTTGCAAGTTTGTGTCACCAGTATCTGGTGATGCATGGGAAGCTGTTGGAAGGACCATTGGGTGAAAAACATCCATTGCAGGAGAGGCATGTAAAAGCGGGCCAAAGGAAGAAGAGTGATGGCAGCTGCCATGAGGCCCAATACTTTCAGAACCAGTCTGGCTTGCACTTTTTTGCTGGCAAGAATGATCCGCACATGGTTTTGAATATCTAGGATTCTCTGGCCTGTTAGGTTTGCTGACATCCGAGCAGTGTCTAAATTTGCATCTATAAAAGTAATAGATTGACAGGGCAATAAGGAGGACTTTCCGTAGTTGACCGAAATTCCTAACTGACTGCAGAGATGTAGGGTGTAATCTCTGGCTTGGAGAAGTTGATGCCTGGTGGAGGCTGAGAGGAGCCAGTCATCGAGGTACGGAAACACCTGGAATCCTTGACGTCTCAGGTGAGCCATGACCACTGCCATGCATTTGGTGAACACTCTGGGGGCTGTAGTGAGACCAAAGGGCAGGGCTCTGAATTGAAAATGACTGGTCCCCAGCCGAAAGCAGAGAAAACTTCTGGAGCGTCTGTGGATTTTTATATGATAGTACGCATCCTGAAGGTCTATGGAGCACATCCAGTTGTCTTTGCCCAGAAAGGGCAAAATCGATTGAAGTGTGACCATCCGAAATCTTGTCTTTTTGACAGACTTGTTGAGCCTGCTGAGGTCTAATATTGGTCTCCAGTCTCCGCCTTTTGGGGACCAAAAGAACCTTTAGTAGATTCCGACCCTAAATGATCTGTTGGTACTGGCTGGATGGCCCTTTTTAGAAGCTTTGAAACTTCTAGTTTTGCAATTTCGACCGGGTGGTACGTCTGGAAGGGAACCTTTTTGAGGGAAGGGGCTTTCCTCAAAAGGAATCTTGTAACCCTCAGATATGATCGACTGTACCCATTTGTCTTGAGAAAGGGAAAACCAGGCTTCTGGGTACAGTGATAATCTTACCCCGACTGCCTCCAAGGGTGGACAGTCGGGCAACACCTCAGGGATGCTGGAAGGGCTTGTCAGAGAGAGGCTCTCTGCTGCCCTGGTTCTGCGGACCCCCTCTTCCCCTAGGGCGACGTCTATTGTTATTACCCCCTCTGCCTCTAGGGGTAAACTGACCACGTGTCCGCGTGACTCCTGAGATTTTGGAACCACATCTTTCCCCCCTTCTGTCCCTTAGGATAAGGCCTAGAAGGGGTGGAGAAATGGACTCCTACGGCAGAAAGAGTCTTGCCGTCTTGCTCACACCTGGTCAACGTATCCTTCACTTGAGGGCCAAACAATGTTGATCCATCAAAGGGAGAGTTTGTGAAGGATGCCTTAAAGGGGTCTGCAAAATTACAGAGCCGCATCCAGGACTGACGCCTAAGAGCCACTCCTGTCCCTGCAGCTCTACTCGCTCCATCTGCTGCATAAGAGATTAGCCACATGGAGGAGTTGGTTATGGAGTTAAGGACTCCTAGCTGAGAGGCAATCTTTTCCTGAGCCCCTGTAGCTGAAGGATCCTGTACAACTTCATCTAATTCTTTAAGGATGTCCCTTTGAAGTCTGGTGAAGTGACATAAATAGTTCAGCGAACGCATGGCAAAGGTCGCTGAAGAAAACATCCGCTTACCATACCTGTCCATGGTCCTAGACTCCTTGTTAGGAGGATGGACTGGTATGGAAGGATCTGGCAGCCGCCACCACCATGGCATCAACAGGGACAGCTTTTGTAAGAAATTGTTTTTCTGAAGGGGCTGTAATAAATTTAGAAGGCCTCCTGGGAACTGGTTCCACAGAATCAGGAGATGCCCACACCTTCCGAGCTGTCATCTCCATGAGGGGGTCGAAAGGCGGAGACACCCAGGAGGTGGAGGGTCGAGATCCAAAGGCCTCCAGGTATACCGACTCATCCTCGGAGGGATTAATGGAGGGCCAGTTTCCCCTCTGTTTTAGGAGTTCTAGGATGTCTGAGAAAGAGACATCCTCAGAGGGGATCTATCCCTCCGACTCATCTAAGTCGGTATCTGAAGTGGTAGACTCAGGGGAGTCTAGGTGCTTCCTCTTACAGGTCCTGGAGGATCTCCTGATGGATCAGGAGAATCCTCGGAAGAGGGGGTTCTTCCCAGTGGGGAAACCTGAGGCGATGGATGTTTCGGTCCGGGAGCAAGAGAGTGGGAAGAGACATCTACAGGCACCATAGAGGGAGGAGCTAAGGAATAGACTGCTGACTGAGCCCAGGGGCCAGCACGGCTCCCTCCCAGGAGATCCGAGCAAGAAACAGGGCCCCGGCCCACCAGAAGGGAAGGCTCCGAGGCAGATGTCGGAGCCGAGCTCACCGAGGCGGCCCCGAGGGAAGAGCAGGGTCGGACAAGGGTCCGATACCACTCACCCCCTCGGAGCAGACCAGGGAAGCCCGACCACCGGATCCCTCCAAGGAAGGTTTCAAGGAGGAGATAAGAGTAGAAGCTGAAGGAACAGAAAGGGGTGGTATCTGCCCCACAGCCGTAGCAGTGACTATTCCAATAGACTCCAGCTCTGAGCTCTGGAGGAGAGTCGAAGGAGGAACTTGAAGAGGGTGTGGACTAGTAGTCGTCTGTTGAGACGGACTATGAAGCATTTGGGCTAGTGCCTGTGATTTTAACAATCTGCTTACCACTCTCTCCAAATCATGGTCAAAGAGCCTGGAAGACCTAGATGATCAGCTCCGATGGCTCCGTTCCGAAAGAAGAGGAGAGGTCGGAGCCGAAAGTATAGGCCCCAAGGAGGGAGACCTGGACCGCTTCCTCGACAAAGCCATCGGAGCCGAAGAACCCTCGGATCCAGACGGAGCCAACAACTTATCGGCTCTCCAGCCGGAGCCGACACAGCCAAGGAGATAATGGTATCGAAACCGGCCGGCGCCGATACCGAAGCCTTAGATACATGGTGGTCGGAGCCGGTTGGAGCCGACACCAATGTAGCAGTCAAAGTATTGGCACCGATAGCCATCGGTGCCGAAGATTTAGACAAAATAAGATCGGCTACAGCCGGAGCCGATCTCGACTCCGAAGGAGTCGGAGCCAGGGCCGGAGGCTTAGAAGCAGAAGCCTGGGCCTTGGAGGTCTTAGAGGGCTGACCCAAAGCAGACTTGGACGGGGAGCCCTCTGGTTTAAGTAAACCCCTTAAAATTAGTTTATTTCTCCTTTCCTGCAGGACTCTCTGGCTGAAAGAGTGACAAATAGCACAGGAGTCCTGCAGGTGGAGAGGTCCCAGGCAGTAAACACAAGAAGTGTGACCGTCTGTCAGAGACATTTTCTGACAGCACGAGTTACACTTCTTGAAGCCTGAGACCCTCGATTCTTTGGACATGGTGAACACAAAAAAAAAAACACACTACTCACACAGTCCAAGACTCAGAAAATTAACTTAAAAGGGGGAAACGCACTCACACACACACCCTGACAGGAAGGGATGGGAGAGGTATAAGGGCCTGACTAAGGAAAACAACTAGGGAACAGTAAAAATTTAGGATGGGGTGACTAAAATCTGAATAAATATTCACTTACCAAGAGCTGGTAAAAGGAGGACCTCATCTAGCGAAGCGGCAAACGAGATCTGGGTATTTACCACCTTGCATCATGGGATATGGGGCTGCCTCGAGCTGGTAAAAGTGACTCTCGGAGCCGAGGATCGGCTCCGAACCCATCAAGCAAGAATGAAGGCGAGATTGACAACTTAACATCTCTCAGTTAACCGGCACCCATGGGGATTGGTAGATGCCAGATAAGTGTAATTTCTGGTTGCTTGAGAGTTACTATTAAAACTTTACCTGACTAATACTGTACCCTATACTGTTTGTTGAATTTGACTTGTTCTCGGGCTGGGGAGGCAGAGAATTTATTCCTGGCTTCCTTTTTAAAACTCTAAACCTCTAAAAACATAAGGTATGTTTTTTGGGGGGGGGGTTGCTACAGTGCGCTGGTTGCTTGAGTTCTGGATAACTGAGAGTTTACTGTAGTAGTTTTTGTGCATGCCTTGATCTTTTCCTAATATGACTCCTTGAAAAAGTAGAAAATAATAAGAGTTTCTTTGTTGGACTATCTTGGAGCGTGGCCTCATGCCTTCATAAGTGATGCCATGATGCAAGATGCTAGAAATAAAATGAAGAAAGTAACAGCAGGACTGTAGATCAGAAGTTCAGAACTAGTCCTTCAGGGGTGCTATGTTACCTTACCCAAACCCAGTTAACAGAGGCACAATACACCAGATGTTGATATGATTGGTAGGTTTGGTTCAACCAAAAATGTTTTATCACATACAGTTTTTGTCTTAAAGGAAACCAGTCACATTTCACTTACATGCTACATAAAAAAATGAAATACAGTGAAGTATTATTAGGTATATGGTTTACAGTTGCTACTGCTGCTACTCATTGCATGAGGTGCATTTTTGACAGTATTACACCTGAATACCATTTATACACACCTCATGTAGGACAACAGCACATATACTTTTTTGAGGGAGTATATTACTGTGTGTGTTATATAAAAACGTTTGGAATTTATGTGTTGTTTGTGGAGCTAAGGTGCATATATTACTGTGTGTGTTATATAAAAACGTTTGGAATTTATGTGTTGTTTGCGGAGCTAAGGTGCAGCAGATGACATTAGGTGAATAGAGAATACACTTCACATTGGCGCAAACTGCCATCAGGTAGCTCCATGTTGTTTTTTAACTATATTCTGATTTAGGTTAGTCTAGGGCCATTCTCGTGTTACTGTAGCAAGTGTGTAGTGCAGCTATCTGCAGAGCTTTTATGCCAGTTTGGGCATGTGTTCTTGATCGACCAGGACCAGTGCATGCCCATGCATTGTTTTACAAATTTGTGTATTATTATAATTAATAGAGATAACTGCAAAAAGGCTTCACGTATATACAGCACATGCAAATGGTCCTGAATTTATGTGGATAAGTTGAACACTGCAATATTAATTTGCCGATACTCAAGTTAAAGATCAAATGATTTAGGATACTGCAGACTTCTTAAAGTAAACAAGCAAATAATTAAAAAATATACAATTTATTAAGAAACACTTAAAAATAAGCAGAATTAGTGAGTTAGGAAATGTTGTTTTTTTTTATATTTATATATATATATATATATATATATATATATATATATATATATATATATATATATATATATATATATATATATGATATGCATATTATGATGGCAATGAATCTGTTGTAATTGTCATTTAGAGATGGACTTCATTACAGCAGCAGTGGAAATGATTAGTGATCATTGAAAATAATCATGATTTTGGTATCACTTAGTGACTGTGCATGAATGGTAGAAATGTAGAGTTTGATAAATGGGGAATACAAATTTAATATAACTACTTCTTATAACTACTTCTTATTTTAGCCTAAGTGGATGCAGTGATGAGTTATACAGTGCTGTTAAATAGGACGCATTTGAATTACGATGAAGCTACGAAAAAGTAAAGTGTTCTAATATGATACAATACCAATGTTTACACTTATTTTTATTTATGCTGATTTGATGAAACCTATATTATATAGGGAAAAACAATGTAAAACTGCGTGGTTTGACGATATGTAAGAAATGTTTTTAGATGCTTTGATGTTTCTTAACTGAATGCTATACAATGTTTATTGTTTTTAAGTAAAAGTTCTTTTAAATTATAGAAAAGATTAATTGATGATCCGACCTATAGAAGGTGTGCAAGCGAAAGCATTGTATTCATTTGATGAATGAAAATTTGAATGTAATGGGTGTTAATAGATTAATGAGTGTATTTAAAAAACGTTTTTGTCAGTTAGTTTTATGTACATGGTTTGAGGAAGCCACAGTTAGTGGTGAAAGTGCTTACCTATTAATAAAAGACTATTTGTTTGTATCATATGAGACTTGGAATTTATATCATATGAGAATTGGAGCTATACTTCGTGCCACTGTTGCTGCTTCTCTGACTTTTGCTATCAAAAACCTTTTACTCTCTGACCCTTTTTTACAATGCAGTAATAATGGGAAAAAAGAAGTTATGTACTCACCATAACGTTCCATCTGAGTAGGTACTTCATTTGTCTGCAACCTGTGAGTATCGGATCTGACAGCTTTCCAAGCTACAAGATCCGAGCTCCTAGCTCCTCCCCTACCCATAATCCCCTGCTACATGCTGTATTACCTCAGATCGATTTTTGCCCCATCACACAACTCAACCTTGACAGAGGATTACACCAGATCTAACCTCATGACAAGAGAATTTCAGGTGACCAGAGATCCCGACAAAGGTTCGGGGATGGCAGGGGGGGGGTCAGTTGCAGACAAATGAAGTACCTACTCAGATGGAACGTTATGGTGTGTACATAACTTCTTTATCTGAAGTAGTTACTTCATTTGCTCTGCAGCTTGTGGGACAGAGTCCCCAGCTAACTAGGAAAAAACCTGGGTGGCCTTTACGGAAGGATATTCCGAAGCACAGCGGAGCCAAAGGAAGCCCTACCTCTCGATATCATATCCAGCTTATAATGAGAAATAAAACGTATGAGAAGAGGACCAGGTAGCTGCTGAACATATGTCATCCAAGGGAATCCTGGACCAGAAGGCTGCTGAGGTGGCCATAGACCTCGTAGAATGAGCGTGAATTCCAATAGGAGCCGGTTTGCCTGAAGATATGTACCCGTGAACTATGCACTGACAAATCCAATTTGCTACAGTCACTTTGGAAATGGCCTTACCCATGGCCGATTTAGCAAATGACACAAACAACTGGTCCGACTTGCGAAAATCTTTAGTCCTGTGCAAGTAAAAACGTAGTTGTCTGTTTACATCTAGTTTATGCAATTTGTATTCCCCTCTATTCTGAAAATTTGGGAAGAACACGGGTACATTTATCGACTGATTGATATTTGACTCCGAAGCCACCTTAGGTAAGAACGACGGATTAGTCCTGGGGAACACTCTATCCTTGTAAAAAATGAGATAAGGATGTTTCATACACAATGCTTGAAGTTCTGAAACTTTTTTGGCCGAAGTAATGGCCACTAAAAAAGCCGTTTTCCAAGACAAGAATTTTAGCGGTACCGAAGCCGCGGGCTCAAATGGTGGGCCTGTTAGGGCTTGTAAGACTAAGGTCAAATCCCACGGGGGCACCACCACTTTCACAGGAGGCTTCAAAAGGAAAATGCCCCACAAGAAAGTTTTGCATAATTTTGTAGAAGCCAAGGATCATAATCCATCTCCCACATGGAAATGGGAGATGGCTGCTAACTGCACCTTAATTGTAGAAGCACTTGCTCCCTGCCTAAAAATCAGCGACAGGAAGTCTAGAATAGTTGGAATAGGAACTGTAAATGGATCCAGGCCCCCTGTCTTTAGCCCAGATGGAGAAACGTTTCCATTTGCTGTTGTAAATTTTCCTAGTAGCCAATTTATGAGCCGCGACTAGAATGGCCTTCACAGGAGATGAGATACCGGGAGTCCTTGCCATCAGTGGAACTGGATCAACCAAGCCGCAAGCTTGAGGTTCACCAGGTTCGGGGTTTGGAATCCTGCCGGATATGAAATCAGGTCTGAAATGGGATCTAGTATCCATGGAGGATTCACACTGCGAGACCGCAGGTAAGGGAACCAGATCTGGCGAGGCCAGAATGGGGCTATGAGGATAACTCTGCTCCCCAACCGATGGGCTTTCTGTATGAACTGGTTGGTGGATCGCGCATTCCCAAAACTCTCATAGCCTCAGTCCAGCATCCGTCAGGGGTGGGGGGGGGGGGACACAAAGGGTCTCCTTCCTTCAGTGATCCTAGTGCCTCAGGGATTCACGCCGCTGGCGCCGGAAGAAGAAGAAGTTAGTACCCCGAAACGACAAGCTGCTCAGCCTGTCCGCAGCCAGGCAGAGCTGCACAAAAAGAAAGGACTTGTAAGTTTCACTGAGATGCCTAGCTCTGGACAAGGGTCAGAGCATAATCTCTTGCCACGCAGAGTTGATGCCATCCTGATGATGATACAGCACATCCAGTCTTCAGTCCGCAAGAGAGGGAAGAATTTATTGGAGGGTGACCATCCCGAATTTCTCCTTGGGAATGAACAGGTTGGCACCAACCTGGAGTAATAGTAGTATCTCATCTGACTGGTGGGGGACGGGCTGGATGGCTTCTTTTTTCTAGCAACTTCAGGACTCTGAAGCCGCTGACCTCTGAGGAACATCGGTGGGGGGAGTCTGGGGGTGGGGGGGGTGGCTGTGGAGGGGATGAGGAGATATGATACTATGGATATGGAGCACCCATCGATCTGTCGTAATGGATGACCACAATTTGACAGTTCGACCCCTCCCCGCCTGCCTCCAGAGAGGGGGAGCCGGTCCCTCAGGGCTGCTGCTGCTGTCTCTGTCTGTCCAAGGTTCCTCGACCCCCGACCGGTTACCTGCCTCTGGGCGCTCTGGCCGGCACCTTGCCATCATCCTCCTGGAGGGGAGAGGGAGGGGCTGGATGGGATTGCTGAGACTGACTTATACCACAGCAGCTTTTTGTCCCTCTGATTCCTTGAAAGAAGGGGTCCGTCGAGAGGGAGCTGGTGGAGTGGAGCCGCAAGACCCCCCCGGCCCGGCCCACTCCAGCGGCTCCCACCGTAGTAGCATGAGAGTAGCCGCATGGATGTGTTAGAAATGGCAAGGTCCTGTAGCCTAATGGTATGTGCTGTATAGTAGTTCAGCCCTTATCGAAATGGTCGCTGAAGCAAACATCCACTTGGTAGTAGGTAGGTTCACCAGCAGCCCGGAGGGGACACCCAAGAGGTAGAAGGGCCTGCCTCAAACGCCTCCAAGAACACGGATTCATCCATGGAAGGTTTTTGGGCAGACCACCCCCCTCTAATACGCAACATTTCCATGATGTTTCCAAAGGAGACATCCTTGAGGGGTAACCTTGGGGAACCTTCCCCATCATCTAAATCTGTGTCGGTGGTGACGGACTCAGGGGAGTCCAGGTGCCTCCTCTTGCACCGACGTTTACAAGGGACCTCCTCGGTGGGACTATCCGAAGAGGGCTCGTCAACAGGGTCCTGTTCCTCCAAGGGAACCAACTGGAGGGCTTGAGCAGGCTGTCCCGATGGTTGGATGATGGAGGATAGACCCACATGCAGCAGGGGTATGGGAGGATCCGAAGCCCGAACCGGGGACCTGGAGGTCCTCGACAGTACCCTCTCTACTATCTCAAAAGCTGAAGGAGAACTACTCTCACCAGGCTCCGAGAGCAATCTCCTTGGCTCCGAGGTAGGGATCAGGGTCGGTGCCGATGCAGCTGGAGCCGAGAGAAAGGTGTGCTCCGAACCCAACGGAGCCAAAGACACACCAGCTCCCCCGGATCCGACGCTCAGCCCTCGGCCCCAAGAGCTTGGATCCGACAAACTCGAAGGCACAGTCGGCATCGAAGCGACCGGAACTATCGGCTCCAACTAATCCCTAGGCTCCGAAAGGGCCCAGATCCGATGACTCCAAGACCCGAAAGCGGGTCGGAGAAGGAGTGATCGGAGCAAACATGGGGGCTGCACTCCCCCCCAGGGGGGGGGCAAGAGCAACCCCATCTGCATCTGGGTCTGGATGAATCTGCGCATCATCTGATCCATGTCCGCTTCGGTGAGGCTTCTGGTGGACCTTGAAGAAGTCATTGAGGCGGGCCGGGAGGGCCACCTCGATGACCTCAAGGGAGCCCGATACTCCTCCTCTGGCTCCGGCGAAAAGCAAGGCGAATGGAGCCGAGAGGGGGAGGATCCGGAGACCCTCGAGGGAGACTTAGCCAGCTTAGACGGCGGGGCTGAAGGTTGAATCTCAGCCCACCTTTTGTGAGACCCATGTCCCTTGTCTTTGTACCTCTTCTCCTTAGAAGAAGAGGTACCAGAGTCCCCCAAACTCAAAACCAAAGAGGGAGGTTGAGTCCCAGGTTGAGTTGGGAGCACAGAAGGCACGGGGGCTGCCGAGGCAGCCTGCGCCTGAGAGGGAGAGGCAGAAGAAGCCGATTCCTGAGGCAACAAGCTCGCCAGGATCAGCTTGTTCTTCCTGTCCCTGAGAGCTCGAGGGTTAAAGGCCGCACAGATTGTGCAGGCCAATGATAAGTGGGCCGCCCCCAAGCATAAAACGCACTGAGTGTGGCCATCCGCCGGTGAAAGCTTATGGCCACACTCAGTACATTTCGAGAAAACTGCTTTAGGCCCTTCCGCCATGACACCACTCACACAAAATACACCCAAACACTAAGGGGGGGAGGGTGATAGACGGGAAACTACAATTAACTAGTTAGAGATAAACAAAAAACTATATTCTAACTACACCAAGGAACTACACACTCTCTCACAAGAAAAATAAAATAAGAAATTTTATCCCAAAAAAATCACAAAAAAAGCTTCGATCTTACCAATAGCCAAGGAGCTCTTCAAAGGTAGCTGCTTCAGCAGCGGCAAAAAACGATCTGAGGTAATACAGCATGTAGCAGGGGGTTATGGGTAGGGGGAGGAGCTAGGAGCTCAGATCTTGTAGCTTGGAAAGCTGCCGGCTCGGATCCGAGGTCGGATCTGATACCCACAGGTTGCAGAGCAAATGAAGTAACTACTTCAGATTAAAGAATCAAAGCAGAGAAAGGATAACTTTAATGATGAAGAAAATCGTGTCCTCACGGCAGCCATTAGAACATATAGGAAACTTCTGTTTGACTAAGGGGGGGGGGTCCAAACAAGCCAAGAGGACCAAAGCCTGGAATCAAGTACTTCTCAACATTAATGCAGTGGGTGGCAGAAATTGAGCATTAGCACAGTGGAAGAAGGCAGATGATATGGTAGGACACACTAGAAGCAAGGCTTGGCAGAATGTAATTTCCCATTCCACTATGGGGGACCTCCAGCAATTATTCAGTTAACACTGATGAGGACTACCTTCTATCCATCCATGAGGATGTCTATGATATAGAAGATAGAGTCACAGGAATAATCACAAGTGGTGTGGATACTAGTTATTACCAATATCTGCAGCAGCAACTCATCTGCTTAAGAAGGTTGGTTTAAAAACAATAACATATTGAATGCTGCCAAGGAATGATCACATTAAACATGTGACAATTACTTCTTGTTAGCTGAACCTTGTAGAGCAGCACAAATGAATGCAGCATATATTCTAAGTGTTCTATTCACCCCTTTACAAACATACAGTAGTGTATGCTACTTCATTATTAGTAATGTGTTCAAATCTTTTTTTTTTTTTTTTTTTTTTTTTTTGCAGTACAGGATCAGCATCAAAAACAAAACCTTCTACTATACCAATAAATGTGGATGTAAGCAGCAGAATGGCTGTTGATGATAATGATGATGATAACATAGTTACCTTTATGAGATTGCCTGATGTAAGTGGCAGGCAGTTCTCAAGTTTAATGGCAGGATCTCAGACCCCACAACATGTTAGTAACTCTGCAGGAAGTAACAGTGTATCACAAAGTCACATACATTATGACATTACACTTACCCTTGTACAGGAGGAACAACCCTGCACCTCAACATCAGTATATCCATACACAGAAGAATACTTTCAGGATGATGGCAGAATTTCAGAGGCTACAGTTTCCACAGACACACCTTTACAAAGGGAAGCCAGGTGCAAGAATTTGTTAGTTACTCCAGTAAACATGTAAAACATTAGCTGTCCAACAGAAAATGTGCCATGACTTTGTTATGGCTTAGAGCACTGCTACAGAGAGAAGGACATGGTCAGTGTCCTTCAGGGTATGAGAGAAGATATTTCAACACTAGTTGTAAATGACACAAAGTAGGGATAATGCCATGATCACACTGATATGTAGTACGGGTGTACAGCAAGCATCGGTGGTCACCTCCATTTGTACACTAGTTAGGGCATACCAGAGTCAAGCTAGAATCAGTCTTGCAAGAGGAAGAGGATGGGAAACGTTTGGGGAAAGATTACATGAGAATACAACTGCATATCATGAAAGTACTGTAAGTAGACTTGGTGAGCAATCACAACAGATTTCATGAAGGTCACATCAGTGTTCATGTATACCTAGCAGAACCTCTCATTCAAGGTCATGATCACAGTCATGCAGCACTGTCAGATCAGTGCCTGTAGGATCACATTCATGAAGCAGGTCATGACCAACTCACTCTGCAATTCTCATGATAGCCCTTCTTCAAAATGACTTGGGCCATCACCTTGCCTATCTTTAAAAGATGTGTATCACTCATTTGACAATAAACTACTGAGAATCATGTCTGACAATTCTGTAACTTTACTCAAAGGCACAGCTGAATGTATAACTTGAAAAGGAATAAGATAAATAAAATGTTGGGGGTTGACCAATTTTGCAAATGTATGCATTTCATCCCATACCTGTGGAAGCATGGAGGTGTTTAGGTGAAATGGCAATGGAGTTTTTAACCAGATTGTTTAATGAAAATTTGGAACGTGAGAGGATGCCTGAGGAATGGAGAAAAAGAAGTTATGTACCTACCATAATGTTCCATGTTAGTTGTCTTCATCTCGCCGCCTTCTTGCCGGTAGGGATCACAGCCGATCCTCAGATCCGACTCGGCCATCTTCTATAGCTCAAGAGCTGTTTACTGGCTTGAGGCTACCCCTTATCCCATGATGCCTAGCACTAGCTACCCAGATCTCATTTGCAATAGCTAACCCCAGACTCAACCAGAGAAACAACCTGCTCAAGAACAGGTTGAACATACCTATCATACTCTCTAAGTCAGCAGAGGAAACAAACCAGAGAATACTCAGCCAGTGAAACCCAGACTCCTCTCGATCCTATAGGACAGGGGAACGGAGGGTGGGACGCAAGAAGAAGGCGAGATGAAGACAACTAACATGGAACGTTATGGTAGGTACATAACTTCTTTATGTTAAGTTGTCTATCTCGCCTTCATTCTTGCTGGTTGGGACAGCATCCCTAGCACCTACAATCCTGGGCAGCTCATTGGAACAGACTCTTCAGAACAGTGGAACCAAAGTCAGCTCTGCTCCTGGAGACCATATCTAGTTTGTAATGAGAAATAAAAGTATGAGGATTTGCCCACGTGGCAGCTGCACAAATAGAATCCATGGGCAACCTAGATTGGAAGGCTACAGAGGTGGCCAAAGCCCTAGTAGAATGACCTTTTGGTTTGTTTCTCAGTTGATAAATGAAGGTAATAATGTGAGACAACCACCTGGATAAGGTCACTTTGGTAAATGGGAGACCTTGTTTGCCTAGAGCATAGGAAAGGAATAGTTGGTTCGACTTCCTTGTATCCTTGGTCCTATGCAAGTAAAAATGCAATTGTCTATGAACGTCCAATTGGTGTAATTTGTATTCTGCCTTGTTGGTGTGGTTAGGGAAAAACACAGGAAGGTCTACAGATTGGTTCAAATTATTTTCTGAGCAGACTTTCGGAAGGAAAGATGGATTACTCCTCAGAGCAACCATATCCTTATGAAAAACCAAGTATGGTGGATGAACACATAGTGCCTGAAGTTCAGAGATGCATCTGGCTGATGTAATAGCCACCAGAAAGAGTGTTTTCCAAGATAGGAATTTAATTGAGCAGGACACTGCAGGTTCAAAGGAGGGCATAATTACAGAGGTTAGTACCAAATTAAGGTCCCAAGGAGGACGGGGATCTCTCACTGGAGGTCTAAGGAGAGAAGTCCCTCTTAGAAAAGCTTTACAGAGCTTATGAGACATAATGTTTGAATTAGACAAACCAATATGAAAGTTAGAAATGGCCGCCAATTGAATCCTGATTGTAGCAGAAGCGGACCCAGAATGAAAGAGTTGTGCTAGGAACTCCAAAATTTCATGGACTGGGGCTGAAAAGGGATCTATGTTCCTAGCCTCTGCCCAACAAGAAAAACGTTTCCATTTACTAGCATAAGTTTTTCTAGTCGTGGACTTGTGAGAGGACACAATAATCTCATGCATGGCCGGGGAAATGCTGGGAAGCCTGACTAGGGTTGGAATTGGAGCAACCAAGCTGTGAGCTGGAGTGTTTGAAGGGATTGATGCAACCCACCTGACTGATGAAATCAGCAGGTCTGGAATGGGATCCAGAGTCCAGGGCTGCTTGAGAAGGTAATGATGCAGGAACGGGAACCATATCTGTCGAGGCCAGTAGGGGGCTGTATGAGCTTCGATATCAGGGGAAAGGGAGGGAAGACATAAAGGAGTCCCTGAGGCCAATCGTGGACTAGAGCATCTCTGGGAGAGTGACCTGGAAGTGGAAGAATGGAGAAGTAGTTGCTGCATTTGCTGTTGAAGGGAGTGGCAAAAAGATCACAGCAAGGCTGTCCCCATTTGCGGAAGATCAGATCCGCAACTACCTGATTCAGAGACCACTCGTGAGGCATGAGAATAGCTCTGCTGAGCCTGTCCACTATGACGTTGGACCTCCCAGGGATGTGCGTTGCAATCAGAAATCGTTGGGAAGAAATCGCCCACTGCCAGAGTCTGAGTGCTTCTCGACATAGGGGATAGGACCTGGTTCCGCCCTGCTTGCTGATATACCACACCACTGACATGTTGTCCGTTTGAATTTCAATGGTCCCAGAAGGGAGAGAGTCCTGAAGAGCTTGAAACGCTAGGAGCACGGCTCTCATTTCTAGGATGTTTATATGCAGATGGTACTCGTGAGACTGCCAAGTGCCTTGGATTGTCCAGCCCTGATAATGCCCCCCCACCCTATCAGGGAGGTGTCTGCCGTCACTGTGGCCACTGGAGGGGGCTGAATGAAGGGTCTGCCCTGAGACACTAGTGGGGAGACCATCCACCAGGAAAGGTGCCTTTGCATGCTTCTGTAATCATGATCATGTGAGACATGGGCAGCTGTTGGAAAGACCATTGTGTGAACAGGAGGCACTGAAGGATTCTCATGTGAAAGCGGGCCAGAGGGATTAGACGAATTGCCGCTGCCATGGAACCCAGAGTTTGAAGGACGAAACTGACTTGGATCCTTTTGCTCTGCATTAGAATTTGAACTTGCTGGCGAATTGTAGACACCCTGTCTGGCGGCAGCCTTGTGGACATGTTCCTTGTGTGTAAGTCTGCTCCTATATAGGTAATAGATTGACAGGGCAACAAGGCAGATTTTTCTAAGTTTATTGTGATGCCTAGCTGGGAGCAGATTGTGATTGTGTAGTCCCTGGCTTGGAGAAGTTGATGCCTGGTAGTAGCAGTGAGGAGCCAGTCATCTAGATACGGAAACACCTGGAATCCTCGATGTCTCAGGTGAGTCGTGACCACTGCCATACACCTGGTGAACACCCTGGGGGCTGTGGTGAGACCAAGGGGCAGAGCTCTGAACTGGTAATGACTGGCTCCCAGCTGGAAGCGAAGGAATCTCCTGGAACGCCTGTCCATTTTGATGTGATAGTACGCATCCTGAAGATCTATAGAGCACATCAAATTGTCCTGACCCAAAAAGGGTAGAATGGACTGTAGCGTGACCATCCAAAACTTTGTTCTTTGAATAGACTTGTTCAGTCTGCTGAGATCCAGAATCTGTCTCCAGTCCCCTGTCTTTTTTTGTACCAAAAAGAAACTTGAGTAAGTTCCGGATCCGTGTTGGTCTGCCGGGACTTCCTGGATGACTCTTTTTTTTTAGCAGTTTTGAAACTTCTATAACTGCTTGGTCCCTCAGATTGGGTGGAACATCTGGAAGGGATTTGCTTGAAGGTAAAGGGGGGGTGAGAGAAGGGAATTTTATAACCTCCAGACATAATTGACCATACCCATTTGTCTTGCATTAAAGTTTGCCAGGCTTTTGGGTACAGAGAAAGTCTTCCCCCGACTGCCTCCAGAGGCGGGCAGTCAGGCAACCCTTCAGGGATGTTGAAAGGGCTTCTCAGATAAAGATTCTCTGTTGCCCTGGTTCTGTGGGACCCCCTCTGCCATGAGGGCAGCATCTGTTGTTGTTTCCCCTCTGCCCCTGGAGGAAAAATCACTACGTGTGTCAGACGAGGCTCCCTGGGATTTTCGGAACCACATTTTACCACTCTTCTGACCCTTGGGGTATGGTCTGGAAGGAGTGGAAAAATGGACTCCCACAGCAGAGAGAGTCTTGCCTTCTTGCTCACACCTAGTCAAAGTGTCTTTCACCTGTGGTCCAAAAAGAAAGGAACCATCAAAGGGGGTGTTGGTGAATGATGCTCTAAAGGGTTCCGCAAAATTACACAGCCGCATCCAGGCATGTCTCCTCAGGGCCACACCCGTACCTGTGGCTCTACTCGCACCATCTGCTGCATAGGAAATGAGCATCATGGTGGAGTTGACTACAGAATTAAGGGTCGCCAGCTGGGAAGCCACTTTAGCTTGAGCCCCCTTAGCTGACGGATCTTAAAGGGTATCTTCAAGCTCTTTAAGGAGATCCCTCTGAAGCCGGGTAAAATGGTATAAGTAATTCAGTGACCTCATGGAAAAGGTCGCTGAAGCAAACATTCACTTCCCATATCTGTCCATGGTCCTAGACTCCTTGGTAGGAGGATGGACAGATGAAGAAGTTTCCGCTAACTCCTTTTTCGTGGCTGCTGCTACCACCATAACATCAACAGGAATACCTTTTGAAAGGAATTTCTTATCCTGGGGTGCTGTAATGAATTTACCAGGTCTCCTCGGAGTTGGTTCCACTGTATCTGGAGCTGACCAAGCCTTCCAAGCCACCACTGACATAAGTGGATCGAAAGGCGGAGAAACCCAGGAGGTGGAAGGTCGGGAACCGAACGCATCCAGGAATACAGACTCATCCTCGGTAGGGGCTAGGGGATTCCAGTTCCCCCTCTGCTTAAGCATTTTGAGGATGTCCGAAAAGGAAACATCTTCAGAGGGGGATCTCGGAGACCCTTCCAAGTCATCTAAGTCTGTAATAGAAGTGACAGACTCAGGGGAGTCAATGTGCTTCCTCTTGCACGTCTTCTTACAAGGGTGCTTCTCTGAATGGTCAGGGGAGGCCTTGGAAGAAGAGGAAACACCCAATGGGATGCCCTGGAGCGCCGGTTTCCCATGCTTGGGGTCTGGAGGAGGAGCAGAGGTTGGCACAGGCACTACAGGGGACGGAGCTGATGGGGCCGATAGTGGAGTTGACTCAGTGGCCAGCACACTCCTCATGACATTGAAGGCGTCCCTGCCACGATGCAGAGAAGGCTCTGGTTCAGAGAAAATTGGAATCCTTCTCCTCACCGAGGGAGATGGCTCCATGGCCAATGTAGGAGCCGAGCTCACCTGCGCTGGAGCTCCGAGAGGGAGAATGGGGTCAGACAAGGGTCCGATGCCACTCTCCCCCTTGGAGCCGACGAGAGAGCCCCGGCACCCAGATCCCTCAATGGACGGCACCATCGAAGCCGACGAGGGAACCGAAGGAGAAAGAGTTATCGGCGCCGACGGTTCCACTACTCGAACCCCAACGAACTCCAGCTCCAAGCTCAATGGAGTCGGAGGAGGAACATCGATAGAAGTGGACAGAACCGACACCTGTTGAGGAGGGCTGAACAACATCTTGGCAAGTGCCTGCGACTTAAGCAACCTACTGACCACTCTCTCCACGTCGTGATACGAGAGCCTAGAGGATCGAGAGGAGTGAGATGATCTGTGACTGTGCTCGCTCTGAAGCAGGGGAGACCGAGGAGCTGAATGAATTGACTCCAGAGAGGGTGACCTCAGCCTCTTGTGGCTCCGCGATGGCTCCAAAGTTTCTGATGGAGCCGACGGGGAGACAGTCTTATCGGTTCCGGACAGAACCGAAGTAGCAGGTATAGTCTGACCAAAGGTGGCTCCACACTTGGTACCGATGGTTTGGACGATTTGGGGGATTTCACAGGCTGAGTCTTGGCTGGTGAATCCTGGGGCTTTAAAAGGCCCCTAAGAATAAGCTTATTCTTACGCTCCTGCAGAACTCTTGGACTAAATGCATGGCAGATAGAACAAGAGTCCTGCAGGTGCACAGCACCTAAGCAATAGACGCAAAAAGTGTGCCCATCTGTCAGAGACATTTTCTGACAGCATGAGTCACACCTCTTGAACCCAGACACCTTGGATTCTTTAGACATCCTGAAACCAAGAGGACAACAATAGCTAATAACCAATATACAGTCTACAGAAAAAACACAGACAATACAGACTAAAGTTTTTTTTTTTTTTTTTTAGGAAGCCTCTAACTCAAACGGCTGGCCTAACATGAAGGTATAAGGAAAGCATCTAACCTAAACGGCTAACCTGACAAGAAAAGGATAAGGAGGGGGAGGGGTAGAACTCTCTATTTAAAATGAGTTCTAAGAGTGGGAGGGAGACTACAAAAAATACACTCAACTACCACAGCAAGTATAAAACTAAAAGTTAAGAATACCCTACTAAGAAAAAAAGATTATTTCACAGAAAAAGTTCTGTAATGAAGTCAATACAATCCTGAGCCAGAAAAACAACATCTCGCAGCTGAAGCGGCAAACAAGATCTGGGTAGCTAGCGCTAGGCATCATGGGATAAGGGGTAGCCTCAAGCCAGTAAACAGCTCTCGAGCTATAGAAGATGGCCAAGTTGGAGCCGAGGATTGGCTCCGATCCCTACCAGCAAGAACGAAGGCGAGATAGACAACTTAACATAAAGTGTTTCGGTACTGATTTTTAAGAATAAGGGTGATGTGCACAGCTGTAGTAACTACAGAGGGATTAAATTGATCAGTCACAGCATGAAGTTATGAGAAAGAGTAGTGGAAGTTAGGTTAAGAAGGGACATGATGATTAGTGATCAGCAGTATGGTTTCATGCCAGGAAAGAGCACTACAGATGCAATGTTTGCTCTGAGAGTGCTGATGGAGAAGTACAGAGAAGGTCAGAAGGAGTTGCATTGTGTTTTTGTATACATAGAGAAAGCATATGACAGGGTGCCTAGAGAGGAGTTCTGGTATTGTATGAGGACGTCAGGAGTGTCAGAAAATTATGTGAGAGTGGTACAGGATATGTATGAGGGTAGTGTGAAAGCGGTGAGGTCTGCGGTGGGAGTGACAGATGCGTTTAAGGTGGAGGTGGGATTACATCAAGGATCAGCTCTGAGCCCTTTCTTATTTGCAATGGTGATGGAGAGGTTGACAGACGAGATCAGACAGGAGTCCCCATGGACTATGATGTTTGCAGATGACATTGTGATCTGTAGTGAGAGTAGGGAACAGGTGGAGGAGACCCTGCAGAGATGGAGATATGTTCTAGAGAGAAGAGGAATGAAGGTCAGCAGGACTAAGACAGAACATATGTGTGTGAATGAGAGGGAGGATAGAGGAATGGTGAGGATGCAAGGAGTAGAGGTGGTGAAGGTGGGTGAGTTTAAATACTTGGGATCAATAGTTCAGAGTAATGGTGAGTGTGGAAGAGAGGTAAAGAAGAGAGTACAGGTAGGGTGGAGTGGGTGGAGAAGAGTGTCAGGAGTGATTTGTGACAGACGGGTAACAGTAAGAGTGAAAGGGAAGGGCTACAAGAGGGTAGTGAGACCAGCTATGTTATATGGGTTGGAGACAGTGGCAATGACAAAAAGGCAGGAGTTAGAGCTGGATGTGGCAGAGTTAAAGATGTTAAGATTTGCACTGGGTGTGACAAGGGTGGACAGGATTAGGAATAAGTATAGTAGAGGGTCAGCCCAGGTTGGAAGGTTTGGAGACAAAGCCAGAGAGGCAAGATTATGTTGGTTTGGACATGTGCTGAGGAGGGATGCTGAGTATATTGGGAAAAAGAGGCTAAGGATGAAGCTACCAGGTAACCGGAAAAGAGGAAGGCCTAAGATAAGGTTTATGGATGTGGTGAGAGAGGACATGCAGGTGGATGGTGTGACAGAGCATGATGCAGAGGACAGGAAGAAATGGAAACAGATGATCCACTGTGGCGACCCCTAATGGTACTAGCCGAAAGATGATGATGCATTTCATCCCTATAATCCTACTATAAAAACATCAAGGGAAGGTAGAAAACATCAGTATACCATGCCATTGCAGTCATTAGCAACAGTGCTAAATTAATTACCACTGTAAAAAGGGGCAATTATCTACAACATAAAAGTATTAACACAAAAACATTTCTGGAGAAATATAATAAAGAGATTTACAGATTAAAATGAGTATCTTGCCACGTAAACTTACACTGCTGCAACTTCACCCTCACTACTGCATAAATTATATTTTTATGTCTCTGAATTCACAAATAATTGTGCATGACAACAAAAATAATCTGATGTGCAGTTCTGCAGCAAACAGAATTTGAAAAGAAATGGCATAGTATGAAAAACAGTATAATATGTTTTCATTCAATTACAATATATTAACTCATGAAATATTTAAATGTTGAGGACATTCAGTACTTCCATGCTTAAGTAAAGCACTAAAGCAAAATATATTCATTAAAGCAGGGAAAACTGCAATCATTACCCATATGATGCTTTATGGCATCACAGAACAGGAGTCACTCAACACACAGGCATGACTAACAATAGCATGAGTAACTTCTACAGAGAAGACTATAAATATCACCCAAAACCTTTTAGAATCGAACCCAGTGTTATGTGATGGGAGAACTTGGCAAGGATAATACCGCTCAACTGTCCAGAATTTTGTAACATATTCCGGTTTTGGACTTAAGTTTTTGGTCTCTTCCTCATAAAACATTGTGGGTTTTTTTTTTTTTTTGCAAATTAATACAGACTGAAGTCACTAAATAATGACATACATTTGAATTTCAGACTTTATAGCCTTCAGAAAATGTGTGATAATGTAAATCCTGTTATTCCAGCAACTATCTAAGTTTGTAAGAGATATATTTAAAATCTGTCCCAGATTGTTGGCCCCAACCCTCATTATTTTTGGCTTAGTTAAGAATACTTTTAATCAAGACATTGACAGGTAAGCAAAGAAGTAATATGTCCCACTCTGCTTATTATATAATACAATAACTATGGCAACATTTGCTCTTTAATAGAACAAAAAAAAAGGATATTTGGCAAAGAACATGGCAACAAAACATACTAAGTACAAATACCAACTTTTGAGCTACAAGAAAAATTCATTAGTTAATCTTTGCAGGCTTCCTTCTCAGTAGTAGTTTGCTAAATTAATTCTTAATCTGCTGACATAAAATAGTATGCAATGAATCAATATTTTACACACAAAGTTTTCAGAAGTACTAATGTAAAATAGCACATCATATTTATCATAAAACTGAGCATAGGAAAGATGTTAGCTTATAGAGGTTTAGAAATTCAATCAGTGAAGAGCAGGTAAGTATGGAATAAATAATTTAAAATGGTAAGCATATCACAGTAAAAAGGCAAATGAATTAAATGTGGGATTATATGCACTAAAATTACACTAAGACTTCTTTGCTAAATTAAAATATATGTCATCACTTGCGGTACTGCATACATCATATTAGTGAGACAAGCCTGAGATTTATGCTGCTCCAGTCATTCAATAATGCTGATCCTCCTCTATTACACATATACCGCTCTTTACTTCATTTCAGTCTGCAGCAATCCTAATGCTTTTCCACTGTGATGTTATAACTCTTTTGCAACAAACTACAGTATAATATTTACTCATTTTCTATGATCTACATTACCTTATTTAGGACTGCAGAAGGGCAAAAGCAGCAGCACTCCTGGGCAAAACAGAAATAAACAAATGATGGCAGGATGCCTGACCACAAGACCATCATAGGACATACACACACACACACACACACACATATATATATATATATATATATATATATATATATATATATATATATACACTCACTGATATAGCATATACTCTAGCATGTCTTTGCAATGTGGAAGGTAACTAAAGCATCAGGTTAAAACCTATGCAGACACAGGAAGTGCATACAAAACTACACCCATAAAGCACCCAGTGTCACATTGTTTCATAAAAGTATAACAAAATGTATCAATAAATAAGGATAGTTTGCCACTTTTCATTCAAAAATTAATACATTTCAATAGTGGATCCTATATTTTATACAGATATTTTTGTTTGCTTGTTTGATCACTGAAAGGCTCAATCACCCGTCATTTTCACAGGCCCGGCCAGTATGCAAGCTGAATGAATGAAATATTTACGGATATGTTGTCAGAGAACGACTAGACTAAAATTTTGTGGTGAAATGAATAACAAATCTTACAGTTACAAAAGATAAGATGGCTGGGATGGATTTTAGTTCTCTGACAACCATGCTGCATACCTCTCAACTGTACAGATTTTCACAGAATGTCCAGATTTTTGCCTCATATTTTTGGTCTGTTTTCTCATACATTTGTGGTTTTCTGCCAAACTGTTAGCAAATCCTTCAGGGTTGAAGTCCGAAAATAATGACATTTGAGTTTTAGACTTCATACCCTTCAGACAATTTATGCTAAGCAAAACTTGTTATTCTATCAACTTCCAAAGTTTGTAAGAACAATATTTAAAAAATTGTCCCTATTTTGGGGCTTTTGTCCCCCATTATTTATGGCTTTGTCCATTTTTCTTGCTCTAACAGGTTGAGAGGTATGCCATGCTGCCGTCTTGTACTGCAGGCTTGATTACTGAGCTGGCATATTCTATTACAGTTTAGTAAAAGATGTGCTGGTAGCCTGAATGAGAGACAATTTAGACTTGGATGATTTAGTCTGTTTCTGTCACAGTTAAACAAAAGATGTGCTAACAAACGTTAATGTGAAACTGGTGTTGAGTTAATGTTTTGTGTTACAGCTAAATAAAAGATTTGCTTACAGCCTGTATGTGAGACTGCTTACACTGGGATGGATAAGTCTGTTATAACTAAGTAAAAAAGTGCTGATGTAAGACTGAGTACATCGAGCTGACAGTCTGTTATAACTAAGTAAAAGAAGTGCTGATGTAAGACCGAGTACATTGAGATCATTTTGTTGCAATTGAGCTTAATGGCAAACAAAGTTGAATAGAGTGTGGAGGTTACATACATTGTCAGCAGCCAAAAGCTTACACATCAACCATTCAAACCAGTGGAACTCAAGAAGTTTACACTGTAACTTCCAATGGCCCTTTTGACAGAATCAAATTATGTCCTCACATTTCACACAGATGTTCATATCTCTGGAACCATAGGGGTTATGAAAGAAGTATAAATGGCAAACTCTTCAGCACAATTATTTTTATAGTGGTAGTATTCTTTAGGTTCTAGATTTTAAACTGAATTTTATAAGTCACAATAAACACAGTTACTATTACATTTGTAATATTTTGTCAAGAACTTATAAAAGCTCAGCAACCACTCAAGTTATACACATACTGTCAGCAGCATTTTATTCATCTGGCTGAGAGCTTTCATATGAAGCTAAGGAGTTCTGTCTGTCTTGATTGTTGAGATATTTTGAACAATGTGAAAATTATATCTAAATTAATATCATAAAAGCATTTAATATCTATTTATTTGCAATAGACAGAGGTCAAATATTAATGCAGGTGAGTTTGCCATTGTGTAAGCTTTAAGATTTATTTAAAAACTTTGTATATAGTATGGTTTTGGAATTATTGATGCAAATATAAACAAGCAATATTTGACACCTAGAGGCATCAGTAGAAGTTAGTTGCAAATGCAACTGGAGGCGTCACTCAGATGTAAAGACACCAGGGGCAGCCAGTGCTATTGGAGTACAGGACTGCATCCCCCCCCCCAGCTGTAAAAGAAAGAAGAAACTAAAAAACATAAGGACAAAAATCGTGGACCTTTATGCATACGCTCTCGAGGCATTTCCGACATCCAGAATGCTGCTGAACCAGTCTGGTGTATGCGCAGAGCTCTGGACTGATTCAGCAGCAGTCCAGATTAGAAACGCAGCAGTCAAGAGCACAACAGAAGTCTATGCATTTAGTTACAACTGCATAGACTGGAAAGGGATTGGACTGCAACGTTTGTAGGCTGGCCTCCTTTCGCAGGAAAGAAGGACTTCACCATGGGATCATGCAGGAAGGAAGGACTACCACAGGATGTAGCTTAGCGAGTGGAGTAATATACAGCAACGGAAGGCCCTGGATCCAAGTAAGTGTATCACAAGCAACGGTGTGTGTGTGTGTGTGTGTGTGTGTGTGTGTGTGTGTGTGTGTGTGTGTGTGTGTGTGTGTGTGTGTGTGGAGAGGCTTTTAGTGAGAGAGATTACTTTGGGACAAGAAATGCAGCAACGGACAAGTGCTCGATTTGTCTCCATAGGAGACGTGTCACTGTCTCTGTAAAGTGTTACTGATCATTTGATTTCAGTGACACTGAGTTTTAGGCCAAGAGACTTTAAGCTGCCTTAAATGAGGGCTTTTGTTCTTTGAGAGACATCAGCAAGACCACTCTTTTGTAGCGCCAGACCTGCCACACAATGACAACAGTTTAAACATATTGATAGGTATGGTTGCCCAATAGTGGCACTAGGCTGTAATATTTTTTATAGATTTTGTGATGTTATGGTTGATTAGTATAGGCATAGTTAACTGCAGTACTGTTTCTCAATGACATCATAACATTCTGTCCATGATATCAGAGTTAATAAAAAAAGCACCAAAGTTGCGTGTCCACAGTACTATTTAATAAATTTACAAAAATAAAAAATGATGTTAAGCGCTTTCATCAACAAGTATGACTTCTTCAGAACAGAGAAACAGTTAAATAGACAAGTTTAAATACACATTACCAGTTGGCCATTGGTTCTAATCCAACCAATACTAACAATGAAAATTCACTGCTCATGAATATATAAATAATTTGACTAAAATATTGGCTACAAAATTAAAATTAAAACATTAAACTCAAAACCACATTGACCACAAAAATTATATATATATATACTATTAATGCAGCAGTCCATTACATTATAACCACAATGTTATTTTGTAAGTTAGCTTTAAAAAATTCCTGCAATAAATAAAAATATTACTAAACTAAATCTGCCTTCTCCTTGAGAATAGGCATTATAGTTATATGTTCATTTAATCCTGGTGGAAAATCTGTGGCTAGCCTCAACTGCCACAGAACTCCTTTTTGTGTAGTACATTTTTCCAGTCACCACCTCTCGCTTCGACAGTTACAAATTCAAGAATAGCAAACTTGAAACATGTAAAATTATTGCATGAAATACTATGCTTATATAGGGCATTGGTATCTTTCTTATTTTTGATAAGTATTTTTGTTAATGTAGTTGGTTCACGAGAACATAAAAAAAATGGTACTTTGAATCAACTTGATAATTTTTTGACAAATGATTATGTCTTTAAAGAAAATGTAAACGGACTTTTTAATGATGTTAGATTTAATAGGAATGTATCTAACAATAACAGTGGTAGTTCGTTAAAGGATATGATATATAGTTTAGGGAAATTATTATTTACTGTAAAATGTATAAAGATTGACAATGCATATCTTACAAAATGTATTGCATTATGTGTGGTCCCTATGGGTCTAAGATTTTTTAAAATGCCAATGGGTGTGAATTTAAATCATGACAGTAGAATGGAATTTAATGAGTTATTTAATGAATTTGGTATGAGTTTTATGAAGTTATTAGTCAGGAAAAATGATGAGAAATTAAGTAGTATAGTTAGTGATATAGATACATTAAATAATGAAATTGTGACAGATTTATTATTCCCACAATGGAAAGAATTATATGAAAAATAGTATAAATTAGCAGATTTTAAAGCTAGTAAAATATTTGAGAGAAAACAAAAGAAAATACAACGAGATTTGGAACAATATCAAGATAATAGGGCGTATATATGGAAACAAGAACGCGGATATACTTATAGAACGAATACGAGTGCAAATAGGAATGGTTATAACGATATAGGAATGAATTTTCAAGGGGGGGCGGTATTACACACCAGTAAATAAAGTAAATTACTATCAAAGGGACAACAAAAGATAGATAGTAATTCTCATGTTCAAAATACATTGTTTTCTAAGGATGCAGTATCGGATGTTACTAGTAACAATGATAATAGTAATATGTCATTTACTCATGATGTAGAACACATAGCAGTGATACATAAGGATATGAAGATATTCAATTATACTACTATGAAAGTTAAGGAAGAATATTTTACACTGTTTGAAAAAGGTATGAAATATATACCTATGGTGAAATTTCATCTTGTAGATGTTTTAACAGATATTAAATTATTCTGTCGTAGATTAAATTTAGCATTTATGTTTCAGAAAGAAAACAAAAATAAAATGATGATACCAAATCAATTAAAAAAGAAAAGTACTTTTATTCCTGCCCCACATAAAAATGTTGCAAATTATGAAGAATGTGTATGCCAAGATATTTATGAATATAATAAATTGATGAAAAAGAATGAATTTATAGATAATTTAACTGCAAATGAAAGGAAATGTCTAGCTGAATTAATAAATAATAATGAAATAAGAGTTATGAAGCCAGACAAAGGAGCGGGAATAGTACTTTATAATAAAATAGATTATCTTAATAAGGTACAAAGTATATTATTTGATACTGGTAATTATGATATTATTTCACAAAATGAAATTAATATAGGATATCGTAAAATAGACTTAGCATTGGATGAGTATCTGATGGATAATAGAATTACTCAGGATACATACAAATTTTTAAAAGTAGAATTTCCAGTATTAGCTACCATAGTTGGCATCCCGAAAATACACAAAGATATTGCTAACCCCCCATTTAGACCTATCATCTCAGGAAGTAGATCAAAGACATTTAATATAGGGGTAGTTATAGATAGGTGGGTTAAGCATATTTATGACAATACATTACACTTAATTAAAGATTCCTGGATGTTCCTCTCCCAATTAACACATAATAGATGGAAAAGGAGCTTAATATTTATAACCATTGATGTCATAGATCTTTTTTCTTCCATACCTAGAAATGAAGGGTTGGATTATTTTTGTGATAGTCTAAGAAAATACTCAAATTTAAGCTGGGATCGTATTAATCTAATCACAGATATGATGGGTTTAGTGCTGGAGCATAACTATATATATTTTGAAGGCGAGTTTTATAAACAGACAAGGGGAGTTGCCATGGGTGCCTCGTGTGCACCAATTTTCGCCAATTTAGTTATGCTTCAATGGGAAATTAAGTATCTCTTTACTAGTATGTATTACAAATATGTTGTATATTACACAAGATTTCTGGACGATATGTTTCTGCTTTGGGATGGACCTATCGAACTTATAAAAAAGTTCGTAGATTATCTAAATACGACAAGTACTTTTCTGAAATTTAGATACAATATCAACACAGAAGGTATAGCATATTTGGATACGTACATTAAACATGTTGATACAGGTTTCCAATCTGAATTATATAGAAAGGAAACGTTCTCTAATGGGTATCTTGATTACACAAGTAACCATCCTAAACATATCTTAAGAAATATATTTAAGGGACAATGTATAAGGTTAGCAAGGATGACGTCTGATTATGACACAATGGTTAGTGAAATCAATAATATAAGAAATATGTTCCTTAATAGGGGCTACCCCTTAACATTATTAAATGATATATCGACATATGTAGTTACAGAGTGGGGTAATAAGTATACCCCTATTTTAGGTATTGGTATAGAAAAAATTATTAGGAAGAATAAAGGTAATGATGAATTTCATAGAGTATGTGTATTGACTTATACACCTTATGTTAATTATATCAGGGAAATCTTAGAAAAACATTGGAATAAATTAGTAGGAGATGAAGAAACTAAATATGTAATAGGAGAAAAACCTTGTATTGTATATAAAATGGGTAGAAATATAAAACATCTATTGAATGGATTGAACTCTCAAAAAATGTGTAAAAATACACACACTAAGAAATGTGGAATGTGTAAACAGTGTTCTGTTATAAATGAAGCAATTGGATGCAGATTAAACAATGTTAACAGTACTTATATAAAGTTTAAAAAGGGAAACTGCAATAGTAGGAATATAGTCTATCTTGCTAAATGTACAGTATGCACTGCTTTCTATATAGGAAAGACAGAAAGACAGTTTAGAAAATGTATATATGAACATAGGTATAAGATCAAGGTGAAAGATACCAAAAATGCATTGTCCAGACATATAATGGACAAAGGTGATATACATAATTTTATCTTTGGTATCATAGATAATATAAATATATCACAATGTGGTGGTAATTATAAAGCCTATTTAGCTAGAAAATAAAGTCAGTGGCAAATGTTAACTAATGCAACAAAATTTCCTGGCATAAATGATTTTATTTCTATAAAACCTTTTTTAGAATTATTATAGTTATGATATTGTTAGATAGATTGATGTTTCAAGTTTTATATTTTAATATTATATAGTATATGTATGTTGATTATAAGTGTATTTATTGTAGGTATATATATAAATGTGTTAGTAAGATAATTGTTTTTGTAAAACTGCAGTAGCACTTTAAATTTTGCTTAGAGGTAGAGCGCTTGAATGATATGGCAACCAAAGTTTTAAATTTACAAACCAGCTGTTAGTTTAATGGTTCTGAAGAAGTCTGTAATATGCAGATGAAAGTGCTTGACCGTTTTTTATGAGCTTGGAGTGTGATTAAAATTTATATCTTACTTGTTCGAACATGAGCCACTTCACAAACTGAAAAGCCTAGTTGAGAGATTATCTGTCTCTCGTGTTATTTATTCATTTCTCATATTAAGCTTTATAAAATTCTTCAATGTTATACCTCATTTAAATGAGTAGGGTTCGGTGTTACTTTTATTTACAATGAGATAATAGTGCTACACGTGTGCATGTGTGTGTGTAATGCCCCAGTTGCTATCTACTGCTGGCTAGAGAGAACCCATGGTGTTGGATAGGGAATACCTCAGGCTTTGAACCCTGTACCTTGGGTGCAGGTGGCAAGGGCCTGAATTCCCTACCCACCACCATATGTACAACATTTGCAGATTTTTGCCTCATATTTGTTCTGTTCCTCATAAAATCTGTGGTTTCTGTATTTCTGTTTCCTCACACAGTCAGTAGTGCAGTGGTGCACTGGTAGCATTGTTGCCTGACAGCTGCAGGTTCTCTGGTTTGATTCTTGGCTGGGGTGCCTTCTGTGTGGAGTCTGCATATTCTTCCATCTTACCAAGACATATGTCTGGAGTGTTTCTCCCTGGGTCTCTGCTGAAAATTGGCTTTTGTTCCAAGTCAGACTTTCCTGGTCAACAAATGTTAAATAAATAAAAATAACAGGCATTTGAATTTCAGACTTCATATTCTTCAGAAAGTACATGGTAACACAAAACCTTTTATTCTAGCAATTTTCCAAGTTTATAACATGGATATTTGAAATGTGTCCCTATTTTGGGACTATATTCCCCCATTATTGGCTTCGTCCAGGGTTTTTGTGCTAAGGTTGAGAGCTATGGTGAGAAATGAATTCACTGAATATGTTTGGGGGCTGTATTTCCCCATTACTGGCTTTCTCCATGTGTTTTTTTGCTAAGAGGTTGAGAGCTATGGTGAGAACTGAATTCACTAAATGGTAGCCATTTATGTTTCAGTCTTCCTCTCTTTCACAAAACAGAGGATTTGGCATAGTGTTATGTTGCTCTGTCTGTTTTGCACAGGGTCCTGGATTCAATACTTGGCAGTGAAATGTATGGTGGTAACACAGCATTTTATTCTAGCAACTTTCCAACATTATACAAGCAATGTTTAAAATGTGTCCCTGGCTTTTGGGCTTTTGGGCTTTTGTCCCCCTCCCCCAATACATTTTGGCTTTTTCCAGACTTCTTGTGCTGCAAAGTTCAGAGATACAGCTGAGTTTCAAGTAGATTTTACAAGAAGCTGAGAGCTGCAGGAGAACAAAAGTTTAGTGCTGTGTATGCTGAGTCTGCTTGCATTGTTAATAGCACAACAGGTAGCGTACTTGCTTTTGGTGCAGAAGGCTGTGGGCTCTACTCCTACAGTAGGTAGATGCATTGTTGATACTGTACTGTGTTGTAAAGGGGGTGGATGCTGCAGTCCTTTTTGGCAAAGATACCTAGTAACTATTAATCTGCTATCAGTTTGCCATCCATTCCCTATTGCAATATTACTAGCTTATCATTTTTTTAATGCAACATAGGCAATTTATTCCTCAAGGGCAACAGGCACTTTATTTGTAGATGAAACAATGAAATATAAAGTTGTTCATTAGTTACAGATTTCTTTAATGTGGAATTATTTAGATGACTTTTACTTCTTCAAATATTGTGCATATTTACTGATACTGGTGGACTATAGAAGTTTGAGTAGACTTTTATGATGGAACTGTTCTGAATTGGGCAGTTTTGTCATTATTGGTGCATGCATTTTGTTTCATTGTTTACTGAAAAAATGTTCAAAACAATAAATTTAAAACACCCTCTAACAACTATACTGTGTTGTACAAGGAATATAATTTAATACAATCAGGAAGGGTGTATCAAATAGCACGAGTATGTTTCGTGTGCAAGGGGCCTATGATTTGAAAACAGCCCAAAGTTAATCTTTATTTACCACTGGCAAATGTATTTTCTTTGAATGTGGGTTTCAATGCTGTTTCAATGAATGAGAGTTTCAAGGGCAGAAAAGTTTTAATGCTATGTCTATTTTCATTGTGAGTCTGCATTGCTTTGTTTAGCAGATATCTATTAATGTTTGTGCTGTAAAATGCAAAATAAAACTTTAAAATCCAAATCATTGCAAAAGTAAAGCAGTATGCACATTGCAGTGTTTATGGTAAATGGGACGAAATAACCAAGGAATGGGACATTGGAATGGCTGCAGGGGGGAGGCTCCATTTGACCATAATTTTGTGAGGGGGTGGCAGCAAACTCAAAGACAGCCCCGGCTGAACTATACCTCTCAACTGTCCAGATTTTTGCACAATGAATAGATTTTTGCTTCTTATTTTTGGTTTGTTCCTCATAAAATTTGTGATTTTCTGGCAAATCATTTAGGAATGAAGTCACTAAATAATGACAGACATTGAGTTTCAGACATCATAACCTTCAGAAAAATGCATGATAAAGCAAGACCTGTTATTCTATCAACTGTCTTAAGTTTATACAAGAGCAATTTTTAGTACTGTCTGTATGTTCCTCAATATATGTGGCCTTGTCCAGATTTCCGGCATTAAGAAGTTGAGAGGTACGTGCAAATAAATCACTTTATAGAATTATGAATATCCAAACCTCTCAGCTGTCCCCAATTTTGGCTCAAAATGTTGCTCTCCCCCTAATAATCCCTTCGCAAAATGGCAATTTTGGAAGAAAACATGGAGGGTTTACAATTATAAATAACTGTAATGATCAGAGTTACAGATTACTTTTATTTCAGAAATGCATGTAGATTGTCTTATTTTGTCAGCTGCTCAAGTTAACAGTACTAATATTAAAAATGTGTCCCTTCTTTGACAGGTACCCAGCTGTATTGTGTGACAATTTTATATTTTTGCATCACATTTTTGTTCTGTTTTTCATAAAACTGTGGTTTTCTGGCAAATTAGTGGCAAATCATTAAAGATTGAAGTTAGAAAATAATGGCAGACATTTGAGTTTCAGACTTCATACCCTTCAGAAAATTCATACTAATGCAAGACCTACTACTATTCTATTATAAGTTTATAAGAGCAACATTTAAAAAAATGTCCTTATTTTTGGGTCTGTGTCCCACTTCTATGTATGGCTTTGTCCAGATTTCTTGCTCTGAGGTTGAGAGGTATGAGTGTCAGAGCCATTACTATCAGCCAGAGACATTTCAAATTGTGACATATTTGTTGTACCCCCCATGTAGTGACTCTGGATGTGTCCAAGCAAGGCAAGGAGCAGTTATGCAGTGTAAGTGTGCAGAGTATTCCCCCATCCAAGGTAGACACAAGTACAGCAGTGGCTTTTCATCTGTCCTTGATTTTGCAGAATGTTCTGGTTTTCTGTCATATTTTTATATTGTTGATTTATGCTTCTCATTATTCAGAAAATGCATGCTGTCACAGTGCCCTGTTGCTCTGTGTTTAAGTAGCAATGCTTTAATGACCACCAGGAAAGCTTGTTGGAGATTGTAAGATGCAAGTAAGCTTTAATAAGAATGCTGTTAAAGAATTACCAACATTGAAAGCCTTTTTGTTGTTGCCATGCAGAGAATATTTACATAACTAGATAACATATAAGCCTTAGGTATTAAAATGCATGTGACAGTATTTGTAATAAAAGACAGGATTACAGTATTTTCAGAAGCTCATTACATTCGTTGGAGACTTGCAGTCATCTTTGCAGGCTTTACCCATAAACTAAACAGAATGCCAATCTGTCATGTGTGGTCCATAACTTGTGCAGTAATCCTTTAAGCAATTTATCTTGAGCTTGTATCTTGTTTGCGGTTCATTTTTTACTTTGATCATGTCTTCCCCATGAAACAAGTAGATTGTTGTTGTCAGGCAGCAGGTCTTTTATGGATAAGAAACATGTTTACAAGTGGGAGTATCTCAGAGATTGCTACTTTCAGCATGTTACTTGGTAATTTTATAAAGCTGAATATAAATTATAATTAGAACTGCAGTGCAAGGAGAAGTGGTTTGAGTTGAGTGCTGCTTGTTTTTTTTATACTTGATTTTGACTGGCATTCCAGTAATGTATTTAAAAAGTCATTTATTTTTTTCATGGCTCACAACCTTTGTGTTTCCATCTGGATATTAAGTAAGCTGTCATGTAGCCAATGTGTTGAAATATTTTTTCTTCTACACTTCATTTTGTCTTGATTGGACTCTTGTAATGATGGTTTGGCACCCAGGGCAGCGTATTTAATTAAAGTTCCAGTTGTTGTGGTTTTGAGCATAGCCCAACTCCTTTCTATTTGGCCACACCACTTCCCATTGGCCCCACCCATTCAGTTGTCTCCTGCAGCCCCCCTTTAATTTGAAGTCACCAGCCACCACTGAAAGACACTCATTTGTTAGAGATAAATGTTTTACAACTCCACATCCACTATATTTAAAACACAACTTCTACTGCATGGTAAAATGTTACCTGGAAAAGTGTTTGGCACCACAGTTTGAAATGAGTTGAGACTTAACACCATTACCACACTGGTAACAAAAATGAAAAAGTACCAAATCACCAATAAAGTGCCACCTTTGGCCCTTAACAGGCATAGAATAATAATGGTAGGACTAAAAAGAACATAAGCACACATGAAACAAATATATAAAAAAAGATACAGTATATGTGGAAAAAAACATTCTGCTGTTGAAACAGTATCATCTGAGCTGTTAGATCAACATGTAGAAACATACTTAACATTGAAGATAAAAAGTACAGCTATACAATGACATAATTTAAAAATAGAAATCTAGGCACCTATGAACCAGTTCACATGATAGTCTGGCAGGGAAAGTTATGAAAAATATTCAGAGGGAAAAGCTGATCGACTTCCAATAGAACAGCAGACAAAAATAGCAATGAAAAAGAAGTTATGTACCTACCATAACGTTCCATTTTATTTGTCTTCATCTAGCCTTCTTTCTTACTGATTGAGATCGGAGCCAATCCTCGGCTCCGACTCGGCCATCTTCAATAGCTCGAGAGCTGTTTACTGGCTCGAGACTACCCCTTATCCCATGATGCCTAGCGATAGCTACCCAGATCTCGTTTGAAATCGCTAACTCCAGACATAGCCAGAGAATAAACCTATCCAAACAAATAGGTTCAGCATACCTGTCATATTCTCTAAGTCAGGAAAGGAAACAAATCAGAGAACACTCAGCCAGTGAAATCAGAACTCCTCTCGGTCCAATAGGACAGGGGGATGGAGGGTGGGACGCAAGAAAGAAGGCGAGATGAAGACAACTAACATGGAACGTTATGGTAGGTACATAACTTCTTTATGTTAAGTTGTCTATCTCACCTTCTTCTTGCTGGTTGAGACAGCATCCCTAGCACCTACAATCCTGGGCGGCTCATTGGAACAGACTCTTCAGAAGAGTGGAACCAAAGGCAGCTCTGCTCCTGGAGACCATATCTAGCTTGTAATGAGACATAAAGGTATAAGGATTTGCCCATGTAGCAGCTGCACAGATAGAATCCATGGGCAACCTAGATTGGAAGGCTACAGAGGTGGCCAAGGCCCTAGTAGAATGACCTTTTGGTTTAATAGCTAACTCTTTGTTTCTTAATTGATAAATGAAAGCAATAGTGTGAGACAACCACCTGGATAAGGTCACCTTGGAAACTGGGAGACCTTGTTTGCCTAGAGCATAGGAAAGGAATAGTTGGTCTGATTTCCTTATCTCCTTAGTCCTGTGCAGGTAAAAATGCAATTGTCTATGAACGTCCAATTGGTGTAATTTGTACTCTGCCTTGTTGGTGTGGTTAGGGAAAAACACAGGAAGGTCTGTAGATTGGTTCAAATTATTTTCTGAGCAGACTTTTGGAAGAAATGAAGGATTAGTCCTCAGAGCAACCCTGTCCTTATGAAAAAACAAATATGGAGGATGAACACATAGTGCCTAAAGTTCAGAGATGCGTCTGGCTGTAGTAATAGCTACCAGAAAGAGTGTCTTCCAAGATAGAAAGTTAATGGAGCAGGATGCTGCTGGTTCACAATAGGGCAGAGTTAAGGAAGTTAGTACCAAATTAAGGTCCCAAGGAGGAGGGAGATCTCTCACTGGAAGCCTAAGGAGAGTGGTCCCTCTCAAAAAGGCTTTACAGAGCTTATGAGACATAATGTTTGAATTTGATACACCAACATGAAAGTTAGAAATGGCCGCTAATTGAACCCTGATTGTAGCAGAAGCAGACCCAGAATGAAAGAGTTGTGCTAGAAATTCCAGAATTTTGTGGACTGGGGCTGAAAAGGGATCTACGTTCCTAGCCTCTGCCCAATAAAAAACTTTTACTAGCATAAGTTTTTCTGGTTGTGGACTTGTGAAAGGAGACAATAATCTCACGTACAGCCGGGGAAATGCTGGGATGCCTGGCTAAGGCTGGAAGTGGAGCAACCAAGCTGTGAGCTGGAGAGTTTGGAGGGATTGATGCAACCATCTGATTGATGAATCAGTAGGTCTGGAATCGGATCCAGAGTCCAAGGCTGATCGAGAAGGTAATGTTGAGGAATGGAAACCATATCTGTCGAGGCCAATTGGGGGCAATGAGGATCATTTTGCAACCAAATGATATTGCTTTCTGTATGAGTTTTTGGAATCAGGGGAAATGGAGGAAATGCATAAAGAAGTCCCTGAGGCCAGTCGTGGACTAGAGCATCTCTGGGTGAGTGACCTGGAAGTGGAAGAAGGGAGAAGTAGTTGCTGCATTTGCTGTTGAAGGGGGTGGCAAAAAGATTGCAGCAAGGCTGTCCCCATTTGCGGAAAATAAGATCTGCAACTTCCTGATTCAGAGACCACTCGTGAGGCATGAGCCTATCCACTATGACGTTGGACCTCCCAGGAATGTGCGTCACAATCAGAAAACATTGGGAGGAAATTGCACACTGCCACAGTCTGAGTGCTTCTCGACATAAGGGGTAGGACCTGGTTCCGCCCTGCTTGTTGATGTACCACACCACTGACATGTTGTCTGTTTGAATTTCAATGGTCCCAGAAGGAAGAGAGTCCTGAAGGGCTTGCAACGCTAGCAGCACAGCTCTCATTTCTAAGACGTTTATGTGCAGATGATACTTGTGAGGCTGCCAAGTGCCTTGGACTGTCCTGCCCTGATAATGCCCCCCCCCACCCTATCAGGGAGGCATCTGTGGTCACCATTGCTACCGGAGGGGGCTGAATGAAGGGTCTGCCCTGAGTCACTAGTGGCAAGACCATCCACCAGGAAATGTGCCTTTTGCATGCTTCTGTAATCATGATCATGTGAGACATGGGCAGCTGTTGGAAAGACCACTGTGTGAACAGAAGCCACTGAAGGATCCTCATGTGAAAGCGGGCCAGTGGGATTAGAAGAATGGCTGCTGCCATGGAATCCAGAGTTTGAAGGACGAACCTGACTTGGATTCTTTTGCTCTGCATTAGAATTTGTACTTGCTGACGAATTGTAGACACCCTTTCTGGTGGTAGCCTTGCAAACATGTTCCTTGTGTTTAAATCTGCTCCTATGTAGGTGATAGACTGACAGGGCAACAAGGCAGATTTTTCGAAGTTTATTGTAATGCCTAGCTTGGAGCAGATTGTGATTGTGTAGTCCCTGGCCTGTAGAAGTTGATGCCTGGTAGTAGCAGTGAGGAGCCAGTCGTCTAGATATGGAAACGCCTGGAATCCTCGACATCTCAGGTGAGCCATGATCACTGCCATACATTTGGTGAACACACTGGGGGCTGTGGTGAGACCAAAGGGCAGAGCTCTGACCTGGTAATGACTGGCTCCCAGCCGTAAGCGGAGCCTGGAGCGCCTGTCCATCTTGATATGGTAGTACGCATCCTGAAGATCTATCGAGCACATCCAATTGTCCTGACCCAGAAAGGGTAGAATGGACTGTAGCGTGACCATCCGAAACTTTGTTCTTTGTGCAGACCTGTTTAGTCTGCTGAGATCCAGAATCGGTCTCCAGTCCCCTGTCTTTTTTGGTACTAAAAAGAACCTTGAGTATGTTCCAGATCCATGCTGGTCTGCTGGGACTTCCTGGATGACTCTTTTTTTCTAGCAGTTTTGAAACTTCTATTACTGCTTGGTCCTTCGATTGGGTGGAACATCTGGAAGGGATTTTTTTGACTGTAAGGGGGTTGACAGAATGGAATTTTGTAACCTCCGGATATAATGGACCGTACCCATCTGTTTTGCGTTAAATTTTGCCAGTCTTTTGGGTACAGTGAAAGTCTTCCCTCGACTGCCTCCAGAGGTGAGCAGCCGGGCAACCCTTCAAGGATGCTGAAAGGGCTTAACAGAGAAAGATTCTCTGTTGCCCTGGTTCTGCGGACCCCCTCTGCCATGAGGGCAGTGTTTGTTGTTATTGTTTCCCCCTCTGCCCCTGGAGGAAAAATTGCTACGTGTGTCAGGCAAGTCTTCCTGGGATTTTCGGAACCACATTTTGCAACTCTTCTGACCTTTGGGGTATGGTCTAGAAGGAGTGGAAAAATGAACTCCCATGGCAGAGAGAGTCTTGCCTTCTTGCTCACACCTAGTCAGAGTGTCTTTCACCTGTGGTCCAAAAAGAAAGGACCCATCAAAGGGGGCATTGGTGAATGACGCTCGAAAGGGTTCTGCAAAATTACACAGCCGCATCCATGCATGCCTCCTAAGGGCCACACCCATATCTGTGGCTCTACTCGCACCATCAGCTGCATAGGAAATGAGCCTCATGGAGGAGTTGACTACAGAATTAAGAGTCGCCAGCTGGGAAGCTACTTTAGCTTGAGCCCCCTCAGCTGATGGATCTTGAAGGGTATTTCGGAGCTCCTTAAGAAGATCCCTCTGAAGCAAACATTTGCTTCCTGTATCTGTCCATAGTCCTAGACTCCTTGTTAGGAGGAAGGACAGACAAAGAGGTCTCCGCTAACTCTTTTTTGGTGGCTTCTGCTACCACCATGGCATCAACCGGAACACCTTTGGTAAGGAACTGCTTATCATGGGGTGCTGTGATGAACTTGCCAGGTCTCCTCGGAGTTGGTTCCACTATATCCAGAGCTGACAAAGCCTTTCAAGCCACCACTGCCATAAGTGGATTGAAAGGCAGAGAAACCCAGGAGGTGGAAGGTCAGGAACCGAACGCATCCAGAAATACAGACTCATCCTCGGTAGGGGCTAGGGGATTCCAGTTCCCCCTCTGCTTAAGCATTTCTAGGATGTCCGAAAAGGAAACATCTTCAGAGGGGGATTTCGGGGACCCTTCTGATTCATCTAAGTCTGTATCAGAAGTGGCAGACTCAGAGGAGTCAATGTGCTTCCTCTTGCACTTCTTCTTACGAGGGGGCTCCTCTGAATGGTCAGGGGAGGCCTCAGAAGAAGAGGAAGCACCCAATGGGGTGCTCTGGAGCACCAGTTCCCCATGCTTGGGGTCTGGAGGAAGAGCAGAGGTTGTCATAGGCACTACAGGGGATGGAGCCGGTGACGCCGATAGTGGAGCTGAGTCAGTGGCCAGCATACTCCTCATGACATCGAAGGCATCCCTGCCACGATGCAGAGAAGGCTCCGGTTCTGAGGAAATCGTAATCCTTCTCCGCACTGAGGGAGATGGCTCTGAGGCTGATGTAGGAGCCGAGCTCACCTGCATCGAAGCTCCGAGAGGGAGAACGGGGTCAGACAAGGGTCTGATGCCACTCGCCCCCTCGGAGCCGACAAGGGAGCCCCGGAGCCCAGATCCCTTGACAGACAGCACCATCGAGGGTATCAGAGCTGATGTCTGAACTAAAGGAGATAGAGTTATCGGAGCCAATGGTTCCACTACTTGAACCCCAACAAACTCCGGAGGAGGAACATCGATAGAAGTGGATGGAGCCGACACCTGTTGAGGAGGGCTGGATAACATCTTGGCAAGTGCCTGTGACTTTAGCAACCTACTGACCACTCTCTCCACATCATGATCCGACAGCCTAGAGGATCGAGAGGAGTGAGAAGATCTGTGAATGTGCTCGCTCTGAAGCAGGGGAGACCGAGGAGCTGAATTAATCAATTCCAAGGAAGGGCACCTCAGCCTCTTGTGGCTCCGTGAAGGCTTCTTAGATTCTGATAGAGTCGAAGGGGAGATAATCTTATCGGTGCCAGCCAGAACCGAAGTAGAAGGTGGAGTCTGAACCAAGGACGGCTCCAAACTTGGAGCCGATGGCTTGGTAGGTTTAGGGGATTTCACAGGCTGAGAGGTCTTGGCCGGTGAATCCTGGGGCTTTAAAAGACCCCTAAGAATAAGCTTATTCTTACGCTCCTGCAAAACTCTTGGGCTAAATGCATGGCAGATAGAACAAGAGTCCTGCAGTCCTGCAGGTGCACGGCGCCTAAACAATAGACGCAAGAAGTGTGCCCATCTGTCAGAGATATTTTCTGACAGCATGAGTCACACTTCTTGAACCCAGACACTTTGGATTCCTTTGACATCCTGGAAAAAGGATACAAGAAATACAACAATAGCTATCAAAGCAATACAGTCTACACAAAAACACACTATACTAGCAGACTAAAACTAAAGGTTTTTTTTTTTTTTTAGATAGGAAAACCTCTAACTTAAACAGCTAGCCTATGAAAGAAAGGTAGAAGGAGAGCCTCTAACCTAAACGGCTAACCTGACAAGAAGAGGATAAGGGGGGAGGGGGAGAACTCTCTAAGTTAAACGAGTTCTACAAGGAAGGGGAGGAAAGCTACAATACAACACTAGCTAACAGAAAAAAACAAGACTAAAAGTTAACAATAAACCAGAAAAAGGACTATTTCTAAAGTAAGAAAGTTCTATAAAAAACTTTATACGAACCTGAGCCAGAAAAACAACACCTCGCAGCTGAAGCGGCAAACGAGATCTGGATAGCTATCGCTAGGCATCATGGGATAAGGGGTAGCCTCAAGCCAGTAAACAGCTCTCAAGCTATAGAAAATCCTCGGCTCCGATCCCAACCAGCAAGAATGAAGGCGAGATAGACAACTTAACATCATTGGTTTACAGCCAGAAGGAACTGTCAGACAAATCTGATTCATTTTTTGTCAGTACTACATGACATTCTGACAGCAGAGTGTTGGGAAAACGGGGATGCATGAACTTCAGCAAGGCATTCGACATGTTTCTATACAGGCTGCTTATTAGAATCCTGTAAAGATTGAAGTTAGTTTCAGGAGTGAGAAATTGGATGAAGCATGCTTAATAAACACAAAAGTTTACACACTGTATGTCTCCACACACACACACACACACACACACACACACAAACAAGCAAACACACGTACACACACACACACACACACACACACACACACGGATGCACACATGCACACACACACACACACACACACACACACACACACACACACACACACACACACACACACACACACACAAAACAGGGACTGAAACAAATATTCATCACCAAATTAAACACTCCCTAAACCTAAACCTGCTCTAATGTTAATTGAAAAGAGGAAAAGAAAAGAAAAAGAGATACAAGCCTCATTTCAAATTCATTATGCTTACAAAAAATTAACTTGCTCTTAATTTACGCACTGGACGCACAAAATCAAGATGCACAGCCCCTCCCCCAAAATAATACTTTCTGCATACACTAACCATTGTTTTAATTAGACTGAAAACTGTAAAATAAAATAAAAATAAAAATAACAGAAAACTAATTACAACTAGCCATCAGAAAACAGCATTGTTTGCAAAATAGACCAGAGACCATAAAATATGAAAAATTACCCACAGTAAACTACAAAAGCAAGTTACAAAATAATATGTCCTTACAAAAAAAATCTATTAAACTGTCCCTCAGTAACTCCCCAATAGAGTTACTGAAGAGCAAAATAACAGGATGTTCCTTCTACTGACACACCGGTCAGGTCGCCAGATGCATGACAGCCCCCCCGTCCCAGCCATTCAGGTACTCTTTCTGCACCCTGCCTCCAGCTGAGACATTGCACCAGCTGTGATTTACAATGTAAAACAGTCATCTGTGTTATGTAATGGACAGAGGTATCTCTTTGTTGCACTGCTTAAAGCATTCCATTGCAGACACTGTGTTCCACACATCATATTTCCAAACTGTATCTGTGAGTACTTCCGATGTATCGATTAAATGTGCGTAAACCAAATAGCTTCACACAACTGTGATGTCAACAGCTCATGTTAATATATATATATATATATATATATATATATATATATATTTATATCTTTATCTATCTATATATATATATATATATATATATATATATATATATATAAAGATATATAGATATTTACACACACACACACACACACACACACACATATATATATATATATATATATATATATATATATATATATATATATATGGGTCTAGGACACATGCTCGACTTGCATATGTCCGAATCACAAAACATCGAACACACATACACGAAAGCGCTTAACATCAAAAAGTGCTTCCGTGTATATGTAGTTCAAAAAAAAATCTACATTTCTGCAGGGGGCCTTCACCCCCCTGCACCCCCACACACCCCTACTTTATTATTCTCACTCCAAGACCGTACTACAGTGGGGGAAAGGGAATTTTCCCTTACCCGCACTGTAGTCTGATCTACGAAACAGGCACACATACACAGAAGCGCTTGTCGATGTTAAGCGCTTTCGTGTATGTGTGTTCAATGTTTTGTGATTCGGACATATGCTAGTCGAGTGTGTGTCCCGATCCCATATATATATATATATATATATATATATATATATATATATATATATATATATATCAATGTAAGCAGATAAGTGTTTCAAACAGTCTTTTGTCTGACACTGGATTTGTCAATACAGTTTGGCCAACTTCTGTTTAATCGAAAGCTGTAATGTTATAAATGTGTGTGTATGTGAGTGTTTTTAGGGTTAGGGTAAGAGTTAGGTAAGTGGACAGATTTTTATATGTGCAAGACTATATGTGTTTTGGGGTTAGAAATAGGGTCAGTTAAGAAGGCAGATTTAGTGCTGTGTGTGTGTGTGTGTGTGTGTGTGTGTGTGTGTGTGTGTGTGTGTGTGTGTGTGTGTGTGTGTGTGTGTGTATATATACGCTTGTGAGATAACTGTCAAATCTGTCTTGAGTGGTGGTTGTGTTATGAAAAGGGTTTATTAAGGTAAGGTTCACAGTTAGGGTTAGTGGGTAAGAGAAGGGTTAGGTTTACCACACATTAATAAGCCTCTGCCCTTAATCCTAACTGGGCATCTGACCTTAAAAACCTTTTCCATAACACTACCACTACGGTAGGGTTTTGGTAAATACATCGGAAAAGGAAAATTGTTTCCTTTTTTTTTTAATGTACTCAGTGTTGGTAATTTGTGCTGTCAATAGCTGTGTAGCACTAAACTGAAGAGCACAATATAAAACCATAAGTAACATTCCTGGGATTAACCAGTGTATCAAATATATGTGTGTGCGTGTGTGTGTGTGAATGGGTCTGCTTTCATTAATCGAAAGTACACTTATCCGAATCTGGAAAACACAAGACTTCTCAGAAACCTTAGTATTGCGAATCCACAGATCACCAGTATTTTTTCTAAGTGGGAACAAACCACTTGGCAACCATGGTGAACTTTGCCCTTTTCTCACTGTAGTGCGAACTCTGAGTTGGTATATTTAGTTGGGGGATGGAGTGAGGGGGTGCAGCCTCCCACTTTAATGGGTTTAATTTGTGTCCATTTATTTTGTTTTTTCCCTGGTGGCCAAGTGGTTTGTTTCCCTTAGAAAAATATTGGAGATCTGTGGATTCACAAAAGTAAGGTTTCGCTGAAGTCGGTTTGGGTTTAAATAGTGCTATGTGTGTATGTATATATCTTTATCTATTTTTATATATATATATATATATATATATATATATATATATATATATATATACACATACACACACACACACACACAAACACACGCACACATATAAATATCAAAACACCAGAAACTGACATTGCATATATGTTAAAGGGTACAGTCTCAACATACATGCAGCTTATATGATTTGAATGAAATTGATACAATGCAACATACTACCAAGGTCTAGTCATTGCTCTACAAGTCTTAGAACAAATATAATTGTAGTAACATACAGCACATACCTGCACTGTGAGGAAGGTGGTGACTAAGTGAAAGAGGACATAATAATGAGTGGATGTTTAACAGTATGTTCTAGAACAGTGACCCTCCCACCTTCAGGTCAAATTATAACAGAGAGTAATCTGTTTATAGCCAGTACAAAGCAATTAGCAGAGAGTTGCCAAGTAGGACAGGTTTTCTTTCATTTCCTGAAAGCAGAAATCTGTTGGCCAGCTTAGTAAGTGGTTCTTAGACTGCAAAGACAACTCTGTCAGAGGGGTGCTACAAACAAATTTCCAGCACACGCAGGCATATATTTGAATAGATGAAGTTAATAAACAGCAAAGTTCTTCATCTTAAATGTGCTTACGTTGTACAAAGACAAAATTCTCAGCGAAAATGTTTGGGAGTTGGCCCTTGTGGCAGAGCTTCATTGGTATCTGGGCAAATAATTAATCCCAGGCTATTTTACAAAGACAAAAATCTCAGTGAAAATGTTTGGGAGTTGGCCCTTGTGGCAGAGCTTTAGCAATGCCTGTGTCAAAAGTAGTGACCCCAGCCTCTGCAGTGTATGGAAGTTGGTGAATTAGTGAAGGAGGAGATAGTGATGTAGAATAAAATAGCTGGCATTTATTACTGGGGCATCTTTTTTATGCTGCATCTATTTTTCACTTCATCTTTTGTTTTTTTTTCAGTCATTACTCAACTGGATCCCTATCCATATACTAGCACAATCTTGATGAATTGATGAGAATCTGAATACACCCTTTGTGTGGTCCTCACAACCCCTTATGACATAGAAAAAACAGAAATGAGATATGGATTGGCTAGGCTACATTTGACCTTTTTGATCAACTGGGAAGTAATAACCTATGAACCTTGAAATATTTTCAGGCTCATTTCTGAACACTCCTTTTATTACCTCATTGTAATCCCACTTTGTATTTACTATTCTACATATCCTAAACATATAATTCATATCTTCATCTCTGCTCACAGGACTTTCTCCTTATTTCACCTCTGTGGACTGCATTTAGTCCTTATGTCAGTTCAAGGTCCTTCATCCATTTCTTGCATGGTGACCCCCTTCCCCCTAAACATTTTTCTTCCTTCTTTCTCTCTCTTGTCCCTTCAGTCTTGATTTTGTTTCCTCACGTCTTCTTCTTTCCCATGGCTGCTGTTTGAAAAGAAATAGCGCACCTATTCACATTCTAATACTTTTGTCTAAGGAAAACAAAAATTGGGCCTTCTCTCAGGGGTATTCTGTTAGAGAGGTAATCTATGTCTTCATTGCAGTTTCACACTTTTTTAGTGGTGTTCCATCACCAGTCCACTTACATGGACTGTCTGTCAATGGCAGTGCTTTCTCAAAAATGTAGAGCTTTGTTTCCAAAAACAGTATAGCTCCTGTCTACAGCAAAACTAGTTTTTCTCCTCTCCTCTCTGAGCTGTTCTTCCTTTTCTCATTGCTGTATCATTCATACTCCTAATTCATTCCAGAATCTTCCGCTTATCTTCTTTCTAATACTTGTGATTTCTCCCTTCTCTTACTCCTTCTTAGTCTGACACCTCAGCCATCCTTTTCCTCCTTCATTGTTTCTGGGACATTCATTGTTTGACATATAGCGACCTTTCCATCTCTTTTTCCTTTCTTAATGAAGTAAAACAGCACCTGTCCTGCACGCATCAGGAAGGCCATTTTCTTCTTTGTTTTTGTGTTTAGTTGTCTTTGTTTCTACCCCTTTCAATTTATTCTAACTAGTAAACCATCCACTAAATGTCCCATCCCTCCAGAATCTACTCCAACCCTATCGCACCAGCAGACCACTAAGATCCAGCAACAAAAATCACTTGCAGATCACTAAAGCCAATAACTCTGCTGGTGAAGCACTATTCTCTTGCGCCATAGCCAAATTATGGAACTCACTCCCACCCACAATTACCTCTGTACCATCATGCACCCACTTCAAAACTTTACTAAAAGCGCACCTAAAAACATGCTGGCTATGCCCTTGCAACTCCCACTCTAATATCATCCACCCCATCCAACCACTACCTTTCTTTCCACTCCACTAACTACCTTGATTATAGCAAGCTCAGATGCTCATAAGCCTAGTACTTATTATACAGCAGGAACTTCTCATTGTAACATTTGTTAATGTCTGTTATGTACTTCACAGATAAAGATTCTAGTTGTCTACTGATGTACTATGTTCTTCATCTGTAATATGTTGTAAGTAATTGCTATGTTAAATTGTTAATCACTATGTAATCCAATGTAACTACTGTCTGTTTATTTTACTGTGGAGCTTTTCTCCCCGGGCCTCCGCTGAAAATGGACCTACGTCCAGTCGGACACTCCCGGTCAACAAATTTAAATAAATAAATAAATAAATTATTGTATTCATCAAGTTTACATTGCACATAAATCTTAAGTTGCATTTGCCATATTTTCCAGAGTTCAAACATCAATATCAATACCATTCAATTCTTATGTTACTTGAAAGATAGGTTGCCTCCATAACATCTAAAGAGATGAGGCAAGACAACTCAACATTGCTTTATTTATACCTAATGCAATTAATTCACTCTTCTATTCTGTTTTTTTACAGCAATATGTAAGACCTCTGGCCTATGAAAATCAAAAGAATTTCCTCAGTGTTGTTACCAAATTTCCTCATGTAAGTATAAATGCTACTTTGGCTTTCTCTGAAAAAGACTGTGATCAGGCAAAGGAAATAATAAAAAAAATGCCTTTGTTAGTTCAGATAGAGAAAATAAATACAAGAATGCAAACTGAGTCCCCACAATAAGTTAAAAGAATATAATGACAAAGCAGTGTATAAGAAAAAACACAGACAAAAATCTGCTTTGATTAAATAATTTGCATATGCATTATTATGACTACTTTTTAGGGCACATTGGTCAAGTTTTACTACTACCAGGTTATCTTTTTTTTGTTTCCTTGAATCAAATTTACTAATGTTTAAACACAAGTTGTGTACTAGAGTTCTATGCTCTACTCCGTCGCATATCGCCTACTCAGAGGTGATCTCTGCCTAACATACAAAGCTATGTCAAACCCAGAGCTGTTGGACAAGCTCCACTTAAAGAAATCCTTATCCCTCCGAGCTACACGCTCTAGGGACCTAAACCTTGTCACCACGATAAACAGAACATGCTGGGGGGATAGATTCCTGTCCCAGAGACTTCCCATACTCTGGAATAAACTATCTATCTATATCAGACAAAGCTCCTCATTAACACTCTTCAAGAAAAATCTTGATGATTGGATGGGAAATAGGTAATTCACCCCGGGGATTACCTCTGTGGCTCTGCTCGACAGTGGCACAGGAAAATAATTTTCTTGGGTGGCAAAAGCCAGGGTATGTTTTTGGCTGGGCTTGTATAGGCCCCAGGGCTGATAGCCTAGTACCTACCTATGAACCTATGAAATAGACACTGCAACCAATGCAAGACACAGTGTCAAAAATATTTTTATTGGTAGTTGACCTAGTCACCTACAAAAATAAAATGTAGAGGATTAAATGTAAGACATTATACCATAACAGAATAATGGATTAGTCTGAGAGCTACTATGAAGCTTCATCCTCAAATTCAGGGTTTGATACCCAGCCTCCATTTGCCTATTGTATGCCTCTCAACAAATCACTTACTTTACTTACTTAGCTAGTATCCCTGGTCACCCCTAAAAACAGGCATGTTTCTAGAAGATTTAGCCAATTTACACATTAATATCACAGAGTTATAAAACATGGTATATGGTTTTAAATGATTGAAGACAAGCATTTGACAGCAAATGGTGTGTTTTAGAGGTAGTTCCATGTTAAATTCAAAACAATATACACAGCTAATTAAGCTGTTTTACGTAAAGAGTAGAAGAAAATACATTTCTAACCCTTTTCCACCTAAGTGGCAGTGTGATTAGTTTCAATGCAGACCAGGTAAGTACATTCTGTATATCTTTGTTTTCAAAAAATAGAAGTTCGAACAATTAAAGCATTCTTGTGCAACAAATTTTCTAATCTGAAAACATCAGAATTTGAGCAGTATCTCAATGCTGAAAATCATAAAATGTCTGATGTTGGGTACTTGAAGATGCAATGAATTTCTGTAGCAGAGACTGAAAAGGTTATAAACCCTGAATGCTTTTCCCCAACAAAAAGCTTAGAGTAGTACAGAAAACTGTACCTCTAGCAATCTAATAAATGCTGATACCATATGACAACATAGCTTAAAATGCCAGATTCTGAAAATAAACTCATAGCTCCAAAATATCACAGCAAAAGACGGTATTAAATAATGCTTAACAACTTAATCATGTTTTTAACTGACTAGCAAAATATAAAGATTGATAAAATTATTTCTAAAATGGATAAAAGGAATACCATTGGTGGTGCAGCGGTTAGCGTTGCCACCTCACAGCAAGAGGTTTTCCGATTCGATTCTCGGCTGGGGTGCCTTCTGTCCGGAGTCTGCATGTCCTCCCTGTGGTCTTGTGGGTTTCCTCCGGGTGCTCCAGTTTCCTCCCACATCCCAAAGACATGCAGTAGGTGGATTGGACACTCTAAATTGGCCCTAGGTGTGAGTGTGTGCATATGTGTGCCTTCTGTAGAAGGTTGGGTGCCGGGCTGGCAACTCAACACTGTAAAACTCCACTGCCAATCATGAGCGGACAGATGATCTGCTCTGGCGACCCCTGACCGGGAAAAAGCCGAAAGGAGAAGAAGACATGTAGAAAAATATCATGTTTATCAATATAAAATAGTCCTGGCAAAAGAACCAAACTAAAAAACATTCAAGATAAAGGCAAGCTTAAAACACATTTATGGTATTATTTTTTGTCACACAATCCCTGAAGGTTATTTCCATTTAAAAGAAAACGTTTTCTGTAGTTGGGCTGTAGTAAAAAATGTATACTCCATTATGTCCTCTCTTAGATTGTTACTAGGCTAATGACCCAAGGGAGGGGGGCTTTCTTACCATAGCCAAGTTTTCCAGAAAGAATATTGATGTCCTGTATCCAAATTTATAAGCTACATCTGTCCAGTTATACATCACTGTATTCATACATTTATAAATAACCAAAAAGGAGTGAGAATATCTATGCATCTGAGCAATAAAAGGTATTCCAGTAATAGTGCCAAGGCAGAAATCTCAACAAAATATTTTGACCCCTCTCTCTCTCTCTCTCTCTCTCTGAAGTGGTATTTTTTTACAAAAACACTACTCTGAATTACCATTTTCCTGATATGCAGTGGCTCACATCTAAAACTGTCACTGATTTTTTTCTGTCTGTGATCGAGAGACCCTGATTCTACTGTGGAACATTATGACAGTTTTTTTTGTTCATATATCAGTTATGTTACTCAAACTTGTGTGGCCACCTTATATGTCTGTAGCAACGAGTCCTCATTTCTGAGTCATCCTCATATTATTACACTACTAGTAGCCCAATCTGTAACAATGCAAAGATAACTCACTCTGACATTAACATGCCTAAAAACAAAACAGGATTTCTATCAAATCCCACAGCAGCCTTACATTCTACCACAGATTCATTGTACCACAACTTTTGCCATTTATACATGGAACCAAAACATTAGTATGATTTTCCTCCATCATAGTAAGGTGTATCTGTAGTACTTGGTAGGGAATTGATTACTTCAATACGAGCTATAGTATGCTTTTCTAGAACTTCCACTAAGTCCTGAATAATGTTGGTTAGCTCCATACATTCTCATTTTTAACATAGGTTCATAGGTAGGTACTAGGCTATCGGCCCAAGGGCCTATGCAAGCCTAGCCAACAAGGTTCCCTGGCGTACGCCACCCAAGAAAGTTATTTTCCTGTGCCACTGATGAGCAGAGACACAGAAGTGATCCCCGGGGTGTATTTCCTATTTTCCATCCACTCATCAAGATTTTTCTTGAAGAGTGCTAATGAAGAACTTTGCTTGACATAGATGGATAGCCTGTTCCAGAGTATGGGAAGTCTCTGGGATAGGAATCTATCCCTCCAGCATGTCCTGTTTATTGTGGTGACAAGGTTTAGGTCCCTAGAGCGTGTAGCTCGGAGGGATTGGGATTTCTTTAGGTGTAGCATGTCCAACAGCTTTGGGTTTGACATAGCTTTATATGTTAGGCAGAGATCACCTCTGAGTAGGCGATATGCTACGGAGTAAAGCTGGAGTTTTTTGAGGTGGCCAGTGTAGGGCATTTGTTTGAGTCCAGTAATCCTCTTTGTGAGGTACTTCTGTGGCCTTTCCAGCTGCTGCAGATGTCTTGTTTCACTCAGTACTTTTGGCAGTCCATCAGAGTAACTTCATTGATAAAATGCATAACTTGTTTCTGTAATCCTATTTGAAGGTATGATTTTAGAAGCACTGTATAGACCTAACTTTTGGAATGGATTTGCAAGTATAATTTATGAGAATGTAATCATATGCTATGACTAAAACACCTCCAAAATTTATAGAACACAAAAAATTTGGCAAATAAACAACTATAATTTTAAATTCCTCAGCATGACAACATAAAACTAATTATTTTGAGTTAAATAACATGTTTCTTCTTTGGAAGCATGCTGTGAACTGATTTATGTCAAAATGTTAAGAAAAATGTGCATATTTGTAACCAAAACTAATTATGCTAAACTTCAAAACATAAAAACATACTGAAGTCAATTTTCCAAGTACACTAAAAGAATCAGTACCATGTACCCATGCAGATTTTGCTACACACAATCAGACTTAACTTTGCACCTCTAATGCATAGAAAGGCTCAATGATGAATATCATTGCTGATTTGCATCTTCTTTTTTTAGCAGACCTCCCATTTGCTAGTTGCCCATTCTGCCTATTTGTACCACTTCATGTAAGAGTAGGGAAACAGACCAATTGCTATCATACTGTAAGCTAGTAAGGGAGCAGTAACATCCTGTTCCTTTTTTTACACCAACAAACGTGCATGTCTGAATAACTACTAATGAAAATTCGGGTTTTAGCTTCATGCTGTTTTCATATTCACACTTAGGGGTTAAGTTTTACACTTTAAAAGAACTGCTTAAATCATATTTTGGACTTGGACTTTATTTCTTTTGAAACTGACTTTTTTTGCTACGGTTTTAATGTTGTGGGATTTCAGAGTTTCAGCGTTTTAATGATACATGTCAGAGTCTCAAGTAAATTGTCTGTGTAATTACTGTAATATGCTACCATAACAGAACATACACTTGACTTATTGTGCTATGATACAGTGGATATATAAGCAATCTGACATATCACAAAAATCCTGGGCAACAAATTACAGTCATGTTAGTTATAGAGTGGGGTTGTTAAAGACATGAACAGTAATAATCTGGATGTGGGGGTGAGTTGTTTGTTTGTCTAGCAGATGTCTCTGATGCATATTAAGACATGTACAAAGATACACAAATGTGTACCAGATGTCGGGAATGTTATTTAGTGTTTGGCAAGTGTCAGTGGCACAAGTAGCACACTCATCTCTGTTGCAGAAGGTGTGGATTCTATTCCCATACCAGGTAGATTGATTTCTGGCAACTGCATGCAGCATAGAGGGGTGCTGCACTCCTGAGTGTGTCATCCTTCAGATGAAATGTTAAATTGAGGACCCATATGCCTGAGTTGGTGGTAGCTCAGGTGGATATAAAGGATCCTATTGAAAAGAGTAGTGGTCCTTTATTTATATACAAAATTACAACATATTTACATATATTTAAAAATGTACACATGTACAGATATACAAATCTCTCTACATATATTCATAATTTACTTTACAATTATACTAATTTTCATCCCTATTAGACCCCCCACTCCTTTTTTCATAACCACAATCTGATTTACTTAATATTGTTCCTGAAATCCATTTACCATTTAAAATAATGTTATTTATTCTGTCATTCCATATAAACTATATAACATAAAACAATGTTCTTTACCATACTCTTTACTTCTATTCTTACAATATTCATATTTAATCACATCCATGTTCATTTTTATCCACTTCTTTTATATCTTTGAAAAAATATTCTTTACATTGTTTTCTCCATAACAATTTTACTCTTTTACATTTCAAAAACACATGTTCTACAGTTTCTTCTTCTTTTTATGACATATTTTTCTTTTACTAATAATGTATCTATTGCTAGTCTCTACAAAACTTGTTGACATTCTGCTTTTTGATTACACCATTTCCTTCTTAGTTTTATAGTTTTCATGTTATCATCTGTTAGATTTCCCATGATTTTAAATAGCAATATTTTATCATTACATTCTTATACCATACTTTTCTTTTTCTGTATCATCAATTTTTATTTTCCACAAAAATATGTTTTTTGGTAACATTTTATTTCTTCATTTATACAATCATTTTGTCTTCTACTCTACCCCAGAATTTATCATACTTATATTTATACAGTTTTACTACTACACTCATCTTTTTCATTTATCCACTTTAACACTTTGTTCAAATTTAATGGAGCAGTATATTCCACTGGGATAATTAACCCTAAACCTCCTACCTCTTTATTTACATACAAAACTCCTCAGTTTAACTGGTTTAATCTAGAACCCCATATGAATGAAACAAAGAAAAAAAAAAATATATATATATATATATATATATATATATATATATATATATATGGGTTTCGTACTAATCCCCAACGCACTTTTTCCCGAATCACTGATGGTCGAGCATACTTACGTGAAAATGCTGTTTACCAAAGCAGCATTTTCACGTAAGTATACCTGTTGCGGAGGCCATACTATGGTGCGATTAAGGGAAGATTCCCTTTTCCCCACTGTAATGCGGTCTCGAAGTGAGAATATTAAAGTGGGGGGGGTGTGGGGGTGTAGCCCCCCTGCATAAATGCTTTTTTTTTTTACACATTTTAACGAAAGTGCTTTTTGGTAAAAGCGCTTTGGTTAAAATGTGTTCGGTGATGTTGGGTTCAACTATTGTTTCATGCAATAGTCCTAGTGTTTTTATATATATATATATATATATACATATATATATATATATATATATATTTATTTATTTATTTTATTTATTTATATGCAATAATTCCTTTTCCAAAACTGTTAGCAACACAAATATACTTTTTTTCTGAATGATAATTTATATATTCTGCAGAAAAGAGAGCTTTGTTTCATTTCTTCTATTGTTTTTCCCCACTGAATTCTTCTTATATCTGTATTCCCAAATTTTACACCTAATACGGATATTTCATTCATAATAAACTATATAACCGCTAGGTGAGAATCAAACACATTAACCATTATACCACCCCCAATCATTAGTTGTATACGTTCATTTTCATCCATTTCCTTTCTTTTTTTTGTACTTATCCTTATTAAATTTCTTTCTGCCTTTTTCTCTTTTACCAAGAGAGTTCTTTTTTCTTTTACTGCCTCCCAATTTAAGTCTTCTTCATCACATATTTCAGAACTTTCTTGTGTCTTCTTTGTTTTTCACCTAATTTTTCTTCTATTTCTACTACTTCTAAAATTTCTTCATTTTCTTCTTTCTTTTCCTTTCCCCAGTTTTATTTTCATTTTTGCAACCTATCCATAATTGCCCAGTTTTGTAAAATTTTTAATATTTCAATTCACATTTTTTTTGCATTATGTCCCAATTCACCACAAATATAATATTTTCTTTTGCCACAGTTACTTATTAGATGTCCTTCTTTTTCACAAATACATGCTTTGGGTTTTCTCCAATATTTTATGACACCCTTATTCCACTCCATATTTATCATGCTTGGTATATGTACATTTTTTCTTTCTATTTTTAACACAATATTACAATCCTAGCTACCAGTCCATAAAGCTCTTTTGTTATAAACTTTTGCAATGTCCAGTACTTCTTTATATAAAGTTTTCAAATGTCCTTTCAATGTCTTTCTATCTCTGTTCGAAACTGTATATGAATTTTCTTTTTTCATTCCTTGTTAAATGCTATTATCACAAAGATTCCATGGGTTACAATTTTTTTCATATTCTCCACTGAAAAAAAACTGTCTCAAATATAATGTCACAATATGTCTCTTTTTTAATAAGAACCAATGTTCTTACCTCATGTGCCTTTACACCCAAAGGAGCCATTAAATTGTCCCACACTTTATACCTGTCCATTTTTTGTCTTCTTTACTTTGATTCCTTACCATGTACTTCTGTTTTTCATTTTCTTCTGCCTTCTTTTCTGCTGCTCCCCATTTACCTTTGTTTACTGTCTCTGCATATGTTTACTTTTCCATCTCAACACTATTCTTCAGGATTGTCTCTGCATCTCCCTTTTGTATTTTCTCCATAATGTCCCCCCAGGAAACATCATCTTCATTGTAGGCTCACTCTGTATCACAATTTCTTTAAGTAAATCATCCCATAACCCTCCTGACTGGATGGTGTAATTATACATCCATCATTTGCTGACTCATCTCCATGAAATAGATTTCGCTGAAACATCCCCTCAGAATCCTGCACACATTCTTTGGTATTGATATTTGCTTTCTCCATTCTTTCACCCTCTATCATCGTCTTCTCTTTCCATCTGCCACCGTGTTTCTCTGGGCCACGTTTGTGTCTGGAATGGAAACAGGAAGAGCTCCTGGAAAATTGGTCCTACTCACAACAGTTATAAATAGGGAAAGTTCCTGTATGCCCTGGCCAATATTTCTTCAGTTTTCACTGTTAAAAAGAGACTGCCAGCCTAGTGGGACTAACCTAGTCAACAGAGAATAAATAAATAATTAAATAAATGGTTTCTTTAGGAAATTAAAGGATTTCCACCTACCTAAAAATTCTTAGGAAGAGAATTTCTTCATTTTAACAAAACAGTTAAACAAATAATTGAATAAAAATCTAAGAGATCCAATAGAAGAAGTTCACTCTAACGAGAAAAAACACATTTGTTAGCTGCACTAATGATATATAAAAAATGAAATACACACTTTCGCTCTAACACACATATACATACTGAAAACTAACTGGGGCACACAAACACAGACTGTTATCTCAGGCCTTCTCAAATATCTAAAACTACACTGCATGGTCAGTATTAACTGGCATCATGAAAGAGATTCTTCTCATAAACTAAACACCTCAGGTAAATTAATATAAAAAAATCTACTGATGACCTAATGGCCTTGTCAGAAATTTCTAGCACAATTACATTCCCTGAATGTGCAATTACCCTAGCTAAGTGTCCCTTCTAGACAGAGAAATGATGACAGACCTTTAGGTAGCAGAAAAAATATAATCACCTATCATTTTACAAATAGTATATGTAAATATCCAAATTCTACCTTTCTACCCTAGAGTAAAAAAGGTGATCAACGTCTTTATGTTTCCATGAGACACAACTAAAACTGTCTGTGTACATCAAGACCACGTAGCAGTCATTTATCTGTATTACGGACCTCCAGCAAAACAGCAAGAGGTGACTTGAGCCAGTTTAATGAAACAGTGTAAACGAATTTGGGAGGAAATAAGGATTAGTCATGAGAATGTCTAAATCCTTACAGAATACAAGATGAGAAAGCAGCTCAAGGTTGTAATGTTCTTCTGTCAGAAGGGAAACTATGAAGAAAAAAGGACCTTGTTATAAATAAACTTCAGGGGTTTAAAGAAAAATGGAATCAAAAGAAGGGCCTCGAGTCCCTCTTAGATTAGGGATGGGCTGGATTTTTTTTCCAGTTTGCTAACTGGGTAGAACCCACCACACACAGTTATAGTTTTAAGTAATAACCATTGAGCACTACATGGTTATGGAATTGCATAATGTCACACTGTATGCAAGGTGAGACTATTGCAATTAATTCCAAAACTGCAGATCAAACTTCTTGACAGCAGATAACCCTTATCCTCTGCATTAATTCCCACAGTGTCTGACAGGAGTTCTCAGGTCTTGAACCACTCATTACACTTATCTGGTCAGTAGTGCTGAGTTAAACTCTTAATAATTTAACAAAGTTGTATAAACTGTGCTGAACTAATCCAGGGAAACATTCCAAATCCCATCATCAATCCAACCCATGTACCGAAATATCCAAATTATGCATTGTAATTTACATTTCTAAACTATTTCAAGCCAATGAAATATATCAGATACACATCTGAGATGCCAATAGTGAGAATAAGGTTTACAGAAGAAGCCAAGAAACCAAGTCAGGAGCAAGAAGCTGGTTCTATGATCATGAGATACAAATGATACAGGATATATAAATTCAAATTAAATTTTTATTACTAAAGATCTCAGAATAGAAAGCCAAGCCTGTAGCTGTCTACTTGGGAAGTGCAGCACCACAGAAATGTTTAGAAAATACCAGAGAAAAGTATCTATCCTCTTGTTTCATATAAGCTATCATCTTCTAGACCTGATGACCCAAATGCCTTTCTTCAAAGGTAGGCAGAATCAATTTTAAATTTCTAATGAAATGTGAAGCTTTCTTTTCCTAGGAAGGGATGAATCAAGTTACACAATGTTCACCGTTATTGCAGTTCAGTACTACATTTATTTTTACAAACACAGGGACAATATATAAATACAGATCAGTAGTAGTTCTAGTCTGAGGAAACAAATCTTGGCAACACTTTCAAATTCAGTACTCAGTTAAAAAAAATTAACCTGCACTGGTGACACTGAAGGATAAAAACCTCACTGTGGTCCACAGGTCCCGAGTTTGAGTTGCGACTCAGGCACTTGATGGAGTAAGTAAGCGAGAATGGGCATGCATGCATACAGGTTGATTTGCCTCATAGTGATCAGGGGAACTCACCTCAAGGGAACTCTTGAGGAGGTGGTCCTGCTGGTTTCTGCCCACCACAGAAGAAAGGGTCAGTTTATTACTGATACCCACTGCACACATCACCCACGGGCTGTTGCTGGGCAGATAAATGGGGGTAAAGTGCAACACAAAAAAAAAAACTGACCTACTCCTAGTGGCTACCTAAATGATGTCCCTCCCAGACAAAGCTTAACAGTGATGGAAGAAAGAATTGGATAAAAAGTTAGGTAAGGGCTGATGAGCAGCAGGGGAAAAGCAAAACAAAATTACTCTGCTGAAAAATTGTTTTTCTGGAAACTTTGCAGGCAGAAAATAAAAAAGATACAAATATGGGTGGAGCAGCACTGACACAAATTGTGCATACACACACACACATGCAATATATATATATATATATATATATATGTGTGTGTGTGTGTGTGTGTGTGTGTGTAGATTAATATATATATATACTGTTGCAGGTATACAACCAAATTTGTTATATAAAAGGGACCAGCACTATCAGCTGGATTACCTTGGTGAAACCAAAAGTGCATAGCTAATTTATGTAATGTACAGATTCTTCTTTTTTTTTTTCTTCCTTTCTAAGAAGCAACTTGTATTTTTGGATTTCTCAAATTTTGGAGTGTGTTTTAAGAAGCAAGTCTGCCTTATAGCAGGAAGGCATGTAAGCGTGTGGTCCATGCTGAGCCAGATCAGCATTTCTAAGAAATGTGTTAGTTCCATTTGAAATTGTTTTTTTTTTTTTTTCATTTAAGGAAGTACATTTTTCTTAACTTAAGCACTTTGCAAGTTAGAAACTTTGAAACATATTTATGTTCGTCAACCGCGACATGAAAAAAATATATATAATCTGTAGGGTGCTTTTTTTGAAAGCGCAGCTAAAGTGCCAATTAAAAAACATCTGTGATTCAAATGCATGAATGCCAATGAATAAAAATGGACCCCATAAAATTAAATGTTAAATCATAAGTAGACTTAAAAAATGTGAAGCAATATGAAACATATTTTTTAATATGCAATAATACAGGAATGGGTCACTCCAAGATGAAACATTTGGGTGATATCACTGAAAGACAACAACAACCAAGTAACAAATTATTCAGTGGCATCTCCTGCAGCTTAAATCTTTCAGCAGATGAAACAGCTTAGATGATATGAAGTACTGTATAATGCATAGTTTCTAAACTGCTGCAAAAAGATGTTGACAATAATTAGTAAAACTAGCATGCATGTTCTAAGAATACTAAAAGCTAGGAAAATATTCACTTATAAGTATGTGTCAGGGAACAGTGGTAAATCACATTTCCTGACAACACTAACAATACAGGTACATAATTAGGATACAATTACTTACAATGGATGACATTAATGAATGCTTCAATTAATGTTATGATGTGTGCATCTGCATATATGTCTCCCAAAAATATGTGATGCTTAAAATGAAGTACTCATTGTGAACTGAAAGACTAAATAAAGTATGTTGTCCACCCACTGTGGAAATGTCTCGTCACAAGCAGATTTGTATGACATGACAGACATACTCCTACCCCATCCAGCAAAAATGCAGTTATCATTAGTGTTATTACCATAATATTATTATACTTTACAAAGAGCTCATTTAGCAGCAGGAAACAGTGTACTGCAAATTTTTCTTCCACAAGAGCTTGGTTAGAATTGTTATACAAATGGGATTTGATACACTAGTGACTGGAAAGGGCATCCTCAGATGTAAAGTACCGGAAAGAGAATTTTACAAAACAGAGCACTGATTAATGTCACTGTTGAGGGAAGGACCCTTTACTTTTCTAGCTTATCAGCTATGCATTATGCATACTGTGCTGTAAAACACTTGTACTACTGCTGTCATTTTTATCATGAACTGGAAATGTAACCACTTACACAGGAAAAAATGACATATATTTGTCCACCCCACTAGCATTCTGCCTCTTACTGCAGTGGGAGATAGCATTCTTAAATACAGTTAACTTGTGACATCTGGCAAATTGGCAGCTCTGCAAACAGAAAGGCAACATTCATCACATTAAAGTAAGTGAAAATGCCAAATGGTATAAACAACGCATTAAGAAATCAGGGCAATATAAAGTAAAGAATCAATGGAAGATCTGTGATAGGCACAGGTAATTCTAAGGCAAATTGCTAATTCTAATGCAAATTGATACATAAAACGTTGTTCTTTTTTAGCTCAGTGTTTAAGAAAATAGGAGCCTCCAGGATGGAAAAGGCAGTGCTGTGAAACCTGTGCATAGAAAAGGCAAACTGACAAGAAAAAAAGCACAAATTTTTGTCATGAAATTTTCAAGTAGAACTTGAACAGCTTTTGGAAATTCAGCCTTCAGAAATCTCATTTGGTTGCTATAGAAACAACACAGTGTTTTAGTGTGGACCATGAATAGCTATGTCACATGAACCTGTACACAGCCTTCCTTGAAAGTGACTCCTTTACGAGCATCTTACTAAAGAGTAATGTATACTAACTGTAAGCAGTTTTTCCAGTGTGTTACAATGCATTCCTCAGGGACAGTGTGGCAAGTAGTGTTACTTGTAAGGCAGAAGTTTTGTGCTATGATAAAACAGAAGAAAGCCAAACGTGATACAATTCTTGTCATCTTTACAATTTTAACCTTAGATACTAATGCAAAGAATGAAGTATTAGGATTATACATTACAGACATGCATTTCTGTTTATCCTTTTGCTGAAATCCTCTTTCTTCACATCGTCATTTTAGATTTGCTCCAGCATTTGAAAAGTATTAAGTCTAGAGTACAAAATTCTCTGTCTCTCTCTCATGCTGTGAGTATGTGTTTGTGTGTGTGCGTGTGTATATGTGTATGTATACATTACACACACACACACACACATATACTTATAAAACATTTGTTTACCGGATAAGTGAGCTGGTTGAAAGACCAGAGAATTAATAGAGACTATGTAAAATCTTTAATATGTAATTTGTTATGCAGAGCAGGGCAGTAACTTTGGGTAAGAAGTAATTTAAGTGTCAGTGTTGTTAAGCAGAAGTGTATCTCTGTTACATTTAGGTAGCCATTTTCCAATGCCAAGTGTCTGTACTTACTGGAGAGGTGAATAAATCTGAACATTTAATTGTCAGCTCTTTAGAGCAGGGCAGCATTTTCTAAAGAGCCCAGTGCTATGGCCTGCAGCCAGTGTTCAAGCTTGGGGAAAAGCACATTAATGGCTATTTCATATTGAGCTTCTATAGCAAGAAAGTGAGAAATCCTATAGGATATGTTCAGTTGAAGGAAGATCAGTTAGGAGTAGTGAAAACAGAAGGGGTCACAGAATAGAGCCCTGTGGTACACCCTTGTTAGATGAAATAGAGCAATCTGTGTGATATTTGGTCCAATGAGGGTGAAACTATGATTGTAGAGAGAGTTTTTGAACCAGCGGAGGACATTGTCAGACTCACTGAGTTTATAAAATAGGATAAAATGATCAGCTCTGTTAAATGCTTTCCTAAACTCAAGGAAGATGGCTCTAGTGATTTCACTTTACTTGTTCCATACTGGAGTAGATGTGACAATAAGACAGAAGATGGGAGATGTGGCACTGCAGTTGGGGTAGAAAGTATATTATCTCTGAATGAGAATGTCATGCTTGGAGATATATAGTCAAGTATTCGATTGTAAATGATTTTTCAAGAATCATGGTAAATGGAGACAGAGAAAAGTCACTGGCTGATGAGGGGCAGGAAACCTTTGTTAAGGTTACGACAGGAGCAAGCTTAATGCTGAGGGGTAGACTACAGGCACTAAGAGTTAAGTTAAAGACAGATGTGATGTGTTTACTGAGTAATTGCTGTCGAGCCTTAATGTGTCAGCAATGGAATGGAAGGAAGGGTAATACAGGTAGTCAGTCTTACATACCTCTCAGCTGTACAGATTTTTGCAGAATGTCCAGATTTTTGCCTCACATTTTTGGTCTGTTTCTCATAAAATTGAGGTTTTCTGGCTAATCATTGCCAAATCATTGAGGATTGAAGTCAGGAAATAATGACAGTCTTTTGAGATTCAGACCCCATGTCCTTAAGAAAATTTATGCTAATGCAAAACCTGTTATTATATCAACTTTCTAAGTTTGTAAGAGCAATATTTAAAAATTGTCGCTATTTTTGGGGTTTTGTCCAGATTTCTTCACACAAATGTTTAGCATCTTTTCTACTTCTGTTTTGCTAATGGTCTTAAAGTGAAAAGGGAGGGTTGTAAAACTTATGCAAAGGGAGAGTGTAGAGTCTGTGAGATTGGAAAAGATATGGTTGGTAGTATTAGGTGGGTAACTTATGTTGCCTGATGGTTTACTGTAATATGATTGAACTGCATTGAAACTATTTGACTGAAATATTCTTCAATGAAAACCTACATGACCAAAAACCCATTTGAATGAAACTCATTTCATTGAATCAGACGTGACAGAAATGTGTAGAGATGATTAAGCAGGATGTGATGCTGTCATTTATTAGACTATGGTTTGCTAAGAAAGTGAACCTATAGGATTATGTGTGAATTGGCACTGCCCCTTTCCATACTTCTCAATTTTCTTAACATCAGAAATCTGGACAAAGCTTACAATAATGGGGGAGGGGGGCAGAAAGGTCCAAAACTAGGGATAGATTTCAAATATTGCTTTTAAAAGCTAAGAAAGTTGCTAGAATAATAGAATGTGTGTTAGTATGCATTTTTTGAAACAAGTCTGAAGCTCAAACTGATGTCATTATTTAGTGACCATTCCTCAGTGATTTGCCAGAAAATGACAAATTTTATGAGGAACAGACCAAAAATATGAGGCAAAATTCACGGAATTCAGAGAAAATCTGGACGTTTGAGAGATATGCCCCCTTTCATGTTGCACCCCCAAATTATCAAAAGTGTGTGTGTGTGTGTGTGTGTGTGTGTGTGTGTGTGTGTGTGTGTGTATACTAACACTGATTCACTACATACATGGTGTTTTTATTTTCTGCGTGGTTGTGCAACCATGAGGATAATATATTTAATTACGTGGGATGCAGCAGGGCTTGACCCATGCAAAAACATTTTATGTTCTATTTTGTTATGACAAATTTTTGCTGTGATTCTGTGAAATGCCTTCCAGCTAAATACGTTTTTGGTCATGTGGGTTTTCAATCAAGTTTATGCAATATTGCAACTTTCAGTCAAATGCAGTTCAATCATTTTATATTAAACCTGTGAGAAGGAGTACAAGATATTTCTAACTAGTACAAGTTTTGAGGAGTGAATAGAAGTAGCTCTTGTTTTATTTTTGTGAAAATATTCAGTTTTAGCCTTTTTTATAGCTGTTTTCTCTTTTTTGAGTTTGACATACATATTATATTTATACGGATTAGAAAAGTCAGATTTCCAGTCAGACCAAGCTTTGTCCCTTAGTTTGAAAAGACATATGTTATCTGTGATCCAAGGGCAAGGTGCTCATTTTCTGATTTTATATGTAGGGAAGAGTTGATGTTGAATGGGATTAAGAATGTTGTAGAAGGTGGAGGGAGCAGAAATAGGGACACCACAGGAAAAGATAGGGGCTTAGTCGGTATTTCAGAGTTCTGAGATATCCTACAGAGTTGCCTGTGATGGTTCTGGTTTGGAGGATTTGAAAAAGGTATTTTTATGCTTTTGAGGGACCACATGAAAAGAAGGAGGCTGTGGTCAAGACAGGAATTAGGGATGACCTGAAGATCGACTAATTTTTCAGGCATGTTGATAAGTAGTATATCTGGGAGTGCGAGTTTGGAGTCAGCAATAGCAACGATATGTACTATAAAAAACTACCGGGCCAAAAGTATAGGAAAAGGCAATTTTATTTACTTTAGGTTTTAGTGAGCCTAGTCAATCACGGTTAGGCTCACCAATTATAAGTAGTTTGTAGTGTTTAGTGTGAAGTAGGATAGAAGATAAGGTACTCTCAAATGTAGTTATAGAAGGGGGGTGAAACATAGAAAACAGTAATGTAGATTTTAATGCGCCACCCCCCAACCCCAAGACGTAATTGTACTATTGGCCAGTCAGAATCTTTATCAGAGGAGGTATTGCTTTCTATTACAGTAGGATTCAGATTTGTGTCTTTACAACAGACAGAGCCATGCTACCTCCTTTTTGTGTTAAAGATTTGCTCTCAGTAAAAGCAGAATAGTTTGAGGAGAAAAACTGAGGAATATGAGACAAAAACTTCAGCCAAGATTCTGTGAAGGCAGTCAGTTTAGAAAGATAAAGTTGAGTCCAACATTCAAGCTGGGCAATTTTATTATTGATGCTACAAATATTAAAGTATCTAAGTGGGGGTTATTGATGAGTTTGATAGGAAGACAAGATGGCTGAACAGGTCTGGGATTGGAATGAGTATCACCAGCTAGAAAAAGTAGAGAATTATCTGCTGTAGTTTCCTAAAGAAACTACAGTTGTGCTACAATTATATATTAGGTAATGGTAATGATTTCTTGGAATGTAGAGGTTCAAAAAGAAGATAAGACATCCACCAGCAAGGTACAGTGATATCTGTTGGTTTGGTGTTGTTTGAAACAGAATAGTTTAGGGAAAGGACTGACTGTTGCCTTTAAAACATGGGTGGATGTGGATATAAAAAGTGTACACACCCCGTTAAAATGCCAGGTTTTTGTGATATAAAAAATGAGACCACAATAAATAATTTCAAAACTTTTCCCACCTTTAATGTGACCTATAACCTGTACAATTCAATTGAAAAAAAAATATGTTAGGGGAAAAATATAAAAAACATACAATAAGCTGGTTGCATAAGTGTGCACACACTTAACCTAATACTTTGTTGAAGCACCTTTTGATTTAATTACAACATTCAGTCTTCTTGTGTACACACCTGCCATCAATTAAAGAGACTCTGATTAACCCCAAATAAAGTTCAGCTGTCCTAGGATTTTCCTGACATTTACTCGGTTGCCTGCTACAGCAAAAGCTATGATTCACAGAGAGCTTACAAAGCATCAAAGAGATCTCATTGCTGAAAGGTATCAGTCAGGAGAAGAGTACAAACAAATTTCCACAGCATTGGATATACCATGAAACACAGTGAAGATAGTCAACAAAAAGTGGAGAATATATGGGAAAACAGCGATGTTGCAAAGTACTGGACATCCCTCCAAAATTGATGAAAACCGGTCAAGAGACCTACAGCAAAACATAAGGAGCTGAAGGAATTTCTGGCAAGTACTGGTTGTGTACTACATGTGACAACAATCTCCCGTATTCTCCATATGTCTGGACTATGGGGTAGGGTTGCAAGATGGAAGCCTTTTCTTACATAGAAAAACATCCAGGCCTGGCTAAAATTTGCAAAACAATACATCAAGTCTCCCAAAGGCATGTGGGAAGATGTGTTATGGTCTGATGAGACCAAGGTTGAACTTTTTGGCCACAATTCCAAAAGGTACATTTGGCGCTAAAACACTTTGCATCACCAAAAGATCAACATCTCCACGATGAAGCATGGTGATAGCAGTGCCATGATTTGGGGTTGCTTTTCATAAGCAGGAACTGGGGTTTTAGTCAAGGTGGAGGGAATTATGAACAGTTCCAAATACCAGTCACTTTTGGCCCAAAACCTTCAGGTGTTTGCTAGAAAGCTGCAGATGAAGAGGAATTTCACATTTCAGCATGATGATGACCCTAAGCATATATCTAAATCAACAAAAGAATGGCTTCATTAGAAGAAAATTAGAAGTTATGTACCTACCATAACGTTCCATGTTAGTTGTCTTCTCTCGCCTTCTTTCTTGCTGGATGGGTTCGGAGCCGATCCTCAGCTCCGACTCGGCACTTGCTAAGCTCGAGAGCTAATTTTACCAGCTCGAGGCAACCCTATATCCCATGATGCAAGGCGGAGACTACCCAGATCTCGTTTGGTAGCTAAAGAAATAGTAATATTTTCTTCCAACTGTAGAGGAGGAAGAAAAGTAACAATACTAAATAACATCATAATCCTCTAGAAAGGATCAACCTAATCTAGTGACACTAGAAGCTGAATAGCTAGAAAAAGGAATAAAACCTCTTAATAGAAGATGCATAATCTTCTCGGTCTGACCAGGCTAGGGGGATGGAGGGCGGCCTTAAGAAAGAAGGCGAGAAGACAACTAACATGGAACGTTATGGTAGGTACATAACTTCTAAATGTTAAGTTGTCAATCTCACCTTCATTCTTGCTGGATGGGACCGCGTCCCTAGCACCTCTATCCTGGGTGGCTCAATGGAACAGACTCTTGAGAACGGTGGAACCAAAATTTGCTCTGTCTCTGGAGGCCAAGTCTAATTTGTAATGTGAAACAAAGGTATGAGGAGAGGCCCATGTGGCTGCTGCACAAATAGTGTCTATTGGAAGTCTAGCTTGAAAAGCTGTCGATGTAGCTAGAGCTCTGGTAGAATGGGCTTTTGGCTTAGAAATCAACTCTTTGCCTCTGAGCTGATAAATGTAAGTGATCACAGAAGACAGCCATCTAGATAAAGTCACCTTGGAAACTGGAAGGCCTTTTCTGTTGTCTGCATAGGATAGAAACAGTTGATCAGATTTCCTAAAAGGTTTAGTTTTGTCCAGATAATATCTGAGCTGGCGGTGAACATCAAGACAATGTAACTTTTGTTCCGCTCTATCAGAATAATTCAGGAAAAACACTGAAAGATCAATGGATTGATTCAGGTTAGTCTGCGATGCCACTTTTGGTAAGAAAGACGGATTAGTCCTTAGAGATACCCTATCTTTGTGGAATATTAAATAGGGAGGATGAATGCAGAGAGCATGAAGCTCAGATACTCTCCTGGCAGAAGTAATGGCGACTAGAAAAAGTGTCTTCCAAGATAGAAATTTCAAAGAACAGGCAGCTGCAGGTTCAAAAGGGGGAAGAATCAAGGATGTTAAAATTAAATTTAGATCCCACTGTGGTGGGGGGTCTCTAATCGGAGGTTTAAGTAAAAAGATACCTCGAAGGAATGCCTTGCAAAGTTTATGTGACATAATGTTGTGGTCCAAAAGGCCTATATGAAAATTCGAAATGGCTGCCAGTTGAACTTTCACTGTGGAAGAAGAGGATCCTGAATGAAAAATCTCAGCTAGGAAGTTCAAGACCGAATGAATCGGAGCAGTATAGGGGTCTATGTTCCTAGCTTTTGCCCAGAAAGAGAAACGTCGCCATTTACTAGTGTAAATCTTTCTGGTAGAAGATTTTAGGGAAGCTACTATGATATCCCGGACGGGATTAGAATTCATAGGAAGCCTGGCTAAGGATGGAAGTGGAGCAACCAAGCAGTGAGGTTGAGAGAAGGTATGGATTGGTGCAGTTGCCCCGACTGGTGGGTCAGAAGATCTGGAACCGGGTCCAGATGCCATGGCTGTACCAAGAGATAATGATGTAGGAACGGAAACCATATCTGTCGAGGCCAAAAAGGGGCAATGAGTATCAACTTGGCTCTCAAGGCGGTTGCTTTCTGAATTAGCTGAGGTATCAGCGGAAAGGGGGGAAGGCATAAAGAAGTCCCCGGGGCCAATCTTGGGTTAGAGCATCTCTGGGGGGATGGCCTGGAAGGGGGAAGAGAGAGAAGAAGTCTGGGCATTTGCTGTATTGAGGTGTAGCGAAAAGATCGCAGCAAGGAAGGCCCCACTTCTGAAAAATCTCTTCCATCACTGATTGTTTGAGAGACCACTCGTGAGGCATGAGAATAGCTCTGCTCAATCTGTCCGCTATGATGTTGGATTTCCCAGGGATATGCGTTGCTATCAGAAACCGCTGAGAAGAGATTGCCCATTGCCAAAGTCTGAGAGCCTCTCGACACAGTGGATAAGACTTGGTTCCACCCTGTTTGTTTATATACCACACTACGGACATATTGTTCATTTGGATTGCAATAGTTCCCAGGGGAAGAGAGTCGTTGAGGGCTTGCAACATTAAAAGCACCGCTCTCATCTCCAGGACATTTATGTGCAGATGGTATTCGAAAGGTTGCCAAGTGCCATGGACCATTCTGCCCTGATAATGCCCCCCCCCACCCGATCAGGGAGGCGTCCGATGTAACCGTGGCAACCGGGGCAGGAGGAACAAAAGGTCTGCCCTGATGGACTTGAGGGGATGATATCCACCAGGTCAGATGCCTTTTGCAAGTTGGAGTTACTATGATCTTGTGACACATGGGAAGTTGTTGAAAAGGCCATTGGGCGAATAGCATCCATTGTAGAAGACACATGTATAAGCGGGTGAAGGGAAGAAGTGTTATGGCGGCCGCCATAAGACCCAATACTTTCAGAGCAAATCTGGCCTGAATTCTGTTGCTGAGAAGAATCACCTGGACGTGTCTTTGAATGTCCAAGATCCTTTGGTCTGTTAACTTTGCTGAAAGTTGTATGGTGTCCAATTTTGCGCCTATAAAAGTAATAGATTGACAAAGCGACAAGGCAGATTTTTTGAAATTTATAGAAATCCCTAGCCCTCTGCAAATGTGAATGGTGTAATCTCTGGCTTGGAGAAGTTGATGCCTGGTGGTGGCAGTGAGGAGCCAGTCATCTAGATATGGAAACACCTGGAATCCTTGATGTCTCAGGTGAGCTGTAACCACTGCCATACATTCGGTGAACACTCTGGGGGCTGTAGTGAGTCCAAAGGGCAGGGCTCTGAATTGGAAGTGACTGGTCCCCAGCCGAAAGCAGAGAAATCTTCTGGAGCATCTGTGAATTTCTATGTGATAGTACGCATCCTGAAGATCTATCGAGCACATCCAATTGTCCTTGCCCAGAAAGGGTAGAATGGACTGAAGCGTGACCATCCGGAATCTTGATTTCTTTACAAACTTGTTTAGTTTGCTCAGATCTAATATTGGTCTCCAGTCCCCTGTCTTTTTTGGAACTAAAAAGAACCTTGAGTAGATTCCGGATCCTATTTGGTCCGCTGGGACTGGCTGGATGGCTCTTTTTACTAGCAGTTTTGATATTTCTAGTCTGGAAGGGTTCCCTTTTGCTGAATTGGGGTTTGAATAAAGGGAATTTTGTAACCCTCGGATATAATCGACGGTACCCATTTGTCCTGAGAAAGGGAAAGCCAGGATTGGGTACAGCGATAATTTTCCCCCGACTGCCTCCGAAGGTGGACAATCGGGCAACATCTCAGGGATGCTGGAAGGGTTTGTCAGAAAGAGGCTCTCTGCTACCCTGATTCTGCGGACCCCCCCTCTGCCCCTAGGGTGGCGTCTATTATTGTTACCCCCTCTGCCTCTGGGGGTAAACTGACTTCGTGCGTCAGGCGTGACTCCTTGAGATTTGCAGAACCACATTTTCCCTCCCTTCTGTCCTTTGGGGTAAGGTCTTGAAGGGGTGGAGAAACGGACTCCTACGGCAGAAAGAGTCTTGCCATCTTGTTCGCATCTAGTCAAAGTGTCTTTCACTTGAGGTCCGAACAAGGTCGAACCATCAAAAGGGGAGTTTGTGAAGGACGCCTTGAAGGGGTCTGCAAAATTACAAAGTCGCATCCAGGACTGACGCCTTAAAGCCACTCCTGTGCCTGCGGCCCTACTCACTCCATCGGCTGCATAAGAAATGAGCTGCATAGAGGAGTTAACAATGGAGTTAGGGATTCCTAGCTGTGAGCTAATCTTATCCTGAGACCCAGCAGCTGATGGATCCTGTAAAACTTCTCCCAACTCTTTAAGAACATCTCTTTGAAGGCGGGTGAAGTGGCACAAGTAGTTCAGCGATCTCATGGCAAAAGTCGCTGAAGAAAAAATCCGCTTGCCATACCTGTCCATAGTCCTAGAATCCTTGTTAGGAGGATGGACAGGTACTGAAGGATCAGCTAGTTCCTTCTTGGTGGCAGCAGCCACCACCATGGCATCAACTGGGACACCCTTTGTCAAATATTGTCTATCTGGTGGGGCCGTAATGAATTTTGAAGGCCTCCTAGGGATAGGTTCCATTGAATCCAGAGCCATCCACGCCTTCTGAGCCACTACCTCCATAAGAGGGTCGAAAGGCGGAGACACCCAGGAGGTGGAGGGTCGAGATCCGAACGCCTCCAGGTATACTGACTCGTCCTCGGAAGGATTAAGGGAGGGCCAGTTCCCCCTCTGCTTAAGGAGTTCTAGGATGTCTGAGAAAGAGACATCCTCAGAGGAGGACCTTGGGGATCCCTCTGACTCATCCAGGTCAGTATCAGATGTAATAGACTCGGGGGAGTCTAGATGTTTCCTCTTACATGTCCTCTTACGCGGAGGTTCACCTGACGGATCAGGAGAAGCCTGGGAAGAGGAAGATATTCCCAATGGGGAAACCTGAGGCATTGGATCTCTGGGTCCGGGAGCAAGAGAGTGGGAAGAGACGTCAGCAGGCACTGTAGTGGGAGGAACTGATGGAACTGTCCATTGACTAAGCCCAGTGGCTAGTACACTCCTCATCACCTCGAAGGCTCCCCCATCAGAGAGACCAGAAAGTTCCCTCTCCGAAGAGATAGGAACCCCAGGCCTCACCGAGAGGGAAGGCTCCGAGGCAGATGTCGGGGCTGAGCTCACCAACGCCGAAGCCCCAAGAGGGAGAACGGGGTCGGACAAGGGTCCGATGTCACTGGCCCCTCGTAGCCGACGAGAGAGACCAGACGCCCGGATCCCTCCAATGAAGGCCTCAAGGAGGAAATCGGAGCAGAGGACAACGGGGCCGAAAGGGGTGGTATCAGCTCCGAAGCTACAATGGTGACGGTTCCGAGGAGCTCCGGCTCCGAGCTCTGTAAGAGAGTCGAAGGAGGAATGTTTGGTGGATGTAAAATAGCTACCATCTGTTGAGACGAGCTATGGAGTATTTGGGCCAATGCCTGAGACTTTAATAGTCTACTCACCACTTTCTCGAGGTCATGATCAGACAGCCTGGACGACCGAGAAGAACGGCTCCGATGGCTCCACTCCGAGAACAGGGGTGATCTCGGAGCCGAACGTATTGACTCTAATGAGGGGGATCGAGATCTCTTTTTAGAGATCGATGAAGCCAACAGAGCCGAGGATACATCGGCTCCAGCCGGAGCCGACACTGAATGTCTAGATTGGGCAGTATCGGCGCCGGATGGAGCTGATACTGTGACTGCTATGGTGGAAGGATCGGCTCCGGCCAGAGCTGATCTCAACCCTGGTGAAGATAAACCAGAAGCCGACGGCTTGGAACTTTCAGCCGAAGGCTTAATAGGTTTCAAGGGCTTCCCTGGCGCTGACTTAGTCGGGGAGCTCTCAGGCTTTAATAAGCCCCTTAATATCAATTTATTTCTGCGGTCCTGCAGGACTCTTGGGCTGAAGGCATGACAGATAGTACAAGAGTCCTGCAGGTGCAAAGGTCCCAGGCAGTAAACACAAGAAGTGTGACCGTCTGTCAGAGACATCTTCTGACAGCACGAGTCACACTTCTTGAAGCCTGAGACCTTCGTGTCCTTCGACATAACTGTGTCGAGGAAACACAAGATGTGAAACACAAAACACTAACACACACACACACAAAAAACACCCAATCCAACAATTTAAACTAGACAGGGATAACACACAGTCAGACACAAACAATCCCTGACAGGAAAAAATTTAGGAAGGGGAAGGCCTAAGGCCTAAGCTAGGGAAAGGGGATAAATAACTCGAAAAATGGGGAACACTAACGGGAATAGGGTTAAAGTATGCGTTAAGGTTAACAAAAAACAACTATAGATTTGAAAATTTAAAGGGGGTAGACTAAAGTCTTATATTTAGTAACTTACCTGGAGCTGGTAAAAAAAGGCACCTCGTTAGCGAAGCGGCAAACGAGATCTGGGTAGTCTCCGCCTTGCATCATGGGATATAGGGTTGCCTCGACCTGGTAAAATGAGCTCTCGAGTTTAGCAAGTGCCGAGTCGGAGCCGAGGATCGGCTCCGAACCCATCCAGCAAGAATGAAGGCGAGATTGACAACTTAACATTTAAAGTTTTGGAATGGCCCAGCCAGAGCCCAGACCTAAATCCAATAAAAAAAAATATGTGGGGTGACCTGAAGAGGGCTGTGCACAAGAGATGTCCTTGCAATATGACAGATTTGGAGCACTTTTGCAAGGAAGAGTGGGCAAATATTGCCAAGTAATGATGTGTCATGCTGATAGACTCCTACCCAAGAACACTGAAATCTGTAATTAAATCAAAAGGTGCTTCAACAAAGTATTAGTTTAAGGGTGTGCACACTGATGCAGCCAGTTTATTGTATGTATTTTTTTTATATATTTTTTCCCCTAACAGATTTGTTTGTTTTTCAATTGAATTGTACATGTTATAGGTCACATTGAAGGTGGGAAAAGTTTTGAAATGATTTATTGTGGTTTCATTTTTTTATATCACAGAAACCTGGCATTTTAACAGTGGTGTGTACACTTTTTATATCCACTATAGACAGCAAAAATTAGTAGAATAACTATAAAGCAAAGCCTTCATTCTGAAGTGTGAAATCTGTGTGCAGAAGAGAAGGTGGGTAAAGACTGGAAATGTGGTATTAGGTAAAGCAAATGTAATAGCTAGAGGTAATGATAGACTGATAGATGTTGAGTGTTGCTTTAAGTCTGTATTTGTGAAAAAAAGTTAGAGGCAGGTGAGGTGTATGAAGTAGCGAGTGTTGGTGGATGCAGTTTAGTGATGACTGAATGGGGAGATGGTGGGAGAAGAAATTAGAAAGAAATGAACGTGGGCATTGGTGGGAATAGGGGTAGGGAAGAGGAGCTTGTTAGCCTAGCTTGTTAGCCTAGCTTCTTAGAGAAAAAAATATATATATGTATATATAGATAGGTAGAGATATAGATACAGATGTATGATGTCCTGGCATAAATCAAATTTACTATGGCTGACCCACTTTGGTTGACATGTGCAGGTGGTCAATAGCTGTTTGAGATCCCAGTCACCATGGTAGGGGGAATATGCTTTTTACAGACCCCTGCAAAAAAAAAAAAATGTGTTGCATGTTCTGAAGATTAGCCTTGTAAGCAGCATGTAACATATTGGTGTAATCACTTTGACGTTTTACATAGATCGACTATTAGTAGAAGATTCATATATATGTGTGTGTGTATATATATATATGTATGGATTCACTTTATAATCTCGAAATTCTGAAAGACTGAATTTCAGTATTTCGAGACCATAAAGTCGAATCCACAAAATGACAGCCCAAAACCGCAAAACTTCAAATCGCAAACACAAACCATACACCACACCACACATACACCACAATACCCACACTACAAAAAAAAAAAAAAAACACACACAAACATAACACCACACATCTATAAACCTACACTACATATAAAAAGGGGGGCAAGCCCTCCTGCACCCTCCATACTTATATATACTAACTCAGAGATCGCACAAACAGAAAAAGACAGTAAACTCACACCCAGACATTCTACAGTCCCTCACACACACACATACAAACACCACCACATCCAATACTTAAACACTCATAGTTTTACCTACCTACCCTAACCCACATGTACAACTTACAAACACACTCACATACACTCAAACACCTACCCAAAACCCTTACAAAACACTCGCTTACCTTAAATTCCACCTAAATCCACACACTACACCGGACACTATCCACACAATACACTACATGTCACGTAATGTAAAGCCATAACCGCAAATTTGACTTAGTCGGATTCGTGATTATACACTTTCGCTGTTTTGAAGATTCAGCTTTATGGTCTCAATATACTGAAATTCGACCTTTCAGTATTTCAAGATTATAAAGTGAATCCATATATATATATATATATATATATATATATATTATATATATCTGTATATATCATGAACCGGAATTCACCACCAACAAAAACTCGAATCAAAAAATGCCACTGGATCGTCAAGAGCGAACCAATCCACAAGTTTATTAACTGAAAATGCTTTATCAAATAAAACACATTAATAATTAATTAATTGCTTTCGTCCCTGGTAAATGGAACTTCTTCAGAATAAATTTAAACAACCTAACCATCCTTTTAAACAATAAATCTCTCCCCTTCACATTTGATTTATTACTTTTCCTAAAATCAACAGTCTACATTAACCTACTGCTAACTGTAATCAAAAATTGCAGGTCAGTCGACCTCCAGATTCATTTGATATCAAATGACAATGAGTACAAAAATAAGCTAAAATGTATGGAAATGTGTGTGTGTGTGTGTGTGTGTGTGTGTGTGCGCATATATATATATATATATATATATATATATATATATATATATATATATATATATATATATATATACATACATATAAAATAGTAAGGAAAACTTCTCCAAAGCCAACTTCATGCTACTCAAGTCAGAACTGACAAACTTAATGACACACATCGGAGCTGAAAGTTCAACTGCTGAATCCTACACTAAGGCACTGTATGAACATATCCACTCTTGCATGAACCGTGCCATCCCAAATATAACCAAGACGCTCTCCTCCAAAAAAAGGAAGCCAATCTGGTGGTCCCCTGCCATAAACAAACTATAAAGCAGAAGGAAGAAACTGTTGCAGAAAAGAGGAACAGGATGCAAAAACTCCTTTACCAGCCTTAGTAAGAAGCTGAGATCCCTCATAAAATCCTCCAAAGCAAGTTACGAAAATAAAATTGCTAATGATTCCAAAGACAACCACAAGGCATTCTATAGTTAAGTCAAGAATCTAAATGGCAATGCTCAGATCTGCTCTGAGCTACAACAGAATGGCATTAAATATACTGATCCCATGGTTATTGCCAATATCCTGGCAGATCGATTTAGTGCTAACTTCCACCCCCCTCACCCCCTAAAGGCCCCATTCTCAATACCAAAAGATTGCCAAATTCTGGTAATCACAGCCACACAGGTAGAAATTGCACTCTCCAAAGCTAAGAACACAGCATCCATGGGACCAGATGACATCCTGGGCTGTGTACTACATGAACTACAAAATGAACTGGCACCTCACCTAAGTGTCATGTTTAATCATAGCCTCACCTCAGGCTTCATGCCCTCTGAGTGGAGCACAGCTACAGTTATCCCACTCCACAAAGGGAGATCCACCTTGGATCCTGGGAACTGCCATCCCATCAGTCTGACAAGCCTGATCTGCAAGGGCATGGAACGCATTATCATGGAACTTATAAACAAAGACATTGGCAACCTTCAAACACTGGACCCCACCCAGTCTGGGTTCAGGAAGGGCCGATCTTGTCTCCTGAACCTAACTGACTTCTTCGAATCAGTCTCCAGAGCTGTGGACGAGGGTAAGGACTATCTGGACCTCGCCAATGCCTTTGACACCTTCCCCCACTCTAGAATCATAGATAAACTTACTAAGCTGGGCATAAATCCCTACATCACTTGATGGGTTGCCATCTGGCTTACTGACAGAATCCAGACTGTAAAAGTAGCCGACTCCAAATTCAGCTGCAGACAGGTGACAAGTGGAGTACCTCAGGGTTCAGTCCTGGGACCGCTCTTGTTTAGCATCTACTTCTCTGAAGTACAGGCCAACACTAAGGAACTCTGGCTAACAAAGTTCGCAGATGACTGCAAACTGGGAGCCATTATTGAATCCCCAAATGATGTGGATATTCTACAAAAGGGCCTTACAGAAACCGATGCTTGGTGCCAGAGCCATGGGCTCAAGCTTAATGCCAAGAAATGTATAGTTATTCCCTTTGGGAAAAAGCATGTACCCATGAATTACCACATAAGTGGCAGTACACCAAACACTGAAAGTGTGATGAGAGACTTAGGGACACAGGTGGACAGTGGTCTCACCTTCAGGAAATGTTTCTATGTGGCACACCTCATCACTAAGGGCTTTTCATCCAGAAATAAGGAGGTCATTGACCTACTGTACTCCTCATTAGACCCATTATAGAGTACAATCCCCCATTTGGTATGTACCTCACAAGACATCTGCAACAGCTGGAAAGGCCACAGAAATACCTCACTAAAAGAATCACAGGCCTAAAGCAGATGCCCTATGCTGACCATCTAAAAAAACTCCAGCTATACTCTGTGGCATATCGTCTCCTCTGAGGTTATCTCTGCTTAACATATAAGGCCATGTCAAACCCTGAGCTGTTGGACATGCTCCATTTAAAGAAATCCCAATCCCTCAGAGACACATGCTCCAGGGATCTAAACCTTGTCATCACAATGAACAAAACATGATGGAGGGATAGGTTCCTGACCCAGAGACTCCCCATACTCTGGAATAGACTGCCCATACATGTCAAGCAGAGCACCTCCTTGGCCCTCTTCAAAAGGAATTTTGACAACTGGATGGGAGATAGGAAATTCACCTCGGGGACCACGTCAGTTGCCTTGCTAGACAGGGGTCCAGGGAAGTAAATATTGTGGGAAGAAATATCCAAGGAATTGTTATGGCTAGGCTTGTATAGACCCTAGGGCCGATAGCCTAGTACTAACCTATGAACTTATATATAAATATATATAAATATAAATATATATACACACACACACACACACACACACACACACACACACACACACAAATAAATGCTGTAATTCACGTAGATTCTTAAAACAATATATTTGAATTGAAATTTATAAATCATACTCATTACTCACTTGTTGGTATAAATTTAAAATTGATGTTGTTCCATTTTACATCCTTTTATAAAGCTGTTTCTATCTTAGTATACCACTAATGGACACCATTTTGTTCAGTCCAAATGGACCAGTCACATTGGTTCTAAGCTGCCATGTAAGTTCTTTAACCAGTCCTTTTAGGATTGCTCTGTTTCATCAATTTTCACATCATCCACTACATAAAATTCAAAAGTGTGACTATTATTTTCTTTAATATGTCTATACATGGCATTACGCTCATCTTTCTTTATATCATAAAAATGTTGCTGTATCCTTACTTTAAAGGCTTTCTCCATTTTGCATATATAGAAACTAGAACATCCTGTACATTGGGCCACATATACCACTTATCTATTCAAACAGTGGTATTTGTATCTAATATGGACATCCCAGTACCCCTCAATAAAAAAGTTACCTCCCTCCAAATTTTCTCATGCAGACCCATAACAACAAATTGCAGTTTGCACATTAAATTCATCATGGCTTTGGTGCACCAGCATGCATAAGGAAGGAATGAAACTCTTACCTGTCCTTTGCCCGTTTCTCAAGATTTAAGACAACAACATACGTAGGCTCTTGCAGACAGACAGACACACATTCATATACATATATACATATATACTGACACACACACACACACTGCATGTAGCATTAGAATTTTTCTTGCACATGTCTCCATAGACTTTCTTTCTTTTCTCTGTGCAGTGAAAGTCAGGAGTGATGCTACAAGTGCAGTCTTGCCCTACACATTATAAGGACAGGAAAACAATATATAATCACCTCATATCATTTAAATAACTTTTATTTAGTAGGTATCTGCTATTTATGACTATTGTTTGCCAATGCCTGTTTAACATTTTGTTTAATATTTGGGACTTTTAGTATTACATGAGGTTGCATAGTAAACTATATGTCTGATATCCCTTGATTCTGGTTATTATAGTCTAATAATATAAATTAAAAAATCTTGCTATGGGAACACCTGTTACTTAAAGTCATTCATTGCATATTTTTACAAACACAAAGTTTTGCAAACTCATTTGTAGTGTGCCATGGCCTGGTATGATATGAACATATTATGACAGTCACAGGTGAGTCATTGAATGTGTACCTTTTCTGTAGTGCTGGTGGGTAACAGACAAATGATGTAATAGCAGATGGGGAAATAATGCATAGCTTCAGATACTAAAGACATAAAACAAACTGATGAAATTCATGTAAAAGCGTTTTCATCTTTCTAGACCACTGCATAACAAAGAAATCAGTAATCAAGCAGAAAACATTACTACTTAACATCGCAAAAGTGATCTTTACTCGTAAAATTTTCATCTGTCGCCATGTATTATTGTAACTCAGTAAACAAGTGTTTCTCAGAATGCCATGAAGATCCCTTACAATGCATAAAAGTGTGTGTAGTAAAAGGGAACAAGGTTTGGTAGACTTAGCTTACAAATACAGTGAAAAACATTAATTAAACAGTACTATACTATACTGCTGACACTGAAATATGTCTTATGTGCCATTTTTGCACTTAAGTTTAAGCCACACAAACAAAATGGCATAGAAACTATATGCAGAGTGTGCAATTTATTGGAAATAAAGACATGAACTGCTTCTGTGAAGATGCAGAAACATTAAACAACAAGAGAATCTGGACAGAATAGTTGCCAGAAAAGCTGAGTACAAGTAACTAAAAACTGAAAGTACTAAGGCAGCAGTCATAGCATCACTCAGAGATTCATTTATGACCCTCTGATGAAGCATGACACTGATAGCTCAGGCCGATTAAAACAATGGAAATTCCTGCAGGAGTACTAGTATTAGCAGCCAGCTTGCTCTTGTAGGGGCAAAGCAGCCTTGTACATTACTAATAAATAAGGTCATTCGATGTTCTAGGGATCAAAAGGTCAAATGGTGCCATGAAGAGAAACTGCTAACATGGATAAACATGTGGAGTTCATTTGTTTGAGATCAGCAAATACAGCCCTCATATTTACAGCAATAGATAAGAAAATAAGCATGTACACAGCAGAGTCATAATACAGAGGACAAAGTCTTCTCTTATTCATAAAAATAAGATATGGAAGCCAGGATAGATTTAAAAGACTGAAGTCAAATTTATTCTATGCGCTGCACAGTAATATGATTTTCAGCTTCAACAGAAAAAGACAACTGACTAAAAACGACCTTAACTTCAAAAACTTTGTAGGATTCTGTAAAGCACAGGAATGATTTTCAGCTTTGTGCATCTGAATGATGCATATTTTTCAGCCTAGCATGTCCAAGACCTGTATAATGAACTTCATGAAGTATTCATAAAGCAAACTTCCCAAATTTACTTCCATGTTTGGTGCTACAGCCAACAGATATCTTTTGCTCACACTCTTCAACAGTCACTTTATGTCCATTTTGCTAGGTCTCATAAAGGACAGGTCACTGGTAGTGCACCAATTGGATATATTTTGTAGACCATCGTGGAGAACTTTGTCATTTCATGTAAGTGTAATTATGTTACCCAGTTTGCACTCTGTGGCATAGTTGTTTATTCATGATCATTTTACCACTTTTATGACTGAAAGCAGGAAGTTCCAACAACCAAACTGTAGAAACTAAACATAAAACCAACAAAAAGACAAGCAGGATAGAACCAAACACAGCTTTTATTCCATATGAAATTGGATTAGTGCTTTCATTTTAACAAATTACAACTTCATATAAAATTGCTCTACCAAGTTAAGACTTTAATAGAAAGTTCAAATTCAAGGAAGTGCATCACATGACAGCTGAGCACCTTTTTTAAAAAAGGCTAGTTTTAAAGGAACATGAACTAAAACCGCAAAATGCAATAAACATAAACATATGTAATAATGACATTTTATATATATAATGTGTATATATATATATATATATATATATATATATATATGTGTGTGTATGGTTTACTATCATAATTTCGAATCCAACTCCGTTGACCGCTCTATGTTCGAACACGGCAATGTCGAACTTCAAAAGCAAGCCTAGGAATGGTTTTAACATGGGTTGAGATAGGTGTTCACTGCTATTGCCAAACTACAAACCTCGCCCTTATCTCGACCCATGTTAAAACCCATTCCTAGGCTTGCTTTTGAAGTTTGACATTGCCATGTTCGACATTCTGTGTTTGAACATAGTACGGTCGACGGAGTTGGATTCGAAATTATGATAGTAAACCATATATATGTTGTTGTTTGTCTTTTCGGCTTTTCTCAGTAAGGGGTCGCCACAGAGGAACTCCAGTCCGCTAATGATTGGCAGTAGATTTCTATGGTGCTGAGTTGCCAGCCCGACGCCCAACCTTCAGCAAAGGTACGCCCATTCACGCATGTCTTTCGGAGGCCATTCGACCACGGGGAGGACATGCAGACTCCACACAGAAGGCACTCCCCACACACTAGCCGAGAATCGAATGGGAGAACCTCTTGCTGTGAGGCAACAACGCAACCGCTGTACCAATGTATATGTATTTATATATATATATATATATATATATATATATATATATATATAAACACATCAAATATATTAACTCATTCCCTCCAGAAGAGCTCTTTTGAGTGTGTACCTTTAACTCCCAGTGGGTGTAACTTCAACCTTTAAAAAATGAAGTTATCACCTTACAGCTCTAACAAATACTAATCGACAGAGGTCATATATCAATACAGTTGCATTTGTCATCATGTATGCTTCAAGGTAAAATATTCTGACGCCTTGTATGTAGCATGGTTTGGGGATTATTAATGCAAATACGAACAGGCAATATTTGATGCCTAGAGGCGCAGGGGGTAACTGCAGAAAAGCCTGAAGACGTCACTCAGCTGTAATGAGTTAAAATGCATATATAAACTTACACTTTTTATCTTGTTAGTGCCTTTAATTTTAGTTAACGAGCAATTGATGTTTGCTCATTTAATCTTGGCATGTACCTGGCATTGAAATGGAGCTGCCAGTTGTACTCTCTCTTATCTAGTAATAGTGACCAAGGTCCCCCTCTCACTCCTGAGGTCATGTTGTCCAGAAAACTAAACTTAAAATGTAAGTACTCAAGTTTCCTTATTTTTCTTGATGTCGTATAGATGTTCATACACTCTGTCCCTCAACCTCCTTTCAGTTTTACCAATATAAAACCCAGGATACCCCTGACAGAGAGTAACATAAACTTCTCCCACAGTATCACAAGTAAAATGTCATGAAATTGTAAATACATCTCACTTTACAGTAAACTGTTTGCCCTCAAATATAAACTTACGATAAGAGCATCTCCCATACTTGCCCTCTTATTGATATTATTAGATTTTGAGAAATCATTCAAAATATTTTTCAGACTTTTACCTCTTTTGCAGACTGCAATCAGTTTCTCACTAACCTTATATGTAATCTGCCTATCTTCTTTTAATATGGACCAGTTCTTATCAAGAACCCACCTTATACATTAGTTATTGGCACTATACATGGCAATAAATGCATCCTATACTGCTTATTATTGATACTTTCAATTAAACTTCCACCTTCCTGAACAGTTCTATGTTCCTGTGCCAAAATATTGCCCTCTCCAAACTTGGAATTTAAAATGAGAGTAAAGTGTCCACACTCCCTTTTATAAATGACTTTGTACATAAGGTTGTGTATAAAATGACTTGGATAACCTCTGGTGGAAAACATCTCCTTTAGGTGTATACATTCATCCCAAAATTCTTCTTCAACTGTAAACATCTGAGCAGCCCTGATGAATTGTCCTTTCACCACTGCTTTTTTTCTGTTTAATGGGATGGTTGCTGGTGTTGTGGAGAAAGGCATTCGAATACATGGGTTTTCTAAATATACAGGATGTAAACCTATTATTCAGAACATCCTTACAAAGAATCTTTCTAGAATATATATAGAAAGGCAATGTTAGCATCATCAATTTCTTAAGTACATTGTAAAAATTCAGTTTTTCTTTGTTTGGAATAGTGTTGAATGTCTTACTAAGGTCAAGATAAGCAATGTGTACTTTCAATCTTTCATCAAATGAGGCATTTACCTCTTCAAATTATAGCACAGAATTAAAAAATGGAATGTCTCCTCTTTGGTAATCTTGCTATGATTTACCATAAATACTAGTCAAACAGATCACAACATGATTGGGTGTGAAATGAAGCTCCTGCTCCTTTGAATTGATGACAATATACCCTGTTGCCAATTTTATAACATGTTGATTAATATGACTGATAGAGACTTAGTCAAGATTTGCCTCATTTGGTAAAGGAAACAACTGTCTGGCTCCAGTGAGCTTGAGATTTTGATATAAACTGAGACCGCAGTTTTCCTATTTGTATTACAAGAGTCTTTACAATAGCAGCACTCTGACTCTTACTTGCTTACTGTGATATTTGTATATTTTTTCTGCAAGTGCATTTGCTATACCCTGTGTCTGTTCGACCACTTCTGTGCTTACTGATAACATGTTACTGTCACAGTTTTGCCATTCACTTGCCTTATGGAATTAAAGAATATCTTATTATAGTTTTCGGAGACTGTGATCTAGGTGAGTTCATATATCTGGAAGATTAATCCATCCATCCATCCACCCACCAATCCACAACCCTTTTTTCCCATTTTTGTACATGAGGTCAGGGTGCCACTTCAGCAGCGATAATCTAGTGCCAGTGTTCACACCACTGGATAGCTAGCCCTGCTGCAGTTGTTCTTCCATTCAGCACATACACATTCTCACCTGTGGCCAATTTAGAGAGTGTCATGTCCACCTACTGCATGCCTTTGGAATGTTGGCAGAAACCAAATCACCCTGAGATAACCTGCACAAACACATGGAATATATGTAGAGTCCACACAGAAGGCACCCCAGCTAAGAAGTGAACCAGGGAACCTCTTGCTATGAAGTGGCATCACTACCAGCTGTGCCACTGTGCTGCCCACTTTTTGTTTTAGTTAGTGAAAGTAATGTTTCCTTTTCTTATTTTGCTTGTCAAAGGGCTTTTTGCTGACTTTAACTTGGGTATTACTTGTAGGTGTTTGAGAATGCAGGAGTTAATATGTATCCTACGCAAACTTAGTTGCAGCAGTGAAGACAATGCAAAGCAGTCTGGCTGGTTGCAGGTAGACAAGCACTGAATTCCTGATTTGTAACACCACATGGTTGCAAATAGACAGGCACTGAATATCTGGTGTGTAACAACACATCTTTACCCACTGACTGAAAGACAGACTTTTGTTTTAATAATGATATTCAGGTGTCAAATAAGGATATAGTAGGCTATCACTAAGCAGTGTATTTTCCTGTGCTTGCAAGGATTATCAGTAATCTCACCTGTTGCATACCCAAGAACAATGATATTGCCAGACTGTTCATTCCAACAGAAGAAACATCATTGTCATAATTACCTTTAACCTTTCTCATTTAGCTGAGAAGTCCCAAATTTTAGCCACAGGTAAGGACAACATTGTGTGATACTTCCTGATAAACTTATTGATGTGTGCATCTATTCACACACACAACAGAATTAGCCATTATGAACACTGCAGTGTTTGCCTTATGTGCTTTTGAGTCTGGCTCTGTCCCATTTTAAATCCTTGTAAATCCTAGGTGTAGTTTTTTTTTTTTTTTTTTTATTATTATTATTATTATGAACTTCTTGATAGCCATAGTATAGTAATCATGTTGTGTGTATTTCATTATGGTCACTGGAAGGTTTCTCTCTCTCTCTTAAGTTTATGACTTTTTTATTGTTATTATTTATTTATTATTATCAAATATTTTTAAGAAATAAAGAATTAATAACACTTGAATAACAATAGAAATATATAAAAATAAAAAACAAAATAAATAATACCTAAACACAATAAAGCAACTATTTACAAGAGTGTCTACCACACAGATGGAATTCTAAAAGATTGCAATATATTAACAAATATTCTTAAAAAAAAATCAACTGTAATTTGCTTAACGGTCTTTCTAGATTCTTCCAAATATTTTATGAGGAAGTGATTCTTTGAGTCCTTGACTTGATAGTCATGAGTTCCAAATGACAAACCTCATTCATGATGTTAATTAACTCATTAAAGGAGGGAGCAGGTATGTTCTTCCAGTTTTTTGTTATAACTTTTCTTGCAACTGTTAGGATGTTCCATAAATAGGGATATTTCATTTTCACACATACTTGGCAATCGGGGATTTTAACAAAACCAAAGATTTAGTTAGAGAATAGATATCAGAAAAAAATGGATTGAAGAGAAATATTAATTCCATCCCAATATGTTTTGAGAGTAACACAATCAAAAAAAAAAGAAGTTATGTCTTACCATAACGTTCCATCTGTATTGCTGATCCTCATTCAGTCATTACGTATGGGTATCAGTTCCGACCTTGGAACCGAGCCAGCCATCTTTCAAGTTCGCGTCAGCTACAAACTCTCAAGCTAAAACTCTTACCCAGAATTCCCCTCTCCCTGTTACCTCAGATTGAGTTTGCAAGTCAAAAGAAGGTAAAGGCTACCTCTGGTCAAATGACCTAAAAGAACCGGATGGTGACATCCACTAGAAGCCACAGGAGGGGGAAGGAGGGAGGGTCGTAATGACTGAATGAGGATCAACAATACAGATGGAACATTATGGTAAGACATACCTTTTTATCTGATATTGTTAATCCTCGTTCATTTCTTATGTATGGGACAGAGACCCCAGCTACCTCTATTCCTGGGAGGCTGTCATGGAAGGACATTCCTGAGCACCATAAAACCAAAAGATGCTCTTCCCCTGGAGGCCAAATCCAGTTTGTAATGATTGATGAAGGTATGAGGCATAGCCCAAGTTGCAGCTGCACAGATGTCATGTAAAGAAGCTCTGGCATGGAAGGCAGCAGAAGTTGCCACCGAACTTGTCGAATGAGCCTTGATGGTACTCGGTAATGAAATATTACGTTGTGTATAATGAAGGTCACAAGGTCTTTCAGCCATCTAGCCAATGTGACCTTGGCAACAGCAAATCCTAATCTAGGTCCAGAATAGGCCAAAAATAACTGGTCTGATTTACGAGAGGCCTTAGTCCTATTCAAGTAGAAGTGAATTTTCTGTGAATATCTAGGGTATATAGGCAATACTCTCCTTTGTTTGAATGACTGGGGAAGAAAACTGGCAATTCAATGGTTTGATTAATGGACATTTCAGAAATGACTTTTGGCAGAAAGGAAGGATTAGTTCTCAGAGACACTCTATCTCTATGAAAAATCAAGTATGGACTCTTGATGCATACGGCTTGAAGCTCAGAGATACATCTGGCAGAAGTAATGGTGACCAAAAACAAGGTTTTTCATGACAAATTTTTGAGGTTGCATGAAGAAGCTGGTTTGAAAGGAGGCATTGTCAGAGCATGTAGAACTAATGACAAGTCCCATGGTTGAATAGGTTCTCTAAGAGGGGGCTTTACATGATTCACACCTTTTATGAAGGTCTTGCATCATTTGTGAGACATAAGAGAGGAGTCTTGGACACCCTCATGGAAATTAGATATTGCAGCCAAAGGAACTCTAATGGTAGAGGCAGATAGACCCGATTGAAATAGATCGGCTAAATACTCTAAAACTATCGACACTGGTGCTGAAAAGGGATCTACTTGCTTTTCTTTCAGCCAACAGGTAAATATTTTACACTTGCTTAGATAAGTTATTCTAGTGGAAGACTTATGAGATGCAATAAGAATGTCCCGTACTGGTAAAGAAAGATCATTCGGCCTGGCAATCAAGGGAATTGGAGGAGCCAAGTTGTGAGCTTCAGGCTGTCCAAGTTGGGATGAATCAGATTCTATGGATGGGAGATCAACCCCGGGGATGGATGGAGACTCCATGGTTGATCTAGCAGGTGAGGCCAAAGGAAGGGGAACCAAATCTGACGAGGCCAAAATGGTGCTATGAGGATTACCTTGCTCTTCAACTGACGGGCTTTCTTCAGAAACTGGGCGATGAGGGGAAGAGGTGGAAAAGAATAAAGAAAACCCGAGAGTCAGTCGTGGACTAGACCGCCCCTGGGTGACCGTCCTGGAGGGGGAATCAGAGCGAAGTAGTTGCTGCATTTGTAGTTGGTCGGGGATGCAAAGAGGTCACAGCAAGGACAGCCCCAGCAGTGGAAGATCTCCATCATTATCAAGGGATTCAGGGACCACTCGTGAGGTTGTAGAATGCACCTGCTGAGTCTGCCTGCTGTCACGTTGGAACTGCCGGTAATGTGCTTTGCTAGAAGAAAACGGTTGGTAGCCATCACCCATTGCCATATCCTCATGGCCTCTTGACAAAGAGGGTAAGATTTGGTTCCTCCCTGTTTGTTGATGTACCAGACCATCACCATATTGTCTGATTGTATCACAATAGTCCCAGATGGCAGCAGGGGATGAAATGCTTGCAACGTCAGAAGCACCGTCCTCAGCTCCAGAATATTTATATGCAGTTAGGCCTCCAATTTGGACCAAGTGCCTTGGACTGTCTGACCCTGACATAACCCCCCCATCCCATCAGGGAGGCATCCGTGGTCACTGTAGCCTTGGGCTGCTGGGGGGAGAAAGGGCGAGACCATTGTGATGGATTGTGGGTCATCCACCAATTTAAATCCTGTTTCCACCTGTGGGTTACTCGAATCTTGGCTGAAAGAGGATGCTGAAAAGGATACCATTGGGTGAGCAGTAGCCATTGTAGAAGCCTCATGTGAAACCTGGCCAGGGGGACAATGGTGATAGAGGCTGCCATGGAACCCAACAGCTGTAGGACACAGTGAGCTGTGGATTTCTCCCTTGAAAGGATTGGGATCAGTTGTTGCTTTATCATTAAAATTCTGTGCTCTGGAATGGATGCTCTGCAATTCTTTGTATCCAATATGACCGCTCTGAATTCTGTGGATTGAGATGGGGTGAGATTGGATTTTTGCCAGTTTATGGTTATGCCTAGCCTTTTTGAAACAAGGAGAGAGTATGCCAGTGCTTCTTCCAATAGATGTCTGGTGGGGGTGGAGATGAGCCAGTCATCTAGGTATGGAAACACCTGGAATCCTTGTAGTCACGAGCTATGACAACTGCCATGCACTTTGTGAACACTCTGGAGGCTGTAGAGAGTCTGAAGGGCAGTACTCTGAACTGGTAGTGACTGGCTCCCGCCGGGAAGCACAGAAATCTATCTTGATGGCCTGTCCACTTTTATGTCGTAGTACACATCTTGAAGATCTATCGAGCACATCCAATTGTCTTTTTCCAAAAGCGGGAGGATAGACTGTATTGTGACCATCCAGAATTTTTGTACTCTCACAAACTTGTTCAGTACACTGAGATCCAAAATTAGTCTCCAGTCCCCAGTTTTCTTTGGCACCAAAAATAGTCTTGAGTAGAATCCGGATCCTATCTGGTCTGGAGGGACTATTTGGATTACTCTTTTTCTTAGCAGCTTTGCTATCTTTAGTGCTGCTTCTTCCCTTTGACTGGGTGGAACGTCGGGTAAGTTTGTTGGGGGGGCAGGACAAAGATTGAAGGGGATATGGTAACCTCTGGTTATTACCCTTTGTACCCAAGAGTCGGTGGTGATGGTTAGCCAGGCAGAAGGGTACAAGGAGAAACGACCCCCAACCACCTCCAGAGGAAAGGAGTTGGGCCGCTCTTCAGGAGCGCTGATAGGACTGACCAGGAAATTAATCCCTGGAACCCTGGTTACATGGACCCCTCTGCCCCAAAAAGGGCATCTTCCCTGAGAGTTTCCCCCTCTGCCTCAAGGGGAGAAGTTGACCTATGTGTCACGGAAAGGACCCTGAGACTTTCTGTACCATATCTTCCCACTCTTCTGGTTTCTGGAGAAAGCACGTTGAGGGGAAGAATAATGGACACTTACAGCAGAAAGGGTCTTACAGTCCTGTTCACATCTGGCCAGTGTACTTTTAACTTTGGGTCCAAACAGTGAAGAGGCTTTGATGGGAGCATTGAGAAAGGAAGCCTTGAAGGGTTCCATGAAATTACATAAGAACATCCACGCATGCCGTCTCAAAACAGCACCTGAACTCATCGCTCTAGCTGCTCCTTCTGATGCGTGAGATATCGGGCTCATGGAGGAGTTTGATATCGACTCAGTGGTAGCCAGCTGAGATGCCACTTTGTCACGGACCTCATCAGACACGGCACCAGCCAAAGTTTCAGAGAGCTCAGATACTAAATCCCTTTGAAGCCTGGTGAAGTGTGCCATATAATTCAGAGACCTGATTGCAAAGGTCGCTGATGCAAAAGTACACTTCCCTATTCTGTCCAGAGCCCGTGACTCTTTGTTGGGTGGATGGACAGTCTGGCATTCTTCTTCCACTAGGTCCTTCATGGTTGCGGCCGCCACCACCAGAGCATCTAAAGGAAGACCTTTGGACCAGTGGGGGTCAATAGCAGGAGGGGACAAAAATGTATCTGACCTCTGGGGAATGGCCTCAATGGTATCAGGAGCCTTCCACGCATTCTGCATGATGAGCTGGACCAGTTCGTCAGGAGGTTGAGTAACTCATGAGGTAGGGGGCCGGACACGAAAGGCCTGCAGGTACACAGACTCTTCAGAGGTCAGGTTAGAGGGCTGCCAGTCGCCTCTCTGTTTAAGGATTTCGAGGATATCACCAAAGGATACCTCAGAGGGTGAGTGGGGGGATCCTTCACCATCATCAAAGTCTGTGTCTTCAGTAAGGGACTCCTCTGTGGAGTCCATGTGCTTCCTCTTGCATGAGCTTTTGTGATGAACTTCCTCAGAGGGAGAAGCTTGGGAAGACAAAGCAAAAGGGGTTTCCTGTGAGAGTACATCCTGAGGCCCTTGCGCCCGGTGTCCACTAGGAGTGACTTGTGTACATAGCGAGCCAGAGGAGGGCGGGGAGATTGACAGCACAGTACGGTCCACCTGAAGAGGGGTGAGTGTCTGGGATAGGGGTCACCCCTCCCCTAAGTGGATCAGCTTGCTGACTTGGAGTCCATGGATGGCTGTGAAACACCAAATTACGTATGCCACAGCTAACATCCTGGGTCATAGCAAAACTCTCCTGCCACAAAGGCAACTGTGGTTCCTTAGGGCTGTACTATATCAAAGGGTTTCAAAGGCAATGAAGGAGGAGAATAAGTAGGGGTCCTTGGCAAAGGATAATCACCTCCCAAGGAAGGATAGGTCCTGAGGGAGGGATACCTATGGCCAAAAGCACTTGATCCACAAGACACAACACATCGTGTTCAGAGAAGCTTCTAGTGGATTTCACGGACAAGGCTAAGGGGGAGTCAGGTCTATCCAGAGATGGGACAAGCTTGGTGCCCACATCACCAGTCTGCACTGAAAACAACGGTGCCATAAGGGACTGTACTACAGGTGTTTGCACCGAAGAAATCCTTGGTGCCAAAGTCATGGTCTGCACCGACAGTAGGGTAGGTGCTGAAGTGGTTGTCGGTGCCGAAGCTGGGGCCAAAAAAATTGGTGTCAGTAACTGAGTTGTCTGTTCTGGGTAAGGTATCAGAGCCGATGTGGTTTCAGTCTGTGCCGACAGGATAGTCAGTGCTGGTAGAGAGGTCTGAACTGAGGGGGCATGTCCACCAATGGCCACGGTGCTGAAGTCACAGATGGTGCCAATGGCGAGTCAGATCCAAAGTAGAAAGGTTAGCCTTCTGGGTCTCGATTGATGGGAGTCCCCAGCTGGGGATGAAGGAAGAGATTTGGCCTTTGAAAGGTCATCAGTTTTTCTCTTATGGGATCTAGGAGGTGTTGAGGCCTCCAACCTAGAAATAGCCTCTGAAAAGGGAGATTTGGGTAGCCCCTTCAGTAACAATTTATTTTTCCTCTCAATCAACGTCCTGTTAGAGAAGTTCTTACAAATTGCACAGGGTGGATCAACTGATAAATGAGGCACACCCAAACAATAGACACACAGAGAATGTGCATCTGAAGTAGGTAATTTATGTTCACAATCTGAACATCTCTTAAATCCTGGACTACCTTTTTTATCCATGATAGAAAAGAGTGAAATCAGAAAAAATACCAGCAATGGTACAAGAAATACCTGAAGGTAATGAAGAAAAGGGGTCTACCAATGATGGTATAGAAGAAAATACCTTACGGTAAAAAGATTGGAAAAAAAATTAAGAAGAGATAGTTGCTAAATGCGATAAGGTAAGAGAAAACAATTTAGAAACTTTTCTGGAGAAAAGTTATTTTAGACTAGAATGACAACAAATATTGTACTTAGCTCAAGAGAAGTAGCTTGACACAACCAAATGGCAATGTGGCAAACGAAAACTGAGGTAACAGTTTGAGGGGAATTCTGGGTAAGTGTTTTAGCTCGAGAGTTTGTAGTTGACGTGAGCTTGGAAGCTGGCTGGCTCGGTTCTGAGGTCGCAACCGATACCCATATGTAAGTTATGAACGAGGATTAACAATATCAGATCATATGTTGCCAACCGACCTTGAGGTCAGATTTCATCTCCAACAAACTATTTTGCTCTTGGACATTAATTCCATTCTATGTGGTGTGTAAAACAGATCTATGCAGGAACCTACGTGAAAGTAATCTCCATTTAAGTGAACTCATAATTTGTTTTGATGAGGACAAAATAAGTTTTTTTATCCTCATCATTAGGAGATCTATTATTTATAAAATTAAAATTCCAGTAGTTTTCTTTACTAAACATCAGCTCATTTTTCATCAATTTATATATTTTATATGAGACCTTTTCCAGTAATGTTCTGTATGCCAAAAGAGATAATAGCTCAGTTAACTTAGGAAATGAGTCTCTTAAACTTGTTCGCATTAGATTGTCTACTTTCAAAAATTGTCTACAATTTTGCACATGCACCAATATGTCTTCATCCAGATCAAATTTATTCATTATATGTTGAGCAGTATACACATTTTCTTTATCCATTAACTGAAACCAATACATTAAATTATTTTCCTTAAAGATATTCATTACATGTAAATTTAGAGTGGAGATATTATTTTGAGTAAACTCTACTGGAAAAATAAGAACAAAAACATGCTTGTTCCATTTGTTTATGAGGTTTTTAATGGAGGTTAAACTTTTTTCGTAGTTTACAGCTGTCATTTTATTAATGTTTTCAGTTATGATTATTTCTAAATAATTCAACTTCTTTTCTTGGTCAATATATTTGTTAAAATGTTTCCCTATATCCTTTACATTATACTTTATAGATAACATTTTTGTTTTATTTTCATTAAATCTGAGACCAGAGTTTTTTCTGAAGTTTCCATTAAATTAAAAATAGTAGTAAGAGAAGTATTGCATTCATTTAAAGTTCTTAGAATATCATCTGCAAACAACTGAATTTTAAATTCTAAATTATTGCCTACTTGTACACCTTTAGCATATGAAGTTGTTATTATTAATTTAGCACATAGTTGTATAACTGAAGTAAAAAGTAAAGGTAAAAGAGGGCATCCTTGTTTGGTTCCCTTGAAAACTTGACTCAGAAGTATATGGACCTATTTTAACATAAGCAATAAAGTTTTTATAAAGAAGATTAATTAGATGAATAAAATGGCTTGAAAAATTACTCTCCCCAAGAACCAGAGATAAGTAATTCCAATTTACCAAGTCAAAAGCATTATGTATATACAAACTTACCAAGATTAACTTCTCATTTGAGATATTTGCATAATCAGTTATTGTTAATATTCCTTTAATGTTATCATAGCAGTTTCTATTTAAGATAAAACTGGTTTGATCATCATTGATCAATGATGGGAGAAATTGTTTTAGCTTATTAGCATGAATGGCCATAAATATTTTATAGTGTATATCTGATAAAGAAACTGGTCTATATGAAGAACACTTGACAAGGTCTTTATCTGCTTTTAAGACTGGAGAAATAAGAGAATATTTCCAAAAAGGGGGAACATTTACTAATTCTTTGGATAACTTGGAAACATTAAGTAAAATATCTAGAGTATCTTTATGCATTATTTTATAAAGTTCTGGTATAATATCGTCATTACTAGGGGCTTTATTGGGTTTTAATTTATTGATTTGGGTCTTTAATTCAGACAGTGAAATAGGTTTGTCAATAAGTTTCATCTGGGCATCTGTTTATTTTTTCTTAAAATTATTCTTTAAAAAATTCTTAATTTCTTCTTGGGAATTCAATATTGAATTATTTTTGTTTAAGGTATTAACATGAAATTTAAATTCTGTCAAAATATCTTGCAAATCAGTGACATTTTTCATTTATTTAGTGGAGTATATTTCCTTTATATGATTAAGTAATTTTATTTGCCAAGTTATGCATAGATTTAGGATTAACAGAGAAGTTAACTAATTTATTCTTTTTAAAGTTAATCATAGTTTTATGAGTTATAATTTCCAAGTATTTATCATTTAGTTTATCTATTTCATCTGATTTGAGTTCAATTTCTGACTAATTTTAATTTGTCATTTTTTTCTCTCAAGTCAAGCAAATCTTTATTCCACTGTTTTTTCTTCAGAGCAAACTGATTTGTAATCTTACCATATAAATGTCCTTTTAAAGCATCCCATAAAAATATTTCAGAGACATCCTTTGTATAATAAATTTTTATAAAGACCTCAGTTTCTTTTATAAAAAAAAAATCCTTAAAATCTTTTAAGTTGGTTAAATAGGCTGGAATATGTTTTATGGTTAAGTTGTTACTACATTTTAAGAATAGATTAACGGTTATTGCGTTATGATCAAAATGTGGACAAGAAACCACTTTAACTTTATCTAATCTATTTATTAAGTCATTAGATATATAAACTCTATCTTTTCTGGCCTGAGTACCATATCTGTGTGAATAAACCAGTAAACAGTAGTGAACCTGGGTCTAAGAAATCATATATATCTTTAATATGCATAAGGTCTATAAATTTAATTAATTCCTTAGCAGATGTAGTTATTTTCCTTTTTCTAGAAGCATTAGTGTCATCCTCCCTTAGAGAACAGTTAAAGTCTCTTGTCATTATAATACTGCATTTTGAAATTTGAACAATCTGATCTAGATGCTAACAGTCCTTACACCTATTCCAGGTATCCAGTATAGATTAATAAAAAGATATAATTTTCTATTAATTTCTAATGTTATTGAACAAAATAGCCCTTTATCATCCTTAAAAGAACTAATTATCTTGGTAATAGATGAGATATTTCACCACAGAATAGCTACCCCTCTCTTTTTCTGACTATACTGAGAACTAACTAAAACAGAACATGAATTACTATTAAGCATGTCTGTATATCAGCTTGCAACAAGTGTGTCTCTTGTAGACATATAATCTGAGAGTTAAATAGTCTTAGAAATTCATTTAAATTCCCTCTTTTACATCTATTGTTTAAACTATTAATGTTTAAAGGGATGCATTTAAGGTAAGACATACATTATGTGACATAGAATCTTGATGATTGGATGGGAGATAGGAAATTCACCCCGGGGATCACTTCTGTGGCTCTGCTCAACATGGGCACAGGAAAATAATTTTCTTGGGTAGCGAAAGCCAGGGTACATTTTTGGCTAGGCTTATATAGGCCCTAGGGCCAATAGCCTAGTACCCTCCTATGAACCTATGAGATGATATAAATTTCACATAGTAATTAAGGTTCAGAAACACTTTCCAACATAAGACCTGTATACATAAAAGTGAATAATCCTTGAAATATATATATTCCACAGTGTATACGAAAATAGTAGTAGCAGACACCCACATTAAGCAAATAATTACCATTGATGATAAAAAAAATTAAAACCTTCTGAACACTACATGTTGTGTAAAACTACCTGTTTGTACAGCTTGACTGCAGAAACAATCCCTCCCCATCAAGGGAGAGAAAAATCATAATATCATAATAAACAAAGATTTTTACTGTAATGAAAAGAAAAAATAAATAATAATAAATAGTACACCTCTCATATATACCATTAATGTTTAGCAAAAATGCCAACAAAGTCTCTCTATATACAAAAGAAAGATTAACTATATTTTAAAAATCATATGTCATTTGAATAATAATAAGACAAAAAAAGGAAAATCAGCCTTTATAGAAACTTTACTGTCAATAAAAATCTTGAATTCTGCTACAGAATACAATTAGTAATATATTAAGAGTCTACAACAAATCCTTGCAGGTGAACACACAAACAGAAAAGTCAAGAAAAAACAGTTTTGTGATACAGCAGCAAACCCCCCTAAAAACCTTATGAATATTTCAAGCTAAGATACTATTTACTATAAAAAAAAACTTCCAATGTGTGTAAAATCTAGGGAACAAAATGACTCATTAAATAATAAAAACTATTCAGCCTTCTTTTCCTATACAGAAAGATCCATCTTATTATATAAATACATTCCAATATGTCTTTTTTAATGGTATAAATTGCAAGGAGAATTTAAAATAACTATTTCCAAGAAAAAAACATGTGGTTGGTAAAAACAAACAAACAAAAAAGCGTTGATAACAAATATGTAATAGTTCAAGCGAACCCAACATATTCTAAATTAGGAATAAAAAAAACATTACCAATATATTAAAAAATGAAAGGCAAAACAAGTCATTAAATGATTCATCAGATACAGGCACTTATAAGTATAAGAAAGGCAATTGTTAGAATAAGTTTGCATACAAGTATCTTGAACTGAAAGATCCGTAAAGTGAGAAACACTGCACTGTCTCTTACAAAGAATACCCACCCCCTTTTCCCATTGATGAGCAGAGGTAGCCAGCATTAACTACAAACACACTAAGCATGTAAAATATCATGAGAACTTGGTGTGAAAATCAAAGGAACCAAAACAAAGAGCAAGTAACAACTCGCAAAGAATTCCTGGCAAGTGAATCTTGCACATAAAAACATCCACATACATCACCAACCAATGAAACCAAATTGAACTGCACATCTCATAAAATATCCTGGTTCCCCATCCAGCACAAATCCAGAATCAGGAAGTGCAAAGCACTACTTTCTCACACCACTAAAGAACCACTCATACAAGGAAATAAACAATGGTAAAAACAACAGAGCCAAGAAGAGGACCAAACGCATAAACACACAGAACTACTCACAGGCATGACCAATAATTTGCCTGAAAACGCACAGCCCAAACCCCACCATACATCTCAATAGGACAGGCACCACAAAAAAAATAAATAAATAAATTCAGACACCGAACATCCGAGCAGGTCCAAACAACTTTGCACATCAACTACAACAACCATGCCATCAACCACCAGGACAGAAACTCATTCCTTCAAAAAAAAAAAAAAAGACAACACAAATCTCATCATATTTACAACAAATATAATAACTACTATCCAAACGTATAACTAAAATATGAGGACTGAGACAAAGAGAAAGGCTGCAGATGGAAATAAGTATAATTATTATTTATTTATTTATTTATTTGACATTTGTTAACTGGGTTAGTCCAACTGAGCCAGAGGCCCATTTTCAGTGGAGACCTGAGGAGAAAAACTCCAGACAGTTTACAGTCATGCAAAAGATAAACAAATGTATGTTGGTCTAATCAACAGGCACATAAAGGTATAAGATGCAGTTCACAGTACAGTACACTATAATACAATGAAAATGCCATTACAAGAGTATAAAATGTATAAGAGGTACTCTCAGTAGATCACATCAGTGACATAGCATTTGAATAGATTTCTTGTGTTTAATTAAAGAGGGTTAAACAAAAGATATTACATGACAGAGAGAAAAAAGTCAAAAAAGAGGTGATAATTTAAAAAAAGTAGTAGAGCAATAAGTGAAATGGTTGCCAAGGGAGGGCTTGGCATGGGCAGGACAAGGCCTTCTGTAGATAGTGTTTTAGGTCTCTTTTAAACTGGTGTTTTTGGGAAATGTTTCTTATATTGAGGGGGAATGCGTTTCACACATGAGTTACTGAGTACTTGTAAAGGGAATTTCCACTATTCTTATTAGGTTTGTAGATGTCAAGAAGATGTTTGTGAGTTATGCGAAGGTGTCGGATGGGGATGTAGTAAGATACTAGGTTGAAGAGAGAGGGCAGGAAGAGGCATTATAGAGAATGGAGTGTGTGATATGTAACTGAGCAATTAGTAGTTGGTGAGAGAATTCAGGCCACTGAAGTGTCTTAAGGGTGAGACAGTGATGGGAATTGTAAGGGAGGTCACTGGCAAATATGGTTGTTTTATTCTATGTTCACGTTTTGACAATAGTGTAGATTAAATATTATTAAGGACAGGGGCAGTGTAGAGTAGCAAAGGTAAGAGGAGTTAATGAGCTAGAGAGAGTTTGGAGGAAGGTGTAAGGAATTTTTGATTTCAATAAAGTAGACCAAGTTTATGTTTTTTTTTTATACATTGTTGAATGTGTATGTCAACTTTTAATTTGTCATTGATAATGCTGCCAAGTAGTCTAGTGTGAAGTTCAGGTTTAATTATGGTATTATTGAGGAAGGTGGTGGCAAAGGAGGATTTGTGTTGTGCCAGTGTTCTAGGAAAGAAGAGAAGGAGTATTTTTTTTTAGGATTTAGTACTACTTGATTGTCTAAGAGCCATGTTTTGACAGATGAGAAGATGTTCTGAGTGAATGCTAAAAGATCAGGAATAGTATAGGCAGTGGTGATAAGTGTGGCATCATTAGCTTATTGTAGTAGAGTTGAAAGCTTACAAGCAGAATGTAGCTTGTTAGTGAAAATATTGAACAAGAGGGGGCCCAGGATAGATCCTTGTGGAACCCCTTTGCTGACCGGAAGGAAGTGGGAGCAGACAGTTTGCCAGTGAACAAATTGTTGCCTATTGGAGATGCAACTGGGAAACCATTTTACAGAGGAGCAAGAGAGATAGAGGTCTGAGAGTTCAGCTAGGAGTTTAGAGTAAGAGACAGTATCAAAGGCCTTAGAAAGATCAAGGAATAAGCAGATCAGTTTGTTGTTGTCATGGGCCTCAGCTATTGTTTGGGTGAAGGAAAGTAGCTCAGTGGATGGACTGTGGTGAGGCCTAAAACCATTTTGGGTGGAAGTTAGCAGGTTATTGTCAAGCAGGTGTTTGAGTAACCGGGTATGTATGCACTTCTCCAAAGTTTTGGAGATAGGGAACAGGAGAGCTATAGGCCTATAATTAGAAGGGTCACTAGAGTTTCCACCCTTGTGTAGTGGGATTGTAAAGAAGGATTTCTACATATCAGGGACACAGGCTTTGGTCATGGATTGATTGACTTCAGAGTAGAGGAGAGAGAGAAGTGTTTGGGAAGGTGTTAATTGTGAAGGTGAGAAATGAAAGCTAGATGGATAGATTGGCTGTGAGTGAAGGGAGGTGCTGGTAATGTTGGTGATGGGGAAACTAGGTGTTGTATGATAAGAGAGTATAGTGTGCATGAGGTTGTTAGAGAAAGGAAGAAGAGAAGGGTAGTAAAAGATATGCAATCATCATGATGGAAGTTAAGCAGTGCTTGAGATATAAAGAGTGAGAGTTTAAAAGGATTGCTAAGAGTATGTACCTAATAAAGATTCTGAGGAGTGGGAGGCTACTTACATGAATTTAGTGTGTTGGAGATAGAGGTAAGTTGGGAGGATATGGGGAGGGGAATAAGGTTTATTTAGTGAGACTAGGAGGGAGGAGAAAATAAGGTGGGAGTGGAATAGTAGAGAGGATAGTTAATTGGTAGATAAAGCTGATAGGTTTGAGAGAAGGAAGAGGTGTGGCATAGTGAGTACAAGTGTAAGGAGAGCAGGGGTGGGTGGGAATGGGGGTAGGTAGAAGAGCAGAGTGAGCCTGAGCTTAGCGAGTGTGAACAGAGCAGGCTAGCATCGAGTGGAGCTATGGGATTTCAAAAAAAAAAAAACCTAGGTCCAGGTCCTCAAAGATTTTAATTTCATCATGAATAAAGATTTTTAGTCTGGCCAGAAACAACAAGTGAAGTTTAATTCCTTTGTTCTTCAGTTCTCTGATTAAAGGAAGAAAATGTTTTCCTTTAGAAATAACAGAAGAGTAGTCATTATCAAAATGAATAATCCTGTCATCTGTTTTCATGGGACACTTTGACCAAGCAGATTTTAGAAAAGTTCCTTGTCTTCTCAAGAAAAATAAAACATTTCTACTGTAGATCTCAAAAAATATGTGTTCTTTGAGGAAGATGTATTGATCAACAATTTATGCACTCTCTTAACACCGAACAACATAGCTTCAGGTAAATTTAAAACCTTAGGAAGCCAGGATATTAAGAATCTTGCCATGTCATTTCCTTCTATTTTTTTATGGAAGTCCAAAGATTCTAATGTTATTTCTACATGATATATTTTCTAGATCATCCACTTTATTCAAGAGAATTGTGTTTTGTTTTAATAAAAATTAAACATTGTGCTCATCTTCATTTAGTCTCCCTTCTATGTCATTTAGTCAGTCCTCAGTGCTGCAGATTTGAGCCTCCTGATGCCGTAAAGCCTCATAAATTCGGTCAATTTGTTTGGCGCATTTTTCCTTAAAATTGTCCAGTTTTGTGTCTTAGTTGTCCAGTTTTAATGACAGTTGCTGGATATTAACAAGAACAGACTGCAGTTCTTTTTTGAAAATCTTGAGCATGGGTTTTTAAATGCCTCATTTCAGATCTATTAGTATAGATGACTTTCCAAATAGAAGTTTGACAGTAAAATATCAGGATAATTTCTAGATACTGTCTTGAAAAGACTTTAAAGTATATTTATCTTCATCAGTAAGGTTGATAAGATAGTTTAAAATAATACTTCCTGTCAGAAATAGATAAAATAGCAGAGCAGCACAAATCTGCTGTTATAGTGTCAGCATCCTGGCCATGCCCCCAAGCTTACAGCTTTTTAGGGTTCATGTGAGATTTCTTTAGGTATATTCTTAAGATCCTCTGCATAGACAGTATGAGATGCATGTATATACTCACAGGAGGTTGCATCTATTGATATTTTAGACTCAGACATATGGATATTGTTCCCTATTTACAAGTGAGAGAGCTGAAATTGTAGGTCTAAAAATAAACAATTTAATAAAAATGGCAAATTTCAAAACTCTCTGTTATACCACTAAAGCATTTTGCTGGGGGGGGGGCATTGCCCTCTGCACCTCCAGATTTAGCAGGCTAATGCCAACAGTGATGTACCATGGATAAGGGAATTACTCTGTAGTACTACAGTCTCTGACTTAGACTATATATATATATATATATATATATATATATATATATATATATATATATATATATATATATATATACACACACACACACACACACACACACACACACACACACACACACACACACCATTTCCAAGTACTATAATTACAGTCCTCAGAATATCAAGTGGCACAGGCAGGTAACAGTATATCAAAAACTGTGACATTTTCTGTGAGGATGGAGTAGTTCTTGCACTCCCTGAGATAATTAAGTCCTTGACAGTTAGCTCATGAAGACCATTCATGCTTAATTTAAAGCATGATGATACTTCTGTAAAACATAATTCATATGATTGCATTGTACAAGATCACTAAAGTAGTAAGTTCTGTAATATGGTCGTGTAATAAAGTTTATAACTGGTTTCTTTTTAAGCAAATTATATCTGCCCCATTTTATATGTTTACAGCTACACTCTATGACAGTATTAAATATTGCTACTAATATACATAATACAGATAAAGAAACATATGCTCATTATGTCTAATCGCTCCAGTTACTATACAGAGAAAATAATTAGGTTAGGTGATATTTTTTACATATAGACAAAGAAAACTGTGGTATACTTTCAAAAGTCAGCTGCTTAAATATAGGCTTTACTATTCATGATCCCTGACACTTCAAGGTATTGTTAAATGTCCACAGGCAACTTCTTATTGTAGCAATAATTTACTGGCAAAATGTTGCATTCTAGACCAAAGGCAAAGTCATCTTGTAAGCTGCATGGCATAGAGAGATGAATGTCTGACTATAGCCCAGATGGCCAGGGTTCAATCAGTAGCCTAGGCACTGCAGGCTCTAGCTTTAGGGCATGGTAAAAAGATGATGATGCCAGCTTGCACCATCCTTGGGAGAGGGAAGATTATGGTTGTTCTGGTCCATCCCACTCACCACCACTAAAAGGATAATAAAAGGCAATGGACAGCAACAAATAAAGGGACATGGCTAGTAATGGTAACACTCATGACATGTTGGTAGGAGCATGCAGACATAAGGGAAGGGCATATGGTGATATGAGTCACTGCAATAAGGGTGCTGGAAGGAGCCTGACCTGAAGGAAATTAGGGTAAATTCCTGAAATAAAGAAATACAGAAAACTACAATATGAGTAGTGGAGTAAGACCCCACAGCTAATGGGTAAACGCACTTCCCACCTCAGTGATACATGGATGAAAACATACTAGCAAAACACAAAGCACCTGTAAGACTGACTGAATTATGGCCATCCCCGTGGTTAGCTCTCACTCCATACTGGTGTGTGACCAGCTGAATTAAGGGAATTAGTGGGTTCAAAAATGATAAGCGGGAGATGACAGCTGACAGGCATAAAGGGCAAAAAGCACATAGAAATAAAAATAGCTCTCACCATTACCATCACTATCAGACTATGGTTAAACATGACTAATATACTGGAAGTTTGTTGGTCCTTCAGTTCATTTCTGCATATGCCTTCATTTTTCCCTCTTCTGCCTGCAGTCTCTCTTCCTGACATTCTCATTAGCTATCACTCTGATTTACAGATAGAAAGATTTGTATTCTTGAATGTGTGATAAACCATGAAGCTTACATTTGTAGCTCCAGCAAAATGACAGAGTGAGTTCACATCACTTCTTGTAACATTCATCTGTTGTTTCCTAACAATGCATTTTGTTTTGAAAGCTTTTCTTCAGCCTTGTTGATACCTTTCATGAAGCATTCCACTAGCCCAGCTCTCCTCACATAATGTCTGATTCAAAAGAGGCAGAATAATGTATAGCACACTTAAAACATTAACTATTTGGCATTGTTTTTGAGAAAACGTGTGCCCAATGTAGAATAAAAGTTAATACTTACCTGTATTTTAGTGAAAGGTAACAGTATGGGCTATCCCCTTACTATGACCCGTGCCCTAACCCTAAGGTCTGTGCGTACTGCACGGAAATTCAGTACAACACTTTCGATTAAGTGCACTTTCGCTGCAGTGAGTATTCCATGCACTATTTCAAACTGGTGAAAATTCGATCTAGTGTATGGAACCCATATATATATATATATATATATATATATATATATACACCGCTCCATCAGTCTGACGAGCCTGTTCATTAAGGCCATGGAACGTATTATTATGGAACTTATAAACAAAGACATTGGCAACCTTCAAACACTGGACACCATGCATTTTGGGTTCATGAAGGGCCAATCTTGTCTCCTAAACTTGATTGACTTCTTCAAATCAGTCTTCAGAGCCGTGGACAAGGGTAAGGTGGTCCACACAGCCTATCTGGACCTCGCCAAGGCCTTCAACACCATCCCCCACTCTGGAATCTTAGATAAACTTATTAAGCTGGGCATTAATCCCTACGTCACTCGATGGGTTGCAAACTGGTTTACTGAAAGAACCCACACTGTAAAAGTAGCTGACTCCAAATCCAGCTCCAGATAAGTGGAGTACCTCAGAGTTTAGTCCTGGGACCGCTCTTGTTTGGCATGTACTTCTCTGAAGTACAGGCCAACACTAAGGGACTCTGGCTAACAAGGTTCGCAGATGACTGCAAACTGGGAGCCATTATTGAATCCCCAAATGATGTGGATATTCTACAAAAGGGCCTTACAGAAACAGATGCTTGTTGCCAAAGTCATGGGCTCAAGCTCAATGTCAAGAAATCTATAGTTATAGTTATCCCCTTTGGGAAAAAACATGTACCCATGAATTACCACATAGGTGGCAGTACACTAAACACCAAAAGTGTGATAAGAGACTTAGGGACACAGGTGGGCAGTGGTCTCACCTTCGATAACCACATCGCCACAACAATCAGGAAATCCTTCTATGTGGCATGCCTCATCACTATGGGCTTTTCATCCAGAAAAAAGGAGGTCATTGTCCCACTGTACTCATCCCTCATTAAACCCATTATAGATAGAATACAGCGTCCCATTTGGTATGTACCTCAAGACATCTGCAACAACTGGAAAAGCCGTAGAAATACCTCACTAAAAGAATCACAGGCCTAAAGCAGATGCCCTATGCTGACCATCTAAATAAACTCCACCTATACTCTGCCACATATCGTCTACTCAGAGGCAATCTCTGCTTAACATACAAGGCCATGTCAAACCCAGAGCTGTTGGACATGCTACACTTAAAGAAATCCCAATCCCTCAGAGACACACGCTCCAGGGATCTAAACCTTGTCATCACAATGAACAAAACATGCTGGAGGGATAGGTTCCTGGAGACTACACAGCCTCTGGAATAGACTGCCCATACATGTCAAGCAGAGCGCCTCTTTGGCCCTCTTCAAAAGGAACCTTGATGGGAGATTGGAAATTCACCCTGGGGATCAAGTCAGTCTGCTAGACAGGGGTCCAGAGAAGTAAATACTGTGGGAAGAAATAGCCAGGGAATTGTTATGGCTAGGCTTGTATAGGCCCTAGGGCCGATATCCTAGTACCAACCTATGAACCTATATATATATCTATATATATATATATATATATATATATATATATATATATATATATATTTGTGTGTGTGTGCCCATTGATGCAAAACTGGTTCCTCCAATAATCTTACAAAGCTGATGTAAGATGATTACAGGTGTTGTGGAAGAAATAAAATATGTTATGCGGTAATTTGATAATGTCTACACATCTCTCAAACATATGCAGAAACTCTCTCTCACATACATACACAAACCTACACTAATATGCCCACCAATTATGATCACTTTAATGAATATGTACACCTCAGATAGCTCACTGACTGACTGTAGTCACTGTTGTCAGAACACTTACAATACCAATTTTACCCAAAAAAACCCCACAAAAACTCACATACTCGGAGAAATAGACACTTTGTTGAATGTTTACAGCTCAGTTTTCTGAAACTGATCAAATGATTAATACCCACTGCAATATATTCCATCTCACTGCCGCCAGAAATATATTCTGCAAACCAGCAAACCATTACAAGCCATGTATGCAAACCATACACACACACACACACACACACACACACGCACACATCACTGTAACTTTTGCTGCAAATTACTTGACCTGCTTTTATTTTTTCCACTCACTCACCACAGCTTTTAACAACAGCAGCTAGTGAGTGGAAAGAAAGTAACAACTTCAGTAAAATACTTAATTCACAACAGATGGATTTTGCACTATGAATAGGTGCACTTTTTATTTCTTACTAAGCCCTCTGTCTATATTAATTTGGAGCTTAGACCTACTTTGTCCTTCAGGCATAAAAAAGGATTATTTTTTATTTTACACAACTGTTAGTTTCTTCTAAGTGTTAAATTAGTTATTTGAATGTACTATTTGTAGAATGGTTCATATTTTATTAACAAATGCGATTCAGTATTACTTTGATTATAACAACCAATGGTTAACACAATGAAGAAAATGACTGATTAAAATTACTTGATAAATCTTGAGCTGCCACTGACCATACCAAAACGACTTTCTAGCTCTTTAGTGTTTGAAGCTGATGTAACATTATGCATTGTTTTGCCTTCTTAAGACGGGGATAAGCATCTTTTTGTGAAAAAAAAGCATTTAAAACAGCTTTATTAAACGTGTGTTTTTTAAAGTAACGTACATATATAGTAGCAGAAAAGAAAAACATGCTAACATTTTTTTTATTTTCATGCATTACATATTTTAACAAGTTGCAGTCACTACCATATTGCATAAATTGTTGAATCCCTGTCTTCCCTTAAATTTCCTCTTCCTCCTACACATTATTATACATGCAGTGTTCCCCCCAAATTGTATATATTTCTATGAAATTTGATGCTTCTGTTTTGTAAATATCCCACTTCTTGTTTTTTGTCTTTACAATATTCTGCTTCAGTTTTTTTTTTCAGCCAATAGTATTAAACGTAGTTAATTCAACCTTGTTTAGTTATAGGATAATATCCTACTTCCTCAGCCCTGAAGGTAGACCTGCTATAGCTAAATATACAAAGCATTCAGCTTTAGCATTTACCCCCAATTAAAATGTGACTTGTTCTCACACATGCTATCAAAAAAAAAAAAAAACTCTCCCTCTGAATCATGTCTAATTTCTAATAAAATCTGACACTTCATTCTCCTCATCCCTGGTAGTGAACATCTCTGTATAACTATAAAGGGGTGAACAAGGTTTATTTCACACAGAGTGATGACCTTCTTCTACTAATTCTCATCTACAAAGCACCCTATGATTTCTACCTATACTCAGAACTAAATTATTGTAAAAGTCTCACAATATCACCTTCTTGAATATGCTAAAAATGGGTCCCCTTCAGAAGATCGAAGTTCCAGAAAGTAGAACGCCATACGGTCAAGACCGCATGACAGTCTTTCCAAAATGTCAAAGCTTCTGTATGCAGATTGTGGTGCAGTTTGGATCAGGGGAATTTACACGTTTCCCCATTTTAGTCTGATCTTGGACTTGGTATATATAATATGCAGGGAGTGTGAGTGTGGGGGGGGGTGCAGTGGTGCTTGCTGCCTCCCCCCCCGTGTAAAAATGCACATTTTTGTTGTTTAGTTGTGTTCACCATTTTGGAAAGTCGATCATATGGTCTCAACCATATGACAATTCGACTTTCTGAAACTTTGATCTTCTGACATAGATCCGCTAAAAATACAGCCTCTATACAAAGTCCAAAAAATAATATTTCAACCATTGACCATTCATTCTTCATCTTAGACCTCAAGATACAGGACTCACTCCCTCATAACATTCAATTTTTCTACTTAGTGAAATATTTTAGAAATGAAGTCTAACTAAATTTCAACAATACACAGCAACTTTCAGTTGCTCAGTTCCTTCCTCTGCCATTACTTAATCTAATAAATAAACCCAAATCTGTTTATATTCTAGCTCCTGCTCCAATACTTTGTTTTCCTGATAATTCCTAATGAACTTAACTTCTTAATTCCACATCTTGCTTTCTATTAACTCACGAGCCCCTTTTTCCTTTACATTCCCTCTCTTCTACTTTCATTCTATCATTCCTCTTCCTTCTTTCCTAGCTCTCACTTGTTTACTGTCCGTCCCACTTACTATTCCCTCCCCCACCTCTCTTCTTCCTCTTTCCTTCTCTACTATGTATTACAAAATTCTCCGCTTATGCCTGCCTATGTTTTATTTATATATATATATATATATATATATATATATATATATATATATCATATTGTTTATCACAAGTAATGCCTTGAATTATATGCATACTTTGGTGCATTAGTGTAAAAGTCTCACAATATCATCTTCATGAATATGTTAAAAATGGGTTCCCTTCAGAAGACTGAAGCTCCAGAAAGTAGAATGTCATATGTATAATCTTCAGCCATTCTGTTATGATATTATTGTCTGTACTTTGACCATGTTTAACTCTGCTGCTAGTTTAATGTGTTATCACCTTTATCTTGTGTGTGTAATTCTTTGATAAATCTCTTCTGTAATTTTTCTTCCTGTAATGTTCTTGATTTCCCCTTGAAACTTTTCTTTCTTTTGGAAACTTTTACGTAACATGTATGTAAATTTTATGCAAGTTTTATGTAAGTTTTATGTACGTTTGATTACAACCTGGAGCTTTTCTCCCCAAGTCCCCACCAAAAATGGGCTTACCTTGGCCCAGTGGACTTTCCCAGTAATCAAATGCCAATAAATAAATAAATAAACATTTTATCGTTACTTATTAATTAAATAACTATACTGCCACTCTGTATTTATCCTACTCCCAGAGGAATGACAATGTAGTAATTGTATTACTGTATACTCTGTGCTTTCACTGAGAATTTTGTCATTGTACAATAGCTTGCAGTGCACTGCATCCTACTCCAATACCATAGGAGCTCTGCCACAAGGCCCAACTCCCAAACATTTTCACTGAGAAATTTGTCATTGTACAATCGCCTACAGTCATGGAATCTGACCTGATACTGCAGAAACTCTGCCATAAGGCCCAACTCCCAAATGTTATCACTGAGAATTTTATCATTGTACAATAGCCTGTGGTCACTATATCTAACCACCAATACTGTAGGCGCTCTGCCACAAGACCCAACGCCCAAAAGTTTCCACTGCAAATTTTGTCATTGTACAATGTAAGCAAACTCCAGCTTTACTCCGTAGCATATCACCTACTCTGAGGTGATCTCTGCCTAACATATAAAGCTATGTCAAACCCAGAGCTGTTGGACATGCTACACCTAAAGAAATCCCAATCCCTCCGAGCTACACGCTCTAGGGACCTAAACCTTGTCACCACAATAAACAGGACATGCTGGAGGGATAGATTCCTGTCCCAGAGACTTCCTATACCCTGGAACAAGCTACCCATCTATGTCAAGCAAAGTTCTTCATTAGCACTCTTCAAGAAAAATCTTGATGAGTGGATGGTAAATAGGAAATACACTCCGGGGATCACTTCTGTGTTTCTGCTGGACAGTGGCACAGGAAAATAACTTTCTTGGGTGGCGTAAGCTATGGAACCTTGCTGGCTAGGTTTACATAGGCCCTTGGGCCAATAGCCTAGTACCTACCTATGAACCTATGAAGAACATTTATGTGCATCAACTTCATCTAGTCAAATACATGCTTGCCCTTTGCTGGAATATGGCTGTAACCACCCCCTACCATTGGTGTCTCGACCACAATATCGCACCGTATATGCTAGTTCCGTAGTCTTCCTAACTGCCATGTTTCTGCATTCAGGAAATGAAAGAAACCTGTTCTTCTATGTGCGCCATTGTTAACTGCTTGGTACTGGCTATAAACCGATCACTCTCTGTTACACTTTATCCTGAGGATGCAAGGGTCAGTGTAGGAGAATGCATTGCTAAATATCCCCTCACTATTGTCTCCTCTTCCACTCAATCACAAGCTTCCTTCACAGTGCAGGTACGTTTCATATGCTATTACATTTTGATTTGAGCTAAGGCTGTATAGAACAATGATAAGACCTTGACAGTGTGTTGTATTTGAATCAATTTTATTCAAATTGGATAAGCTTTATGTATGTTGAGCCTGTGCACTTTAAAAATTATGAAATGTTACTTGCTAGTGCTTTTGTGTATGTATAACATTATTTTGTCTTACTGGTTAAAACCATGAATGTTTACTAAGAGATGGCTTTATATTGCACTTATCAGTGTAGTGCTATGTTATGATAATTTGCTGTATACAACTCTACATATATATATATATATATATATATATATATATATATATATATATATATATACACTATATTTCTGTGGTTCTCTCTCCATATACCTCCTGCTAACCTACTTTGAGCTTACACTCAGAAACTTTCTTACCATCTCTTTTTGTTATACTTTCCCCTTATTCTCTTGCTGTGGTACATTTTCCATCTCCTTTTAGAATAAGTATTAACTTTATTTCATCAATATGACAGTTTAGTATATTTTTTCTCTTTTTTTTCCTTCCAGAGCATGCGGTCACTAAATCTGACTCTAACACTGCAGGAGCTCTGCCACAAGGTTCAACTCCCAAATGGTTTCACTGAGAATTTCTTCATTGTGTAATACCCTGTGATCAGTGCACCTGACCCTCGATTTACATTGTACAGTGTAAGCAAATTTATCGTGAAGAACCTTGGGATGTTATTAACTTCATCTAGTCAAACGTATGCTTGCCCAGTGCTGCAAACTGGCTGTAACATCCCCCTCCATTGATCTCTTGACCAATAGATTGCACTGCATATGCCAGTTACTTTGTCTCCCTAGCTGCCAGGTTTTTGCATTCGGGAAATAAAAGAAAATTTGATAGACTTTGTACCTCTTTGCTAATTGCTTTGTAGTGGCAATAAACTGATTATTCTCTGTTATAATATGACCATACTTTCCTGGAAATAAACCTTTACAAACAAATATATTACAATTGTCCATTACATCCCTCCTGGTGGCAATATAGCTATAT